>NC_135785.1:193542919-194198544 GCF_051106095.1 Pogona vitticeps | reverse complement strand
CACTAGATATGATACTGATATAGACGTGACAGAAAACATGGAGATAAAAATGGCTAAACAACTATATAAAGAAACTCTGTTTAAAATACTTTAGATATCATCTATTATGGGTTAGGAACCTACTCAGTTAGGAACGTACTACCAACATGAATTTGACCAAACTCCAAGAGGCAGTGGAATACAGGAGTACCTGGCATGCTTTGGTCTATGGGGTCGGACATGACTTAACGACTAAACAACAACAAACCCACTCAGTTATTATTGGTATAAAGTTCAGCGGTTAAATACCTCAAAATATAGATTTGGAACCGGAATCACTTTTATTAGGTATGTTTCTAGAGGATTTTGAGAACATTGTATACTCTGAGAGCAATATTATGATAGTAACCAATATTGTATACTAAAATACACACATGACCAGTTTAAATATTTAAAAAATGTAGAGATTTTGAAGAGACAACTAAGAAGACACTAAGACGCAAAAAACCAAATAATTATATGCAAACCATGTAACATGATGTTTAAAAAGCACAAATTGAATGTAGATAGAATGAAAAATTAATAAAAATTTTTTTATTTTTTTAAAATATTCTCTATAAGGATGTAGGCACCTATTTCCATATGTGGTGGGAGTGTGAGAATATATTGAAATTTTGGAAATTGTTTTTAAAACAAATAAATGAAATATTAAAGTTTAATTTTAAAATATATCCTAAAATAGTGCTTTTATCAATATTTGTGAGTGAGCAGTGCAACTGGACAATGAAAGCATTGATTACAAATGTATTAATAGTGGCTAGATAATACCCGATGGAAGGTGGTGGCACTGCAGGTTAAACCGCAGAAGCCTCTGTGCTGCAGGGTCAGAAGACCAGCAGTCGTAAGATCAAATCCACGCAACGGAGTGAGCTCCTGTCGCTTGTCCCAGCTCCTGCCAACCTAGCAGTTCGAAAGCATGTAAAAAATGCAAGTAGATAAATAGGTACCACCACGGTGGGAAGGTAACGGCATTCCGTGTCTAGTCATGGTGGCCACGTGACCACGGAAACTGTCTTTGGACAGATGCTGGCTCTATGGCTTGGAAACGGGGATGAGCACCATCCCCTAGAGTTGGACACGACTGGACTAAATGTCAACGGGAACCTTTACCTTTACCTAGATAATACCAAAGTATTAGAAATGTAAGTATGCTTTTCAGTATGGTTTCCCATTCCCCTTTTCAGATTCTGAGACTCCCTAGACTTCCCTTTTGTTCTGGGAGAAGTCTTTGAGAACCTTGGGACTAGGAGAGACCCTTTAATATTATCTGTCTGTGGAGCCAGAGGTTGGGAGATCAATTCCCCACTGTGTCTCCTTGAACTTGATGATCCTTAGGTCTCTTACAGCAATTCAGTTTTAAGATTGTTATTATAATTAAATGCCTGCTTGTTATTTGTTTGTTTATTTATTTAAAATATTTTATAGCCTGCCCTATACCATAGAATCTCAAGATGGATAACAGAACTACATAAACCAATTTTAAAATGTAAGGTAATTAAAACAAAATCAAACCATTCAAATATCAAAACCATTTCACTAAATCCTGTACAGGCCATGATCCTCAAGCCCCAAAGACTTTAATAAATAAGTTTATCTTGATTTGGCATGGAAGTGGTTCCCATGTTCGTGCCAGTTGGGACTCCAAGGGGAGGGCATTCCACAGTCAGGGTGCTATGGCAAAAAAAAAAAAAGCTATTATGTAGACATTGGCCTAAATCCAACTGCTACTCTCAGCTAGAGTAAACCCATTGAATCAACTTTTGAATAATAAATCAACACTTAAATAAATCACAGTAATTCAATGAGTCCATTCTAATTGAGATGAGCAGTTGGTTTTAGACCTTTAAAACTGCTGCTTAGCTTCTTCTCCCGATATGAACTCATAACTCAATCCCAGCATTTAAAGTGCTCTGGTCCAGTTGCTTTGAGTGATACGTCTCAGCAGCTATCTCAGCTTCAGGAAACATGACATCAATCAGAATTTGCAGTGACATTTACTTGTATGTTTCAGATAGATATGTCAGTTTGACACTTGGTAGAAAGTGCACTATGTGATTTTAGTTTTGTATTAGTTCCTTGCTTAGAAGCTTCAAACTGTTTTATCTTATCACCACATAGCTGGAAACTTTTTCCTTTCCCCATGCATTTGTGAATCAAACCCTTGCAATTCTGAGTAAGTCAGACGTAGTATGGAAGTTACTTTTAGCCCATGTTAATGTGCATAATTGTAGGAATAAAACAGAGAGTTGGCAGCATGTAAAAATATAGTGCACATTGCCCTTTAAAATTAGTTTGTGGCTTAAAATAGGTGCAGCTTATAAGACTTTAAAGCATCACTGTGATTTAGGGGGGAAAGGGAGATAAAGTAGCAGTTTATGGTGTGAACAACTGAAGCTCGATTTCTTTCATCCATGCTTTACAACAGCCTCCATTTCCTTCTTTCTGGCTACTAACACAATGTTTTTAGTTTCTAGGGAATAAGCGTGCTGTGACTGCCACTAAGCACTGTTTACTGCAATGCACTTTATCAGTCTTAGCAGATCCTACATGCTGAGAATGGAGAAGGCGTACAGTGCAACACATTAATCACGTAAACACCAACAGTGTCGATATAAGGCACAAGAGAAGAACTAACTCTTAAAAAGTATTGATTTTTATTTTATCTTTTCTCCTCCACCCTATGTTCTTCCAGGTTATTGTAGCTCCTCATTCCACTGCTGAACTACCAGTTCAATTTTGTCCTTCAGCCCTAGGAAGAACCGATCACACCGCAAGAATCATTTTCACATGCCCGCAGGTATGGATGCTCAGTTAGGTTTGACTAATGAAATATTATCTGATGCTGGAATGAATTACAGTAGAGTCCAATGTATAGATATGCAATGTAAGCCTAGCAGACTATAAGCAGGATCCTGTTGCCATAACTCGAGTGGCTTTAATGTCAGCAAATTGCGGGAAATTAAGAAGTCAATGTAGGCTTTTTCTGTAGTGTACCATTGAAAGTCAGGCTGATTGAGTTATCCCAGCATAAATATATAAAATGGTTTCAGCCCTTATACAGCTTATCTCCTTCCCAAAGAAAGGTCTTGGAAGATACAATGACGTTTCATGTAATACCACAGCTTTTATTTGGCTTTAGGCTTCATAGACTGTGGTACTTCACCAGGCATGGAGAGTTACCTGGTTAGAAAAATATATATTCTGATGAAGAGAAAAGCCCTCTCTCTCTCTCTCTTTCAAAAAAACCCTCTTCCAAATACTATCAGACATAATGTTTTTAAGGAAAATCAATATATTTATTTAAAACGTGGGGATGGCACAGCAGTTTACAAAGGCAACAGGTTACTGGAAAGATAGGTAAGTGGGTTCCAGACAAGCCTGTGACCGGAAGCTAAAATGAGTAAACTGAGGCTATTGTACTTTGGACATACAATGAAAAGACAAGACTCATTGAGAAAGAAAATTACTAGGAAAAGAAGAAGTCCACAAAAAGGAAGACCTAATATGAGAGGAAATGATTCAGCAAAAGAAATCACAGACTTTAGGTTTCAAAATCTCAGCAACACTGATGAGAACAGGATCTTTTGGAGATCATTAATTAGTTCACTGAATCGACATAAGCTAGAGATGAACTGATGGCATGTAACAGCAACAGTGTGATGACTGTAGTGACTTTATATAACACATTCTCCAAAAGGCTACTGTTATATTATTCAAGTCATTTACTGAAAGATGTCTGCATCTGCACCTAACACCTATTAGTTTAATGACAGTTGTTCAGGCAGTTTTTATTCCCTACAGTTTTTTAATTTCTATCCCTTCTGGTCATTTTGTTTATATCATCCCTCTTAAGTTCAACTATAACCGTAGTTCCCAACTTTGGCTCACGCAATGTTCCTAATTTAAACTATAACTCCCAGAAGTCTTCACCATCAGCTGTGTTGGCCAAAATTTCAGAGCGCTATAGTCCAACATTATCTGGGGAACCAAAGTTGAGAACCACTGATCTAGAAGTTACACTTTCTTTCTTTTGTTTGGATTGAACATAGACTTTTCATCACCATACATGTATGAATCTACAAATCTCTGCTGAATATTGTTGTGCCATCCCACAACAACTTCCTGTTAAAGTTTAACTTCTTGTTAAACAACCTATGCCAATGTCAGTATTATATGCATTCTTTTTCACCCTCAGTCTATTCAATCATGTGTATAGATGTCTTCCTATGGGCTAACACTCCTTGTATCTGAAGTGGGCCACAGTCTAAGAAAGTTTATACCAAATAAAATGTGTTAGTATTTAAGGGTCCCTAATAGTCTTTACTATTTATCTGGCAACAGTCTAACTTATTTCCCGTCCTGGAAATTATTGGGAAAAGTTTCTACCCTTCCTTCCTAATTATATGCCTAGTGATCCAGAATGGTATGGAGCTGCACCAGGAGATGGTCTGAAAAAGCTCATAAGCCATCATAGTAAGGAATATGTTAGTGTCTGGATCCTGGATCCTTTGTAAACAATTCATTTGTAAATACAATATTTTGCCTAGTTATATCTTCTCTAATTTATGTCTGGCAACACATATTACTGATTGAGAATTGAGCAATCCTACATGTACTGGAAAGTAACTTCTGTTATGTAGATATCCACAGGATTGTGCTGTCAGAGAATAACTATAGTTATAACAATTCTGGTTTGTTTAATCAGAAAGTACTTGTTTGAACTAGTAGCAACTATTAGCTTTCTGGTAATGCCCACAGTATGTTACAAAGCACGTGCTTCAAAACAATATCACTATCTTAACTTAATGGCTTCAGAAAACATTAGAATGTTAAGTCTGTAATGTCTGTGGAAATATCATGAATATCATTCCTTTTTTTAACCTACTTTTCTTACTAAAATGTTCAACTGAAGACAAAAGGAAGCCTAATATTGTGACACAGATGCCATAATGTCAGTGTATGACATGCGCTTGAGTGAAATGTTTGGTTTCCAAAAAGTATATGACTCTCTTTCTTTATTCTCATCAAGATGACTAATTCCCAAAGGGACTCTTACTTCTAAGACACTTCAGATGATTACCAGTTGAAATGTATGACCCCCTATAATACAGCAAAAGTAATGTCTAGTTTGCAAGTAAAGGACCTAAAAAACAATTTACAACCCAGTTCAACTTGTTTGCTTGGTTTAGATTGTGATTCTGTACCATCCAACTGGAAAGTAAGCCTAACTGAATAGAATAGACAGAACTTGAGTTTGAAATCGCAGAACATATCATTCCATGGACCTAGCACTCTGCAGGATCTCTGGCTTGCCGTTGTCTGAGCTAGAGATCCCATTTAAACAAATGGGGCTTAGATTTCCATATGGAGGTCTCAAATACCTTCTGTGCAGATTGTAAAAATGCTGTGTATGCAATGAGCTGTTCAGGTTCTGCCCGATAACATCTGCTAATGTGTAGATATCTAGGATTGTACTGATGCCATATTTTTCTTAATTGATTTTACCTTTATTCACCCAAGTCAGCTGAGTTGCTGTGGCCCCCAGCTGCTGTTTAAAAGATATACAGTATACAAATTATTTTGGCAAACCTGAGTCACTTCATAGTCCAATTACTTACTTATGTCTTACACTTGTAAGCCATCCAATAGCCAGAATTTGCTGACAATATACAGGCAAATTGAACTCTTCAGTTATCTGGTGGTGTCCTTCCCATTCTCTTCATTTCTTCTACTTTTGAAAAATGTATGTTCAATTTTCCACTGTTCAAAGGAATATGAATCTGCTCTGTGTACAGAAACGTCTCTGAACAGGGATAAGGATGATGGCATTATCTCTGCATTTTAAGATCAGTTTTTTTTTGTGTATGGTCAAAATCTCTGCACAGAAGGCTGGTTCACTTTGTAAACTGTGCATTGTTTAGAATCTTTCCTTTAATATTTATTTGAAGGGGAAAACAAAAACAAAAGAAAGCTAAGTACCAGCATTTCTTGATATATAAGGACAGTTCAAGAGGATAAAGTATTGTTATTCTGTCTGAAGCCATGATAATTCACAGGACTCTGATCAATAAAAAAAAAAAATTGGGTCTTTATCAAATACCAAACCAATAAAATAAGTAAATAATTCACTGAAACCTTCCAGGTCCAAGTCGATTCCTGGCTCAGTCTTTGTTAGCTTGTGCCTCTCCTATTGAATAGTGGCAAACCTCCAAGATTGTATCTCGGACAAACTTTTAATCAATATCTTTTCTTTCCTCTTGCAATGTCCAGCCTTATCAACCTTTCCAGTATTTTGCTTTGTGACTTTTTAGTTTTGCACTTTTCATCTCTAAATAATTTTAAACTTTTGACCTCTGTGCTGTATTTCTGAAGACAACTATAACCAGATTATTTTTCTGTTGCAATAATTACATTGAAAGCACATTTCTGTTCACACCAATCCAATGACCAGATTTTGTGACAAAGGCTTTCATAGTGCTGTTATAGAGAGCCTGGCACAACTTTAACCTTTAAAAATGGCATTGATTTCCTTTCGTTGATTTCACTGATTAAATGCTTCTGAACTGATACTTTAAGCCATCTCATAGCTGAGTAGCTGACTAATCTAAAATCAGCTAATGATAGCACTTACAGGACAAGCCTTAACTGTTTCTGATTGTGCTTCATTGCTGAATTGAAAGAAACAGCTATGGGTTATTATCTGCTTCATTTGTTTCTGGTTATGGGCCGTAGAAAGAATTCTCTATAATAAGAATTTGGATTCAGGCTGTAATCACTTTGCTCCTGCTTTTGGATCACTGAAATTAAGTTTGTTGGGACAGCACAAGCAAAATGCCCAGTTGAATATTATGGTTACCCAAAATGATGGTATACTTACATCACCTGGTTTCCCTGGCAAACCAGCAACATTGATATGTAATGATGTGAGACTAATAGTACTGAACAGTGTTGGGTGGGCAGGATCTATTATTAGAAACGGTCATGTGGTTTTTTTTTACTTACATTCTTTTCAAACTCTCCCGTTTAGTATGCTGTATGAATATTGCATATTCTAAAGCACACCTGAAAAATGTAAGCAGAACAAACAAGCCAAAACAGTAGATTGTCTTCTGCCAATGTCTAATTAATTAATTACGAATTAAGAATGCACGTGGGTGATATTGCATTGCCTTCCCTCCCCATTATTACTCCTTAGCTCATCCTCCTCCAATCTAGTTATGACTGCTGCTGTCCCCAACCAGGGTGGGGTAGTTGAGATGATCTTCTTAATTATATGCTTCTTGAACTCAAAATGCCTGTTGCTATTAGAGCTGGTCTTTATTAGAATAAGTGAACAGGCTGCAAAGATTGGTGGGGTGGCCAACTCGTACCATCCTAACAGTCTAGAAGGGGGCTTAGTTAATGTCACTAACCCTGTTGTTCTCAGGCCTCAACCAGGCCCAAGTCCTGGTTACTGGGCCACCAGTCTGGGACTGGAGTCTAATTTGGGACACTGACCCTAGCTGGCTGTCTTTTAGAGAGGGGGGCAGTAGCTCTGGGCCAATGCATGTCCCCAAGCTCCAGTAGCTTATCTTGCCTTTGGAGGATCAGTTGCAGAAGCTCATTGTGCTGCTTGCTCCACCAGCACCACTTTCTCACTCCCACCTGGGACCCTTCTCTCACCTTCTGTGCCATCAGGCCAGTCTGCACTGGGGGTCCCCATGAGGTCTGCCATGGGTGTAATTCCTAGCAGTTGGCCCACCAGGAACAGCAAGACCATTTCCCTCATACTCATATAATATTGATGTTCTGCGTTGCAGTTCTGCTCAGCCACAGACAACACAGTTTATGGTCAAGAACCCAAGAAGCTGTAGTCTCAAAATATCTGCAGGGTACCAGATGGGCAGTGCTACCCTAAACCCTGCCCCCACCTATCCTTCTGAAACGTTCCTGTTTCTTGACTATGTAGATGTCTTACATTTACATTATTTTCACATAAATTGACAAGAAATCCATAAAGGAGGTTAAGGATGGAAGTTATTTGAACACTCCCCTTCCACACAAAAAAATACTACACTTATCCTTCTGAATGTTTTCAGGTTTCTTAAGCAAGAACACTAGTATGCTATATTTCATTTTAATAAGAGTTGTTCCTAAGAAACATAGAAAGGTCACTGCATCCACAATATTTCCTTTTTTTATCTCAGAAAGGCAACTATCCCTGGAAAGTTCACTTAGAAAGTTATTGGCAATTCCTTTAAAATGCAAAAGTGCTTAGGACAAAGCTCCCTGGACTTACTTGTATGATATTGGTTAGGCAAAATCCCCTTACAAGGGCTTACAGTGTCTGCAGCTGCCAACCAGTTCTGACAGTGGCTGTATATGTTGGGGCAGAGAGAGGAATGCTGTGAATGCAATGCTTGAAGGTTTGAATTTCTGAATTAGATTCGATTGTGGGACCCAAGTTGAATCAGAAGGCCTCTGAATCATTCTGAGATGAATTGGGCTGCTTTTCAGGTCATCAGATTGGCACCTAAAAGAAAACAGCGTACATCTTTGTATCTTGAATTCCTTAACACCTATATATAGGTCTCATAATCTTCTAGTCTGTCATTACATAGAAAGTCATATAATGCATTTAAAGCAAATCTCCACAGGGAGAATTCTCTAGCAGTGTGATTCTCTTCAGTCCTCTTATGCATTAATGCTCTTATATTTGTACAAGAATCACTTGAATCACTTGGCCAAGACCTCACCTTTTCTAGGAATATGAAGGGTGAAAACAGCTTATGGCAGGCTGCAATTTAAAATATGAGTATTTCCATTCTTTCTACAGCTTGAGGAATGGGTATTTTTCTTGTCTGGAGTGGGACTGATACCTCAGCCAATGGAACCAGC
This sequence comes from Pogona vitticeps, assembly GCF_051106095.1. Classification (NCBI taxonomy): domain Eukaryota; kingdom Metazoa; phylum Chordata; class Lepidosauria; order Squamata; family Agamidae; genus Pogona; species Pogona vitticeps. The sequence continues at coordinate 194,189,628 of NC_135785.1, read as the reverse complement.
TAGTGTCAGTTCTTGCCTTGGACATCATTCTTCTATCATCATAAACTTCAAGAATCCTACATTAGAAGACATACTGGTGGACGTCTTTTTAACAGGTATAACTATTTTCTTTTATTGTTGTAGAACGTAGAATGCCATGTTTAATTCATCAGTACCAAAAGGGTTTAAGCATCCAACAGATATATCTCCATGGTAGTCTCCACTAGCCAATAGGCAAAGGTAGAAGTTTCTTCTTAAAGAGAGAAAGGCACATCTGTAGTTACATCTGATACATTAAATTCTTCCTGAGATGTGGGATATTATGACCAGAACTTGCCTTTCATCTTTTGATATTATCTGAAGAATGTCATGTATGGAGTCCTCATGCTGACCAGTCCCATAGCTCCAGACAAAGTAAAGCATACCAGAAAAAAAGTATCTCTTTTGTTCATAGGCCAAAGCAGGCCAAAAGCTACACTTCAGGTTTTCTCATTTGAGTCACTAACATATCCTAGCAGTTGGCTATAGATCACTTTGTCTGTTGTCACATCATCATTTGACGGTACTGTAGGTGGACATTGATGATAGAAATAGTAGAAATCACCACTGTATGCAGCTATTTCATATCTCCATTAACTGCCTTAGGCTGATTTAATCTCTCTCTCTCTCTCTCTCTCTCTCTCTCTCTCTCTCTCTGTGTGTGTGTGTGTGTGTGTGTGAGAGAGAGAGAGAAAGAGAAGCAATTCTGCTTTAACATCAACTGGCAGTTACTAAGATGTTTTCTGAGGAAAAGCTCATGTTGCTATGGATATGTTTGTTTCCACATTGATGTAATAATACCTGTTCTACCTGTATTTTTAAAATTTATAATTTGTAAATTTTTAAAAGAGATTATAGTTCTTAGGTTCTTTAGAAGTTAGTAGACGTTTTCTCATGACAAACAATAGAGAAAAAGCTGAAAAGCTGGTGATTCTTTCTGATAGTGCACAGTAACTAAGAGTGTTGAACACGCTCCATTGTGCAATCTCAGTTATTTCAGGGGAACGAAGAAGCCGAATAAAAATTAGAAAAACTTAATCATCCCTCTATTGTCTAATGGTTTGGTACATTTTTAAAGCCTCATAGACTGCTGTTGCCTAATATAGTGCTATATGGTACATAGTGGTGTAACCTACAAGGATTTGTAATTGCAATTTGAAGTACAAGACAGATGAAGCCTACATCTCCACGTGACATCCAAGGGTCTGTTCTGATGTTCTCATGACATTGTAACTCAATTCCTTCTATAAGACTTCAGAGTTCCTCTTTTACTGGAAGAACATTGGAATGGTCACATAATCAATTGACTCTCAAACTACAGTACTTGGGTGATATTATGGGCCCTATGATCATACTGACACTTACTGCAACCAATGCTGTAACAACAATTTCAATTTTAATTATTTTACAGTATAGCATCTTCTAGCTCTTTGATTTGGCTCAAGGAATAACATTCTCTCCAGCAGGAAACTATAGATCAGATTTGTTCATCCTTGCCATATATAAAATTGTGTCAAAATGAATGTGTGTTGGATCTACAGGGGGGTGCAGCTCTGCCCCTGTTTTGGGACTACAGATTCCCAAATCCTCACCATTGGCTGTGTTGAATATGGCCAATGGTAGTTTCAAGTGAGCAACATCTGGAGCTGAAGCTGACCAACCCTGGCACAGCAGAGCTTAGAAACATTTTGCATTATCTTTCCTGTGCTGGCTGAGGGGTTCTGGGAATCGCAGTCAATGGCCTAAAGCCAACTGCTAGTCCCAAACAGATTGAACCCACTGAATCAATTGCTGAATTGTAACAGTTGTGTACATGTCATTGACTCATGAAGCTGCAAGAAGTAACATTTCCAAGATCTGTGATGTATATGAACATACTTGGTAGCTGAAGGAATTTATCAAATAGGCAAGGTGAAGATAAATTGATGCTAACACAATAGACAGAGGAATGCTATAGGCTAATCATTAACACCCGAGGGTTACTTCTAAAAATAAAAAAATAAAAAAAATTCAAACCATCCACTTCAGCTTAAAAATATCGAATGCTCTATCTTTTGGTTTGGCTCCCATTACAAATACAGAGATGCACAAGGCATGTGGAGACCTATTTTTCATTATTAAATGAAAGAAACCTTAGAAACTAACAAAATTCTTTCTGAACAAAAGAAGTTTTGACATCTGATTGAAGTGAACAGAGATTTATTAAAACATTTCAATGTTATTTAGGAAATGTAGCTGCATGAAATATTTAATGCCCACTTCTCCTCTCCACTCTTACTCTGGATTAGTATTCACAATACCTGTGGAATAAACCTCTCTTTTCTGTCCCCTCCCATGTTGTGCTGAGAGCAAAATAAAGGACATCAAAATAAATAATGTATGGACATTCTCCAAGCTTTATTTCATTTTATAAAATCCTTTGTTTCTGAACGTCATATATCAATTTCGGTGCTGATACGGTGCTGGATCCAAAGAAGTGTAAGTGGAGCAGAATTGCTCATTAGTGCTGTTTCGCTTTCTGCTTCCAAGCACTAAAGAAAGACTTTGTGTAACAAAGTTATCTGGAGCACCATTTCAATTGAAATGTACAGCTATAAACCATATATATGTGAGTTACGTGCAACTTCCCTGTTGTGGAAAGCAAACCTGAATCTCTGGAAAGTATAGAGAAAAATACACACTTTGGAATTCATTGTGTGAACATGAAACTCAGCATGGTTTTTAGCACAGGTCAAATTCCAGGTTTTTTTTTTTTTTTGTTATATGACCAGACTATGCTCTCAGTCTTCTTCTGATTTTTTTCATGTTGCTCATATAGCTAGAATGATTTAAAATTCACAGCCGCAGAGCCCAAACCAATTCTAAACTGGTTGGAGCACATTTATTAAGCTAATTCTGCAGTACTTTCAGAAAGCAACCAAATGTTCCTTTGCCTCTGGGCTTAGGCTATAATGAGCAAGTATATATACATCACAGCCATTAGGACTAGTTTTACAATTGGTAGTCAGGGTCTAAGAAGTATATTTGGATCCAAGAAAGTTCACAATGAAAAAAAAATGCTTTTCTAAAGTGCCATTTTTTGCCTTTCTTTTCTTTTTCCTCTTTCTTTTTGCCAACAGTTAAAGATAAAGGCCCATATTCTTTTCACCACCCATGAAGCCCCTCTGATCTCTAGCTCGCCATTCTGCAAGCCAAGGATGTTTTTAATGGAGCATACATTTTCAGTAAGAATTACAGGATGTCTCCTTACATAAAAGCACACAGCATAATCTCCAGTAGAGTCTTTCTGGTAGTACAACACAGTGCTGTGCATGCAGAAGGGGGCAACAGGATTCTGGCCAAGGATTGGGTCCTGGCTACATTAATCATGCTTTAGTCCAACTAAAATCATTAGGACATATTCTAGAGAAATATATATATTTCTTATGATATTATTATTATTATTATTATTATTATTATTATTATTATTATTATTATTATTATTATTATTATTATTATTATTATTATTATTATTATTATTATTATTATTATTATTATTATTATTATTATTATTATCTGACAGAAAAGGAATATATCAAAAGATTGCAGAAAATCTTAAAATCAAAATTAAGTGGGGGAAATACCATCAAAGTCATAAACACATGGGCAGTTCCAGTAATTAGATACCCAGCTGGAATAATAAAATGGACTCAGAATTAATTAGAAGAATTGGATCGGAAAACACAGAAACTAATGAACATGTATCACACACTACATCCAAAAAGTGATGTGGACAGATTGCCACAAAAAATCAGAGGCTGTGGATTACTGCAAATACAATAGGTAGTCGAGGAGGAAAAAAGAAGCCTAAATGATTATATCAGTACAAGCAAAGAAAAATTACTTAAAGCAGTGAAAATGGAGAATATTTTGAAAACAACAGAAACAAAGGCCCAATATAAGAAACAACAATTTGGAAATAAATTGAACATCTGTAATAATAAACCACTACATGGACAACACCTGAGAAATATTGATGGAAACATGATCATAATTCAACATGGGCATGGCTAAAACTGGTATCTGTTCAGAAAGGAAATGAAGGCTTGATTTTTGCTGCACAAGATCAAGCACTCCAAACCAACATTATGCAAAAAATATAATTTCCCAGCCTCCAAAAACCCATGGGAACATTAGATAGAGAAGGTGTCAGAAAATGAGGAAGTCAAGATCTTGTGGGATTTCTGCATCAAAACAGATAGACACCTTGAACTTAACACACCAAACATAGTAATAATAGAATGAAGAAATATCTGGATCATTGACATTGCAATTCCATGGGATGCTAGAGTGAAAATAGAGAATTGGAAAAACTAATAAAATAAAGAGACCTGGCAATCAAAACATTTCACTTGTGGATGAAACACACTTCAGTGGTTCCCGAAGTCATTGGGGCTTTGGGAACAATATCAAGAAATTTCACCCAGTACTTTAAGCAGTTGCAGATCTCAGGATTGACACCATCAGAGTTACAGAAAATGGCAATATTAGGAACAGTATACATGTTGCACCAATATTTAATAGATACGTAGGTTATTGGTTAAAACATGTATCTGTTATATAGTACTAGTCGATGTTTTTATAATTTTGATTGACTCTGCCTAGTGTTTTTGAATAATAATAATAAAACAAAATCACTATCAGGTGATGAAAAGTATAAATACCTTGGAATACTAGAAGCAGATAACACCTTGCACAAAAAAGTTAAAGAGCTGACAGAAAAGGAATATATCAAAAGACTGTGGGAAATCGTAAAATCAAAATTAAATGGTAGAAATACGATCAAAGCTATAATGACATGGGCAGTTCCAGTAATTAGATACTCAGCTGGAATAACAGATTGGATCCAAAATGAATTAGAAGAATTAGATCAAAAAACATGAAAGCTAATGAACACCACCACCACCACCACCACCACCACCACCAACAACAACAACAACAACAACAACAACACCACCACCAACAACAACACCAACAACAACAACACCAACAACACCAACACCAACAACACCAACACCAACACCAACACCAACAACACCAACACCAACACCAACACCACCACCACCACCACCACCACCACCACCACCACCACCACCACCACCACCACCACCACCACCACCACCACCAACAACAACAACAACAACAACAACAATAATAATAATAATAATAATAATAATAATAATAATAATAATAATAATAATAATAATAATAATAATAATAATAATAATAATAATAATAATAATAATAATGTGCCATCAAATCAGTTCTGACTTATGGCAACTCTTTTCTAAGTAGAGAGTACTCAGAAATGGTTTACCATTGCCTTCATCTGTGGGTGCCCTGGGACTGTGCAGTTTGCCCAAGGCCACATCGGCTGACTGTTCTGGAATGACCAGTGGGGAACTGAACTCGCAACTTCAGGCTCTGCAGACAGATATCTAACTCGCTAAGCTATCCCATCAGCTAATCAGAAATAGTTCTGAAATCACAAGATGCTTTCGATTTGAAGATAAGACTCAAGGCTTAGTGATGTAATCTTGTGGATAGTTTGAGTCAAGGCTTGACAGTGAAAGATCCATGGTCCAAACTGGATTCTCCAAAGATTTTCTTTGTTGTAGTAATCCATACAGCTCATGCTGGCACTATGTGATAACTCATTGGCAGGTTCATTTGCAGGTTTGACCATCACAGAGAGAGTGTTAAATTGTTAGGTTCCATCTTCTTGGGAAAATATTGAGATGTGCCTGTTATCATTTATGTGATTGCAAAATATCACCAGCAGTTCTTGCATGCATTCTGATGACCACATTATGTAATGAAGAGATATATTAGTAATTACATAATTTTATTCTGCCCCATTTAGAAAACAGCATGTTTTGTACTATGTCATTCAAGTCAGTATTTTATCTGGTTCCACAGCAACAAATCTATTATAAGAAGCAAACACAGAGTCTAAACATTATGCTAATCAGCATACAGAGGAGTAGACAATATTGGGCTATTATTTGCAATATACTTACCTAAGACAGTTTCCAAATAAGTAATATGAAAACAAAGCTTCTTTCCAGTGTAACTGTTGCAGAAATCAGGTACAGCTTGATATTTTTGAAATGTTAGTTTAATTAATCAGAACATTTATCTATACACTTGGAAAAAAGGTATAGATATTGTTCACGTCAATAATATGCTGGCTAAATAGATTAATATTTGTGGTGGGTCAACTCAGGCCTCTGTCAACTCAGGCCTCCCAGAGTGCTCACTCCTCTTCTTCTACTGCTGCCACCAAAGTTTATTGAGTAATCAGGACAAGCTAGCCAACCTGCCACAGATTCTGCTTTGGGCAACTCACTCCCCAGAAATGGTTACCACAGAGCCAGAATCCCTATCTTAGTCCCCAATCTGAGCTTCAGAGCCCCTCTACTAGACTTTCTCCCCATGAGACAAGTCCTAGAAGGTTACCCACTTGTCCACTCAGACGTCCCTGACTAAAGATCCGCTCTGGGCACTTTTCCAGACCAAGGCCTTACTGGACCACTTCCTATCCCACACGCTGGACACCAATTTATGTAGCGGGCCACTCTGACGCCTCTGTCAACTCAGGCCTCCCAGAGTGCTCACTCCTCTTCTTCTACTGCTGCCACCAAAGTTTATTGAGTAATCAAAAATGACAAATGTTTCTTCTAAAACAAAAACTGTGTTTATTGATTTGACAAAATAAAAGGAGTGAATCACAGGTAGTAAATCAGGTCGTAAATCAAGTTTCTCATTTAATGTACCTCACACAGACGTTTCCCTCACTGACTATCTCTCATAAATCTATCTCACTCTCTCAACCAATTTCTCTCATCTCCCAAACTCCCAAAACTCTCTCACACACATCACACACCCTCCTTATATAATCCAGCTCCTTCCCCTTCTGCACCACCCTCCGTCCTCTCAATGGCTGATGTTCCCCTGCCCAGCTGTGACAGACAGGTGAGAGCAGAGCTGTATGTTACAATACCTCCCCCCTTAACAAGTTGTTTCATGGGGGAAAGCTAAAGTGCTTTCCTCTCATGAGCACTGAGGAGCAATACAACAAAACATTTATTCTAATAACAATAATACATTTAATAAACATTTGCATAAACATTAGGTAAACCTCTTACCTGCATGTTATTCCACTACATTCATTAACATTTTCAAAGTTCATTCATGCATATGCTTAATAATAGAATACAACATAAAAAATATACTTACATCCAATTTCTTATGCTTACATAACAAATAACATGTATCAGTGGGTACATGTACAACAAACTTTTATTTCCCCATTCTAAGAGTCCATTCTTTTCTTCTTCAGTCTTCCGGTCTTCTAGAGAGGGCATCTATAGCACAGTTCTGAGTCCCTTTAATTACTCGAACCTCAAAATCAAAGTCCTGCAGGAGCAAAGCCCATCCCATCAGCTTGCTGTTGTTGGCTTTGATAGTCCTTAACCACAATAGTGGGGAATGGTCAGTACACAAGACAAAATGTCCTCCCCAAACATATGGCCCAAGCTTGCGAAGTGAATGAAGAATTGCAAGACACTCTCCCTCACCACTAGAAAGCTGTTCTTTGCCCGCCTGTAGATTTTCACTCAGGTACGTCGCGAGATGATGTTCTCCATCGTTGTCCTTCTGGCTCAGCATGGCTCTTAACCCGGTGTTGGACGCATCGGTGATGATGGTGAACTCACGCTGGCAATCTGGAGCTCTTATGACGGGATTGGTCATCACTGCCCCCGTCAGCTTCGCGAACGCCTCCTCGCAGCTGCTGGTCCACTGGATACTATCTGCACTCTTCTTGCGTGTTAAGTCAGTAACACTACAAGGAGTAACAGCTGGTGGGGGTGCATCTCCAGTATCAATTTTGTGCACCACTCCCTGGGCCAACCCTGGCTTGCTGGAAGAAACTTGCTGGTATCTCCTTAGCAAGGCCCTCAATTCGTTTTGTTGCTCAGGGGAAAGCACAGGGCTAACTTTGACATCATCAGGGTTATATCTTGCTTTCCCCCACCCTTCCAAATAGGGTAAGTCATGTTTCACATTGTCAGCTTCCTTCATGGCAAACAACACTCTGTTCTTTTCCCTATAATATGGTTTGATCATATTCACATGAACCACCCTCCTGCCTGGTTCCCCATCTTCCTTAATGATATAATTAAGGGCATTCATTTTGGCACTAATTCTAAATGGTTCTGCCCAATTTAGTTGTAATTTATTCCCTTTGAGAGGTCTTAGCACAAGCACCTCATCTCCAGGATTAACACTTCTTTCTCTGGCTTTCCTGTCATACCAGGCTTTTTGCTTATTTTTCTGTCCTTGTAAATTCTCAGCAGCCAGCTTTAAATTTCTTTTTAGAGTGTTCATCAGGTTGTCTAAATATGCTATTACGTTCTCAGGATCAGACCCTTGTATTTTCTCCCAACTTTGTCTAAGTAAGTCAAGGGGTCCTCTCACTTTTCTCCCAAACAGCAATTCAAAAGGACTAAATCCTGTACTGTTTTGGGGTACCGACCTATATGCACATAACAGAAGTTGTATTCTCTGATCCCAATTGTAAGGATTCTCAGCAGAATAGGCCCTAATCATGCACATCAGGGTACCATTAAATTTCTCTGTAAGGCTGTTAGTTTGCGGGTGATATGGGGAAGTATTTAGATGTTTGATCCCACATATTTGCCACAGTCTCTGCATGAGCTTTGAGGTAAAAGATGTTCCTAAGTCAGTTACTATTTCTGACGCGAAGCCCATTCGACTCATATAACTCAGCAGGGCATCAGCCACAGTATGAATCTCAATATTCCTCAGAGGAATGGCCTCTGGGTATCGTGTGGCATAGTCCACAATGGTCAGAATAAATCTGTTCCCACTTTGGGTGACTCTAGGCAATGGTCCTATAATATCCATGCCAATGCGCTGGAATGGGGTAGAAATTACTGGTAAAGGGCATAGCTTTGCTTTGGTTTTATCATTACTATTACCCTGTCTTTGACAAACACCACAACTCTGACAGAAATTTTTAATCTGCCTTCCCATCTCAGGCCAGTAGAAATTTTGTGATATTCTTTGCTTGGTTTTATTAATGCCTTGATGAGTAGAAAATACATCTGAGTGCCCCCTTTCTAATATTTGCTGGCGATATTTCAAAGGAACCACTAACTGTTTTTGAAGATTATCCCCCCCCCCTTTCTTGGGGTTCCTCGGTACAATAAGCCCTGTTCAAGGTGAAACCTTTCAGGTCTTTCAGGGGTTAACCTTACTTCAGAAGCGTTCTCAAAGCATTGTTTCAGTGTGGAATCTGCTTTCTGTTCCAGACTGAACGTATTGCTTTGGGGAATATTAAGTTGAAATATATCAGCTGAGTTCATACTGTCAGGCATTCCCTTTCTCTGACTGTCACTCCCTCAGCTGCCTCTGCTTTCTCTTGTTGGGAACGTGTTATAACTAAAACCCTCTTTACATGCTCAGAGAGGTCATTGTTACATACAGCACTGATGTTACCTGTCTGTCATGGGTTTGGAGGGAAAGTTCCATCCTATGGGGAGTGGAAGGCGGGACATCAGGAGGAGGGGCTGTACTGTATATATATGCGTGTGTAGAGATGCTGGGAGACACTGGGTTGTGACGAAGCAGCAGCTGGGAAGAAGAAGCTGTTGTGGGAGTCTGTGTGTCAGACAGGGTACTACTGTGTGTCAGAGTACCAACCTGATAGGTTCAGGTGTCTGTTGGTTAGCCAGAACTGATAGGTTCAGGGTCTGTGCTTCAAGTTAAGGGTTCTGGGTGAACCAAACTGTGTGTATGTATGAGTGAGAATAAGCCACGTTACTATATTTTATACACCTGATCATTTTATTTCCCTGTGTGTATTTAAATAAACCTTATTCTTTTTTATTGTTTAAAAATCCATCCCTGGTCTGTGTGACTTCTTATAGGGAATGGTTGGTGGCAGCTTAGTGTAACTGTGTGACATATCCCAGTAGGTCTGGGTTTGTCACATTGATTGGTGTCCAGCGTGTGGGATACGACTGGTCCAGTTGTCCAGCGGTCCAGCAAAGCCTTGGCAAGTGTGCCCAGAGCAAGGGGGGTCTAGTCAGGGACAGTCTGAGGCGCGTAGTTAATCTTCTAGGTGTACCTCACGGGGAGGTGCGCTAGTAGAAGAACGTGCCAACTGGGGAGACTTAGATTAAGGTGCTCTGAGGCAGCCTAGTTTTGGCGGGAAAAAGCTGAGGCAAAACTGCGTAGTAACAGTGATCTAGCTTGCCAGCTGAGAGGCCCAGCAGAGGGGGGTAGGCTCTGACTCGATACTGTTGCAAGTTAGTGCTGAAGAACAGCAGCAATCTCTAGGGAGAGCTGGTTCTGAGGCAAGAAGGAAAAAAGTGGTCGTTTTATTTTGAGGCTTGACTTTTAAAGCAGCCTGTTCTGAGGGGGGATTATGCCCTTGACTCGAAGCCAGATGGCCGAAGTGAGTGAAGTGAAAGACCCCCAGATTGACCAAGGTTCTGAGGATGAATTTGGCTCAGTGCAAGGTGACAGCACAGGAGAGCAGAACCCAGAACTCAGAAAATTGATCCTAGCCCAACAGCATGAACTGAGGGTGAGGGAAATGGAGGAAAGGTTAGAGAGAGCGAGAATGGAGAGAGAAGAAAGAATGGAAAAAGAAAGAATGGCGTTTGAATTAAGAAAACTGGAACTGATGAACCAGAACAATAATAATAATAGGGATTCTGAGGGAGGCCAATTGTCTAAGGCTGACCTGAAGAAATTCCCTGTGTACCACAAGGGAGATTGTCCTGAGGTGTTCTTTTCCTTAGTGGAAAGAGCGTTTGTGGACTTCTCAGTGAGGGAAACTGAGAAGATGACCATCATGCGATCTTTAATCAGTGGTAGCCTGGCTGAGGTATATGCCGAGATTCCTGAGGAACTGATGAAAGATTTTGCAGAGTTTAAAAAACTGGTGTTTGCCAGACATGGGATAAATGCAGAGCAGCTGAGACAAAGATTCAGGTCCCTCACCAAGAAGCCAGAGCAGACTTTTACCCAAGTGGGGGCCCAATTGGTGAGGCTGCTTGAGAAATGGCTATCGCAGGAGGGGACAGAGACCTATGAGCAGCTTAAAGACTTGATAGCACTGGAACAGTTCTATTCAGTCCTGCATGGGGAATTGAAATTCCAGGTGAGGGAAAGGAAACCGAAATCTGTGGCAGCAGCCGCAGAGATTGCAGATTTTATTTCCCAAATAAGAAAGCCCTTGGGTGAGGGGAAATCTGTAGGTAAACCCAAAGAAACCTACAGCAAGTACTCTCAGGGACCAGGGAAAAGCCAGCAAGGGGGAGGGGCCCATGGTGAAGGGAAGCCCTCAGACATGAAACTAAGACCTCAGATTTTGGAGGGAAAACCAAAACAAGATGAGAGAGAATCAAAATACACCAGAAAATGTTATTTCTGTCAGGGAAAGGGTCATCTAATCTCAGAGTGTGAGAAATTAAAGCAGCTAAAAGGAATGGTGCCTCAGGAGTCTAGTGGAACCAAGCCAAAAGCTGTGTTCTGTGTCCAGAAAGAGCAAGGCTCATTGTCACTGAGGGAGCCGGTTGCCATGACTACTCAGTCTGGAACAGCTACCTCTGCTGATCAGGCTGAGGAAAATGGTCCTCTTGTGGAGGTAAAGCGCTGCTTGCTGGTGAAAACAGATTCTCAATTGTTTGAGACAGCCGGGGTGGACGTAGGAATACTTGACCGTCAGTATAGGGGGCTGCGGGACACTTGTTCCCAGGTAACCCTGTGCCATCCAGATATTATTCCTAGGGAGTTTATAATCCCAAATGAGAGCATGAAGGTGGCAGGGATTGAGGGGCAGGTAATCTCTCTGCCAGTAGCAGAGGTACCTGTCAACTTTCAAGGCTGGAGGGGAGTTTGGAGGCTAGCGATTTCATCGACTCTGCCAGCAGCCGTGCTCGTGGGAAATGACCTGGCTGAACATGTGAAACGGGTGCTAGTGATTACACGCTCACAAGCCACCACAGGGACAGTTCAGGGGGGTAATGATGAGCCAGAGACGGAGGCAGAGGGGAGTTCAGAAGCTGTGGTGGAAACCTTAACCACAGACAGCAGATTTGGACAGGAGCAAAAGGCAGACGCCACTCTCCAAAAGTGTTTTGAACAGGTGACTGACGCCCAGCTAACACCTGAAACCCCAGTGAGATTTCTGGAGAAAAAGGGGATTTTATATAGAGAAACCCTGAGGAATATCTCAAAAGGGGGAGATGGGATCAGAAGTCAGCTGGTGGTACCTGAAAAGTATCGCCCCATGATCTTACAAAGGGGGCACTCTGACATGTTTGCTGCGCACTTAGGAGTGAACAAAACACAGCAGAGAATCACACAGAATTTCTACTGGCCTGACATAGGGAAGCAGATCAGGGAGTTCGGTAAACAATGTGATGTGTGTCAAAGGCAGGGGAATAACCGCGACAGGACCAAAGCAAAGTTGTGCCCTTTGCCTGTGATTGACACTCCGTTCAAATGCATAGGGGTGGATATTGTGGGACCTTTGCCCAAGGCCACAAAGAGGGGGAACAGGTTCATTCTAACAATTGTGGACCATGCCACAAGGTATCCTGAAGCCATACCCTTGACTAACATTGAAACTAACACAGTGGCCGATGCTTTGGTAGGGTATATGTCCAGGATGGGATTTGCCTCAGAGATAATCACAGATTTGGGCGCATCGTTCACATCAAAGCTCATGAAACGCTTATGGCAAATCTGTGGAATTAAGCACAAGGAAACCACTGCATATCATCCTGAAAGTAATGGGTTAACTGAGAAGTTCAATGGGACTCTAATGCGCATGATTAGGGCTTACTTGGCAGAGAATCCAAACAATTGGGACCAGAAGCTGCAATCCCTTTTGTTTGCTTATCGATCAGTGCCACAAGCCAGTACCGGGTTCAGTCCATTTGAACTTTTATTTGGGAGAAGGGTGAAAGGGCCCCTTGATTTGATCAAACAAAATTGGGAGCAGATCACCCAGGATGACCCACAAGACGTTGTGACTTACATAGACACCTTGATAAATGACCTAAGGAGAAATCTAGAGCTGGCAGCAGAAAACCTGCAAGCTCAGAAGGTCAGACAGAAAACATGGTATGACCACAAAGCTAGAGAGAGGCACTTTGACCCAGGGGAGGAAGTGCTTTGGCTTAGGCCCTGCAGAGAGAATAAACTGCAGCTCAAATGGGCAGGACCATATAGGGTCATTTCCAAGATGTCAGACCTGAACTACCTAATAGAGCAGGAGGAGAACCAAGCAAGGAGGGTGGTTCATGTGAATGCCCTAAAACCCTACTACAGAGGGGAACAGAGGGTTTTATTCGCGATAAAAGCAGCTGAGAGTGAGGAAGCTGAATTACCCTTCTGGGAGGGTAGAGGGGAAGTAAAATACAACCCAGAGGAGGTGAAGATCAGTCCTGCACTCACCCGAGACCAGCAGCAAGAACTAAAAATGCTGCTTAGCAAATATCAACAGGTGTTTTCCAACAAGCCGGGGATAGTGAAGGGAGTGATGCATCGGATCCACACAGGGGATGCACCCCCGCAGGCAGTATCCCCATACCGAGTAACGGGACCCTATAGGGACAAGGTGCGGAAGGAGCTGGACGGGATGCTGAGGGAGAACATAATCGTCCCCTCTTCTAGTCCTTGGTCCTCTCCGATAGTCCTTGTGGACAAGCCTGATGGGAGCATTAGGTTTTGTGTCGATTACAGGAAATTAAACCGTGTAACCACTCCTGATGCCTACCCAATGCCCAGGCTAGACAACCTGATTGAAACCATAGGGGGTTGTCGGTTCATCTCATCATTGGACCTGGTAAAGGGATATTGGCAATTAAGAATTGATCCCAGGGATCAAGAAAAGACTGCCTTTTGCAGCCCTTTTGGTCTCTATGAGTTTCGAGTCCTGAGCTTTGGTCTCAGAAATGCACCAGCCACATTCCAAAGGCTGATGGACCAGACCTTGGTAGGGCTCAGTGACTTTACAGTGGCCTACATTGACGACATAGGGATCTTCAGTAATACCTGGGAAGATCACCTGATACACCTGGAGTTAGTGCTGCAGAGGTTAAGTGCAGCAGGGCTAACAGTAAAGGCCAGCAAGTGTCAGCTGGGTAGCCCAGAAATAAAATACTTGGGTCACATGGTAGGGGGAGGAATGATAAAACCCCTGGAGGCCAAAATAGAAGCTGTTCGTGATTGGCCTAGACCCAACACCAAGAAAAAGGTCAAATCATTTCTTGGGTTGGTGGGCTACTACAGAAAGTTCATCCCGAGGTTTAGCGAGATTGCGGCTCCGCTGACCGATCTGACGAGGAAGAAGGCTGATGACCGCATCCCGTGGACCAGCGACTGTGAGGCGGCGTTCCAGAGGTTGAAGGAGGCGTTAATCAACTATCCTGTCCTGCGTGCTCCAGACTTCGACCGGGAGTTCATCATCTACACCGATGCGTCTAACAGCGGGGTAGGAGCAGTTCTGTGCCAGGAGGATGAGAATGGTGACCAACATCCAGTGTCCTACCTGAGTAGGAAACTTCAAAAAGGTGAGAGACATTTGGCAACCGTGGAGAAGGAGTGTTTGGCCATAGTCTACGCGATCCAGAAGGCCAAGCCTTACATCTGGGGAAGACATTTTATTCTGTGTACTGACCATTCACCATTGCAATGGTTAAAGACAATGAAAACCCACAATAGCAAACTTATGAGGTGGGCTTTAAACCTACAGGACTATGACTTTGAAGTGAAGGTGGTCAGAGGGTCAGTGAACTGTGTTGCTGACGCTTTATCAAGAAGACCTGAAGAATGAAGACGGCGAAAGAACATGGACTATATGTATATAATGATGACAAAAAGTTAAATGTACCTGGTTTTGAATTTGGTTTGTATGAATAAAGGTAAATTGATGTAATGTATATGGTAAATGTTTAAATGCCTAATTGCTATGGTTAACTTAGAATGTAAGTATGAGTAAGTATAATATGGTATGTATAACTGTTGTTGTGTATTTTATACAGGTTGTTTTTTTGGTGAAAAGCACGTTAGCTTTCCCCCTACAAAACAACTTATAAAGAGGGGAGGTGTTACATACAGCACTGATGTTACCTGTCTGTCATGGGTTTGGAGGGAAAGTTCCATCCTATGGGGAGTGGAAGGCGGGACATCAGGAGGAGGGGCTGTACTGTATATATATGCGTGTGTAGAGATGCTGGGAGACACTGGGTTGTGACGAAGCAGCAGCTGGGAAGAAGAAGCTGTTGTGGGAGTCTGTGTGTCAGACAGGGTACTACTGTGTGTCAGAGTACCAACCTGATAGGTTCAGGTGTCTGTTGGTTAGCCAGAACTGATAGGTTCAGGGTCTGTGCTTCAAGTTAAGGGTTCTGGGTGAACCAAACTGTGTGTATGTATGAGTGAGAATAAGCCACGTTACTATATTTTATACACCTGATCATTTTATTTCCCTGTGTGTATTTAAATAAACCTTATTCTTTTTTATTGTTTAAAAATCCATCCCTGGTCTGTGTGACTTCTTATAGGGAATGGTTGGTGGCAGCTTAGTGTAACTGTGTGACATATCCCAGTAGGTCTGGGTTTGTCACAGTCATTTCCAATTAAAACTGCTGCTGGCACCTGTAAAGAAATTCCAATTCTCCAAGGTCCTTCCCATCCCCAGTACCTAATGGGTATCTCAGCCACAGGCAAAATGACAGCTTCTTCGCCAATTCCCTTCACAGCCATGTTTTCCCCTTGTTAGATGCATTTCTGAGGGACTATATCAGGGTGACATAGGGTGACTTGTGAACACAAGTCTCTCAGAGCCATGTATTTATTATCAAAGATATAAATATTGTCCCCAGCCGTTTGAAATAACTCTTGGTTTGTTTTAAGCAAAAAGCAATGTCTAACTTCTGCCAAAGGAAAATCAGGTTCAATATTATCAGCTTGTGTAGAGAGCTCAGTTTGTGTTGCCATGGTGACTAACTCCTCCCTTGGTGGATTAACCTGTTCCTGCTGCATACAGTATACAGCTTTAGGCTTACTTAAATTTCCATTTTGTGGCCCAAATTCTCTTTTTCTGCCACACTGGGACGCAATGTGGCCTTTCTCCCCACACCGGAAACAAGTCCTAAAGTTCAATTGATCATTCCCAGCACCCTTAACTCCTTTTCTCTCCAAATTTTGGTTTCTGGTCTCGTTCTGATCTGAAGGCCTGCCCACAAAATGGCCCCCGACCTCCTGCTGGTTCTTAAATTGTCCTCCGGGATACTTATTTTTGTCCTCCCAAACCTTCCTCATAACATTTCCCTCAGAAGAGCTGGGTTTCCTAATCTGGGAAATAAAATCAGCAACCTCCCCTGCCTGTTGTAAACTTCTGGGTTTCTTGTCCCTGACTAAATATTTCAGTTCTCCAGGTAAGAGAGAATAAAACTGCTCAAGACCAATAAGGTTTTTAAGGTCTTGTACTGTCTCAACTTTCTCCTGTTGAATCCATTTATCCAGGTACCTGGTCAAATTTGCCCCAAACTGAGAATAAGACTCATCAGGTTTCTTGGTCAGAGCCCTGAATTTCTGTCTCAGATGTTCTGAATTTATGCCATACTGGGCAAAAACTAACTTTTTGTATTCCTCATAATTTTTAATTAATTCTATAGGCATCTCCACATATATCTCAGCCAGGCCTCCACTAATTTGGGATCTCAGTACTATCATTCTTTCAGATTCCCTCACACAAAAGTCTTCACACACTCTCTCAAACATCACCAGGAATGATTCTGGATCATCTCCCTTTCTAAAGACAGGGAATCTTTTCAGATCTGCCTTTGACAACTGTCTCCCCTCAGAGTCATCTCTGCCATTGTTGTTATTGTTATTGTTGGCCTGAGCTTCCAGTTCTAGTCTCCTGAGTTCAAATGCCATTCTCTCCTTTTCCAGGGCAATTTTTTCCCTCTCCATCTCTAAGGCCAATTTTTCATTCTACATTTCTAAGGTCATTTGTCTCTCCTCAGCTTTGGCCTTCATCTCTAGCTCCATTTGTTTCAACCTGTATTCATGTGCTTGAGCCAATTCCAACTTTCTGAATTCTGTTGGGTCTTCCCTTGAGGTTTCTCTCTCCTGATCTGAGGTAAAACCTTCCTCAAAATCCCCATTTTCATTATCTGACCCAGCTGCCATTATTTTCAGGCCTCAATTTAAAAGTACACTTTTTTCCTGTCAGTGGGTGTCTGTGTTACAACTTAGCTTCCAGCACTCATCCACTGGCAAGCTAGGCGCAGTGTCTAGGCCCCTGCCCCCAGCTACGCCTTTCGCCACAGACAGAGCTTTTTCTCTGCCTCAGGCAACAAAACCACTCAAACCCACAGCTTCACCCTGTCCTAGGATTAGCTGTCTTTGAGTCCCCTCAGCTTATCTGCCCTTGGCTCCGCTTTGGCCCCTCAGAGTTCTCCCTTAAACTCAGGACAAGCTAGCCAACCTGCCACAGATTCTGCTTTGGGCAACTCACTCCCCAGAAATGGTTACCACAGAGCCAGAATCCCTATCTTAGTCCCCAATCTGAGCTTCAGAGCCCCTCTACTAGACTTTCTCCCCGTGAGACAAGTCCTAGAAGGTTACCCACTTGTCCACTCAGACGTCCCTGACTAAAGATCCGCTCTGGGCACTTTTCCAGACCAAGGCCTTACTGGACCACTTCCTATCCCACACGCTGGACACCAATTTATGTAGCGGGCCACTCTGACGCCTCTGTCAACTCAGGCCTCCCAGAGTGCTCACTCCTCTTCTTCTACTGCTGCCACCAAAGTTTATTGAGTAATCAAAAATGACAAATGTTTCTTCTAAAACAAAAACTGTGTTTATTGATTTGACAAAATAAAAGGAGTGAATCACAGGTAGTAAATCAGGTTGTAAATCAAGTTTCTCATTTAATGTACCTCACACAGACGTTTCCCTCACTGACTATCTCTCATAAATCTATCTCACTCTCTCAACCAATTTCTCTCATCTCCCAAACTCCCAAAACTCTCTCACACACATCACACACCCTCCTTAGATAATCCAGCTCCTTCCCCTTCTGCGCCACCCTCCGTCCTCTCATTGGCTGATGTTCCCCTGCCCAGCTGTGACAGACAGGTGAGAGCAGAGCTGTATGTTACAGTAATTACATCATTTTATTCTGCCCCATTTAGAAAACAGCATGTTTTGTACTGTCATTCAAGTCAGTATTTTATCTGGTTTCACAGCAACAAATCTATTATAAGAAGCAAACACAGAGTCTAAACATTATGCTAATCAGCATACAGAGGAGTAGACAATATTGGGCTATTATTTGCAATATACTTACCTAAGACAGTTTCCAAATAAGTAATATGAAAACAAAGCTTCTTTCCAGTGTAACTGTTGCAGAAATCAGGTACAGCTTGATATTTTTGAAATATTAGTTTAATTAATCAGAACATTTATCTATACACTTGGAAAAAAGGTATAGATATTATTCACGTCAATAATATGCTGGCTTAATAGATTAATATTTGTGGTGGGTATATTTTTTAAAAAAGGGAACTCCCAGAAGTACAAGCTGGATTTCGAAGGGACAGGGGAGCTAGAGACCAAATTGCTAACATGCAGTGGATTATGGAGAAAGCCAGAGAGTTCCAGAAAAACATCTACTTCTGCTTCATTGATTATGCAGAAGCCTTTGACTGTGTGGACCACAACAAACTGTAGCAAGTTCTTAAAGAAATGGGAGTGCCTTCCCACCTTCTCTATCTCCTGAGAAATCTATATCTGGGAAAGGAAGCAACAGTTAGAACTGGATATAGAACAACTGATTGGTTCCAAATTGGGAAAGGAGTATGACAAGGTTGTATATTGTCCCCCTGCTTACTTAACTTATATGCAGAATACATCATGCAAAAGGTGGGACTGGAGGAATCCCACGCCAGAATTAAGATTGCCAGAAGAAATACCAACAACCTCAGATATGCAGATGATACAACTCTGATGACAGAAAGTGAAGAGGAATTAAAGAACCTCTTAATGAGGGTGAAAGAGGAGAATGCAAAAAATGGTCTGAAGCTCGTCATAAAAAAACTAAGATCATGGCCACTGGTCCCGTCACCTCCTGGCAAATAGAAGGGGAAGATATGGAGGCAGTGATACCTTTTACTTTCTTGGGCTTCATGATCACTGCAGATGGTGACAGCAGCCACAAAATTAAAAGACACCTGCTTCTTGGGAGGAACACGATGACAAACCTAGACAGCATCTTAAAAAGCAGAGACATCACCTTGCTGACAAAGGTCTGCATAGTCAATGTTATGGTGGCGATGTATGAAAGTGAGAGCAGGACCATAAAGAAGGCTGACTGCCAAAGAATTGATGCATTGGAATTGTGGTGATGGAGGAGACTCTTGAGAATCCCTTGGATTGCAAAGAGAATAAACCTATCCATTTTGAAGAAAATCAACCCTGAGTGCTCACTGGAAGGACAGATCCTGAAGCTGAGGCTCCAATACTTTGGCCATCTCATGAGAAGACTCCCTGGAAAAGACCCTAATGTTGGGATAGTGTGAGGGCAAGAGGAGAAAGGGACGACAGAGGACGAGATGGTTGGACAATGTCATTGGAACAGTGGAAGAGGCAGTTGAAGACAGGAGGGCCTGGCGTGCTCTGGTTCATGGGGTCATGAAGAGTCCAACACAACTTAACGACTATACAACAACAATATTTTAAAATGTATTTATAAGCCATTTAGATTAAAAAATTTGAGTGTTATGCAGCAAAATAAAATATATGTATATAAAGCACACAAATTAACAATTTAATGCAAACAATGCTCAATACACAGTACAGTATGCTCAAATGAACAATATAAATACATTGTTCATGTGACCCATGAGAATTGTATACATAGAGTATAGGCTGGTTAGAGTAATAGAGAATAACTAAAATCCTTTTTGCATATTTAAGCTGATAGAAGGGCAGTGGTATAACCTGCAGTAGTAAATTGCTGCTAATTGATAGGTCCTCTCTTTAAATCTTGGTCATCCAGTAAGTCACTTGGTTTAATGTGCAGTGCAGACTCATTAACAAATGGCAATTTGCCACTGTGCATTACACAATTTCCTTTCCACTGGCAAATCTGTAGAACAGGATTTTTACAACAGGGCAGTAGTCATACTTGTGTTGTTTTTAAAAATGTTAACTAATGGTGCCATCCTGACTCAGTAATGTGTTGATCGTAAGAGATCAGAATTGGGCATAAGCTTGTTCTACATTAAAAAAAAAGAAGGCAAAGGGGTGAGATGTAGGAAGGACCAGGTTACATGGTGAGTGCTCCAACACTGGAGGCATTCAAGAAAAACTTGATAATTACTTGGCAGATATGCTTTGATTGTATTCCTGCATTGAGCAGGGGGTTGGACTTGATGGCCTTGTAGGCCCTTTCCTACTTCACTTTTCTATGATTCTATCAGCGCCAAGCCTCCTCCAGCCTAGATTCAGAAATATAGCCACAAAGACAGGCCAAGGTGAAGATAATCTTAAGAAATCTTCAGTATCTCTAGGCTGAGACAGGTTTGGATTCAGCACAGGCTTAACTGACCTAGTGTTGGCCTACTTGGGCTATCACCATCTTAACCAGTCAGGATCTTGTTTTTATATTCATTATCTTCGTTCAGTGCCAGAGCATATATTTTGCATGGAGAAGGTTTTGGATTCAACCTACAGCATTTCTCAGCAGGACTGCAAAGAGCTGCTACCAGTTGGTGTTGACAATACTGGCCCAGAGGCACCAAGAATCTGACTTAGGCATCTTCCCCATCTCCTTTCTCAAGCAAATGCATTCTGTTTTTCCCCATAGGTCTTTCCCATAGTACACACTAATTTCATTATTGACTCCGGTCCATATAGATTTTTTTGAGATAGGCAGCTTGAGTGAATCGATTTTAAGAAGAAGCACTGAAGAAGCATTAAATGCCCTTCCACCCACAAGCCCTTCCTCTACTCAGACTGTTTTGGATTAACAAAAGTGACAATGAATTAACAGCTTGCCATTTCAGGTTTCCTTCCTTTTCAAGGAGGAGATGATATGGTGACCTCTGTCTGAAAGTCAAAATATGATGGAGAACATTTGGAACAAAAAAGGACAAAAAGGGTGGGGTGCAAATGCAATTAATAAGTGCACATTGCTCTGAAATACACAGAGATGAAATAAAGCAACAGTATACTCAGGTAACAGAAAAACTAACATTGGTACAAAGTTGTCGTTGTTTTACAATATGGGGAGTCTTTGATTTTTGAAGGAATATTTCCGTGGCTAGAAAAGTCCATCCATGTCCTATTATTTCTTGAAGTGATAAAGTGGATGCTCTGGTCTGACAAGTATTCCTTAAAAACAAAAACAAAAAAACAAATCCCATTGAAATCACATGTTGCACAGATTTCCAAGGTCATTTTTAAGGCTTGCCCCAGACTTTGCTTGGAAGACATGAATACTATTTACATGCCACTTATCCCTAACCATTGCAGCCATCAAACCATGACCCTGTGTGTTTAACTAAATGTTTGCAGTTTCCTTAGAAAAGAGAAATTGAAAATATTTATTGCTATCTACTCAGATTGCATATCATATTCATGTTTTTCTCCTACTCTCTTGAGTGGTCTACACTCTATAATTGGTGCTAATAGATTTATGTCTTATAGGTTTCAGAAAAGAGTAATGGATACTTAATTAATGGATAATATTGAATTCTTTCCACCGAGATGTACCAGTTTGTAGTGCTATTGTGGTGCTATTTTTGTGTTTTTCTGAATTCATGACTGTTATATGTATAAATGAAGACATTACATACTAAATAGAGTTTTAATCTTCCATGAAGTTCTGGATGTCTAGAAGTAGCCAACTGAAACCTGCTTTCAGATGCTGGTAAGGAAATGTGTACAGCACAAATGTAAGCTTTAGCATTCTCCCCAACTTGTTGTCTGCATAATGTGGTTTTCTTTTCTTTTTCTTTCTTTCTTTCTTTCTTTCTTTCTTTCTTTTTCTTTCTTTCTTTCTTTCTTTCTTTCTTTCTTTCTTTCTTTCTTTCTTTCTTTCTTTCTTTCTTTCTTTCTTTCTTTCTTTCTTTCTTTCTTTCTGATAAGGGGCCTCCTTGCTTTTCTCCTGGAACATACTTGGCTATTGGTCAAATCCCACTGTTCTAACTAGATGGCATTGGTACTGTAGTGGGCAAATTCCAGAAATCTGACTGCTACACATCCCCACTTCTACACCTTAAAGGGCTGCTCTCACACGTTGTTCATCCCCTTATTTTTAAACAGCTTTTTTTGTAGTGGAAAAAAATCTGCTGTATTTTTTTAGTGGCCTTAAAAAGTTTTTAAAGTTGCAAACATTTGGGTGTGTGTGAACATGTCAGGAGGGCCAAAAGCATAGCAATTTTTTTTCTTCCATGCCTGGAAAGGCACAGCTGGATTTCTTGATGAAAATAAATTTAAAATAAATTATAAACATTTTGGTAGGTTGGAGGGTGTGATACTGAGGGGCTATAGTTTGTCCACCCCAGGTTACAGTGTTTCTGAGGATACTGAAAGAAAACAGTCTATCTACATATGTATGTGTAAAGATCTTACTTGCCAAATCCTAGCAAGAATTTTCTTTGTGTATAGGGTTTACCTGCTTCAGAATGCACTGGCTTTTTTTTTTTGAACTATGCATTTATACTAACATTTTCATCACGTCCATTGAATTTCTTTCCCTATAGTAAAAAGAAGTTAATTTACTTGTCTATTATTTTCACAAAGTCAAAGGAAGCAAACCTTTCTCTTCATAGAAACTATGCTACCGTATTACTAAAACTTTAAACTTAAATAAAACAGAGTCTTATTCAATTGCCTTTACATTTTTCAGGAATTGGTGAGGTTAAAATCATGAATCACAGAACTGTTGATCTGAAAGCAACTCCAAGGATCACAGAGTCCAGCTAAAATATCCCTGATAAATGACCATCAACCTTTGTTGTAAATTTCAAATGAAGGAGAATCCAGCCTCCCCCTAGGGTATTCATTGCATGTTGAACAGTTCTTGTTGTCAAGATGTTCTTTCTAATGTTTATGCAATGTCTCCTTTCCAGTGATTTGAATCCATTACTTCAGATCCTACCCTCTGGACCTAAAAAACAAACAAAAACAAACCTTATTCCATCTTCCATGGGGCAACAATTCTGATATTTAAAGAAGGCTAGCATGTTGTATTTCAGTTTTCTCTTCTTCAGGTTAAATATACCTAGCTTCCTGAACTTAATGGTACTTAGTTTTCAGATTTTTACAGTTCAGGTCACCTTCTTCTGGACATATTCAAGACTTATCCTTCTTAAACTGTGGTACTCAGAACTGGACACATATTCAAGGTGACATCTGCCCAAAGTATAATAGCATGGTACTACCCTGTTTCCCCGAATATAAGACCTAACCTGAAAATAGGCCCTAGTATGTTTTTTCAGGATGGTCGTAATATAAGCCCTACCCCAAAAATAAGCCCCAGTTAAGTGAAAACCCACCCTCCACTATTGTGCAGCAACCAGAAGAAGATGACATGACTGTAATTGAATAAATGTATAGTGGTGCCTCGCAAGACAACATTAATCCGTTCCGTGGTTAATGCTGTCTAGCGAAAATTTTGTCTTGTGAGGTTCCATTTCCCGTAGGAATGCATTGAATGCATAGACTAATCTTTTCCAATCCTCTGGCCACTGCTGAGTTTTCCATTAAGGATGATAAAAAAATTAGTGCACTGGTCCTTTGACATTGGGCTGTGGCACCAGGGTGGGTGACGTGACCTTAGCCTGGTTTGTTCCTTTTTGCACACCACACACAGAATGATTAAAGTGGTAGGAAAAGCCCCCCCCCCCGCCAACTCTGTGTTGGCTGTCTCTAGCATGCACGTCATTGCTAGCACCACTCTGGCAGCCATTGATGATGATTAAATCCTCTGCGAGATAGCAAAAATTTAATGCAACTTACTAGACATGTTGGACACCTTCCTACTCCCTATACCACCCCATGGCTGGAGTACAATGTGTTCCAGCAAAAATAGTGCACTTCTTTATTAAATTTGGTGCATCCTGCTAGTTTGGTACATAGCCTGGCAACCATTGATACTGATGATATATCCTGCTAGTTTGGTACACACGTGTGTAGATTCAATAATATTTTGAATTCAAATAATGTATGATTTCCTTCCTTTCAAATCAAGGGGGTAATGTCGGCATATATAAAAAATTTTTTTGGGGGGGGTAAAAGGTAAAAAACGTCTCTGACCCCTGTTCTAAATCATCCCCCCTCATCTACCACTTTCGAACAAAAATATAAAATTAGTCTGGGATGGCTTGTTTTTGAAAAACCCATGCTGATTCTTAGAAGTCACAATATTCTTTTCTAAGTGTTTTCAGATCAACTGCTTAATATTTTGTTCTAGAAGTTTTACTCTTGTGTATATTGAGCTGTCTGGTCAGTAGTTGTCTGGATTTCCCCTCCTCTCTTTTGAAGATGAGAATGGCATTTGCTCCCCTTCATTTTTCAGGACCTCACTTCAAAAATTCTCAGCAATTATAGGCTCTGGAATTATATCTGCATGTTTCTTTAATACCCCTGAATGCCATTCATCTGGTACAGGAGGCTTCAATTTGTTTTCCGAGGACCATTTAATTCCGGTAACATGCTTAGCGGAAATAAATGCTGTTTTCATAGCAGTCTAATGCAGATTAGATATTCTGGATAACAATTTATATTAACTGGTATCTGAAATTTCAAAGACTTTTTAATTCAATGTACTGTCCTATTAAGAGGAAATTTTCATGTTTAGTTGCAGTAATTAAAATATTTTGACCATAATTGTAATTTTGATTTTAAACACTATTTATTTGTATCTTCACAATTAACAGCATTGTTGCACTAAACATGAAACAGTGTAACATTTGCTTTTGGCTGGAATCCACACTGAATTAGAAATATGTCAATCAAACACCCTGAAAACTACTTCAAAACAAACACAATGTTGGATCTTTAATGCTTAGAGTAGTCCCATCAGCAGAAAGAAAAGGGAAAAGGAAAAGGAAAAAGAAGAGGAAATAAAAGAAAAAAAGAAAAGAAAGTTAATAATTAATGACTAATAAGGAATAATAACTTTATTCTATTGGTTTCAGTGGGTTTACTCCCCCTTTGATTAAAACTAGATCCAATCTATACATAGCCTTGCACAAGTAACTGCAAAAAAACCCCACACAAAATTGTGTCAATAGAATTTATTTAGGTTATTTAACAAAGTTTGGAACAGAGGAAATAGTTCAGGTGATCATATCAACCTGACAGTCAGAACAAGAATTCTGACTGGAATAAAACTGAATAATTCCTCCAGTAAATTAGAACCCCAGGGTCCTAGTGAGTAATAGGATTGCTACACATTCTGTCTTTCAAGAATATATTTTAAAGTAGAGGTGTGGGAGCTGTGTCCCTCAGAAGTCGTGAGGCTGCAATTCCTATCAACCCAAACACCACAGCCATTCCTAGGTACTTCTGTCAGTACTAGGAAGAAGAATTGAAAGGGAAATACTCAAAGTGAATGACTGGCTACGAAGATGGTGTCAACATGAGGGATTTGGTTTTTGGAACCACAGGTTAAGCTTCCTGGAAGAAGGACTGCAAGCAAGAGATGGCTTGCACCTGATAGGGACTGGAAAGCATGTGTCTGGCCACAGCATGAAGAACTTCATTAGAAGAGCTTTAAAGTGAATTGGAAGGGGGAGGGAGACACTAGCACGGGTTTAAGGATAGGTGAAGCCTTACTCACAAAAAGAACAGACCAAACTATTCAAATACGGATCAATAATAACATTAACATTAATAGTAATATTCATAAAAATGTATAAACAGGCCACATATCACACAATCTCTGGTGTCTATATACAAATGTCAGGAGTATGGGAAACAAACAAGAAGAACTGGAAATTTTAGTTCAGGAGGGCAAATATGACTTGATAGGAATAACTGAAACTTGGTGGAATGACTCCCATGACTGGAATACAGTGGTGCCTCGACTTACGACCATAATCCATTCCAGAAGGTGGATGTAGCTCGAAACGGCCGTAAGTCAATGCACCATTTCCTATAAGAATGCATTGAAATGCAATTAATCCATTCCAGCCTCCCCCCAATCACACGCGCACACAAATCACTGCAAGACTCATTGGAAAACGCAATTAATCCCTCCCGGCTGAAGGGGGGGGGGAGAAAAGCAATCAAGTGTGCAAGACCCACTGGAAATGCACAGAAAACAGAGCAGATCAGAAATGCACAGAGAACAAATGGGGCAGGTCAGAAATGCAAAGAAAACAAAGGAAAAAGCAAGGGAAGCATGCAGGACCCATCAGAAATGGGGGAAACCACCCAAAAAACAACCCCCCCTAAGACCCATCGGAAATGGGAAAAACATTCCAAAAAGGAACAACCCCCAAGACTCATCGGAAATGGAAAAAAACACAAAAAACAAACAGCCCCCCCAAGACGCATCACAGCACAGAAACATAACCCCCCAGCTCAAAACCACACTGCAAAAACACCCAAAATAGTTTTTAAAAAGCAGAAAACAGCACCTTACCTTACCAGGCAGCCTGAAGCCTCCCTGCAAACACACACACACACACACAAACACACACACGCACACATACTTACTCAGGAGCAGAAGGAGGCAGTCCCAAGCCTCCTCCGATGCACGCTTTCTAACTGGTGGGGCGAAAGAGCTACAAAGAAGCAGCCTCCTCGCCACCTACAGTTAGAAATTTGAATTTCTCACCTTTTCCCCCTGCCTTTTTCTATCCGTAAGTGGAAGCTCTGGTCGCAAGTAGAAGTAAAATTTTGTAGCTGGAGCTGGTCGTAACTCGAAATGGTTGTAAGTAAGGATGTTCGTAGGTCAAGGCACCACTGTACAGCAATTGAAGGATATAAATTGCTCAAAAAGAAAGGGAGAATAGAAAGGGAGGTGGAGTTGCAGTATATGTAAAAAAATATGCATTCCTGCACAGAAATACTGGAGAAGGAAATTGGATGTCCCATTGAGAGCAATCTAGCTGGGGCAAAAAGAAAAAAGGAACATGATAGTTAGGGTCTACTACTGGCCACCCAATCAAGGAGAGGAAGCAGATGAAACTTTTGAAAAACAAATTGCAAGGATTTCAAAGAGACATGATGTAGTACTGATGGAAGATTTCAGTTGTCCAGATATATGTTGGGAGGCACATTCTGTAATGTATGGTCCTTCCCAGAAATTCTTGGCTTGTGTGGTTAATAATTTTCTCCTACAAAAAGTGGAGAAAGAAACTAGAGGACTAGCTATCCTTGACTTGATTCTAACCAATAGAGATAACTTGGTGGAGGAAATGGCAGTAAGGGGAACTCTGGGTGAGAGTGACCATGTTCTACTATAATTCTTGATCTCAAAGGAAACCACACAGAGTGCAGTCATGCACATATGCTGGATTTTTTTTTTTAAAAAAAGCCAATTTTAATAATCTCAGAACAAGGATGAGTAACTTCCCATGGCAGGGGATCCTAATAAGAAAAGGAGTCCAAGAAGGGTAGGAGTCACTAAAATAATTCTATAAACAAAACTACAAATAATTCTAACAAGAAAAAAAGGTGGGAGTCAGTAAAAAAGGCCGGTGTGGCTTCATGGAAAGCTCAGGGAGGACCTGATATTGGGGAAAAAATTAGGTTGATCTTTGAGGGATTTACCACACTAGAATTATTATTATTATTATTATTATTATTATTATTATTATTATTATTATTATTATTATTATTATTATTATTATTATTATTATTATTATTATTATTATTATTATTATTATTTGGGCAGCTAATTCTAATTTTTTCATCTCAAATTGGAACTGTATTTCTTTTTGCCTGTTTTCTTGTTCAAATTCCCTTGTTTTCTTGCTCAAATGCCCTTTTCTTTTCAAATTCTCTGGTTTTTTCTCTTTCCAATTCTTGCTCAAATTCCCTTTTCCTGTTTTCTTTTTCCAATTCTAATTGGTGTTTCATAGCTAGATCTTTCAGTTTAAATTCTTGTTCTATCTTTCATTTTTTTTCAAAATCTTGGGAGCTTTGGATATTTTCTCACTCTGAGGCAATTACTACCGAGCCCTCAGTTTCTTCTTCACTTTGAATTTGAGGGTTCTCATTTCCCTCAGCACCTTGGAGTTCAACCTGTGCCTCTATAACCAACTGCCTACAAAATCTGAGCACGTATTTCTTTCCATTTTCTGATTATCTCATCAAAATAATCTGTTTATATTTTCTTGCTGCCACAGGACCATTTTTTTTGTATACAGTTTTGGTTGGTTGGCTTTTGCTGATAAGAAGTCACAATATTTCTTCTTTTGACCAACTTAACATGCATTTAGAGATCCCATACTCGGTTAGTCTGTGCGGCTTAATTTACATATGCTGCAAATTTTGATAATGGCATTTTCATATTATGCAAATTAAACACTTTAAACAATTGCATTATTTTTCTACCAATATATTTCAACTTGGCACCATTTATATACTAGTCACCAATCTGAGACAACCAGTATAACATAATGATCAGACTGATCAGAATAGGGAGACCCAAATTCATATTCCTGCTTAATCACAAGGCTCCCTGTATGTGGTTAGACCAGTCAATAATCTTACTCTAACCTAATTTACTCAGTCGTTTGAGAGATAAAATGAAGGGAGGGGAATTGTGTCATGCAACTATGTTCATTGCTGGTACATATAAATAAATAATGATTTTTTTCACACAGAGGGGCTTTGGTTGATACTCTTATTCAATAGCTGATTTATTTATTTTTGCCATCAGTGTTTACTGGTCCATGAGAATTCCCAGAGATTCACCATGACTTTTACAGTTATCTCTTTTGTGGGGTATATGTGTGCAGGGGAATGTGAGGACAAGTTTATGGCATGAGGAAGCAAGGTATGATTTCTTTCAGAGATAAAATAAAAGAACATATCATAGCTTGAAAATATCCTAAGTTAACCTACCTTGCCAATTCAATTTTCTTCTTAAAATATGTGTTAATCAGTTCCTTTATGTTAAAGTTTTAGTGCTACTGTACCATTACTGTTTGTTGGCAAGTACAGTTAAAGTAATAATTTCAGTTTTCTCACTTTACTAATCCCATTTTCCCTGCCAAGCAGTAAGCTGCAAACTGAGGCAGCATTCTATGCGTCTGATAAACTTGCTGAAGTCCTTAGAAGATTATGCCAGCTAAGACTTTTTTGGTATCTAAGGTACTACAAGAAGATGATGTTTTTGCTGCAACAGACCAACAAAGCTACCCCCAAAAAAACTGTGTGAAGTGTGCTACTTACAGACACTTGAACAATATGGTTGTTGTGGGGTTTTTTGGGTTCTTTGGCTGTGTTCTGAAGGTTATACTTCCTGACGTTTCACCAGTCTCTGTGGCCTACATTTCGCCTACTCCAGTCCTCTGAAGATGCTGGCCACAGAGACTGGCGAAAGGTCAGGAAGAACAACCTTCAGAACATGGCCAAAAAACCAAAAAATCCACAACAACCATATTGTGCAAGTGTCTGTGCTTTTTAGGAAATTATGAAAGCTCCATGTCTAACACAGCAACAGAAATTTAACTGAAAAATTACACTGGTTTGAATCCATCAGAATAAATTTCAGTGACCAATTGCCATAAGAAATCAGTGTAGGCACTTACTGTGGTTTGCTGAGACATGAGTGATGAGTGACAGCAAATGCCTATGTCAAGTACTTAACAAGCAGCAATTTGCTGCTGAGATTTATGTTGTTGGATTTACTCTGGTGGATGTAAATAATAAGACCCTAGAACATATCAGCAAAGTGGTACTGTGCACAGGGAATACAGCACAAGCAGTTGCTCTTTCTGAGACATCTGGGAGACTGGCTGTAAGTGTTGTAGGCTTGGGATTTCTGCTGTGCATCCTTTTGTGCAATAGTGGAATCCAGTGTAAATTTTGCATAATGTTTTTGGAATTTGATGATACATGATTGTTGAAAATAATACTAATCAAAGAAGAAAAATTCAAAGGGAAGCTGTGTGGTGATTACACAACACAAATTGAAGAAGAATGTGACACCTTTATTAGAGCACTAAAAATCAAAGAAATGTGAGTTTTCGTGGAGTAAAATTTCCCACTTCATCGGGCAAACACCAATAACTTGTGTACATGGAATACAGTACATGGAAATGATGGCCAGGCAAAATCTGCTTAAGATATGTTTAAAGCTGGTTGTAGGCAGGCTATAGTGTAGTGTTTCATCCCATGCTATGTTTTCTGAAATTTCCACAGTGTTTAGGAGGTAGCCCATCACTCTGCATAAGCCCCCCTCCTCATTTGGCCTGCTTTGGAAACACAGTTTACTTAATGACTTGTGGGGGGGGGGGGAATGGGGAAAATATACATTAACAGAGCCAATCTTTATCAGAACCCTGGGATAAATTTTGGTTTGTTCACTAAGTAGAAGCCAATTCAAGTCCAATTATGCCAGATTAAAATATTATATTACCTGGTGACTGTGTAAACAGAAGCTGTTCAAAGTCCTCCTGCTTGGAAAGCAACACTTCCAACCCTTCATTCCTAATAAATGCAAATATATCAATCTCCTATGCATATTGAGATGTAAGATCCATTTTATGTAGTAGGGCTTGTATCTTATAGTGGCACCATTCTTGACTTATTTCATTCTTGCTTGCTAGAATGGAAAAATTCAGTTTTCTCCCTGCTGTGAGATTGTAAGAGGTTGGGATTGTTTGTCGCTTCCCCCTCCCCCCATTTTGGCAGAGTTTAGTTTAATATTCATGCTAGTAGAATTTTATGGTGCAAACCCACTATTTTGCAAAGAAAATACATTTTTAATGTTTGTGTGCATTTTCACAAGTTTTTATCTAAAAAAGCTGGGCTTTTTTGTGAATGTTATAAAAAATGGGTCATCTTTGCACTTTCATATAGAAGTTTAAAAAAAAACCTCTAAGTGCTTGTCTATTTTTTTAATGTGCTGTGATGTTCCAGGAAGTCCATTTTCATAAAGGATGATGTACCCGAGTCAACTGTTCAAAGAGTCGTATCATCCTTTCAATGCAAGTATCAAATTTGTCCTTCCAAAAGGACATGAAAATTTCCATCCGATTATTTAAAATCTTTTTCTAAAAATCTACGATTCATAGACACCATAAACTCAATAAGCATACTGATACAGATCGTAACCATAATAAGCAATGTTCTAATGATTTGTCATTATCATCACTGTCAACTTCAAACTCCTCCTCTCCTCTGGTTTTTCCCATCTCTCTCTTTCCTCAGGGTAACAGCTAACTAAGCTCTCAGAAGCCTGTGGAAGATAACATAGAATGCATTTGTAATTGTTATTTCTGGAAGTTTGGGACGATTCATAATCTAGAGTGCCTTTTTTGAACTACAACCCCCAGAATGCCTCAGCTAGCATGGGAATTCTAGCTCCCCAAAATAAGTTTTTTTTAAATAATATTGCTTTATCAAATATGTTGCAGCATAAGCAACAGAGTCCAAGGTACTTTAACTAATAAAATGGAAAAGGCACATATGTTTGTTTTGGACTACAACTCCCAGAATTCTGCCTGGGGACTTCT
Source organism: Pogona vitticeps (assembly GCF_051106095.1). Taxonomy (NCBI): domain Eukaryota; kingdom Metazoa; phylum Chordata; class Lepidosauria; order Squamata; family Agamidae; genus Pogona; species Pogona vitticeps. Next base: position 194,157,802 of record NC_135785.1, on the reverse strand, counting down.
GAGATTTGTAGTATAAAAACACAAGCAATCAACCCTCTGTAGATTATTAAGGTACTAGGATTCCTCAACCTGCTTTGCATGGGTGTTTAGTTTTGCTTCATTTGTCTTTCCCATTTCTTTCTATGACTATATTAGTTTCTATAGCATTTCTGCCCCCAACTTCAGGAAACAAATCAGATTAATATTGTGACCCTACATATTGCATAGTCAACATCCAACCAAATTCAACATCTAAATGAAGTAAGAATAATTTAAAATTTCTACCAGGAATGCAGCAAAAGAATTGTAAAATGGTAGTTCCTGATAATTATGTTTATGAAAACATCACAGGAAAGCATAATTTGCTTTGTATGATTGAGGTATTTCTAAATGTAAGTAGAATGGCTCCTTTCAAGGTTCTAGTGCAGTAGTTTCCCCAAAACTTTGGCTTTCGTTAGGGTGGGGTGAATAATCTGTACTTCGTTCCAAATATGTTTAATAGGATTTCATGAGTATCTATAGTCATTTTTGGCATGCAAAGGAGAGAGAGATTAAAATGCAGAGACCTTTGAAAAAATGCCATCTCCCATTTCAAAGTATACTTTGAAGAGCATTCATCAGTTCTTATATTTAAAAAGTCCTTTGATCACATTTCAACCTCTAGTGAATTCCTTTCCTTGAATGTGACATTGAAATGTAAGAAAACTTTCTTTTCTTTTCTTTTTCTCTTTTTCTTTTTCACTAGATCCGGAACACGTCATGCATCATCCCAGTGTATCTGTGTTCCACCATTCCAGCAAGGATTCTGTTTTCTGGCTTCCACTGAAACAAAAGCAAGGTAGTTGCATGTTTTATGTCTTTTTTCTAAAGGGTATTTTATATATTGTGTGTTTGTTGAAGTATGTACATTTACATAGCTTAGTTTTCTTTTTTTAACAAGTCTAAACAAGCATCACATTTTACTCCATTACATATTTTCTTATGGTACTTCCAGCTGCATGAGGATTAGAATCTGTCCTAAAATTAGAACAAACATATATAGGCTCTGCAGATCCAGAGGACACTTCCCCCTTCCCAGAATCTGCGGGAGCTGCAGCATGGTCATGCACTACTGAAATTTGGTGGCTTGGCAATAAAAATCAGTATTTTGAATCAGTATTTTGAAGCCTCCCAAGAGCTTCCAGGACAGTGACTATGCTTGCATCTTGTTTTAAAGGGGAAGTGCTTTCATATGCAAGGGTTTGTTTTCATTTTGTTTTGTTTTTTTGCAGTAATGAAATGTGAGCGAGGCTGTGTTCAAGCTATTGTTACCCATTCCTGCCTGAATTTTGTGGGTAGTGATTTGCATTATCCTACCACCCTGAGATGCATTTGACAGGGACACAAGAGAGGATTTCATTGGGGTTCATTCCCAGGCTGTGGAGTTCCCTCCAAAGGAAACCTAAACTGGCCACCTATCAATGTGATCTCTTTCTTTGATTGTGCAGATCATGAGAGGCTATGAATTGTTTTGAAAGAAATGAGTATGCCTCAGCACTTGATTGTCTCGATGTGTAACCTGTATTGTGGGGGGGGGGGAGGCACTGTTAGGACAGAATCAGAATTTGGAGGAGGGAGGCAGGGCCAAGATGGATGGAGGTTGCAAATTGGGAGCTCTTTCTCAATTGTAACCACTGATGGAGGTTCTGTAGGCTTGAGATAGCCTAATTAAATTTTCCAGGAGAGGAAAATACATTCCAAAGAAGAGAAGTGCTGTCTGAGAAAGTTGGGGGAGCTGGACGCTACCTCCCTATCCCAGAAGATTGGCATTCTCTTTGGCAGGACTCCATACAGGTCTGTAAAACTGACGCAGTCCAGAAGGCTGGAGGAGAACAGACACACAATTATATCCTAGATCTACAGACACCATTGTAAGCAAATCTATTTCAATATTATATCTGAGCTGAACACTTAGAAAGCTACTACGATATATGAGGATAGGTGGGAGTAGTAGGCTGGAAGACTGAATAGTGAAGAAGCGGGCAGCTGAAGAAGACAGGAGGGAACACAGAAGCTTGTTAAAAGAGATTTTAGTGTGATGAACTCTTAAACTATTTGTCTGCAAATTTCCCCTTTAGAGTCCTGTTTGGTACTACTAAATATTACTGAATAATTTCACAATACTAACCGTTTGGAATGTGCCTACACCCACTTGAAGTTTATTCATGCTGGAAGAAACCAACATGTCCGGTATAGAGATGAAAGTAGAAAATGAAGGCTGCTTATAATCGAAGCGATACCTTTATGGATTACACAAGGGAACAGATTGGAGTTTAACTTTTTTCTTCTTGATTTTATTTCTTTTGTTGAGAGTGGGTGGGGGAGGAGCTTGAAAAATAGTTTTTTGGGTTTATTATTATAATTTTCCTGCTGTTTCTGGAACTCTGTGGCACCGCTGGAAGATATATTTTTTTCTTTCTTTTTTCTCAGGAACTTCTATTCCACAATACCTTATCTTATCTCCTTCTACTCAAGGTCTGGAAAGCTGCCCAGAATGCTGAATTAGCTGGCTTTTGCCCTTTTCTCTCTCTTTTTCTTTTTTACCTTCTCAAATCTAGACATAAATAGACATCTTGAAGTGGATCAACAGTGCAACATTGACTACTGTATATTTATTATACCTAGGATACGTTCTCCCTGGGTAGGAGTGATCAAAGAAAGCTTCCCTCTTTATTAATAACACTGACTCTTTGTTCGATTTAGTGCATACTGGGTGATCTTCATCGGTTGGCTGATTGAGTTGTGACTGAGTTTGTTGGCTGTTCTTACATCTCTTTATATGTATACATCCTTAATATACTAGATTACTTAAATCTAAACAAGAAGGGAGAGGGGGAAAAGCAGGTATCAGTGAAGAATATTGAAGAATTGCCATATGAAGGTTTTTATTTAAAAAATGGCTGCAAAACCTAAGGTGGGGAAAGGAAGTCCAGCACCAGAAACTACACCACTGAGACTGATGCAAGAAACTCAGTCTTCCTTATTAACAAAAGAAATGATGTTTATGGATTTGACAGAGTTCCTACTCCAGTCCTCTGAAGATGCTGGCCACAGAGACTGGCAAAACATCAAGACGAACAACCTTCAGAACACGGCCAAAGAGCCCGAAAAACCCACAACAACCATTAGATCCCGGCTGTGAAAGCCTTCAAGAATACATTGAAAGTAAAATACTTGGGCATAATTTTCACAAAGAAAACAAGTACTCTTCTGAAAGATAATTATTTAAAACTGATAGAGGAAATTAAGAAAGACCTATCTAGCTGGATAAATCTACAATTGGCAATGATGGGCAGAATTGCTACAATTAAAATGAACATTTTACCAAAACTCATATTTCTTTTTCAAACAATTCCAATTGTTTTCAAACAAACAATATTTAAGAAGCTTGAAAAATGCATTTCTAAATTTATTTAGCAGAAGAAAAAGACCCAGAATTAAAATCAAACATCTGCAAGACCTAAAAGTAAGAGGAGGAATGGGCCTCCCGAATTGGCTTCTCTACTACAGGGCATCTGCATTGATATGGATTAAAGAGTGGATAACATTTGAAAACACGAGGTTTTGAAATTAGAAGGACATGATATGAAATGGGGCAGGCATGCATTCATATGGTATAATAGAATGGAGGATTTCAAACAATTCAACAACCATATACTAAGGAAGGCACTTGTGTTGATGTGGAATAAAGTGAAAAATCAAATGTATATCAAAATACCACACTGGGTAATGCCAATTGAAGCATTTGCTATACCACATCTGAGAAAAAATAAGAAAATTGTAAGATATAGTGAGGTTTTAAATATTGATGGTTCTATCAAAACACAGCAAGAGCTAGTAGATAAAGATATTTAAATGGATTGGTGGGCATGATCACAACTAATATCAAGGTATGCTAAAGATAAGCAACAGGGCTTTTACCTAGAAAACACCCCTTTTGACAGAATTCTTTTAGAATCGGAGAGAAAATGCATTAAGTTATATAATTTCCTGTTAGACTTTGAAACACAAGATAAAGTAGTAAAGGCATGTATGATCAAATGGGCTCAGAATGTAGGACACAATATTGAACTAAATCAATGGGAACAAATTTGGAAAACAATATTAAAATTAACTAAATCTACTGTATTCAAGGAGAATATATATAAAATGTTCTACAGATGGTACATGACCCCCACAACTCTGGCTAAAATAAGCATCCAGTTCTCAAATGTATGCTGGAAACGTAAACAGAAAGAAGGAACATTTTACCACAAGTGGTGGCTGTGCAAAGACACCCATAAATATTGGAGTAAAGTGAACCAGATACTACAAGAGATATTAGAAACTTTAATACCGACGATACCATAATTTTTTAAATTAAACATCTTGCCTAATACACTAGAGTCTGAAAAAGCATTCCTAACTATTCATATTATAACAGCGGCAAAAATAGTTTTTGCGAAATACTGGAAGGAGCCTAGAACACCACAAATAGAAGAACTGACAGGAAAAATACTTGAAACCGCAGAAATGGATATACTGTCAGATTGGATGAATGCAAAAAAGAAGAAGGATCACCAGGAAACTTGGTTGCCGCTATATGCATGGCTACAAAGCAGATAGAATGGTAGGCTGATATACAGTCATAGCTTCAGAAGAGTTAGTTTAAATGTTGGATAAACATTACCAGCAACACAATTAATAATGGGAATTACAAAATACTTGTCTGAATTTGGTTTTCCCTCTTACGCATTGTATATATTTCTGTATGATATGTGGAATTATTCTTATAAGGGAATATATAGAGTTATTATGAAAAATACTGAGTTGTAATGTGTATGTTCAAATCCACCCCGTCCAAAGGTATCCTTACCCCAGTTACCCCCTACCCTGCCCTACCCTTATAAGGAGGAAAATTTGAAAAAAGAATCAGAATTTGGAGAGACATCATGGTTTCCTATAGGCAAAGATGTCAGACAAGGGTGCATTTCATCTACCTATCTGTTCAAGCTGTACACGAAATCTATCATATAGAAAGCAGGACCAGATTTAGATGTCAGAGGAGTAAAAATTGGTGGAAGAAACATCAATAATTTAAGATATGCAGATTACACGATCTTACTGGCAGAAAGCAACAATGACTTGAAACAACTTCTGATGAAAACGAGAGAAGAAAGTACTAAAGCAGGATCGCAGTTGAACATGAAGACAAAAATCATGACTACAGAAGAACTACACAACTTTAATGTTGATCATGAACAAATTGAAATAGTTAAAGAATTTGTATGCCTTAATTCAATCTTCAATCCAAATGGAGACTGTGGTCAAGAACCACAAGAAGGCAGCTGAGACTCAGAAGAGCAGCAATGAAGCTATTAGTGTCATCAAGTGTAAGGATGTGTCACTGGAGCCGAAGACTGAGATCATCACACTCTGGTTTTTCCATTTACTATGCATGGGTGTGAAAGTGGGACAGTGAAAAAGACTGACAGAAAAAACAAAATTATTCATTTGAAATATGGTACTGAAGGAGAAGGAAAGTCTGGGATAACTTGTCACTACTTCTTATTTACCTAGAAAGTCTGGTATTCAAGGGGTGGGAGGTAGAAGCAGCAGGTACCCATTAACTATTTACTCTAACTGCTCCTATATTGGGGTGATGGAATTTGTGACCAGATGCTTTTGACCATTACTGTGTGGCTTGCATCAGTTCCATCTAGGACAGATGATGAGTTGTGGTAGGAGTTGAAAATCAACAATATTTGGAAGCTTAATCTTCCCCGTACCTGCAGAAAGTTCAGAAGGAGGCCCACTGTACTATAATGATGTTTCATAGATCCTTCAGCTCTGCTTATATTGTTTATCTCCTCCACAACTCTTTTCCATAATATAGGAATATCATAACTTTCGTTTTGAGAAATAGAGTCATTTAAAGTGTTCACCATAGTGAAAGATTAATTTAATTAAAATGAATATGTCTACCTTATCTCACTACAGTAATCCTCTACATTTTCATATTATATATTTGCCAGGATTAACAAAGTGTTTTCAAAATTATTGTGCTAGAGAAAATAAATCATTCAGAGCACAAATACAAACCAATCATTTCCTGTTATCAAAGGGAATGTAGGTTTCTCAATTTACTGTTCTAAGTGGATTAGATAACATTTGTGCTGTTGAATCTGAGTTAATTTAGAAGGAATACAGTATTCTTTAGTAGCACTATACCTCAATTTGTAGTTAGCTGTTAGTTCATTTTAAAGTATTAGTTCTAGTCATAGTAGTGATGAAAATAATCTATGGCTCAGTATTTACAATACAGTAAAATATGATATATGTTTAATATAAAAGGGGTGATATTTGGATTTGCTAGTGGTTTGCCTTACCTGGTTTTTAAAGTAACCTACCTTTGAAAAGATGTTGTATTATGACCATTATAATCAAAACACAGACATTGTACCATCCTTGTTCTGAATTGTTGTTTGGACACGACCACAGCTTAAACATCCTATGGAAAACACACTATAGAACACTCAATGTGACCCTATGAGTTTGATGAGACTTATTCCCAATGAAGCAGAGTAAGAAACCTTTGCTCATTCACATGCCTTGGCCTCCAGCTAAGTTGGCCGCCATTTAATGTTGCCAGACTGTGGGTGTTTAGTCGTTTAGTCGTGTCCGACTCTTCGTGACCCCATGGACCAGAGCACGCCAGGCCCTCCTGTCTTCTACTGCCTCCCGGAGTTGTGTCAGGTTCATGTTGGTTGCTTCGCAGACACTGTCCAGCCATCTCATCCTCGGTCGTCCCCTTCTCCTCTTGCCATCACACCTTCCTAACATCAAGGTTTTTTCCAAGGACTCTTTTCTTCTCATGAGATGGCCAAAGTACTGGAGCCTCAGCTTCAGGATCTGTCCTTCAAGTGAGCATTCAGGGTTGATTTCCTTTAGAACTGATAGGTTTGTTCTCCTTGCAGTCCAGGGGATTCTCAAGAGCCTCCTCCAGCACCACAATTCAAAGGCATCAATTCTTCGGCGGTCTGCTTTCTTTATGGTCCAGCTCTCACTTCCATACATCACGACAGGAAAAACCATAGCTTTGACTATTCGGACTTTTGTTGGCAAGGTGATGTCTCTGCTTTTCAAGATGCTGTCAAGATTTGTCATCGCTTTCCTCCCAAGAAGAAGGCGTCTTTTAATTTCAGGGCTGCTGTCTCCATCTGCAGTGATCATGGAGCCCAGGAAGATAAAATTTGACACTGCCTCCATATCTTCCCCATCTATTTCCCAGGAGGTGATGGGACCAGTGGCCATGATCTTAGTTTTTTTGATGTTGAGTTTCAGACCGTTTTTTGCACTTTCCTCTTTCACTCTCATTACAAGGTTCTTTAATTCCTCCTCACTTTCTGCCATCAGAGTGGTATCATCTGCATATCGGAGGTTGTTGATATTTCTTCCAGCAATCTTAATTCCGGCTTGGGTTTCTTCCAGTCCAGCCTTCCGCATGATGTATTCTGCATATAAGTTAAATAAGCTGGGGGACAATATACAGCCTTGCCGTACTCCTTTCCCAATTTTGAACCACTCAGTTGTTCCATGACCAGTTCTAACTGTTGCTTCCTGTCCCACATATAGGTTTCTCAGGAGACAGATAAAGTGGTCAGGCACTCCCATTTCTTTAAGAACTTGCCATAGTTTGCTGTGGTCCACACAGTCAAAGGCTTTCGCATAGTCAATGAAGCAGAAGTAGATATTTTTCTGGAACTCTCTGGCTTTCTCCATAATCCAGCGCAAGTTAGCAATTTGGTCTCGAATTCCTCTGCCTCTTCGGAATCCAGCTTGTACTTCTGGGAGTTCTCGGTCCACATACTGCTGAAGCCTACCTTGTAGGATTTTGAGCATAACCTTGCTAGCGTGCGAAATGAGTGCAATTGTACGGTAGTTGGAGCATTCTCTGGCACTGCCTTTCTTTGGGATTGGGATGTAGACTGATCTTTTCCAATCTTCTGGCCACTGTTGAGTTTTCCAAACTTGCTGGCATATTGAATGTAGCACCTTAACAGCATCATCTTTCAAGATTTTAAATAGTTCAACTGGAATGCCATCACCTCCACTGGCCTTGTTGTTAGCCAGGCTTTCTAAGGCCCACTTGACTTCACTCTCCAGGATGTCTGGCTCAAGGTCAGCAACTACATTGTCTGGGTTGTCCGGGATATCCAAATCTTTCTGATATAATTCCTCTGTGGGAGCTGTACTGAAAAATCAGGAGGACTAAAAGTTCCCAGTACCTGATGTAGAGGACTGCTGCTCTCATAAACTAGTGGTTCATCTCATCAGTATTGTTGGCACTGGTTGTTGTGGGTTATTCGGGTTGTTTGGCCATGTTCTGAAGGTTGTTCTTCCTAACATTTCACCAGTCTCTGTGCCGGCATCTTCAGAGGATGGCACTCTGTGCTCTGGTGTAGTTGGCTTGGGAGTGCAGTATTTATGGCTGTGAGATAGGCTTTTGTCTTTTTCTGTAGATGGGTGATTAGTGTGTCTTGTTGTGGGTGTATTGCTGTGCTAAAGAGAAGAGATTATCTGTCACTGTCGTTGATGGGTGTCGTTAGCTGGTCTTTTGTGTGTAGTGATTTTGTGTGTAGTGATTGTTGGCACTGACTGGCAACAGCTGCCCAGTATGGATATTTTCTGCAAGTCAATTGCAGAGGTAAATCCTTGCTTGTTATTTCTAGAGGAACAGCCTGATTCGACTGAGCAGGTAATTTTGTTCTTGTAAGTGAAAATTATTTGAAGATTTTCTTCCACTAGGCAGGATTACATTTATTTATTTATTTATATTTATTTATTTATTTGATTTTTACCCTGCCCCTCTAGACCATGTCTACTCGGGGTGGCTTACATGAATTGTTAAGCCTTTTTTTCTGCTTTAGGCCTTTTTTTAAAAAAACCACAGCATTGGGTGTCACATGCCAAACTTCTATCAAATCAGTCTGTTCCTCCAAAAATGACAGTCCCCCTCCTTCCTCTGGCTCACCCTGGATCTTAAAAAGCTGCTCTGTAGAGCTGAGAAAAGAACTGCTAGATAGCTCAGTGGTTTAGGTATCTGGCTGCAGAGCCAGATGTTGGGAGTTTGATTCTCTCTACTGTGCCGCCTTGAAAAGGGCTGAACTTGATTATCCATAGTATCTCTTTCAGCTTTGTAGTTCTAAAATTATTATTATTTTTATTATCTCTGAAGTAGGTTTTTAGCAACACAGAAGACTGAAGTGAGGTGTGTTTTATGTGACAGTGCATTCCAGTAGGGTTTATTTTGTTGTAGAAATGCTACTTTCTTCTAAATGTCTTGACTATACTGCCAATGAGTTCAAATGAACAAATTCTAGCCTCCTGTTAAAACTGATCCCTGATTTTGGTTTCCTCCTGTTTCTGCATCTTTCCTTTCGTAAAATGTTTTTCTCCTTATGATTGTAAGTTTGTGGACATGGTCTGTATTTTTCAGAAAAATTGCATTAGCTACTTTGGGTGCTTTATATATGTTCGATGGTCAAATTACACATACAGTATTGTTAAAATCACATTCTCTTTCATGTATATTCATTCCATTTCTTCTGTTATCTGCCATATTTTTCCCATGAATCCTGAGTGCCAACAAAGCAATATGAAGTTTTGATTCTACATGAGCCAGAAATGACAATGCTGTTCACTTTGCTGTCTCTCTCCCTTTGTAGACGAAAGGTTGCCAACCTCCCCCATTTGCTAGTATCACTTGGGTGAAACAAGACCTCTTTGTGAGCTTGTAGACAAAAAATATGGAGCAAAATCTCAGCCTTTATATAGTAAAAAAGAAAATAAATGTTGGTGACCTACAAAGCTAATCAGTGAATTACAGCCAAAATAGCAGGCATACCTATGATATGAAAGAGATGGAATCCTTACTGAGACTCAGTTTTGTGGAGAAGACTATTCCTATGGCAGCAGAATTTATCCCAGATGAAGAATTATGGTATTTCTGAAAGCAGGTACAGAACTTATTGAGTGATTACTCTGCAGAGCAGAAGAGACTGCAAAATGAATACATTTGTTCCTTCTGCCTTATGTGGAATCTGTACTGCATTTTGCTTTGTTGCCAGTCTAGGTTCATGAACCATTTGGCCCAAATTCTGAATTATTTGCTTCTCCTGATGTTTTGTACAACCTTTACTTGATGACAAGTTTTGAAATACACTTCAAAGCCTGTTCTATTTGTAATTTCTACTAATCCTACTTGTAACTTGTAATGCAACTTGTAAATTCTACTAAGGGTACTTTTCATATTTTCTATAACTTATGTTCTACACCTTGACTTCTTTCTTTCTTTCTTTCTTTCTTTCTTTCTTTCTTTCTTTCTTTCTTTCTTTCTTTCTTTCTTTCTTTCTTTCTTTCTTTCTTTCTTTCTTTCTTTCTTTCTTTCTTTCCTCCCACCCTCCCTCACTTTGGCTCTAATACTTTGCCATTTTATACAAACATATTGACATAATGCATTACTAGTATAGATAGGAATGAATCTGCAGAATAAAATGAAGCATTGTGATGAGGTAGGTAATACTTCAGTCGATGGGTAGACAGTGGTAGACAGTTTACACCTTTCTCTGGCACATATTGTGACAGCTTTTATTTTCTAAATATGTTTGGACAGCAAATTGTCTCAGAGCTGAAACTGCTAAAAATGTAATTTTCTTTACAACTGTCCTTAGAGCAATACTATTCGGTATTATACTCTTTAAATACCTCCATTCTAAACATATTTTCCTGGTAGCAAGTATATTTGATTCCAATAGAGCTTAGTTCTAACTTAATGTGCTTAAAATTATGGCATTAATCTTGTATATGATGGTGTTAGTTGTAAGTGCCCTTCTATGATAAATGAAATGAATATTTGCCAGAACGTACTGCTGTTATTTTTTATCTTAATAGCAGCTACATTATTAAGGCCTGATCTTTGAACAGGCTTTACTTCAAAACATAAAACATTGCAATATATGTACATAAATCAGTTTTCAATCCATTTGTTTTAATCTAAATTGCAACTGGTATTTCTTTAATACCGCCCGGACAGATTTTACATTCAGGTTTTTAATGAATTAAAGCTTACAAGACTTCTGCTGGAAGTGCATACATTTTTATGAAACATGGGCCTCGTGAAATGGCAAACTGTGCTTGTAAAAATGCTATCTCTGGTAAATATTCTTTCTTGGGTTATGACAGTCTTGTTATGAAGTAGATAAAAACTGTATTGTGTTTTCTTTGAGCCTTTTTATAGTCCCACTTGTGGAATTGCATTTGAGGTCACAGCAGGTCAGACAAAGAGCAAGTTACTGGCATGCTTTAAATGCTCTTACTGATTCTTCTTCTGTATACTCCCAGAACAAGCTGAACAAGGTTTACAAGGGAAGGGCAAAGCAGAAAAGGACACATACTGTACCAGTTCTTTCAGAGTTGCTTTTGAAATTGCATAGATGCAAGTTATAGCCTGTCCACCCTAAGCATTTGTTCAACTTTCCTTGCACTCATGCTACTGGTACAGCATCCCAGATTATCTCTGCATCCTGCATTCGTGTACACCCATAATTTTAAACTGTGCATTGCTCTGATATGAATAAAGAAAGTATCCTAATGTCCACCCACTTTGTGTGTGCATGTAATTTAATGATGTTCTCCTTAGGGGTGTTTTTCTTTTGGTCAGTCTCCACCCCTCTATGCTCCATGTATAGCTAAAATAAGGGAGGAAAGAGTAAAGTTGATAGGGAGAGGATGGATAAAACAGGCCAAAGGAGAGGGCTATCTATTTTGGGAGTGAGTTGTCAGGGAGCAGTTCTGGAACTGTGTGGACAGGTGCTACTTGGACGGCCCAGTACAGCCAGCAACAAAAATTTGGATTTTGCCTGATATACTTTTGTTTGTTTGTTTGCTACCTTGTTAAGTGGCATATTAAATGCTTCTTTTGAAAATACACATTTAAAAGTTCATTTACAAAACCAAACTTTGACTTTGGAATTAGTTCAAATGTTGGACATGTAGCTTCCAAGCTTCATTAGCTGTTCCTGGTGAGCGAATGGAACTTATGTTGATGTTTTTGCAGTAGCGCTTGTTTCCCTATATGATGAATTGAAAATGCATAACTATACATTTAGTCTTTATGGGATAGCCTTGTGCTTTCTAGGTGATGAGCAGTATCTAGAAATGGAAGAATATTATGAATCTTTGTTCAGTATTTAGGTTGATATTTTTTAAACTCTGTGTTAGTGATTGGGTTCATTAAGTTCTGGCATGCATTGGAGAAATCACTGGTATAATAGGGTCTACTTGATTCTGTAGATTTAAGGAACTAGATTTGGTGGACAAAGTGCCTGAAGAACTATGGATGGAGGCTCGTAACATTATACAGGAAGCAGCAACAAAAACCATCCCATTGTTGTCATTTAGTCATGTCCGACCCCTCGCGACCCCATGGACCAGAGCACGCCAGGCCCTCCTATCCTCCACTGCCTCCCAGAGTTGTGTCAAATTCATGTTGGCCACTTCGATGACACTGTCCAACCACTCTGTCGTCCATTTCTCCTCTTGCTTTCACACTTTCCCAACATCAAGGTCTTTTCCAAGGAGTCTTCTCATAAGATGGCCAAAGTATTGGAGCCTCAGCTTCAGGATCTGTCCTTCCAATGAGCACTCAGGTTTGATTTCCTTTAGAATGGATAGGTTTGTTCTCCTTGCAGTCCAGGAGACTCTCAAGATTCTCCTCCAGCACCACAATTCAAAAGCATCAATTCTTCGGCGGTCAGCTTTCTCTGTGGTCCAGGTCCCACTTCCATACATCACTACAGGAAAAAACATAGCTTTGACTATGTGGATTTTTGTTGGCAAGGTGATGTCTCTGCTTTTTAAGATGCTGTCAAGGCTTGTCATTGCTTTCCTCCCAAGAAGCAGGCATCTTTTAATTTTGTGGCTGCTGTCTCCATCTGCAGTAATCATGGAGCCCAAGAAAGTAAAATCTGTCACTGCCTCCATCCCATCTCAAAGGAAAGAAAATGCAAGAAAGCAAAGTGGCTGTCCAACGAGACCTTACAAATAGCAGACAAGAGAAGGGAAACAAAATGCAAGGGAGATAGGGAAAGCTCCAGAAAACTGAATGCAGATTTCCAAATAATAGGAAGGCTAGACAAGAGGGCCTTCTTAAATGAATAATGCAAAGATATAGAGGAAAATAATAGAAAGGCGAAAACCAGAGATCTATGTGACAAACCCAGACCTACTGGGATATGTCACACAGTTACACTAAGCTGCCACCAACCATTCCCTTTAAGAAGTCACACAGACCAGGGATGGATTTTTCAAACAATAAAAAGAATAAGGTTTATTTTAAATACACACAGGGAAAAATAAACAATCAGGTAAATAAGATAAAGTAACGTGGCTTATTCTCACACATACAAGCATACAGTTTGGTTCACCCAGAACCCTTAACTTGAAGCACAGACCCTGAACCTATCAGTTCTGGCTAACCAACAGACACCTGAACCTATCAGGTTGGTACTCTGACACACAGTAGTACCCTGTCTGACACACAGACTCCCACAACAGCTTCTTCTTCCCAGCTGCTGCTTCGTCACAACCCAGTGTCTCACAGTGTCTCACTTTCACCACACAGGCATCACATATTTATACAGTACAGCCCCTCCTCCTGATGTCCCGCCTTCCACTCCCCATAGGATGGAACTTTCCCTCCAAACCCATGACAGACAGGTAACATCAGTGCTGTATGTAACACCTCCCCTCTTTATAAGTTGTTTTGTAGGGGGAAAGCTAAGGTGCTTTTCACCAAAAAACAACCTGAATAAAACATACAACAACAGTTATACATACCATATAATACTTACTTATACTTACATTCTAAGTTAAACCATAGCAATTATGCATTTAAACATTTGTCATCATTATATACACATAGTCCATGTTCTTTCGCCGTCTTCATTCTTCAGGTCTTCTTGATAAGGCGTCAGCAACACAGTTCACTGACCCTCTGACCACCTTCACTTCAAAGTCATAGTCCTGTAGGTTTAAAGCCCACCTCATAAGTTTGCTATTGTGGGTTTTCATTGTCTTTAACCATTGCAGTGGTGAATGGTCAGTACACAGAATAAAATGTCTTCCCCAGATGTAAGGCTTGGCCTTCTGGATCGCGTAGACTATGGCCAAACACTCCTTCTCCACGGTTGCCAAATGTCTCTCACCTTTTTGAAGTTTCCTACTCAGGTAGGATACTGGATGCTGGTCACCATTCTCATCCTCCTGGCACAGAACTGCTCCTACCCCGCTGTTAGACGCATCGGTGTAGATGATGAACTCCCGGTCGAAGTCTGGAGCACGCAGGACAGGATAGTTGATTAACGCCTCCTTCAACCTCTGGAACGCCGCCTCACAGTCGCTGGTCCACGGGATGCGGTCATCAGCCTTCTTCCTCGTCAGATCGGTCAGCGGAGCCGCAATCTCGCTAAACCTCGGGATGAACTTTCTGTAGTAGCCTACCAACCCAAGAAATGATTTGACTTTTTTCTTGGTGTTGGGTCTAGGCCAATCACGAACTGCTTCTATTTTGGCCTCCAGGGGTTTTATCATTCCTCCCCCTACCATGTGACCCAAGTATTTTATTTCTGGGCTACCCAGCTGACACTTGCTGGCCTTTACTGTTAGCCCTGCTGCACTTAACCTCTGCAGCACTAACTCCAGGTGTATCAGGTGATCTTCCCAGGTATTACTGAAGATCCCTATGTCGTCAATGTAGGCCACTGTAAAGTCACTGAGCCCTGCCAAGGTCTGGTCCATCAGCCTTTGGAATGTGGCTGGTGCATTTCTGAGACCAAAGCTCAGGACTCGAAACTCATAGAGACCAAAAGGGCTGCAAAAGGCAGTTTTTTCTTGATCCCTGGGATCAATTCTTAATTGCCAATATCCCTTTACCAGGTCCAATGATGAGATGAACCGACAACCCCCTATGGTTTCAATCAGGTTGTCTAGCCTGGGCATTGGGTAGGCATCAGGAGTGGTTACACGGTTTAATTTCCTGTAATCAACACAAAACCTAATGCTCCCATCAGGCTTGTCCACAAGGACTATCGGAGAGGACCAAGGACTAGAAGAGGGGACGATTATGTTCTCCCTCAGCATCTCGTCCAGCTCCTTCCGCACCTTGTCCCTATAGGGTCCCGTTACTCGGTATGGGGATACTGCCTGCGGGGGTGCATCCCCTGTGTGGATCCGATGCATCACTCCCTTCACTATCCCCGGCTTGTTGGAAAACACCTGTTGATATTTACTAAGCAGCATTTTTAGTTCTTGCTGCTGGTCTTGGGTGAGTGCAGGACTGATCTTTACCTCCTCTGGGTTGTATTTTACTTCCCCTCTACCCTCCCAGAAGGGTAATTCAGCTTCCTCACTCTCAGCTGCTTTTATAGCAAATAGAACCCTCTGTTCCCCTCTGTAGTAGGGTTTTAGGGCATTCACATGAACCACCCTCCTTGCTTGGTTCTCCTCCTGCTCTATTAGGTAGTTCAGGTCTGACATCTTGGAAATGACCCTATATGGTCCTGCCCATTTGAGCTGCAGTTTATTCTCTCTGCAGGGCCTAAGCCAAAGCACTTCCTCCCCTGGGTCAAAGTGCCTCTCTCTAGCTTTGTGGTCATACCATGTTTTCTGTCTGACCTTCTGAGCTTGCAGGTTTTCTGCTGCCAGCTCTAGATTTCTCCTTAGGTCATTCATCAAGGTGTCTATGTATGTCACAACGTCTTGTGGGTCATCCTGGGTGATCTGCTCCCAATTTTGTTTGATCAAATCAAGGGGCCCCTTCACCCTTCTCCCAAATAAAAGTTCAAATGGACTGAACCCGGTACTGGCTTGTGGCACTGATCGATAAGCAAACAAAAGGGATTGCAGCTTCTGGTCCCAATTGTTTGGATTCTCTGCCAAGTAAGCCCTAATCATGCGCATTAGAGTCCCATTGAACTTCTCAGTTAACCCATTACTTTCAGGATGATAAGCAGTAGTTTCCTTGTGCTTAATTCCACAGATTTGCCATAAGCGTTTCATGAGCTTTGATGTGAACGATGCGCCCAAATCTGTGATGATCTCTGAGGCAAATCCCATCCTGGACATATACCCCACCAAAGCATCGGCCACTGTGTTAGTTTCAATGTTAGTCAAGGGTATGGCTTCAGGATACCTTGTGGCATGGTCCACAATTGTTAGAATGAACCTGTTCCCCCTCTTTGTGGCCTTGGGCAAAGGTCCCACAATATCCACCCCTATGCATTTGAACGGAGTGTCAATCACAGGCAAAGGGCACAACTTTGCTTTGGTCCTGTCGCGGTTATTCCCCTGCCTTTGACACACATCACATTGTTTACAGAACTCCCTGATCTGCTTCCCTATGTCAGGCCAGTAGAAATTCTGTGTGATTCTCTGCTGTGTTTTGTTCACCCCTAAGTGCGCAGCAAACATGTCAGAGTGCCCCCTTTGTAAGATCATGGGGCGATACTTTTCAGGTACCACCAGCTGACTTCTGATCCCATCTCCCCCTTTTGAGATATTTCTCAGGGTCTCTC
The DNA here is from genome assembly GCF_051106095.1 of Pogona vitticeps. Lineage (NCBI taxonomy): Eukaryota > Metazoa > Chordata > Lepidosauria > Squamata > Agamidae > Pogona > Pogona vitticeps. The sequence goes on along the minus strand of NC_135785.1, from coordinate 194,141,171 downwards.
TATATAAAATCCCCTTTTTCTCCAGAAATCTCACTGGGGTTTCAGGTGTTAGCTGGGCGTCAGTCACCTGTTCAAAACACTTTTGGAGAGTGGCGTCTGCCTTTTGCTCCTGTCCAAATCTGCTGTCTGTGGTTAAGGTTTCCACCACAGCTTCTGAACTCCCCTCTGCTTCCGTCTCTGGCTCATCATTACCCCCCTGAACTGTCCCTGTGGTGGCTTGTGAGCGTGTAATCACTAGCACCCGTTTCACATGTTCAGCCAGGTCATTTCCCACGAGCACGGCTGCTGGCAGAGTCGATGAAATCGCTAGCCGCCAATCTCCCCTCCAGCCTTGAAAGTTGACAGGTACCTCTGCTACTGGCAGAGAGATTACCTGCCCCTCAATCCCTGCCACCTTTATGCTCTCATTTGGGATTATAAACTCCCTAGGGATGATATCTGGATGGCACAGGGTTACCTGGGAACAAGTGTCCCGCAGCCCCCTATACTGACGGTCAAGTATTCCTACGTCCACCCCGGCTGTCTCAAACAACTGAGAATCTGTTTTCACCAGCAAGCAGCGTTTTACCTCCACAAGAGGACCATTTTCCTCAGCCTGATCAGCAGCGGTAGCTGTTCCAGACTGAGTAGCCATGGCAACAGGCTCCCTCAGTGACACTGAGCCTTGCTCTTTCTGGACACAGAACACAGCTTTTGGCTTGGTCCCACTAGAATTCTGAGGCACCATTCCTTTTAGCTGCTTTAATTTCTCACACTCTGAGATTAGATGACCCTTTCCCTGACAGAAATAACATTTTCTGGTGTATTTTGATTCTCTCTCATCTTGTTTTGGTTTTCCCTCCAAAATCTGAGGTCTTGGTTTCATGTCTGAGGGCTTCCCTTCACCATGGGCCCCTCCCCCTTGCTGGCTTTTCCCTGGTCCCTGAGAGTACTTGCTGTAGGTTTCTTTGGGTTTACCTACAGATTTCCCCTCACCCAAGGGCTTTCTTATTTGAGAAATAAAATCTGCGGTCTCTGCGGCTTCTGCCACAGACCTCGGTTTCCTTTCCCTCACCTGGAATTTCAATTCCCCATGCAGGACTGAATAGAACTGTTCCAGCGCTATCAAATCTTTAAGCTGCTCATAGGTCTCTGTTCCCTCCTGCGATAGCCATTTCTCAAGCAGCCTCACCAATTGGGCCCCCACTTGGGTAAAAGTCTGCTCTGGCTTCTTGGTTAGGGACCTGAATCTTTGTCTCAGCTGTTCCGCATTTATCCCATGTCTTGCAAACACCAGTTTCTTAAACTCTGCAAAATCTTTCATCAGTTCCTCAGGCATCTCGGCATAGACCTCAGCCAGGCTACCACTGATTAAAGATCGCATGATGGTCATCTTCTCAGTTTCCCTCACTGAGAAGTCCACAAACGCTCTTTCCACTAAGGAAAAGAACACCTCAGGACAATCTCCCTTGTGGTACACAGGGAATTTCTTCAGGTCAGCCTTAGACAGTTGGCCTCCCTCAGAATCCCTATTGTTATTATTGTTCTGGTTCATTATTTCCAATTTTCTTAATTCAAACGCCATTCTTTCTTTTTCCAGAGCAATTTTCTCTCTCTCCATTCTTTCTTCCCTCTCCATTCTCTCTCTCTCTCTCTCTAATTCAAATTGCCGCTGTTTCTCCCTTTCCTCCCTTCTTTCTCTCTCTAATCTTTCTTCTCTTTCCCTTTCCTCCATTTCAAATTGCCTCATCCTCAGTTCATGCTGTTGGGCTAGGAGTATTTTTCTAAGTTCTGGGTTCTGCTCTCCTGTGCTGTCACCCTGCACTGAGCCAAATTCATCCTCAGAACCTTGGTCAATCTGGGGGTCTTTCACTTCACTCATTTCGGCCATCTGGCTTCGAGTCAAGGGCATAATCCCCCCTCAGAACAGGCTGCTTTAAAAGTCAAGCCTCAAAATAAAACGACCACTTTTTTCCTTCTTGCCTCAGAACCAGCTCTCCCTAGAGATTGCTGCTGTTCCTCAGCACTAAACTTGCAACAGTATCGAGTCAGAGCCTACCCCCCTCTGCTGGGCCTCTCAGCTGGCAAGCTAGCTCGCTGTTGCTACGCAGTTTTGCCTCAGCTTTTTCCCGCCAAAACTAGGCTGCCTCAGAGCACCTTAATCTAAGTCTCCCCAGTTGGCACGTTCTTCTACTAGCGCACCTCCCCGTGAGGTACACCTAGAAGATTACCTACGCGCCTCAGACTGTCCCTGACTAGACCCCCCCTTGCTCTGGGCACACTTGCCAAGGCTTTGCTGGACCGCTGGACAACTGGACCAGTCGTATCCCACACGCTGGACACCAATCAATGTGACAAACCCAGACCTACTGGGATATGTCACACAGTTACACTAAGCTGCCACCAACCATTCCCTTTAAGAAGTCACACAGACCAGGGATGGATTTTTCAAACAATAAAAAGAATAAGGTTTATTTTAAATACACACAGGGAAAAATAAACAATCAGGTAAATAAGATAAAGTAACGTGGCTTATTCTCACACATACAAGCATACAGTTTGGTTCACCCAGAACCCTTAACTTGAAGCACAGACCCTGAACCTATCAGTTCTGGCTAACCAACAGACACCTGAACCTATCAGGTTGGTACTCTGACACACAGAAGTACCCTGTCTGACACACAGACTCCCACAACAGCTTCTTCTTCCCAGCTGCTGCTTCGTCACAACCCAGTGTCTCACAGTGTCTCACTTTCACCACACAGGCATCACATATTTATACAGTACAGCCCCTCCTCCTGATGTCCCGCCTTCCACTCCCCATAGGATGGAACTTTCCCTCCAAGAAAACTGGAGTTATTAAAGGAACATTTTGTGCAAAGATGTACATGATAAAGGACAAATATGGGAGGGATCTAACAGAAGCAGAAGACATCAAGAAGGGGTGGCAAGTATACAAGAGGAATTATACCAGAAAGATTTGGATATCCCGGACAACCCAGATAGTGTGATTGCTGACCTTGAGCCAGACATCCTGAAGAGTGAAGTCAAGTGGGCCTTAGAAAGCATGGCTAACAACAAAGACAGTGGAGGTTACGGCATTCCAGTCAAACTATTTAAAAAATTTAAAGATGCCGCTGTTAAGGTGCTACACTCAATATGCCAGCAAGTACAGTGGGGTCTTGACTTCAGAACTTAATCTGTATTGGAAGGCGGTTCTCAAGTCAAAAAATCTGTAGGTCAAGTCTCCATTGACCTACAGTGCATTGAAAACCGATTAATCCCGTAACAGGCCGTTTTTGTTCCATTTTGGTTTTTTTCTGGTCTGTAAGTCAATTCTCAGGCTGCAAATCAAACCTAAATTTTGCGGCCAGAGAAGTCTGTAACTCAAAAAGTCTGTAAATCAAGCTGTCTGTAAGTCAAGGGTCCACTGTAGAGTGGCCAGAGGACTGGAAAACATCAGTCTATATCCCAATCCCAAAGAAGGGCAGTGCCAAACAATGCTCCAGCTAGCATACAATTGCACTCATTTCACACGCTAGCAAGGTTATGCTCAAAATCTTGGCAGGCTTCAGCAGTATGTGGACCGAGAACTCCCAGAAGTACAAGCTGGATTTTGAAGGGGCAGAGGAATGCGAGACCAAATAGCTAACATGCACTGGATTATGGAGAAAGTCAGAGAGTTAACTTATATGCAGAATACATCATGTGAAAGGCAGGACTGGAGGAATCCCAAGCCTGAATTAAGATTGCAGATATGCAGATGATGCCACTCTGATGGCATAAAGTGAGGAGGAATTAAAAAACCTTGTAATGAGGGTGAAAGAGGAGAGTGCAAAAAATGGTCTGAAGCTCAACATAAAAAAACCCTAAGATCATGGCCACTGGTCCCATTACCTCCTGCCAAATAGAAGGGGAAGCTATGGAGGCAGTGACAGATTTTACTTTCTTGGGCTCCATGATCAATGCAGATGGTGACAGCAGCCACGAAATTAAAAGACGCCTGCTTTTAAGAAGAAGAATCGGCGAAACCTCGACAGCATCTTAAAAAGCAGAGGCATCACCTTGCCAACAAAAGTCCGACTAGTCAAAGCTATGGTTTTTCCAGTAGCGATGTATGGAAGTGAGATCTGGACCATAAAGAAGGCTGACTGCCAAAGAATTGATGCTTTTGAACTGTGGTGCTGGAGGAGACACTTGAGAGTCCCCTGGACTGCAAAGAGAACAAACCTATCCATTTTTTAAAACAATTTTTATTTATTTTAATACAGTGGTGCCTCTCTTAACGAGCGCACCATTTAACGAAGAATCCGCATAGCGACCCATTTTTTGGGGTCGCTAATGCGATCGCATTGCTAAACATCGCATTGCGATCATTTCTGCACCTGGAGGCCATTTTGGGAACAGCTGATTGGCGGTTCCAAAATGGCCACCGGGTGCAGAAAATGGCTGCCTGCACCATTTTATCGCCCTGCCCTCGCTTACCGAGGGTGCGAAAATGGCAGCGCTATGGAGAAACTTCGCAGAACGTTGAGTTTAAGAGCCATAGGAACACATTAAACTAAGTTTAATGCATTTCTATGGCGTTTTCCATTCCGTTTAGCAATGTTTCCCCATAGTGAGGGTTAATCCGGAACGGATTAACCTCGCTATGCGGGGCACCACTGTATATTTTTCTAACATACAGAAAACCATAAAAACACCCAAAAAAAAAAAGGGAGAAAAGGAAAGAAAAAAAGGCAAAAGAGAAAAAAATCCAGAGTACGTATACAAGGAAAGAAAAACTAACTAGCCCCTCTATTTAAAGTACCCCCTCCCCTCTTTGGAGTCAGAGACTCCCGCCTCATTAGCCCCTCTACTCTCCCTATATCGATTTCCAGTATATACTAAATGGTCATACATTTATCATAAATTTTACCCTAGACTCCTGTCTTCTTCTGGGCCCAAGAATATATTAGTCCCCAGCTTTGTTTTACATAGTCTCTTGGTTGTTCCCGTAGTGCTTCTGATAGAGTGTCCAGTTCTGCTATGTCCAATAGCTTCTTTAACAGCTCTTCTATTGTCGGAATTTCTTCTGTTTTCCATTTTTGGACCCAGAGTAATCTAGCTGCTGTGAGTATATACATGAGACAATGCTTCAATTTATTATCATTTACTCCTGAAATGACATTCAATAATGCCATTTCAGGTTTTATCTCTAACTTCTGCTGAGTAATATCTTTTGCTAGATCCCATACCTGTGTCCAATAAATTTTGACCTTTTCACATGTCCACCACATATGATAATAAGTTCCTGCATTTTTTTACACTTTCAACATATATTGCTGTTACCCTCTGACATTTTTGCTAATCTTACAGGTGTGTAATGCCATCTATAGAACATTTTGAGTATATTTTCTCTTAAATTTACTGGTTTAAACATCTTATAGCTTTCTTTCCACATCTTAGTCCAATCAGAACAAACCTATGCATTTTGAAGGAAATCAGCGAGCACTCAGGGTTGATTTCCTTCAGAACAAACCTATCCATTTTGAAGGAAATCAACCCTGAGTGCTCGCTGGAAGGACAGATTCTGAAGCTGAGGCTCCAATACTTTGGCCATCTCATGAGAAGAGAAGACCTTGATGTTGGGAATGTGTGAAAGCAAGAGGAGAAAGGGACGACAGAGGACGAGATGGTTGGACAGTGTCATCAAAGCTCCCAACATGAATTTGACCCAACTCCGGGAGGCAGTGGAAGACAGGAGGGCCTGACATGCTCTGGTCCATGGGGTCACGAAGAGTCAGATACGACTTAACAACTAAACAAAAAAACTTGATTCTGGTCTGGTTTATCATGATCCATTGCAAAAGAGGACGTGGTTTAGATCAGGATGATAACCAAGATGTACCTATCTCTACATCCTGCAATAGTTTCTTTTTTATGAGATGGAGAACCAAAGCTATAAGATCTCTCTGACTGGGATCCACGGTTATGTGATGACGACTCCTCCTCCTCTCAAAGAACATGTACATTTGTGGCAATTTCATCAGGCTGTATTAGAAGGAAAGAGAAGCCAACAAAGCCTCTTGCATTGTCCTGATTAGGACCAACTGCCATTTGGCTTCTTAATTCAGCATATAAAGAAACAATTAATTGACCATCAAATTTAAAGAGTTTCCAAATTTGGCAATTGCCCATACAAATATAATGACACAGAGGCTATATGCAGTGCAGTGTAGTCTCTGCTCACTGTGTGATTCTGAGAGGTAGTTAAACATCTGGGTAGCTGCCTATTTTTTACAAAAAAAAAACATTAATGTCAATGGCCTGAAGTGATTCTGGACTTGGATTATTCAGAAGCTAACAAATTACATGATAATAGCAAACAAAACCTGTAAAATTGATTAAATTAACTGGTCTGGAAATAAATTTAACTTCTTGGAGGCAATTTAAGGGCATTCATGCAGCTGCAAAATTGTGACTGGGAAGCATCAGCCAGCAGAGGGGCACCCAGTGCAAACATTGCTGGCTTCTTGCTTGATGAACCACCGGACGATGACAGATTTTCTCTAGACATATTGCACCAGAAATATTTTCAGATATTTTTCCTTCTCTGATCTGACAATGACATTTCCATTACCATCTGTTCCTCTTACTTAGGAGGTGAGAGAAAGAGGATCTGTTGTTACAGAAGGAGAATGCTTGTTTGCCACAAATCTACACACAGTTGCCATTGTTTTGACTTTTAGAAGCCAAACATTTCTGTTTTCAAACTGTTATGCTGTTCGTCTCCAATAAATAATGGATGAATTCATAGCTGGATGGGAAATAATGCACTCATAATCAGACCTCTGGGTAGTGTGGGCGGCATATAAATAAATAAATAAATAAATAAATAAATAAATAAATAAATAAATAAATAAATAAATAAATTTACTTCTATACCAATGAGTTGTTGCTCTGTGTAGCCTATATTAAGTATATGTGACTTTAATGTAATTGTGGCAGAATGATTATTAGACAAGCCAGTCATTTGACAATAACTTTAAATTCCTTCCTTTTTTGTTTTGTTTTGTGTTGGTTTTTATTTTTTATTTTATTTTTTATTTATTTTTTAGGAATCCTTTTGCCTCCAAAGAGCAAGCTAGATATTCCGGTATTGTTTGCACCTTATTCCATGAAACTATATGAAGTTGTGCTTGTTGTTCAAGTTGAGAAACTGGATGGTGGAGACTGGTCTTATGATGATACTCTTGACTTAAGCAAAGTATTCAACAGGTAGGTATTTAAAACACAGGGCAGACAAGATTGGTTAATTCTGCTGATTCTGAAATTTAAATTATTGTATAATTTGTTTAGTAATTTTTGAAGTAATCCGTTCCAGCATTTCAAAAGGCAAAAAAGCAGGAGGAAAGGGCTGGAAATTTGAATTTCCAGCCCTTTCTCCCTGGCCTTTTGGCTTCAGAGGTCTCAAAAGGCTTCGTCCAATGTTGGGGGGAAAGCCCTTTGAGACCTCCAAAGCTGCCGATCGCAGGGAGGTCTCCCAGGGCTTGTCCACCACCATGGGAGACCTCCCTGGGGGTCCCTGCCACCGCGATGGGTACCTTCGGAGCTCTCAAAGGGCTTCCTCCGATGTCAAGCGGAAAGCTCTTTGCTCTGAATGCAAAAAGGCAGGGAGAAAGGGCTCCGTTGGGAAAAAACGGCATTGACTTGCAAACGGAGCCTCGACCTCGTTCGTAGGTCGAGCTCCGTTCGCAATTCGATGCCAATTTTTGCCAGTGGAGCTGTTCGTAAATCGAAAAGTCTGTATGTAGGGTCGTTCGTAAGTCGAGGGTTGACTGTACCACTAGGTAAATCATAAGGCTGATATCAACTTGTATCTTGATGTTGCAAATAAAAATAACATTTTTAAATGTGGTGAGGAAGGGAAAGGACATATCTGTGCCTCATCCAAGTTTTAAAAATTCTTGTTGTGGGGATTAATTTCAAACATAGTCAATGTTATCATTTTTCCTTTTGTTTTTAAGGAGAAATAGCCCACAGTGAGACTATTTGTAATTCTCCAAAGAAGTGGAGAAAATGTCTAAAGGAATTTTTAAATGGGCATGGAAGACTTGATTAAGTTGTTTTGGGAAACTTAGCTGTTCTAGGTCAATATTGGTTGTCCAGATTTCACAAAGTAATCACATTTGTTTACTTTTCTCAGAAATACTATAATCACTGAGAATGAAAAGATCATGGGACTTCGCTGGATTTATCCAATTCATGGACTCCCTGAAGCACCACCCTATAAATCAACACCAGGTACATTATGTGCAATGGAGTTGCAAATCAGGAATATTAAAATGACTTTCCTCCCCCAGGCTATGATTTAGACAGGAAATAGATGGAGCAGTAGTTCCTAGAGATCTTATGGTGAACATTTATTTCACCAAATAAATAATCTGATTTTCACTGAATTTATCTCTGTCCTCAGTACACCTCTGGTTTTATTATAAATGAATTCTTTTTTGTTATGGCACATTAAATTAGACATGTATGAGTGATGGGGACACACATCTTGTTAGGTTTGTAATTGACCTGGACAAATTGGGCTATTTTCCTGGATCATTGGAAGGTAGCTCATTTATTCCAAGCCCAATTACAAACCAGAGTGGACCTGCAATAACAGGTTGCAATCTTCACTGAGTCCCTGGAGGAAAGGTGGGAAATAAACACAAACAGCAAACAACTCTTTCCCCTCTTTTTGGCATCTAGCTATTTGCCTGCTACTTCTGGGCAGTACAGCTTACCCAACTGGGTGTAACCAGTGCATCCTCCCCAGAGGAAAAATGCAGCACAATTCTTTCACTAACAGCAGCCAGCAATTGCACTTAGGGGTTGGGATTGCACTCTGGATTTCTTTTATTTGAAAAACAAGTCTTTGGTGATTGCTCATGTTTACCTTATTGTCACTGATCAGCCTAAAATAATGATAGGAATACCACATAGCTTTGCCCCTTCTCCACAACTGCAATCCTGTATGTAGCTGTACATTCCAAAAGGCATTGGAATCAATTAGAAGAGATAGTCATGTTAGTTTGTGCTAGCATATCAGGAAAAATTGAAAGAAAAATTAAAATACTTACTTACTTACTTACTTACTTACTTACTTACTTACTTACTTACTTACTTACTTACTTACTTACTTACTTACTTACTTACTTACTTACTTACTTACTTACTTACTTACGTACGTACTTACTTACTTACTTACTTACTTACTTACTTACTTACTTAGGGGCTTGACTACATGACTGGGCTGGTGTGGACTAAATAGAGTAACTTAGAAGTCCAGTGTGCCATTTGGTGCATTCCTCACAGCCAAATGGCAGATGGACTTATTTGGTCTGCACAACCTGCTGTCAATTCACCGGTATCATGAAGTTGCTTAAGAAGAAAGCCACTTCAGGATTTTGACAAATTAAATACTTTCTCAACTCTGTAGAGGGGATTGAGGAAGTGGGATTTTTTTAAAGAAAGTACATTAGGACAGCACATATGTGCTACATCACTTTTAAAAAAGTCAAATGGAAAACTTTCTCCTGGAAGTGGAATGAGATGGGAGGAGGCAATGAGGGGATTTTTTGTTTGCTTTTCTCTTAAAGGTCTGGTTGAGAACCTCTGGGCAGGTTCTCAACTAGACTTTTAAGAGAAAAACAAACAAAAATTCCTCTAATTTTCCTTCCTGCCTCCTTCTGTTTCCAGGAGGAAGTTTTCCATTTGTCTTTTTTAAAAAAGTGGTGCAGCACGTATATGCTGTCTCAGTATATTTAAATTTTTGCTTTCATTTTCTTGCCTTCACCAGGAAGCCAAGGAAGTGTTTTATTTGTCAATAACCTTAAGAGGATCTCTTCTGAAGCTACTTCACGATATGGCAAATTGACAGGGAAAGGCTCATTTTTTGTTTGTTTCCAGCAACCACACACATTTGTTTGTTTGTTTCCAGAAATCATTTTGGAAACGAACGAAAACAAAGTGATCCTAGCTGCACCAAAAATGTAGAAGCCCTTGACAGAAAGGTGTTGGTGGGAATGCTCTAAAGGGTGGACTGGTTTGCTCCAGCAAAGACATTGCCTAATAGCCATCTTTAGGAATGAACCAGCCTCCTCCATAGTGGATCAAACACTGGGCTAAATAGCCATGAAGTTGCCATCTTCGGCTATTTCCAAATTGAAGTGGGACTCTTCCAAAGGAGATCTAATGGTCCTAAAGATGAATAAGCAATTTGTTTTGGGAGAGATACAAGTCCTATTTGGGCACTATACCTGAAAGTATGTACTTACCAAAAAGTGTACACACACACACGCGCGCACGCGCGCGCGCACACACACACACACACACACACACACACACACACACACACACACACACACACACACACACACACACACACACAAAGGGGCATTGGCACTGAGGGTGCCTAAATCATGGCAAAAATTCCTACAACATTCTCCAGAGAGCACAAGGAGACTTGTAAAGATTAAATAGCATTTTTCCCAAAAATTGTCCTGGGCGCTCCAAGAGTTACTCACAATTTCTTTGAAATAACAACAAAGAATTTAAAAGTGTGTCACACATATTGTTCTGGAATATTGCCAAGGATTTACTAAGCCTCCAAATATCTTTCAGCTTTGACATCCAGGGTGTGGAAATTTGTTGATTTCCTGTAATAATCAAAGGGTAGCCTGAAGCTGTGGATTTCTGAACTGAAATTTGAATTTGGGTCTGAGCGAAAGTAGATTAGCTGTAAATTAATCCAAGATGAAGTTGGCTGTTTTGCTAAGTATTGAATCTGGTCTGAATCAAATCTTGTTACTACTATACATCCTTAATTCTTAATTTGCATCAGGGTAGCATGCTAGAATATTTCTTTTTCAAATATATGAATTTATTTTTTGAGGTAACTTACAGTTATAGAATTAATTTGTTCTTTCTATGGGCAAGTTTTATGAACATCAGGAATCAGTTTACAGTATAAGCTAATAGATTCATAAAACACAACATGTGTGCTAATAAGGCCACTTCAAAATGTGCTAGTCAATTATATACAAATGTATTCATCAAGGAATACAAACAATAATCCACCTTGGCAATCTTGATGTAATTGAGCAACTTATTGAAGAATGAAATCACTGAATTTAATAGAGTAGGTATTGTTTGTATTGTCATTGTTCTGATTTGTTAAGGATCTTTAGCTTAGAGAAAAATGCCAGCGTGATGTTAATTATAGATTTCATCTCATTAATTTGCTCTTTAATTAATTAAATATGGAATATTGAATATTACCATCAGAATTTATTTCATTCTTACACACCATGACATCCTCATTAAATCCTAAATTGACAAATATGCATGTTTATATTTTTACTTTAAAATATTGATATAAGTAACAGAATGAAGTCAGTGTAAAACATTCTTTTCTCCTTGGCATATTCACATGGCTGTTTTGAAAGATAAAGAAAAGCCATACATAGGTAAGTGTGCCAAGATGTAGATTTTTTCTTTTTGATTCTGGTACTTAACTAGTGCTCTCATGGTGGCCCTCCACAGTCTACTTCATATAAAGAAACAATGATCAGCCCAACAACTAACATACAGGCATCGCTCAGCTGGCAGAGGTTGATGCCTTTGAGCAAGTTAAGTAAATGAGCTTAAGTGTACCAAACTCTGGTTTTGATAATGGCCGCAATCTCTGTTGGCATTTGCAGTGGCAGCTCTGTCGTGTGTTTGAGAAACTGCTCTGTAAATATGGTTTTAAGATTCGAAAAGCATCCATTGCATGCCAGACATATTACTTGTACTAATCATGAGCAACCATATTTTAGATTAGGAAAAAACCTCCAAAACTCCCATTTAATTTCTAGAGTTCATTCACTATTGATTTCATTTATATTCAGTTTTGTGCTTGCAGCTAAGCCTGCAGAAGGAAAGCACTGGGTATACCAGTAACTAGGCTAACTAACTACAACTTTTCATGGGCTGTAGTTTGCACACAGAGTATTTACGGCATGGTTGAGCAAACTGCAAACCATGATCTGCATGTAGGCTCGAGGACCCCCACTGCAGGTCCCCACCCCTCTTTTGTTCTGTAATAACCAATTAAGACTAGAGCAGTGGTCCCCAGCCTTTTCTGACCTGCAGACCGGGGCACACTCACATGCATGTGCGGATGGTGCAGGGTGCACTTGTAGGGGCAGGGGGTGCTTGTGCACATGTGTGGATAGTGCAGGGTGTGCTTGTGGGGGCGGAGAACCCATGCATGTGGGTGGGCCTTGTGTGCATGGGGGTGTGGGCGTGCAGGGGTGGTGAGAGATCTGTCTCCGTGGCCCGCTCCTGCCAAGGCCACGGACCGGCACCGGGCCGCAGACTGGGGGTTGGGGACCCCTGGTCTAGAGGACATGATTGTCTATTTCACCCAATTCTTCTTCAGCACATCCTGATTTAGTGCCATAATGGGCCTTTTCCCAAAACCATCTAATTTCTTCTTTTAGTGGAGGACAGAGGCCACTAGAATGCTAAATGAGACATGGTGTATAAGGAAATGAAGTCATTGCTGATCCTTGAGGAACAGACAACACGAAGCCTGAACAATCCTTTCTACTTAGAACAAATATCCGGGCTAGTCTAATATATGACTTATGCATGTGGGAGGTAACACATGTATATTGGATATACTAGTCACATGCTACTATTTTGATTAGTAGCATGAAACCACATTTACATTCTCAGAAACAGCCAGATAATTGCCCCAGTGAGATTTAGGCCTTGCTTTGCCAAGGTCCTTCTCTCCCAGCCAAGTTTATTTCCTTTCTCCATGGACATTAAAATCAGGTCTTTCCACTATGTCTTTCCACTGCCAGCCAGGTGATTCAGCCACAATTCAAACTGAAGTCCATTTCCAGACAATAGGAAGACATGCCCAGTGTTCTACAATCTGTCCACAAAGTATATGTTTCTACCAGAAGAACTTTCAAAGAACTAAATAAACACTGAATGAAAGGGAGAGCATATCCTGTAGGGAGAGGATCTTCATCCACAGCCTGGGTCTGAGAAGCAGAAAGTTAATATGTTGTAGTCAGTATCACAATATATACTTATGGGGAATCAATACTCTTCAGTTTGTAAGAGCTGAATTAATGACATGTTTTGAGTGTCATAATTCATAGGGTTGCCATATGTTACAAGTGACTAGACACCACATAACAACAATAGGAGCAGTATTTATGGTGAGAGGCTGATGTGCATAGTATGTTTGCAAATGGAAATGTGATTGGGAGCTTGTTTTGGTGTATGAGGAGAAGGGCCAAGTCATTTCAGTAAGATGGACAGATAGGCCTGGGTGAGGGAAAAGTCTGCATACCTTGGTGCAATCCTCAGGAAGACCTCCCATGAGAAGACATGGATAGAACTGTTATTTTGAAATGGATGAAAATTTATAGAAGCAGTAGTAGGAGCAGCAGCAACAACTAATTTAATTTTTTTCAACTACCTATGTATGCTCATACTGGGATTTCATGAGTGTGAAATCCCATAAAAATTCCAAAATACAACAAATTACAAACCACAATAATGAAACACAATTTAAATTCCACTTTTAAAAAACAACAGCTTTAAAACACAGATGATACAACTAAAACTGAAGAGGTGGGAGCAAGAATTACATCAAACTTTGAAAATCTATTGAAAGAGAAACTTGTCAGAATATGTCTTTTGGAAATAATTTAAAGTTTGGAAAGTACTTGAAGAGGGGCCCTGAATGGACTTGATCGGACAGATATTCCTGAGCACCAGCACCACAACTGGAAAGATCCTGTTTTGCAGTGCCCCCCTCCAAATATTCAGCAAATGTCCATGAGAGATCACGCCTTTTAATGCAGGCCTCTGATTCTCTTTGTGCTGAGTGACGTCTGCACAATTACAGTGCCTGACCAGATAAAGTACATTCTCAATTTGAGTTGTGTGAACCAAGAAATATTTTATATATATATGTTTGTTTTCTAGCTGTGGTGCGCTGCCAAGCTCGTAGTAGAGTGGAAGAAAGAGTAGAAGTCCTGTTAACTGGTGTGGTTCCTGGAACAACTAGTTCACAAACCATTCATAACTCTGTAACTCCTTCCAAGAGCAGCAGCATTCGTGCTGAAGTTCAAGTCACTGAAGGTATGGAAAGAAAAGTACATTAATTGTCTATCTGCTGAACAAATTAGTGGGTGTACAGTGGTCTCAGGTATAAATATAAGCATGAGATCCAGCCATATCCCACAATTTTAATACTGGAAAATGAAGTGGCAATATGAAAATTCCTAAGAAGTACTTTTCTGTCTGCACAAGTCCCTGAATGTTTGCTTCTTAGGATCCTAACATATTATAAAAAACTCTTTCTCAGTTCAGGAATTAGGACTGTTTCTAAAATACATTGTATCTTAATCCTAGCTGGCAACCATGCTATTTATATGAGTCCTTTATATCAATGGTCCCCAACCTTGGGCTTCCAGATGTTCTTGGACATCAACTCCCAGAAATCCTGGCCAACAGAGGTGGTGGTGAAGGCTTCTGGGAGTTGTAGTCCAAGAACATCTGGAGGCCCAAGGTTGGGGACCACTGCTTTATATGAGTGAAATGTGGTGTTTATATACTGCCCCATAGCCCTTAAAGCACTCTCTGGGTGATTTAGAATTTACAATTTAATTATGTAGGCTACCAATTGCCCTCCCCCCAGTAAGCTGGGTATTCAATTTACTGACCTCAGACGGATGGGAGGCTGAGTCAACCTTCTGTTGGCTGCCTGAATCCTCTGGGATCAAATGCAGGTCATGAGCAGAGATTTTGATTGCAGTTTAACCATTGCATTATTTGTAAATACATTTACAGAATACAACTGTGTATATATGAATCCTTGCAGTCTCCAGCCTGCAAGCTGGCTAGTGCTTCCCAATCTTTCCTAGAAAACATTTCCTCAATTTTAGTTGTCATCTAGGAGGTTGGTGTCCATGAAATGGATAGATTTGATGCTGTATTACCTTATTTCATTGATTATTTGCTAGCACTTCTCTACATACTTCTGGAGGGCCATTGCCAGCCAAATAACAGGCTTTTTCAATAGGGGTAGGTTTCAGGCAGCCACCAGGAATCCTGCATGATTCATTAAGACATACAGTGGTACCTCACTAAACGACGACCCCGTTAAATGATGAATCCACATAATGATGACTTTTTGCAATCACTATAGTGATCCACAAAACTGTCATTCCTATGGGGGATTTTTGCTGGACGTCAATTAGGTCCATGCTTCGCAAACCGTTTGTTCACAAGACAACGATATTTTCGGCTCCACAAAATGGCTGCCCTGTGTTTTTCAGACCCATGATTCGCAGGGCAGCTATTTTTTACAGCTGATCGGCGCTTGCAAAATGGCTTCCCTATGGGCGATCTTCGCTGGACGACGAGGTATTCTCCCCATTGGGATGCATTAAACTGGGTTTCAATGTATTCCAATGAGGAAAGGGTTTTCGCATGACGATGATTTCACTAAACAGCAATTTTCACAGGATGGATTATCGTGGTCATGCTGTACATTCACTAGTTTGGCATGTGCGGATTGATAACATACAGCACTAGCATATTCTGCTATGGAGCAGCACTGGGGCAAAGTTATTGTTCTTATTGTTTGTGGCTGTTCACCCCAGTCTGACCTAGCCAGTTTCCTAAGTATGTTATTGTGACGGCTGCGATGACGTCACCTGCCTATCAATGTTATGCTGTAGCTCATCTGCCTATAGCAGGGCAGGAGGTGGGACTCCAGGAGGTGGAGCTATGTATATAAGGGGGGAGTGAATTGTTAAGGGAGTGTGCGTCTGTGACTTTATCTTGTCTCTCGCAGAGTAAAGAGCAGATAAACGCACACAACAGCTTCTTCTTTTCAGCAGTGTATTTACAAAATATATACAGGATATACATACATACAGCACTTCAGTGGCTCAGTATTCAAACCAGCAGCATGACATGCAGACATCAATATACAGGAGAAGAGAAAGACTGTACAGTGTTCATTTCTTAAATACAATTCTGGCATCAGTCTGGACCAATCCCGTCTGAGGTGACTTCATGCACACAGGTGTGGCAATCTTCATATTGCAGAGGATTGCATCAGCCAGGGATGAAGGAATGACGTCATCTTATTCTTGTTCTGCACACACACATATTATGTTCAGGCTATATAAAAATTATATACCTTAACACTCCTCCTAATTTTTAAATTGCCTGAACCCATTACACATTCCCAATGCATCTATACACATTTCATGCTTTTGAGCACACAACGGTTTAGTCAAAATGTCTGCAATATTTTCTTCAGTCTTGCAATATTCTAATTCAATTAATTTTCCTTTTACAGCTTCCCTTACGTTATGATATTTAATATCAATATGTTTGCTCCTGTTTTTTACCCTATCTGTTTTGGCCATTTGTATACAAGTGGTATTATCTTCCATTACTTTTATTGCATTATCTGTTTTACACTTTAAGTCTTTTGTTAATTGTTTGTACCAAATTAATTCAGAGCATAAATCTGACAAAGCAGCAAACTCTGCTTCAGAAGTTGAGATTGCTACAGAATTTTGCTTTCGTGATTTCCAACCAACTATATTACTTCCAAATTTTATGACAAATCCAGTCATAGATTTTCTGTCTTTTTCATCGTTGGCCCAGTCACTATCCACATAAGCTGACAGCTTATGTGGATAACCAATTTTTTGATGGTTGCAAAGTTATATGATAATTATATGTTCCCTTTAGGTATCTAAAAATCCTTTTTAATCCTTGCCAGTGTTTTTCACTAGGTTTTTCTATATATCTACTGAGTATGTTTACTGACGCCGCTATGTCCGGGCGCGTCCAGTTCGCTAGATACATTAGGCTCCCTATTGCTGAGTGATATAAATCTTTATTTTCAAAATCTTTACTTATTTCATCTTCCTTTTGAAAATCCACTGTCATGGGAGTACTCACATTCTTGCACTCTCCCATACAATATTTTTCTAACATTTGTTTTATTTTGTGTTCTTGACTTAATTCAAGTCCATGTTCTGTTTTCTTTATTTGTACACCCAGATAATTTTGTATTGGTCCTAGATTTTTAAATTTGAATTCCTTTTTTAATTGTTTTTCAAACAACTCTACTTGTCTCTGATCTTTTGCTATAAAACATAGGTCATCAACATATGCCAGAAGTATATTTAAATCATTCCCAACTTTCTTGGTATATAAACAAGGGTCTGCTAGACCGTTCTTGTATCCTAGTTTCATCAAAACTTGGTGTAAACAATCATTCCAATTTTTAGCAGATTGTTTCAAACCATAAATTGCCTTGTTTAGCCTGTACACTAGTTCTGGTTTAGTACCCTCAAAACCCGGTGCTTTTGCCATATATAACTCTTCCTTTAAGTCTGCGTTTAAGTATGCAGTTGTTATATCATAGTGGTAAATTACATAATTTTTACTGACAGCAAAGGCAAGCGTTGTTCTCAATGTCTCAGACCTAACTGTCGGAGAAAATACCTCATTATAATGTATAAACCTTTTCTGTGTAAAACCTTGTGCAACCAATCTCGCTTTATATCTGTAGTTTCCATCATTTTGCAATTTTCTTTTGAACACCCACTTACTACCTATTACCTTATGTTCTGCTGGTAGTTTGGTTTCAGTGAACACGTGATGTTCCTTCATGGAATTCATCTCCTCCTCCATGGCCTCTAACCACTTATTCTTCTCATAATCAGGAAGCTTCAAAACATCTTTATAGTTTCTGGGCTCAATATAAACATTACACACTGTAATACCACTGACTCCAAATCTACTGGGTGGCACACCTTTATTTGCTCTCTGGGACCTTCTCGGACCATGTGTATTTGTGTGTGTTTCTATCTGACTACTTGTGTGTGCTTCCTCCTCATCGTATCCTTCCTCATCACTAACTTCTTTTTCTTCTTCTTCTTCATCATCTTCTGTAGTAGCTCCTCCTTCTTCATCATCAGCACAGGACTTCACGCCTTGCTTATGTGTTCCTGTCTGTCTTAATTGACCTTTTCTTTCGTGTAGAGGGATGTATAACTGTGAGTTTGCATGTACTTGGTCCCAGTTTTCCCCTTCATTAAAACTGGCTGACCTAGAGATTATCACACTTCTATCCCCATCAAAAAACCGGTATGCCTTTGAATTGGGTTCATACCCTACAAATGTCATTTTTCTTGTTTTATTTTTACCTTTTCTTCTGAGTTGTTTCGGGATATGCACCCAAGCCGTGCATCCAAACACCCTCAAATATTTTAAACATGGTTTCTTACCGTATAACATGAAATATGGTGTGTCATCTATCGAGGAAGAATAAATTCTGTTAACCAAAAAGTTAGAGGTTAGTATCGCTTCACTCCACAGACCGTGACGCAACCCAGAGTCTGCCAACAATGCATTTTTCATCTCTTGTAACACTCTGTTGCGTCTCTCAGCAACACCATTCTGAAATGGGCTATATGGGCTCGTTTTTCTATGTCTAATTCCCAGACTTTCTAACCATCTTTGAAACCTAGTGTTTGTAAACTCTGTACCTCGATCCGTTTGCAACTGCGCCACCTTGTGGCCAAATCTCCTCTCTACTGAAAATAACCATTTTCTAAATGTTTCAAACACTTCTGTTTTAGATTTTAGTGTATAACAATAAGAAAACCTTGTAAAATCATCCACTAGAACCATTGCATATTTCGCTCCTCCTAATGATGGAGGAAATGGTCCCATTAAATCTGCATGAACTAATTCAAATGGCCTGGTTGTGACTCTGTCACTTTTCCTCCCTTTTGGGGCCACATTAGTCTTGCTTCTTTTACAGACATCACAGTCCAAGTAATTTTTACATTCCTTTATGTTTATATCCCTGGCAAAATGTTCCATTTTCTGTAATGATCTAAAATTTACATGACCCAGCCTCCTATGCAGTAAATGTATACAGTTATCATGTTGTGGTTTGTTTGTATGTATCACATGTGCACTTTCATGTGTCTGGCTCTTTAACATGTACAAATTATTTTCTTGCTTCACTTTTGCAACTATTTTACCATGTTTCTTAATTATACACTCCTGTTTCTCAAAAGTGACAGTGAACCCTTGCTCAGCCAACGCTGATACACTTATTATATTAAACGACAATTCAGGAGCGTAAAATACCCCACTTATCTCAGTATTCAACGAAGGAATGTAAACAGTTCCTTGTCCTTCGACGGCCGTCTCTTGTGAATTCGCCATCATCACACTTCTGAGGCTGGTTTCATCTAAAAGACAAAATAGATCTCTATTATTAGACAAGTGCCCTACAGCCCCGAGTCAATCAGCCACTCCACTGTGTGGCTGCCGGGAACCTTGTCCCTCGTTCCTCTGGTAACCAAGGAGACCGGCCTCATGTCGTTCCTTTGTTGAAAATGTTTGGAGACCTTCTTTTTTCCGTCTCTGTTGCTTGGAGGACTTCCGCTTTTGTCACAGTTCCGTTGCAGGTGATTGGTGGATCCGCAGAGGAAACAGGCTTTCGTCATCATCACTCTTCCTCTTTGTTCTCCGTCCGCCCGCCTCCTGGGCACGCTGCCATCAGAGTATCTCTGTCTCTCGTGGTCAGCACGCACGTGGCTTGCCTTTTTGTTCAGCATTCTCTGTTTTAAATGCTGTTCCTCCTGCAGAATCCTGTTTGTCACATATTCTTCTGAAAGCTCTGTTTCTGGCATGCTTTCCAAACTTGTTACTAGCATGGAGTAATCATCATTCAGAGAACTTAGCAAAATATACACGCGCTGTTCCTGAGGGAAGACAACATTCATTAATTGCAGTTGATTAAACATGTCCTTCATATTTTTTAAGTGTTCCGAAGCACACTCATCCAGTTTCATCCTGCATTGGAACAACCTCCTGGTAAGAGAAATCTTTGTGCCTGTCGTCTCCCTCTGATAAATGCCTTTTAGTTTATCCCAAACTGCTTTTGCTGTTGTCAGTCCTTGAATGTGGGTCAGAAGCGAATCTTCAATGGCCAAAATGATCGTGGCTAGAGCTCTCTCATGCTCTGCCTCTTCCTCCTCACTGGGCTGCGCTGGGGGGGGCTCTAACATAGCGCCACAGAGATTCCTTTCTCAACAACATCTCCGCTTTAACTGCCCACGTTCTATAATTATTTTCATTCAGTCTATTTATGGCCAGGCCACCTATATTTCCTCCCGTGCTGTATGCCATCCTTGCAGCTCTCTGTATCCTTCCCTTCCCCGGGTTTACAGACGAACTGGTTTCTGTCTCACTATCACTGCTGCTTAGGCTCTCCTCCTCTTTCATTTACTCATTTACTCACCACCTCCCGGTTTCAGCGCAGCGGAAGCGTGCTGGGCCCATAACCTCTGTTAAGGGAGTGTGCGTCTGTGACTTTATCTTGTCTCTCGCAGAGTAAAGAGCAGATAAACGCACACAACAGCTTCTTCTTTTCAGCAGTGTATTTACAAAATATATACAGGATATACATACATACAGCACTTCAGTGGCTCAGTATTCAAACCAGCAGCATGACATGCAGACATCAATATACAGGAGAAGAGAAAGACTGTACAGTGTTCATTTCTTAAATACAATTCTGGCATCAGTCTGGACCAATCCCGTCTGAGGTGAGTTCATGCACACAGGTGTGGCAATCTTCATATTGCAGAGGATTGCATCAGCCAGGGATGAAGGAATGACGTCATCTTATTCTTGTTCTGCACACACACATATTATGTTCAGGCTATATAAAAATTATATACCTTATATATACCTGTGTGGAAGGAGAGCTGTGAGGAGAAGATAGAGATAAAGTTTGAGTTAGGGCATGTATGTTATGAAGTACTGTGTTAGATAAGGTCTGAGTGATAGAGTGATTGAAGGGATTCTTTATTTTAATTATTGACTTATTCAGTTCATATATTGATTTACTATATATTAAGTTGTACCAATAAACAATAATTTTTATTTTTAAAATCCATACCTTTGTCTGAGGAGTCAGATATATGGGTGTGGTTGGTAGCAGCGTGTTAAGAGAAAGAAAGTGTGAAGTGGCGTCCCCTCTGTGACGTATGAGGAGGCAGCCACAGTTATTTCTGGTGACAACTTTCTATTTGATGTTTATGGTATAACTGTTTCTTCCCTTCCCTTTAGTGATATATTCTATGGTAGCTTATTTTTTTGAAGCAAATTGAAAAGATGAAGATGCTGTGGTGCAATAATATAAAGAAAGATCCTTCCTTTGCAATAATTTACCAAATGGTTTTTTACTCCTCAATATGGAATGACAAAAATGTAGCCCTCTAGAATTCCTTCATATGACTGCTTTGATCTGAATAGAAAGACTATAACAGGAATCTATTATTTATTTATTTGACCTTCTGAGTCCTAGATTTGGAACTCAGAGGGCATATAAGTTTTTTAAATAGTACAGATAAAAACATATGAAGATTAAAAAAAAAACCACACCAGCAAACTTCATGAATTAAGTATCTTTGACAGCCAGCAGAAGGATGACAGGAAGGAGACCTGACAGCAGATACCAAAAAGGCCCTTTCTTTCACTCCAGCCATAGATGCCTTATAAAGGTATCCGGGCCTACAAATGTATATACAGTATATGACAAAAATCTCTCCACTGCTAAGACTTTTCTTGAAAGACTTTTGGCAAGATAACTTGCCAAGGAATCATCAACCCTGAGAGAGCCTTCAGTGAGACTTCAACATGGAGATAACAAACCTCTCTTTTTTTGTACAAAATGTCTCTGCACAAAACCAGCATAAAACCCAAACCATTTTGCCGATGCTCCCTCTTTCTAACCCCCAAATTAAGAAAACTTAGCTTTGAGGATTCAGCCTCTGGGCTCAGAACAGTTAGACATTTTTAGTCCCTGTTGAAACTGAGCCAACAGGCTCCACCTCCAACGAGGTGTGTTCCAATTGGTTTGTTCAGCATCAGCTCATGTTAGTTCCATAAGGCTTGTGATTGGAGGAAGCCAAGTCTCCTGATTATAGGAAGCTAAGCCTCATGACTGAAGGAAGCATGTTTACTGAGGCAAGGTATGTGCAATTTTGTTCTCTCCTCAGCTATCTCAGCTTACTTCCAAGGGGGAAAAAACGGTACCTTGTAGCACTTTTGATCATTTTATATGACACAAGTCCTGGTGCAGTTTTCAGAAGTGCACATTGATACTCCTTTTAAACCACACCAGGTCTTCCATTCCAGCTGGTCGGGGCTAGGAGGCTTCCCAGCTTCTGTGAGAGCTGGAGTTAGGGCTTGTCATGTGGAAAGAATGGAGCTGCTCTAGCCGTCCCGAGGGAAGAATAGTATTGCTGTCCAGCCAGTGCCACAGAGGCTTCCTTGTTGGGTGCATGTAGTTTTTGCTGGGTGAGACAGTTCCTGTTCCTCCCAAGCAGGTATGGCTTCCCGACCATGTAAGTACCATTGGGGAGCCTTGCAGCACTAGCCAGCCTGTGGGCTGGGGACTGTCCCACATCCTGCTTTAATGCAAAGATTCACCTTATAGAAGGACATGTGAAACAGACAATAATCTGATATGTGTTCCTGCTCACATGTTGCTGTAGTACTTTATCTTCCGTCATCCATTAGTCTTTTTAGGCTGCATTTCAGCCTTATTGTTTGTTTGTTTGTTCAGTCACGAAGAGTGAGCCTTATTGCTCTGCCTCAATTTCATTTACAGTCAATGTTTATCTCCCTTTTACTTGGTCTCTCCCAAATAAAAGGCTAAGGTGGAAATAAATATGTGAAATCATAGTTTTCAAAAGGTTTTGTAATTAGGTAAAGCAAGGTTGCCTTTTTGTTTATTATGTTTAAGGTTCCAAGATGAATACAAATGAAAAAATATAAAATAAATCCAGGATATTTGTGAAAGCATACATAAACGTTACATTTCTGGAAATAAAAGCAGCACCCTATCTGCAATCTCAGTACCCATGACAGCAAGTTGATTTGAAGCTTTGCAGATGGGTCTAATAATTAAATTTTAAGATAAGCAGCTGGCTAAGAGTTTTATAAAAAAATACCTCAGGCATAGGATGAAATTGCTATAGTGAACTAGATTTATTTTAAGCTATTTTTTTAAAAAGCAGGATATCAATTTGGCAAAACATTTACTCCAATAATTTTGTTTAATGCAAGTAACAAGTAGGAATGAATTGTTTCCTTTTTCTTTTGAAAGCACAAAGTTTCCCACCAAGAAAGAACAACTATACTAAAATGGATTCAATTGTTCTGCAAAGATTCCTCTCTCGGACCTCACAGTCAGTTAAGAATTGAACTTGCCAAATTACAGTGGACCCTCTACTTACGGAATTAATCCGTATTGGAATGGTGGCTGCAGGTCGAAAAGTCTGTAGGTCGAGTCTCCATTGACCTACAATGCATTGAAAACAGATTAATCCCATAACCGGCCGCTTTTGTTCCATTTTTGTTCCATTTTGGTTTTTTTCTGGTCTGTAGGTCGATTCTCCGGCTGCAAGTCGAACCTAAGTCTGTAACTTGAAAAGTCTGTAAATCGAGCTGTCTGTCAGTCGAGGGTCCACTGTATCATCCAACATATTGACAAAGCATAAGCTAATATTCACAGAATGGAGGAACTAGGACAACATATCAGACACATACTTTCATGTGGACATTAATGCAGATAAACCCCTCTGTCATTTTCTCCCACCTTTGGTGGAAGGGAGCAAAACCTCAATAAGCTGTACTTGTAGGCTCCTCTGCTCTGAGAAGCTGAGGATTTGCTGGAAGCCTGGGACATGCAACTCCACATGAGAGGGAATACAAATCTGAGACCTGTGGGGAGACTTGACAGACCATACATACTTTGCATAGTACAGAAGACCATGCAAAAATTTGGTGTACCTCAAAAGTCCACAAAAGAAAAGGAGGAGCAGAAGGAGAAAAAAAAGAAAATGTGTGCATTGAATGATTAAATATATATCAGAGCTTATCTGAAGTTAGTACTTTAAAATAGATATTTAAAATCAAATAATCAAGCATTGTGATGGAGCACTGCAGTCAAAGATTCTGCTCAGAAATAGATAATAGGGATATTCATATACAAAACCCCCCATCCCTATTCATGACCTGAGTTCAATCCTGGGCTCAGGTAACCTACTCAGGGTTCACTCAGCCTTCTGTCCTTCCAAGGTCAATAAGTGGAGTGCCCAGTTCGTGCAAGGGGGGAATGTGTAGCCTGCATAATTTATTTTAAAAAGTAAACTATTCAATAATTTGTAGAACCACCTTTAGCAGCAATATATTGAAGTAATTGTTTTCTGTATGACTTTTTCAATTGCTCACATCATTATGGAGGAATTTTGGCTGACTCTTCTTTACAATGTTGCTTCAGTTCATTGCGGTTTGAGAGTAGCTCTCCTTAGGGTCCATCACAGCATTCCAATTGGGTTGAGGTCTGGACTTTGTCTGGGCCATTGCAACACCTTGATTCTTTTCTTTTTCAGCCATTCTGTTGTAGATTTGCTGGTGTGCTTGGGATCATTGTCCTGTTGCATGACCCAATTTTGGCTAAGCTTACCTTTTGGACAAATGGCAGGTAAGCTTGGCCGAAATTGGGTCATGCAATATGAATGAAGATTATGTATTATAATGTGATGTATTTCTAAATGATGCAAAACAAAGGTTTTTGATGGAATTTAAATTGCTGAGAGAAAACGGGGTATCTATATTTGGATGGTGAAAGTTGTGTATATTTTAACTTTTTTTGTAGTGTTGTCCAGTTTTACTTTGGGGAAGAGCACCTCATTTCGTTGCACCCACTTGTGAGCGCAATGACAAATAAATTTCTTATGTCTTATGTCTTATGTCTTAATGAATTCATTCATGTGTGTGAATTCATTCCTTTTAGAAATTAAAAGGGAGAAATACTTTGCTTCAGCATCTTATAAATTACATTTATTAATGTGGTTTCTACAGTTTTAAGTCTAGCATGTCAGAAAAATGGCAAAGCTGTAACATTTCTTCCTAATATGTTGTTTTACATGTTCAGGGGTTCATATTTAACAGAGGAAATTTTATTCATGTGAGTGCACACCTGCAGTTCTAAACACTAGGTACACAGTAAGTGCAAGATAACATAAGTGAGGAAACTCACACGCTGTAGCAAACACAAGTTTTCCATCACTTGGCAGACTCTGCACCAAAAATAGGAGACAAATGCTCTCATTTTATTTAGAATTACCAGCTAGAAGTAAGTTACATCCTTACTGCTAAGAGTAATGCAATGCCCATTGACAGGTTTGGGCTAAACCTGATAGAATTGTTAAATCAAATTTTGTATATGACAATAAGTAATTGTCAGGATCAGCACTGTAAAGAGAAGCAAAGCTTGAAAGTATACAGCTGAGGTGACTGGAACAGCTGTGAATGTAACCCTAGGATTGGTCATCTATGGGATAAAACTAGCAGACCAAGCATACACAATCTGTGGGTTGTTGAGGGTTGTTGTTGGTGATGCTGGTTGGTGTATTCGTGGAGAAGTGTCATCTTGTTCCTGTGCTGGAGAATGCTGGAGGAAGCCGTGTCTACAAGCTTGAAATTGAAGAGGAACTCTGGCTACCTGGATGGAACGTATGGTATATGACTACTGAACTTATTACTGGACATTGACTCTATGCACTAAACTCTGTGGAAACTATTGTGCATTACTTTGGGACTGAAAACAAAGACCTAGCTGTAAATATACTTGTATATTCTGTAAATAATGCAACATCTGCTATCAGCACTACTCTGGTACTTGGTGTCTTCATCATCTCAGGGAAGATCTCTTGGTTATCACCCCCTGGTGTATACCTGTACTACCGCTACTTTGTCACCCATTCTGTCCTTGACTATGGAAACCCTATCCAAATTAGTTGGCATCCATTCCCTTAGAAAGTGGCATGCCATATAGCCAGCCTACACTAAAATAATAATTGTGTGCCATTAAGCCAATTTTGACTTCAGGTGATCTTTTTCAAAGTCATCTAAGTAGAGCATGGGTCGGAGAACAGGGGTAAATTACCCCAAATGGGGTAAAAGTGAAAATCCTGGGGGTAATGAGCTGGCTGCTACCCCCCTCCCTCCCACCCACCCCACCCTCTGCAGCCAAGGCTTTGATTGTAAACCACCTTGCCCTGTTACTCCCTTCCTTGCAGCAGGGAGCTCCTAAATGCTCCGTTCTGTAAGAGAGATTGGAGAGATAAGCCTAATTGGATGCAGCTGGGGATTAGCCCCAGGCAATCAGGCAATCCGGGGCTTCTGAATGCTTCCTCCGGAAGTGACTGCAAAGAAGCAGCAGGAGGGAAAGGAGCAAGCAAGGGAAGGAGGGAAGAAAGAAAGGTGCGAGAGACCTAGGACTTCGTCAAGCTTATTTAAATGTACAAAAGGGAGGGAGGGAGGGGTGTGTGTGTGTGAGAGAGACTACTCAGAACTGAAAATGAACAGGCAGGCAAGCAAAAGTGAAACTGAATTAAGGGGGGGAGGGTGGCTTTTTAAGGTGCTGTCTAGATTTATCATCGCTTTCCTCCCAAGAGGCAGGCATCTTTGAATTTCATCATGGAGCCCAAGAAAGTGAAATCTGTCACTGCCTCCATCTCTTCCCCTTCTATTTCCCGGGAGGTGATGGGACCAGTGGACATGCTCTTCCTTTTTTTGATGTTGAGTTTCAGACCATTTTTTGCACTCTCCTCTTTCACCCTCATTAAGAGGTTCTTTAATTCCTCCTCACTTTCTGCCATGCTTTTGCATAGTCAATGAAGCAGAAGTAGATGTTTTTCTGGAATTCTCTGGCTTTCTCCATAATCCAGAGCATGTTAGCAATTTGGTCTTCAATTCCTTTGCCCCTTCGGAATCCAGCTTGTACTTCTGGGAGTTCTTGATCCATGTACTGCTGAAGCCTGCCTTGGAGGATTTTGAGCATAACCTTGCTAGTGTGTGAAATGAGTGCAATTGTATGGTAGTTAGAGCATTCTTTGGCACTGCCCTTCTTTGGCACTGGGATGTAGACTGATCTTTTCCAATCTTCTGACCACTGCTGAGTTTTCCATTGATGATGATAAAAAAAAAAGCACACTGGTCCTTTGATATTGGGCTGTGGCACAAGGGTGGGTGACATGACCTTTAGCCTGGTTTGTTCCTTTTGTCACACCACACATAGAATGATTAAAGTGGTAGGGAAACACCCCCCCCCCCAATTCTGTGTTGGTTGTCTCTAGAAAGCATGTCATTGCTAACACCACTCTGGCAGCCACTAATGATCCTCTGCAAGCTAGCAAAACTTTAATGCAACTTGCTAGGCACATTGGACACCTTACTAGGCCGCCTAGAGTGGTCCTGACCCAATCAGATAGGCGGGATATAAATTAAATAAATAAAAATACTACTCCCTGTACAACACCATGCCTGGAGTACAATGCGTTCCAGCAAAAATAGTGCACATCTTTATCAAATTTGGTGCATCCTGCTAGTTCGGTACACAGCCTGTGTAGATTCAATAATATTTTTAATCCAAATAATGTATGATTTCCTTCCTTTCGAATCAAGGGGGTTATGTCGGCGTATATAAATTTTTTGCGGGGTAAAAGGTAAAAAAGTTCCCTGAGCGCTGAAGTAGAGAGTAGTTTACCATTTTCTTCTTCCGGAGTTATCCTGGGACTGTGCAGCCTGCCCAAGGCCATACAAGCTGGCTGTTCTGGGATGCATGAGGTGGGGGATTGAACTTTCAGCCTCTGGATCTGTAGCCAGATACCTAACTGAGCCATCTATCCAGCAGCCTGCATTAAACTCATTGTTAAATCTTGGTAGATATAAACACTGAGAAATGTGTTGGTAATATGTGTGGTGTTTTATATTTTCATGCTTTTAAATGTAAGCCAATGCAATCTTCAATGTTTTCTGAATAATTTTACTATTTTAATCAAACCTGGTGAAAGTGTCCAAAGGTTTCATCATTTGATTTAAATCACACAGCATTAGAAAATAGTTGTGGTAGTAGTGATGACACATAGGCCTTTTGTTTATTCATTTTCCACTTCTAGCAGTTGTTGTTTGCGTTTAGGCAGCATATGTGTGAAAATGCTATCTATATACTAAAACTGGAATATTAACATATTCATGGGGGAATTTCCATAACATGTTGATGTGATCATCCTTAGAATTTGCAGTTCTCATTGAAAATCTAATCATATTTTTCTGTTTTGAACAGCACTAATTAGATTTGCGCAACAAGCTATGAGACTGGCAGAGAGAAATGGTTTTATATAGTTTAGATTGACATTAACTTAATATATTGTTTGTCCTCAGGTGCTGTGAAATTTTATGAGAGTGCTTAACGGAGAATACGCAGTTAATAAAACTGTAAACCGTCCACAAAAATAAACACATATGCATTATTAGTGAATGATGGGATGTTTCTGAGACATGTGAAAGAGATAAAACTAATATGAGTTCTTTTAGAAAATATACAGCACAATTATCAGCCACAATTCACTCTCTTTCATATTTGCATTATGTGAACTATACAATAAACATTTGATGGCTGAAGGTAACATCTGCTCAGCAGTAGTAATTTTGTCTCTGTGGTAGGTTTCAAATGATGTCACTCTCTCTCTCCCTCCACTAAGTTCATTTTTATGTTTGAGTCTCTGTGTGGTGACATTTTGTGCTGAGGAATAATTACAAGCCTTCAGATGCGTCCCACTGTGAGCGCACAACTTTAGCACACAATTAGCTCAGATCAGCTTGACAAACTCAGGAAATGGTATTCATACCTTAAAGACATAGTATACATATAATTGAAAGAAGGCCGTGATTCCAAATACAGTCTAAATCAGCACACCCTAAATGTTTTAAACCAATAGTTCAGGCACAGAATGTGTAGTCTTTTTTTTTTAATGACTTGGCATTTCCATTTCTTAATTCTCTAAGAGCTGTAGAGCAATAGTGACACAGCCAGCCATTGCAATGGTTGGAAATCTTTGTCTTAAATTGTACATTAAGCCTTTCTGGAAACTGTCATGGACAAAAACAATGCAGCTTCATACCAAATAAAAAAGTAGTGATTCCTCAAAGGGGAGATATTTGTGCCACTCCAAGTACTTTTAACCATGACCTACAGTGCCTTCATGTACACCTTGGTATCTTTTAGAATTATATGTTATTTGTGATCTAAGCTTTTCAGTCCTGAATCCTCACAGTATTGCAACAGTGTATGAATGAGCAAGCATATTGACTAGTAATGATGATGGATATTGTTTATATTCTAGCATTAATACATGATTCATTGTTGCTCTTTTGCTGCCTTGTGTGCCCACATTATGTCATAAACTGACAGAGGAAGATGGTAAGACAAAAATGAAATGAGATCTGTATTTGTTTATTTCACACACATACTGTACACTTCTTCGCTTATATTTAGGATACTTCACAAACACAAAATAGCAAAATATTATTGAACAGTGAAAAGTATTAAAATCACAGAAGTTCTTTACTTACTATATAAAGTTATTAGTGCCAAGCTCATTTATGCTAGTAACTTATAGTACTGTATATCTGTAGCTGAGAATGCTGGGGACCTCAACTGAAATTAAAGTGTTGTTGTTGTTGTTGTTCAAATGTATGAGATTAAGGTATTTTGAACACAGGTTTCACTGGACTCAATGGTACTTGTGAATAACTTGCATAGAATTACCCTTTTAAGTCTCACTTGTACTTAGCCACTTGTTCAATAAGATGTTTTAAAAGTTTGATTGTGCAGCTGTTATATCAAATCAACTCTAAAATTTCAGTTCAAATATATTTATACTACATATACAATGATCTCCTTTCAGGTTTCTCTACAACAGATGAATTTATGTATGACATTGAATTTGAATCAGAAAGAGTGAAATCTCAGCTGAAGTCTGCAGTAGCTATAAACTTGGTGAACAAAGACCGGGATCTGAAAACTGGAATTGTGACCCTGATCTTCAATATAGTATTTGCACCCTCCAAACCATTAAGGTACTTGTTTATTAAGAACTGTGCTGAAGCATTTATACTCTGGGTCCAGTAGAAATGTGTAACATGGATGTTTCTTTTCTTCATATAATCTCTTGTTCATTTTAGAAAACTATACAATTGTTAGGGGTTTCTTAACACTTTGCCTGGTCCATGCTGCCCTTGGCATGTGTGGTTGCTGCTGGGCTCAGGAGACCCATACAGAGCCTTCTTTCAGAGCTGGCCAGGGAGACATCCTCATGCAGGACAGCTAATTTCCTCAGATATGTGTGACTCAGAAACATCCCAGAAAGTTAAGAAATAGCCAGCTCCAGATAGCTATGATGGATAGCTCTCTAGTGAGGAGGAAAGAGTGGTGAATTCACCAATCTTTCTGGTCTGTAGCTTGAGGCAGCTGTCTCATCTTGACTAATGGCAAGACTGGCCCTGGTCACAATCCTGGATAAGAGTGGATAATAGTGGCCTAACTCATATACACCCGTAAATCTTTCTGCAAAACTGGCTTCTGCTGTTTCTTGGATAGCTATCACAGATTGCAATTGCATGGAAAGATAGCGTGGGACTGTGCCTTCTGGTCTTGTCCTTGCTGTATAAGCCAAGGAGGAAAAACTTAAGAATACCAACACTAGAATTACAAATATACTCTATGATTAAAGAACTATACTTCAAGAACAGTAGGGAAATCCATACAATAATATAAAAGCTGGTCATTGTGCCAATATTCATTATTTAAAGATATTTCAGCCAAATGTTAAAATAAGAATATAACTAATAACCTTAGGCAATTATAACATTTACACATAAAAATGTAAAAGATGTTTCCAAAATGCATTTTCTCTAACCCAATAATGCCAAGCCAAACATTTCTAAGACGACACTCATTTCATCTCTCTTTTTGCTGCTCCACGTCGTCTGCCTCAACATACTCTCACTTAACTTAACTGCACTGAACTAATTCTACCAGCCAATAAGACACTCATCTAAGCACTGATTGTAACAAACAGAAGATTGTCCAATAAGCTAGACCAGTAACAGCCCACAAAATATTAATTGTTAGCAGTAATTTAATCCATGTGCTGTGTACCTTTTCTGCTTAGTAACAAAATGTCATTAGAGTATTTATCCACCATACAGCTTTCTTTGTTATCAGGGATTTTGGTTTCTCTCTCTCTCTCTCTCTCTCTCTTTCTCTGTGTGTGTGTGTTTTAGGAACTAATGTCTTGTTTTGAGAACTAGCTTTTATTTAGGAAGAAATAAGTTATGTCAGAATTTTTTTAAAAAAGGAAAAGGAATACTTAATGAAACATTAAAATTACATGCTCTTCGCAGACAAAAGTTTATTCACTTCAACATCTCTTCCGTGGTTTACACATTTTAGTGAATGCCTGCCAGTTCCAGTTCATTCCCTTGTCTGTACTGGCCACATGCAGGGGGAATGTCTCTAAAAGAGAAGCATTGGTACTCCATTATGATTTACAGCCTTAGCTCATGTAGAACACTGTTGCTTCTGTTTGAAACATTGCTTCTGCTTGACATTGCCAAAGTATTTACACATCATAGACACAGATGCAAGAAAACAGGTTTGCATAAACATTTTTGAAACATTACATGCACTGCATTCTTATTTCCTAATGATAATGGGCTGACAACGAGAACTAGTGAAGGTGTAGTGAGTAGAGATGTGGACTAGAACTCAGGAGAGTTGGTTTTAAATCCATGCTTTGCCATGGAAACTCACTGAGCACTGGTGCTGGTAAAAGCACTCTTTACATTTCACAGACCTTAAAAATCCCATTAGGAACACCCTAAGTCAAATGTAACTTGATGGCACATAACAACAAACAGTGCAGCAGCACCCCAGAATTTTCTGGACCCATGTGCCCAGGTAAAAAGGTGTCCATCTTGGGTCATAGAAAGCACTAGTGATTTCTGCATTTAGTTCCCTAATCCAGCAGTTATTTGTGATACAGAAATCTATATCTGGTACAAATCCCTAGCAATGAAAGGAAATGTCATGTTATTCAAAAACAAACAAAAAACCCACAACTTTCCCTGTGCATGGAACTCTCCTGTGCTAGAGTTTCATATGCTCACAGTTTTACACCAGTATCTATGTTAGGAACTTACAACAGACTTTTCTTCTTATTTTTAAAACCAAATGTTATTATTTTTCTTGGGGAGATTCTGTCCATTTTGCATCAGACCATTTCAGGATGGTAGTAAGTAAAGAGATTCAGATGGTCTTTTAGCCAGAAAATGACTAGATGAATTTAGTCAGTATTCTTTGTTAGCCACTGTCAGTGTCAAATATTGTCAAGATTAACTGTATCTGAAAAACACTATAAATAGATAACAATAGTTTGGGGGGGGAATGGGGCATGGAAATGCAGTGAAGAATTACCCTTTCTACCTATTGAAAAAAACCACTTGGATGCACACTTCAAGGTGGTGAGGAGGTTTACATATGTGACACTTAATGGCATGTAGCGACAACAGGAAATAGGAATAGCGTTCAATTGCCAGCAAAGTCTGTGAGAGTTGTCATTTACCTTAATGACAGAATTTTACATTTCCTGGAGGCAGTGGAAGACAGGAGGGCCTGGTGTGCTCTGGTCCATGGGGTCATGAGGAGTCGGACACGACTTAACGACTAAACAACAACAAAGCAACAATAACCTATAAAACAGTAGAAGAAAATCCATGTGGGTCTTTGTGTGCAATCCAAAGACGAGGATGGTGATACCTTTATTACTATTAATAATTGTCCACTGTCTAGTCACTTCTGACATATGGCTATCCTTTTGAGGGTTTTTCAGGGAGATGGTACTCAGAAGTGGCTCACCATTCTCTTCTTCTGGGAATGTGCAGCTTGCCCAAATACCACACAGGCTGGCTGTATTCATAGGAGGCACTGTGGTAAACTGATCTCTCAGTCTCTGGCTCTGCAGCCAGATACTGAACTCTCTGAGCTATCTAGCCACCCTTATTAAAACACAAAAAAATTTACAGGCAGAAGGAAGCTTTCAACAGATCTTCATCGCGCTGGGCACCACAGAGCTGCATATGTGCAGAAAAAAATGTAAAAGCTCCAACATTCATGTCTTCTCAAAAGCAGGTCTCAAAATGGGGACTGCCTATACCTTCCTTAGGAATAGCGTTCAATTGCCAGCAAAGTCTGTGGGAGTTGTCATTTACCTTAATGACAGAATTTTGCATTTCCTGGGAAACTAGAACCTAAATTACATCTCAGTTACTGGGCTGTCACTTTCTTGTCATATTGTAAACATTTCTCCTTTCAGCAGTCTGATAAATCAAGGTGTTTATAGAAATCAAGACTGCTACCCATGCCCAAGTGTAAGGTGAATTAGGCTGTACCAATTAGTTTGCATCTTCCTTCTTTGCAGAAGCACGTTGGAATAATAATGTGATATTTAGTTGACAGCTCCTTGCAAAGTAAGAATGAATATACTATCCTGCCTAAAAAATAATATCAACAATCCAATTTAGAGCCAGCTGTGTAATACATTACAGTTCCACAGGAATACACACCTTGGACATTGATTTATTTGACTTGTGTTTCATTATGCCTTCTGTTATAATGAATATTTTAAACTTAATTTTGAAGGAACCCAGCAACATTGGTGGTACAGCGCAGCGCAGGTGGCATTTGGAAGTTTCCCATCCTGTTCATTGCCACTGATCCAGAAGTAGATGATGTCATCAATATTGAAGCAGTTGGTTTAAACAAAGAATCTGTAATTAGCTTTAGGCTTACAAGCCAAACAAGGTAAGAATATCTCAGAGGAAGTGCCTGTAGCAGCTTCTTTTCCTTTTCCTTTTTTCTATTTCTCTCTCTTTTTTTCCTCCTTAGGATGAAATGTAACACCCATTCCGTCCTAAGGAAATAGTTGTTGCATTTTCATCCCAAGGGGGAAAAATATGGGAATGTGTACTATGGCACTGAGTTAATTGCCTGTCATTTCCACACAGGGAAAATTGTCTGGAGTTTTCTCAAAAACCCAGTGTGCAAGTAGATCAGAACGTATGCGGAAATAATGTAGTATCAAATTGACAATACGATAGTAACATTAGGGGCACAGGCACAGAGACAGCTTTCTGATACTGAATCAGACCTTTTAGCTCAGTGTAAACAACTCTTGATAGGCAGCAGCACTTCATAATTTCATGCAGATTTCTTTTGTAGCCTTTCCTATGCATCCTTAGTATTCCCTGAT
Organism: Pogona vitticeps; assembly: GCF_051106095.1. Lineage (NCBI taxonomy): Eukaryota > Metazoa > Chordata > Lepidosauria > Squamata > Agamidae > Pogona > Pogona vitticeps. Next base: position 194,106,864 of record NC_135785.1, on the reverse strand, counting down.
GGTTTCCCATCAGAATATTGACCAGTCCTCACTTTACTTAGTTTCTAGAATCAGATGAGATTGGCGGTTTAAGGTGTTTCTCAGAATGTTATACAATTACTGTGAAACTCCACATACAGTGCACAAGGTTATTTCAGAGCTGTGGGTTTTTGTATTATCAGTCTTGTTACACTGTTATAACAACTGGAGCTGTTATACTGTGCAGCTGTTCTGTTCTTTGGTCATAAAGAAAAAAAATATGGAAAATTGTTAGGGAAATGTGGAAAAGAAGCACTAGCCTGGCTGCTTCCGTGGCTGGTGCAGATGATGTGTGAATGGGCTGGCTGGTTTAGGAGGAGGGGCTGGATGTCTGCAGCACCTGTAGTGCTGATATTCTTATTCATATCCCCAGAGATAATACATTGGACAGTACATTGATGGGAGACTACTGGCAGCTCTATCTTCAGTGGAAAACGTGTGGCACACCAGAAGCCACTGGGCTACAGCTCCCATCATTTCATTGGCTATGTTGGCTATGGATGATAAGAGGTGCAATTCAGCACCATTTGGGGAGTCACAGGCTGCCCACTCCAGCTCCGTATAGGACTCTGGGCTTTCCAAAAGAAGAATATTTGTGGTAGATGAACTTCTCTTGAGCCATCTCAGAAGAGAATGTAAGGCGTTCAATAAGATTTGATTCAAAGGACAGGAAATCTTTTAAAACCTCCCTCTCAGACATGGAAATCCGACCTAGCTTCCTTGGCAGACACAATTTTTACTAAAAGTAAAGTCTTCATCATTCAAAGATTATGAAGCTTTGCGAGCTGGAATGAGCATTGAATTGGCTGCCAAAAGCCTCTCCTATTTCTTAAAACTGTCCTTATGCAGTGTCATACAGTTAGTTACAACTGTGTGTTGCACAGGGCTGATTTTAAGAAGTATGGAGACAAAATCAGAGTAAAGACAAAGTCTACCTGCCATGAAAGATCCAGGCGTTGGCAGTTTTTAGGCTCATAGGAAGCCTTCAGACTTCATAGGAAGTAACAGTCAAGAGGTACCATACTGAAGTGTTGGAAAAATGTTTCTACCTTCAGAGCCCTTTCCATAGGTGGAAAAATAAACATGGCAAGGGACAAGAAGTTGTGTGGAAAACATATTGTAGGGATGAAGTCAGAAGTGGAGATCAAAGGCCATACTACATGAAGGACTTATAGAGCATTTATCAGATGCTCTATCAAAGACTCATAGGAAGGGCTTTTAGACCTTATCTCCAATTGTATCTATAAAGTATATTCTCCCCCATTACCCTGCTAGCTAAGGTAGTGATTAATTCCCTGGAGGATGAGGGAGATGCTGTTGGCAAAGGGTAGTCTCTAGATTGCCTCAGAGTAAGTACTTGCATTCTTTTGACTTTTTAAAGAAGAACCTTCTGAGTTAATCCCAAGAAGCTTGCCCACATTAAATTTACATGGATTGGAAGCATTCACAAATTTTAAATTGATGTTTTATTTCCTGTTCATTTTAAGTATTTAGAAGAAAGAGAAAATGCTTAATCTCCTCATTTTCAAAGCCATTATTGATTTTCTTTTTTTTAAAAAGAGTCTGTTTTTCCAATCTATGCATCAGAGCTGGACAGTTATTATAGCTACAATTGAAAGACCTTTTTCAGAACATGGCAGAGATTTCTGTCAGAATGCTGAAGCTATCCAGTTTAACAGAATAGGCTATTTTACAGTACAAAAGTGAAGCAATTGTCCTGCAATGCTACAGTCTTCTGGAAGGCATTTGTTAGTAGAGAAGAAGCCTAATATTCTCAAAAACAGGTGTAATAAAATCTGAATCACTACAGTTATATAGAAAGAAGGCCCACAATGCAAGCTTGTTTTTGTCTTTTCATGTCAGAGAAATTAGAGAATAACCTAATTGCAGAAATGTTATCATAGGAAGTATTCTCACCCAACCTTTCTCCCATTCTTTCTGGTCTTCGAATGAACATTGTAATTTGTTATGCTACCAATTCTATCAAAACTCCAGCCTTCCACTTTCCCCCCCTTCTTCATTTTCTGTGTAATAGAATAACTTTCTATTGGTGGACGGGGAAAGGAAATCTGTTTTTGGTTTTTTTTTGATCTCTTAAAGTTCATAAAGGTCAGTTTTCTTGCTTGGCTAATGGATAATAAGAGTATATCTATCAAGACATTTCAGTATGTATGCAGGCATGTATTAGCTTGTTGCATCACATCTAATGCATCAGTTTGATTTTTTAAACTTTCTTGGCTCTCATTATTTACAGCCATGTCCATAATATCTGGAATCCTGTTGCTTAGCACAGTAAGTAGAGCCATTGAATCAGTGGTGATTTGATGAGTCCACTCTTCCATAAGTGTCACTGATTCAAATAGGCTCTATTTCTAGTTGTGAATTACTACTGGATTTTAGACATTATGACTATGCCTCAGGGAATCCTTACCTTATCTCAAAGTTTGAAATTTTATGTGTATAGAGTGTTGAAATGATTAAGAGAGATATAGGAAAAGTAGCCCTGAAAATGAAAATGCTTTTAAAGTTGAGGCTTCAACAATAGTTTACCATAGCCATTTCAAAATAATTAGCCAGCTCTCCAGCTGAGCAAGGTCACTGAATAATAATGTTCTTGGCAGTTAAACATGTTTATGACACAATTTGTAAGTACAGAGGGGATGTTTTCAGGTCTTATGGTTTGCACTCTCTATAATTACAATATTCTGGCTTTTCGGGATTGTTATATTTAAATGCTTTATGCTATAGAACCTTATTCCTCTAGGGCTTGAGAAAAATTTAGTCATAGCAATAACATTATGATCATAGTAGCAGCTTGCCAGATAATAAGTTGCAAAACTCTGAAGTAAGAGTAAGTGCAACAGCAGTTAAGATTCCCAAGGGAAAAAAAAATCTTGGATCTCAAGACCCCTGAATCTTCAGGTCCCTGGAAAAGAGATTATTTACAGATTGGGAGGAGGTGTGGACAACTGACAGAATTATAAATATAGGGAGGTAAGACACACACACACTCACACATTTGGCATTAATCATATAATCACAACTCCACTGTGGGTACCAGAGAGCACAACAATCATCATGAATTTCTCCATAGATTCAAACTGGCTTGTTTGGGTAAGCACTGAGAATACTTTTTTAGGTGTGTCTAGTAATATGCTTAAATAAATGCTTTTTACTTTATATAGTCTTATTTTTAACTACTGTAATATTTTAAGAAATGTATTCCCAGCTTTTAGGCTATAAAACCCTGCATTTGTGAAATGTTCTCATAATTCTTTTTTACATTGTAAAGATGTGTTCCTATATTTTGGGTGGATTTCTGTTTACGTATTTGTGTCTACAATTTGTTCATAGATCTAAGATTTTTGGATGTTACAAAATCCAGTTACAACTGTGAAATATTTTTGTTTATATGGAATATAGAACAATGTAGATAAATAAAGCTTGTAGAATTAGACTGGCTGATGCTGCCTGAAGGAGGCAGGGAAGGGAAGCTGGGGTGCTGCCTCTGAGTGGGCACATGCCTGAGGAGATGGGCCTGGGAATTGCTGAACTTCTGCTTGTCTGAAGGACAGACTGACCTGAACTGCTGAACTGACACTTTGTGCCCATCTTTATTGTCAATTATTGTCTGGTTTCATCCTGGAGCTGACTCTTAATCGAGATAAATGCCAGCTGTGATGAACACAGGCTTCTGATTTTCCCTAGAGGTCTATAAATTTATTTGGGGCTCTTAGGGACATATTCAGGTGTCAGAATTGCTGACCTGAATTTAATATCCTTATTGTGTTAGTTGTTGTCCCCTAGCTGTGATGAACAACTATTTTATTGTATTAGAGAAGGTCCTTAAGCAGACACTTTTGTTTCATAAGGAAGCAGTCTGAACGACGAACAGTTGGCAGCATTGTTGTTGTTATGGGTTATCAAGTCATCTCTGACTTATGATGACTCTATGAATGAATGAAACCCCCCAAAGATCCTATAATAATTAACAGTCCTGATCAGGTCCTGCAAGCAAAAGGATGTGGCTTCCTTTGTTGGGTCAACCCATCACATGGTAGTTCTTCCTCATTTCCTACTGCCATCTACTTTGCCTATCATTATTATCTTTGCCAGGGAATCTTAATGTGTCATGACGTTCCCTAACTATGATAGCTTCATTTCAGCCATTTTAACTTTTGCTGAGAGTTCAGGCTTGATTTGATCCAGAAACCCAAATATTTGTCCTTCTGGCAGTCCATAGTATCCATTAAATTTTCATTAAGTTGAGCACACAGCCCTACCCCTGGTTCTGCTCAGCTTAACAGGAAGGAGGGTGGTGTCATTGCGACCAGAGCACGCCAGGCCCTCCTATCTTCTACTGCCTCCTGGAGTTGTGTCAAATTCATGTTGGTTGCTTCACAGACACTGTCCAGCCATCTCGTCCTCGGTCGTCCCCTTCTCCTCTTGCCTTCACACTTTCCCAACATCAGGTTCTTTTCCAGGAGTCTTCTCTTCTCATGAGATGGTCAAAGTATTGGAGCCTCAGCTTCAGGATCTGTTCTTCCAGTAAGCACTCAAGGTCGATTTCCTTCAAAATGGATAGGTTTGTTTTCTTTGCAGTCCAGGGGACTCTCAAGAGTCTCCTCCAGCACCAATATAATTCCTATATTAGCGCAATATTTTCCCAAAGGACAGACTATGACTCACCAGACAATTATGAAGTGCAAGTGGAGGGGACAGGACTGCAGCTGGAGATTGATGAACGAATAGTCTAGTAATACCTTACTACCATGAACAAGTTCAAATCTCCAGGTCTGAATGAACCGCATCCAAGAATATTGCAGGAATTGACTGAAGAACTCTCATAATCACAGTCCATTATTTCTTGAAATCATGGGAAATGGATGAGGTGACAGATGATTGGAAGAGAGCTAATGTTGTCCCTATCTTCCAAAAGAGCAAAAACGAGGAATCTGGGAACTGCAGACCAGTCAGCCTGACATCAATCCCAGGGAAAATTCTGGAACAGATTATAAAGTGGTCACTATGCAAGTACATAGAAAACAATGCAGTAATATTTAGAAGCAAACACAGACTTGTCGAGAACAAATCCTGCCAGACTAATCTAATCTGAAAGCCTTCGCGAATACATTGATCTGATCTTGGTTTTTTTGGATCTGGTAACCTCCCTGACAGACAGAGGGAATGTTGTAGACATTGTGTATCTTGACTTCAGCAAAGCTTTTGACAATGTGCCCCATGATACTCTGTTTAGCAAGCTAACTAGGTGTGGGCTGGATAGAACAATTGTCAGGTGAATACACTGTTGGCTACAGAATTATACTCAGAGGGTGATGATTAATGGCTCCTTTTCATACTGTGTGGAGGTAACAAGTGGGGTATCCCAAGGCTCAGTCTTGGACCCTGTGCTTTTCAACATTTTTATTAATGACCTGCATCAGGGGATGCAGGGAATGATAATCAAATTTGAGGATGAAACAGCATTGGAATAGCTAATACCTTGGAAGACAGGAACAAAATTCAAAAAGATCTGGATAGGCTTGTGCACTGGGATGAAAAGAAGAGAATGAAATTTAACAGAGATAAGTGGAAAATATTCCACATAGGAAAAAGAAACCAAACACAAAGTTACAAGATGGGGGATACATGACTTAACAATACTACAAGTGAGAAGGACCTTAGAATTGTCGTAGATCGTAAGCTGAATATGAGCCAACAGTGTGCTGCGGATACAAAAAAGGCAAATGCTGTTTTAGGATGCATTAACAGAAGTATAGTCTCCAAATCCCATGAGGTACTAGTTCCCCTCTATTCAGCACTGATTAGGCCTAATCTTGAGTTCTGTGTCCAGTTCTGGACACCACACAAGGATGCTGACAAATTGGAATAAGTTCAGAGGATGCAAACAAGGATGATTAGGGGGCTGGAAACCAGGCCTTATGAGGAAAGACTGAGAGAACTGGGCATGTTTAGCCTTGAGAAAAGAAGACTGAGGAGAGATATGATAGCACTTTAAGGCTATCATACAGAAGAGAGACGGGATCTGTTCTCCATCATCCCAGGGTGCAGGACACACAACAATGGGCTCAAGTTAAAAGGAAGCCAGATTTCAGTTGAATATCAGGAAAAAACTTCCTAACTCTTAGAGCAGTATGGCAATGGAATCAATTATCTCAGGAGGTGGTGAGTGCTCCAGCACTGGAAGCCTTCAAGAGAAACTTGGACAACCACATAGCAGATAGCCTTTGATTTGTATTCCTGAATTGGACCGGGGGTTGGACTCAATGGCCTTATAGGTCCCTTCCAACTCCATTATTCTGTGATTCTATGATTCGATGAAGTACACAAGCTAGTTCATCACACAGTTCTATTATATTTGTATTCTGTGACATTGTTCAGTTGGAACTGGGATGAATTTACTAAACAACATAAAGCAGCAATGACAAGGAAAGGTAGCCATCTTAGTCTGTTTGAGCACATTTTATTTGAGATAAGTTTGCATGGTCTGTAGCCTGCTTCTTGAGATGTATAGAATGAAGCCTCTGTGGACAAACATTTATACATTAAGGAGGGATTGGTTGTACATAATGTAACGGAAATGCAAAAACTCCAGCATAGTGATGGCCAGTAAGTGCTTGTTAATGGTCATTGATAATTGTTGTTGTAGGTTTTTCGGGCTGTCTGGCCGTGTTCTTGAGATTTTTCTAACTATCTTTTTTGCCACTCTCTCTGGCCGGCATCTTCAGAGGACAGGAGTTAGAACTCTGTGTGACTCCTGTCCTCTGAAGCACAGAGCACAGACAGAGTTACTAGAGCAAAGAGAGAGTTCTGACTCCTGTCCTCTGAAGATGCCGGCCGCAGAGACTGGTGAACCATTGGGAAGAAAAACCTCAAGAACACAGCCGGACAGCCTGAAAAACCTACAACAACCATCGGATCCTGGCTGTGAAAGTCTTCAATAATGTCATTGATAATCCTGAGCCATCACAAATAGAGATTTTAATAGTGTTTGTTAATAGCCAGTCAAAGATCGTTGATGGATGAAAAGTACATTCAGACACAGATAAACTCAGTTTGGTATCTTTTCTGTAATGACTTTCATAGTGGACAAATTTTTTAAAAAAACACTGATTTGTTCAGAGGTTACTAAACAAATGTTAATGTTGATAATAAATTCTTTAAAATGGAGTTCTCACAGCCTTATTTGATTTTAAGGTATCTGTTCAGTGTTTTCATGTCTTTAAAAACGGGTCAATAATGAAGCTACTGTGAGAGGGGAAATGCTCATTTGTATACATGGCTATATTGCCGTGATACTGGAAATGATTCAAAATATATTCTTAATGATGGCACTATGGAGATACTAAAATAACATATTTGCTATCAATCCCCAGCTAGGTTACCTGACAATATTAACAAATCATTGTGTCATTCAGTGGTTTGAAGCTTTCTCTCTAAAGGTGCAGAGGGGTCATCTGTAGAGCTGAAATCTCTTGGGGTCTACATTTCATGTCCCAGAGTGATTGATTAAAGCCAAGTTTCTTTTGGACAGGTAGATAATGTAATCAATGATGATAAATGACGGGACCTTTATACTCCTGTAGACATGTCATCCTTTTGGGGGGAAACTGCCTGTCAATTACCTAGTGCTTGTCGGTGTTGTGTAAAAGTTTACCACTGTAAGTTATCTCATGATAACAAGGCTTCCTTGAAATATTCCTGGTTCAATTTGATATTTGAACAATATCAAATTGTTATTTAAAAAAAGAAAAAGAAAGCACTCCTCATCTATCTTTGCATTTTTGTCTTCAAAACTGCATTAGTTCTATATTCAAAATAATTACAGTAGCTATTTTAGAAAGCTACAGTAGATTGAAAAAAAGAGAGTAATCTATTATTTTTCCAAGAAAATTGCACAGCTTTCCATGTATAATGTATTAGCAGTTACAGTTAAAGCCATATATCTGTTACTTCCCTTGAATGCTGTGTTCTAAGATAAGGCTTCCTCAGCAAGCATGAAGAAAAATGTGCTATAGGAGAGGAAAATAATGGATGCAAGGTTCTCTGTGAAATGTCAAGTGACCAGTTCACATTGTGATATGTTCTGTAAAGTCTAATACAAGATGTAATCTGATAAACCTGACAACACCTTTCAGACTATATAAAGAATTTGGGGGGCTGGAAAAGAACCATGTGTGTGTTTGGAGGGGGGAGGCTAACATTTTTATATCACCGGTTCTTGAAGTATCAAGATAACTTTTACACAAGAGCTACTGGCTCAGTCCTTTATTTTAAGCATGCAAGTGATTGGCATAAGGAATAATTTCAGCTGTGCTAACAGTGTTGCATACTACTGAGACTACCTTTGCATTTTGGATTCTGGAAGCAAAGACTATTTGTGGGCTATAATTTTCATTTGCATGTGAAAGAGAATGGCATTTGTTGCCTAAGACAAAATATTTGGCTGGCACTGGCAGGATCTGAAAGAAGGGCAATATGTGCCTGATCTAGCTTGCTATCACTTGGTTGTACTTACTCTTCTAAAGTAATCTAATTTGTACAGTCCAGTTACCTAAAGTATTTACCATATTTTTCCGTGTATAAGACTATGCTTTTGTCTAAAACCTTTAGACTAAAAGTTGAGGGTCATTTTATACACAGAGGTAACAAGAGAACAAAAACAAGTGGAGGGGAAAGCAGGGATCAAAGCGATCCTGCAGCACTTTGATCCTTTTCCCCTTACACTTGCTAAGCCCCACTTCGATTTCTTAATTTTGGATTAGAAAAGTGGGGGCATCATACATGGGGGCATCTTATACACAGAAAAATATGGTATTTGCTTTACAGCCTGACCTTCCACTAATAATCCCAGGGTGGATTACACAAATATCAACAGAATCCTATCACTGTTCAGGCATTCCAAGGATCATCCTGTGCATGCCAGGAGCTGAAGTAGGCACAAGCTCTCTGTTCTTCCTTGGACCACACAGAGTGTACTGCAGAATCAAGCATTACAAACTCTGTGGGATTGCATTGGAAATAGTCAACACACACCCATACAAAAGGGGGGGAGGGGATTCCTGAAAGAAAAGCCTTTTAGTTTTGCCCCCATAGTTCAGAAAAAGAAACAAATGCCCCACTTTTTCCACAGAATTATTGAGCTTACCCTGAAGAGCTGCCCTAAGCACCATCTAGTAGATAACATGGACTGTTCAGAGTTGCTTTTGAAGGTGATAGATGGCCTGGGCAAAATAGAACGGCATGTTCTACAAGAAAGAAGCATTTTCCGCAGAGGAAACCATAGAACCATCCCATGTCTATTACACCTATCAAAATGAATTACATTTGGAAGGGAGAAAGTCTTCTTATGATTTTTGGGTGAAAAAAAAATCTCTGTCCCACAAGTGTTTATTATTATTTGAAGGGTGCTTTAAGCAGTAAAAAAAAGAGACTTCCCATTTTAATGACCAAATTTCTTTTTTATATGTCCACAGATGAAACTATTTTGCATAGAATAATGCCCGTTGTGTGTAAAGTATCAAGCTGGTGTATTATGTGTGAAAGAAGCGACTGTGCAATAAGAGCTTGAGTTCTGTGCATTCTTTCATTTCCTGCACAAGAATCAATTTTATCTCATTTTTTTTTACAAAGAGTAGTTTTAATATGAGCTTCTTGAATAACATCTGAGTATAAAGGAATCAGAATTGCTGTCAGAAGTTTAAAACATCAAAATAATACACAGTCACTAAAAGAGGAATACTTGACAGCATCCATCACCTACTTCCAAAGTTCTGGACAAGAGGCTTCCCAGAAGAAGAAGAAAACATACAAAAAGGGCACCTGACACACTTTGGATGGGAAAGAATTTCATAGCTTCAGTGCCACGAAAGAAAGAAAGAAAGAAAGAAAGGCCCTTGTACATGCCCTATTTATTGTACCATAAATTTCTGAGAGGGTGGTATTTACAACATGAACTCCTTTGCTGATCTGAACATCCAGGCTGGTCTAGAGGAAGAGAGACACTTTCAGATATTCAGTCTGAAAGTATGTTAGATAGGGCTTTTTTCTCTGGTAAGGCATGTAAACTTGGCAATGTCTTGAAAGTTTAAAAAAAAAATTTAACTGTTGGAAAACTACCAGTGTTTGTAGCCTTAAGTCTCTCTGCATCTTGTACTTTAATTTAAACTGTGGTACCGGTAGTTCTTTCTGGCTGCCTGCAGATGCAAGCAGAGGTACTGAATGGAGAGTTACATACTCAGGGCATTCTTCCTATGTGTGTATATTGAGTAATATTTCCATTAGTTTTTTTTTAAAAAAACTAATAGAAAAAAGTGTAAAAAATGATTTAGATACATGAAGCTGTGTTACTATGGTATTGTGTTTGTGTGTGTGTGATTTTTCAAAGCCTTGACTTAGAAGACTTCATCTTAGACCCCAGTACAGGCTTAGGCATAATAGTACATGCCTCCTGCTGTCCAGAAGGGACAATTGCTGGTTGTTATAGTAACACCTAAGCAAAACAAGACTAACATCATTAAAAAATAACCCTTGCTACCATTTTTTTAAAAAGTGTGTTCCTGTTACTGTTGCAGAATGTGTTAAGATTGAAAAAAGCCAGCATCTTGATTAATTCAGTTGAATGACAGGCTGTCCAGCTATAAGCCAGCATTAATGTTCTAAGTGGTGACATTGGTAACAGTGCACCAGTCATTAAGAGTAAGTATTGTATAGTGATAAATGTTGTATGATACATTTTTCTGTGCTGTTTTCTAGGCATCCAGATCCCTACACAGCATACTTCCTCCCAGGCAGTGATCCAGAATTTGTTGTATCCCCTCAAGCGGGCGAGTTGCTTCCACTTGACACACCAGGCACCTGCCTAACTGTTGGATTCAAGCCCAGTATGTATAGCAAGAAACATAAAGCAACACTGGTAATACAGGTGAGCCCTAACAGTCGGATTCTTGATGAGCTCCTTGCTATAGCAAGCCTGTGGATTTAAGGATTTCCTTTCTAAGATAAATGCTAAAAACAATTGTTTCTATGGATATGGTTTCATGCTAGAAAAATTGATATATTTGGCTGTAAGTGAACAGAATTTCAATAGGTAGTGAAACCCATAGATTTTGTTACACTTTCTTGTTATGTGCCATCACATCATATCTGAATTATGGAAACACTAACGGTTTTCAAGATACGTGAGATATTTAAGGAGTGTTTTTAACATAGCCACACCACAGTGATTTTCTATGGCTGAATGCGGATTTGAACCCAGTTCTCTTGAGTCCACATTTGTCACTCTGTCCACTACACCTAACTAGTAAATATACATATACGGAGGGGGGGGGAGAGATTGTTTTGGGTTGCTTTAGCTTTTCCTTGTAAATGTCTTTTTAGAAGGTTTTTGTCCTGTACATCGGAAAAAAAACCAGGGTTTCATTATGCTAGTTTTGTTTATTCATTGTATTACGTATTTGAAGAAAGAAAAGAAACCCTAGATTGACCATGTATATTTTGAATTAAAGAGAAAGCTATTTAGAGAAAGCTATTTTTCCCCTTCATGAATTTGAGTGTTCCCTTTTGAATTCCTCTAATGGGGTCTTTTGAGTGGTAGTTCAATTGCTTTCATTGATGATGACTTTAATCCTTTTAAGTGATCATAATTGTGTAGCCTCATTTTGCTACTAGAAGAGGCATATGACGGGAAATGTTTGGAAAGTACTGCATATACAAATCTTTATAGAACAAGGCAGTATGCTGCTAATTTGGGTCATATCCTAGTGAGGATGATTAGAGGTAGCTGAAAGCTTAGCTGAGTAAATGAGATAAATAGAGTGGTACCTTTAACTGCATATCCAGTATTTTTTTTAAAAAAAAAAACTCCAGTTTATGAATGTGAGATATTACTTCTGCAGTTCCAACTCAAAACTCCAGGAAATGGTCAGACATTGCCTTGTAATATCATGCTTCCACTGCCAGCAGGAAAAAGTTGCCAAGCTATAAATAGCAAAGGCCAGTCTGAATACTGACAACACCAATGTCAGCACTTTCTATAGGATCCCCTCTTGTGGTCACTGAAAACAAGCAAGGGAAAGTCCCAGAATCTGACTCCTTTTTTCATCAGTTAAACACTTCTCACCCAAACACAGAGCAATTATCATGGCTGTTCTCCAGCTATTTCTTGCTTGGGATGGAAGGAAAGGTTTCAAGGGATGCCTTGGAGATAAATAGGGTTCTGCACAGATCCCCCAATTTAATATGTAGGCTGATTTGGGACTCCCAAATTTAGCTCCAAAATCAAAGAGTAAGTTGTGCCCTATTCGTATTGAGTTGTGCCTTGGATCTGAACTTATTTGTTAATTTATAAATTCAATCCACTGGAAGACCAAGACACTGGAAGACAAATATTGCATTTGTACTGAGATATGTGAAATCTGAAAGTATATACCTTAGAATGTGGAGCAGACCTGCCAAATTAAAGACGGGGACTTTACTTTTTGACCTAACTTTCCCCAACCCCAAGTTGGCTGAAGTGATATGTGTCGCATCTAATTCAATGTGTACTCCACAAACAGAATTTCAAATTTATTTTGCTTCAATCTGGAACTGAATCTGGTAATTCTGTTTCGATCCAGACCTCATACAAATCAGATCAAATTGGACTAATCTGTTGTCAAATTTGTGATGCTTCTGAATCTGATGCACAGCCCTTTTATTAAGTATGAAATCTCACCAGAACATGTTGCTAATAAGTGATTTTCCTCAGTTTTGCTACAATGATTCTTTTTTAGGAGATATGTGAGGTCTAATGCACTGATTGGGGTGTTTCTCTTGAGTCCATGAAATAGCCCATTTCTTTTGGTATCTATGGTTTCATTTAAAATGAGGAACCTGATGCTTTAATTTAAAGCAATTAATGTATGCCCTTTGCTCTTCTCCCCATAACTGGTGTCCCATCCCTCTACCTCTCCATAAACGAAGCTATGTGTGAATATACTGGATTAAAACTGTTTTATAATGAAGCAGACTATTGATCCATCTAGCTTCATATCACCTACTTGGAATTGCACTTATATTTGACGGTTGTAGTTTTAGTTAAATGAAGCAGCTGAGGCATAGCTCAATTGTGCCATACCTTTTTGTGCCTAGTAAGCCCATCTGTGGCATCCCTACTTAATTTGATTTCAGTAGAGACACCTGAGATTTCTAGGCATAGCTATGGCTCAATTTCTCCCCCCTACAGCCTTCTTGGCAGTGGCCCCTCATCTCAGGAACAACTTGCCCATGGAGATCTGCCTGGCTCCCTCTTTGGGTGTCTTCAGAAGTAAACTCAAGACTTGACTATTTGAGCAGGCTTTCCCTCCTGCTGTATCTTAAATTCACATTTTATCATCTTGGTTTTATTGCATGTTTATTGGTTTTACTGTTTTTAAATTTTTATGCCTCCCAGAGTAGACCTTTGGTCTAGATGGGTGGGGTATAAATCTAAATAAATAAAAATAAATAAAATAAATAAATTGCATTTCAGTTTGATTGGACTACACTTTTCATCATTCCCAGCCAGCATGTGATAGGTGTTGTAGTCTTACAGATCTGGAGGGCATTGGGTCGGGGAAGGCGATTGCAAATCATCCATCTGGACTATTCACTTGTAAACTAGCCTTCAAGAAACCCTGAGTTCTTCAGAACCCTCATAGGAATTCCTCCAGGACATCTGAAATGGTGAACTGAGGAGGTGGCTTATCAGCTGCACCATGTTTGAGAAGAAGTGCTGTCCTGCTGCTTCCAAAGCCTGGCAAGGTAGAGGAGGATGAGTCTTTGCCCTGTCAGGCTAATTGGTCAGCAGAAAGGACCAAGCAGCAGTGCTGAAAGGAGTGGCAGCTCCAGCCCCTTTCCCCTGTTCCTATTCATGCTGCCCACTTCCAGGGATAGAGAGTGCCCTACCATGTTTCCTGTTTCAACTGTAACTGTATAGAATACCATAGTGGGGGCAGGACCAGAGAGAGAGCAAATACAGGTACTAGCCAAGCACTCCTCCTACTAACACTTTTTTCCTTTTAAATAAACTGAAATCAAACAGTTAAAATGCCAACAGCTTCAGCTGCAGAACAAACCTCTGTCATTTGTCAGAGAGTTATGTGGTGAAGGTACATCTGACCACCTGCTCCAAAGTTTTCCATGCGATCCATCTAGAAGAACCTCTCCTGTGCAAACTTAAATCATTGGTCCATCAGTTTTAGTATTGCTGACATTGGCTGGGTGTAGAAGGGTTTCAAATGGGAGTCTTTCCTCACCCTATCTGGAAATGCCAGAAATTGAACCAGAGACATTTTATATGACCTGCTCTGAGCTATAGCCACCCCCACAGGGTTGTAGCCATTAGTTAGTTAGTTTTATATCCCTTCTTTCTTTTCTGCAAGACAGCACCCAACATGAATCTGAAAAGTAGACAGTTTACAAGCATAATCGCAGTATTAAAAAACCCTACTAATGTATTAAAATACCACAAAATTAACAGAATTTTAAACCCCATTAAAAACACAACAAAGAAGAACCAATCTACCCAGCAGTAAATGGACTTTTCTCATCACTCTCTCAGTAGAACTTTTATTCTCATTATAAATGGCTCCAGTCCTCAGCATGGCCATGTCAGTTTGATTCTGAACACTTTTCAAAGATAATTGCAACTACAGCACGTTACAATAATCCAGATAGGGTATAAATAAGTTCCATGTGCATCTAAGCATTTATTGATGAAATCTCACAATTCAAGAGAAGAAACAAGAAGGCCAATATAGAAATATATTGTGATTAATAAATAGACCTGCTCCATATGAACTGACTGCTGATTGTAGAACATGACCTTAAATCTGCTGTAGTGACTTTTAAAGCAGATATGCACAGGGTTCCTCAGCAGATAAATCACCATGGAAGGGGTTGCTCTAAGTAAAAATCAAGAGCGAGCTTGTTCTCGCTATCTTCCTCAGGGGTCAATATAGCAAAATCCACTTGCAGTTTCAATTCTGCTATAATTTGTTTGTTTATAGTTCCACTAAAAGTTCCCAGATATTGAAGCAAAAGAATGTTCACCTGTCTTTTTAATATTCAATGTCATACACTAGCGCTGCTGGTAAGAAACTATTTTATATTCAGCAAAAGATGCTTGGTAAATTTACACAACTCATTGTTAAATATTTTTCTATCACTAACTTCTTGAGTCAAAAACAAAATCAAACTAAATAAATAAATAAATAAATAATACAGAAATGTTTTGGCTCTTTAAAGACTAACTGCTGTATTTTAATGTGAGCTTTTGTGAACAAGTCCACTTCTTCAGATGTAAGAGCAAGACAACATGGCAAATATTTATACATTTGTACATGGCCTGAAATAAAGAGACTGATTCCTGAGCACAAGTTGTTGACTGGGCAGAATTTCACACCTGGTAATGGCTTTTAAGAAACCTGCTTCATATTTAGTTCCTCACTTAGGAAGTTTTGTTCTATAAATAAACGGTTGGTGGCTAAATTACCCTGGGGCTACAGATAGCAGGAACAACACAATAATGAGTTAAGAATCTTCATTTTTCTTTGAAGTTCGTAAGATGGCTCTGGTAAGTTAGGAAGGAAATACAACTTGGAAATGCAGCAGATACAACACAGTTATTGTAGTGTTTTACATTTGATAATGGCCTAAGAAACCTTGGCTAATATTGAGCCCATGGATCTTCAGCATATGTATATGTGTATTTTATCCCAGTTGTCCCTCTCTGGATTCTTGTCCTGTAATTTTCTTCTCCAAAATGGCAACTTTAATATCTTGTGCAGGATCTCTCCTGCAGTAGGTCACTTCTGGGTATTCAATATTCCCTGTTAATTTGTTCAATAATCATATTGGATTGGTACTGTAGTCTCAGGAATGTGTTTTGTAGAACCTTGAGTTTAAGGCTAGTTGACTTCAAACATAATTTAGTCACAGTTTATGGTTCAGAGAATACACTATGCTGCAGTTAATCCAAAGCAGATGCAGAGGTTCCCAGTCTCAGCTGCCATAATAAGGGACAAATGGAGGCCAGCCAGAGTGAGCTAGACCTTTTTGGGAGATGTCTGCCTGTCGCTTAGATCGCTTGGCAAGTATTCCAGGCCTTCTGTACGTGGACTGTAGTATTGCTAGTTTCTTTGTTATCCTCCGAGGGGATGAGATGATGAAGAAAAGATGACCAGATTTCTTGGACACGTTTGAATTGACGTAACTGAAATAATCTGTCAAAGAAGCTTGGGCGCATATTATTCTGGGCTTTCTTTTACGGCTCATTTGCTTTTCAGAAACAGAAGGACTTTAGTGGAAACTACTGTTGTCATTGTTACCAGTATTAATGCTGTAATTTATGTTTTATTATTCTGCTACAATGTAGGTTTTTTGAAACAAGTGATAGCAAAGATATTTTTGTATTCTATTTTAGCACAGAATAGATGAGTGTAGGAGTTCTGAGAAAACTGTATCTACATCTATGCAGCACTAATGGAAAGAGTACTGCTGTTTCTCTGCCAGCAGCAAGGTCTCTTGCTATGAGATAGAAACATCTGTCACACTTAGGTCAGGTACAGAGTTTACAGTAGGAAATTCTCTGAGTGTCTTTCTCTTCTCATATTATGAGATGGCTCACTTAACTAAATGATAAAAGTTGCTGCTATTTATTTCTACCACCCCCTGCCATTAATCCCTGGGGTACAAATAAAAGCAGCCACTCATTTGTTATTTTTGTTTACTTCCTACTGTGAAATAATTTCCTCAAAACTGCATCCCAAACTGTTGCACATTAACAGGAGTTTAGATTACCTAGGGCATTAGACAGTATACATATTTCTTACGTTCTGCTCTTCATAAAATGAAATGTTCTGCCTTGCTCATTATGTAAGTCAGTGTTTCTCTCTCCCTCTCTTCACCATGGTGCAGTTCTGGTAATGTGATTTTTCTTTTTCTTTTTGAGGGACCCCCTCATGTAGGGAACAATGAATGGTCTAATTATATAAACTTTGTGGTAGATAACAGTTGCATGCTTCACAGGGATACAGCCTGAACAACCTCTTCTGTTGAAACATTTATCTTTTTTCAGACAACAGCAATGCAGTGGATGTATGAAATCAATGGCTTGCCCCCTCAGAGTGTGCCACCAACGTCATCAGCAAAAGTGGATTGCAGGAATACCTCTGTGAGATTGGCGACAGTGCAGCAACGCAACTTTGTGCGTGAAAATATGAAGTTGTTGTCCACTGGGGTGTCTTCCACTGTCAAAGGAGCCCCTCTAGTTTTAAGAGCAAAATAAAACCATTCCTTTTTTATACAAAAATTATATTTTGTGGAACAAATATTCATGCAGGATAAGTACTTTATGCAAATTAATATATACCTGAATTGTAGAAGAATAAATTCTGTACCAGTTATGATTATGAGTACAGTGGTGCCTCGCTAGACGATGATAATCTATTCCACTGAAATCACTGTTTAGTGAAATCATTGTCTAGCGAAAAGCATTTCCCCATTGGAATGCATTGAAACCTGTTTAATGTGTTCCAATGGGGAAGAATCGTCATTGTCTAGCAAAGATCAGCCATAAGGAAAGCCGCTTTGCAAACCAATGATCAGCTGTTTAAATCGCTGTCTTGCGAAGCTTAGGTCCTGAAAACACCTGTTTGCGAGCACAGAGGGAGCTGTCAAAATCGCCTAGCAAAAATCGGTTTGCGAAGCAGGGACCAAACATTGTCCAGCAAAATTCCCCCATAGGAATCACTGTTTTGCGAATCGCTATAGCGATCGCAAAAAGCCAATGTCTAGCGAAAAAACTGTCATGCGGGTAACTGTCTAGTGAGGCACCAGTGTAATTAATGAGCGGGGGGGGCTGTATGTACTTGGGAGACGGTTGTCAATAATTTAGCTGAGATTTGTGTATCTTGTTGATCAGGTATTAATAGGTGTGTAATAAAAGGAAAGAAAAGCCTGCAACTCTTGAAGGGCTATAACACTGGTGTAACTGTATGCCTACTTCTTGAAATATTTATTTAGAATATTTTGCAGAATATTATTTTTAGAACTTGCATCTCCTTTTTTTCTTTACATCTTTTGTGGGCCGTATAACAATAAAAATTTTAGATAAAAAGAAAAGAAAACAGACCATTTTCAAAATAGTAATAAAGGTGCACAAAATGGGCCAAGATAATGAGACAAACCAGACGGGTGCTTCTGAAGCTAAAAGAGATAGTAAGGAAGAGACTATAGAGCATTATGGTCATTTCAGTCATCTCAATTTGTTTATACCTAAATGTGTAGCCCTGCAATTTCTCTTAACACCAGCCCAATACTGGTGATTTCTAAAAATACTAGGGTTTTTTTCTTCCCATTTGCATCTGACTTTTTGCAAATTATCCCGAAGAACTGCACATTTTTAAAAGTTGCTTCGAGCATTGCAAACAGCCAGGCTGCTTAGCAATGCATGCCCTGCAGAAGGCATTTATAATATTGATGATGTGGAACTGGTGGAAGCTACTGATTTACTGTCTGTGCTGTGTCAGCTTCCTTGGCTGGAGTACAGTGAAATTATATCAGTAGTACAAGAACTGTGGAATTCTGACTGAGCTATACTTCACAGAAAAATGGGCAAAATTGCTGTAGGATGCACTTAAATCCACTCAGTCATGAAGGCTGCTGAGATCTGGGCCAGTTCCTAACATACATTAGAGCATTCAACTAGTGTCAGTTCCTAACAATAAGATACGAGATATAAGATAAGATTATTTGGGTGCAGTGATATATGGATTATAATGATCCTAATCTCATTCATAAATATATAATCATCGTTGGCATTGTCTTAATATAAAAATTAATGTCACTTAGAGCAGTTTTGGATCAGCAAAGAAAGAAAGTAAAATTACTCTGGACCCCCAGGGGGGCAGCAATGTTCTCACAGGGGGTCCATGAAGCTTTGAAGAAATGTTATGATCTCTTGCAGTTAATAAAATGAATGGATGGATGGACGGACGGATGGACAAACGAACGAACGAACGAATGAATGAATGAATAAGATGGAAATGTAGAACAAAATCTTAATTTCCCATGCTTGTTTGTGTAAAACTCGGCTTTTCTCAGCTAGTGCCTCCATTACAAACAAAAGGAAAAACTGGTTATGAAAATAACTGTTGGATAGCAAATAAGTGATATTTCTACATACGGTGAGAACATGCAAGTGAATGATGCTGAGTGGCTGAGAGACAGGATGTGACAGTTCTTTCTACTGTGCAGACAGTCAGAAGCCACGGGTAGAGAGACTTTGAGTCAGTCTGTGTGAGTGGGTGTTCAGATGGAGTTCATGATGGTGTTTCTTCTTCGATTTCTGCTAATAAACCATTTGGTTATTGTTGGGTAAAGTGACTTTTCAATATTATTGCAATGAATTTTGTAACAATACATTTTGCTTAGCCTCAGAATGGACTGGTGGCTAAATCTGAAAAGTGAAAGAACTGATGCTGTCGATGAGGGTGCATCCTGTTTAAAGCAAAATGAATCTTTTCCCAGTCATCTTAAAAAGTGTTGCCATTATAGTAAGGAATATCTCTGGATGAGACCCTTAATGAGAACATTTAAATAAATATTTGATGCTCTTTAGGGTTTTAAATCTTGAGTTAAATCTTGGTGGTCCGCAGCAACAAAAGATATTTAAAGGGGATCTGTGGTAAAGAAAAGGTTAAGAACTGCTGACCTAGAGAGTAGATGAGGGAGGTGGCTTTTTTCCCTCAAGAAAAACAAAAAAAAAAAAAAATTGGGGGAGTGAGAAGGAAGTGAATGTAGGTAAAGACTTCAAGATCCAGGAATGGGGCATATGCAGCTCTGGAATCTCTGGAAATCATTCTTCCCTGCCTAAGGATTTGTGTTTGTCCGAGAGCTTAGGTATACTCCTTTACTGCATGTGATCCCCAAAAGGCACACAACATAGACTGTACTGAAAAATGCTAATCCAGGAGAAATGGTAAGATCAACACAGATTCCAAAGTGTGTGTAGAGAGGGACCTCGTGATGTATTTTCTTCATGTCCCTCCCCACCATACACACATGACATAGAGAGTATTTAAGCAATAACTTGTCCATGCTAGAAATTCTGAAATAAACATTTCTTTCTGGCATTTACGTTACTATTGTGAGCAGAAACAAATGAGACCAGATTTCTAACTAGAAGAGGCACATTCTTAACACAACAAGTGGCAAACCAGTTTCTTCTGCTCAGTAGCAGTTTGCTGGCAAATCCTGGGATTAATTTTCAACTTTTTTGCACAAAAGCTTTGAAAATATGTGTGGAGGAACAGTGGTTTATTATCTTCTGATTGTGAAGCTGCCATTTTCTCTATTTCTGCTATCTGCTTAGAGAGGAATCTGGAGTGCACTCCAGATAGAAGGGAAAGAATAATATTTTCTCTGTCCCTACAAATTAAACCATTGCTGGAGAAATGAGAAGATACAGATGAATCCTGATCCCATCAAATGCTTTGGAACTCAGTGAGTTTCTAATGCTGTCTTGTCAAAGGAGCTAGGACTCAGGAAGGCTAACCATGGAATGCATTCCACTGCACTATATGGCCTTTGCTTATACTGCCCTCAGCGTTAGAGTACTTGTTGACAAGTTAGAAAGCCTAAGAAAATTTCACTATATGGACCACAACTCCTGTACTGATCATGATCACCAGAAGAATGTAGGAGTTTCAGTCCAAAAACCTAACTTTCGCAAGCTCTAAGGATAGCTCCACACAGTTGTCCCCTAAGTTGATAAGCCTCCTCTATTGCAATGGTTCCCAGCCTTGGGTCCCCAAATGTTCTTGGACTAAAACTCCCAGAAGTCTTCACCACTAGCTTGAGTTGGCCAGGATTTCTGGAGTTGTAGTCAAAGAACATCTGGGGACCCAAGGTAAGGAAGTGCTACTCTCTTGCTTCTCCCTGTGCTCGAACGGACATTTTTCCTCTTGGCTTTGACTTTTCCTGCATTATGTTGTCATGCGTCTAATCATCTTCAGTTGGACTGATTCCAATATCAACCCTGTTATACTTAACCCTGCCATGTGCCCTGCTTAGCCTCATCTCCAATTCAGCCACAATTAATCTCTGAGAGACTATCTTGAACATCTATAACCCTACGTTCTGTCCTTGAACTGTTACTTATGGGAGGAAGCAAACATTTCTTTTGTCATACAGTCTAACTTGGGGCTATCTTGAAGGATAATTCTGGACTATCTTGAGTACAATAACACCACAGTAAAATAAAACTGAATCAATGTATGTGTATTTCCCCAGAGTTTAAACAGAGCAGTTGATTAAAAAGCTGACTGATCCAGAAAATGAGAATGATATTTGTTGGCTTTCTTCACTGAAGGAAGGAAGGAAAAATAATAGAAGTCCAAATATTTCAGTAAGATTGTAACAGGTAAATGTAACATTTAGAATCATAAAGACCCCCCCCCAGCTGTGCTTTGGTATTCATCTGCCTGCTAGATATTTAATAATTGCATTTATCCCTGCAGTGACTTCTTGCTCTAAAATAAATGACTGAACAGTGTCTTAGTGCTGACACAGATCACAGTTTGTTGCTAATGGAATGTTAACTGCTTTTTAAATAACTCTGAATAAATCTGCTGATCCATAAAAGATTCATCAGAAAGGAATTCAATTCATTGCTTGGCTCTGCTGCCCAGCCCAACATAAAACAGATTCTTCCCTGGTTTACTATATTCCAGACAGTGTGATGCCAATCGCGGCAACCAGCTTCTTAACAGCAAAGTCTAATGGGGGAATATGTAGCATATTAACAACATAACGAAGGGCAGATGATATCTGTGAAGGACAGATGGTATCCTGAACAAGCTGAGGGAGAAAAGGATTCCCTCCCATGTGCTTTCACTAGTGCCAGCTCTGCTGCTTTCCAGAATGTTTTATAAGGAGCAGCAGAGGTAATTTCATGGAGGAGTTTGTATTTTGGGAAGAACAAGTGGAAGCACGTTAGGGATGGGGCAAAATTACAGTGCGAATCTTGCAGTCACAATCTTGCTGTGACATCATCATAATAGGCAATCAGCATGTGTGACACAGTTGCACAGGCCTCTTTCACATTCCACCAGTAGTCATTCAAGTAGCGGGGTGGGGTGGGGGAACCAGCTTCTGCCAGCTATAAGAAACTGTGAATAGAGTGCTATTGAAATCAGCTATGTAGGCACACCCTGACGGGACAAAGATCACATCATTTGCAAGCTGCAACCAGTGGGATGCAGAACATGTTGTGATATGCCTATATAAATAGATGGTTTTGATGGGTGAAGAAACATGACATCAAATTCTACTTGGGGCTCCTTAAAACATTTTGGGGGGCTGCAGGCTGACAGGAAAGTCAGCTCATAATAGTACCATATCCCAGTCGAACAGTCTGCATGCCAGATTTTTCTGCATATGAGATACCATGGATTCTCCCGCACATGTTCAAAAGATTCTACATGATCATTATAATCAGCTTAGTTGAATCCTAGGGACCTAACATAATCCTAGGGACCTAACATAATAATTTTTCTTCCATCAAGGAAAATAGTACCCTTTCAGGTATGGCAGATTGCTAGGCTATCATAAATAGGCAACATTAAGGCAGTACAAGCCTATGAAGCACATTGCTATGTGCTTCCTCCTAATATTCTGTTATGTTATTTTTACCCTTTCTAACAACTTTACAGTATTACAATTTTTCATTTACAAATGTTAAGATTCATTGTAGTAGCATCCATTTCTGAAGTCAACCACAACTAAATTAAGAAATATTGTCTATTGCATAAATATGCCTGTGAGTAATGATGTTATTAGCTGCGGGTATGTGATTTTTGGTAATTAAACGCTTTCTGTTCCTGTCCCATTTCTTTTCCGATTCTTGTGTAATACGTTCCATTGCATGAAAAACCATGGAAACCATACAAAAGGAGGAAGAACTTTTCAGATACAAAAATTTGCCACTGTTGGACATTGCTGGCAGGGGGAACTTCCTGTAATTAAAGACTTCTTCCTTGCATCATGTGGATCCCACAGGTTCCACATGATGAAACGGATTACATGCATGACAGAAAAGCCACAGGACAGAAGTAGGTCATTTTTAATTATTGAAAATTATCGCCTGCTGATGATACATCAGTCTTCCACAGGCATAGTTATGCCAACATCTGCAGAAGGTTTTGCAACCCCACAGAGCAAATTTATGGGGTGCATAGGGAGCATCAATTCTGGTGGAAACAATGGGTTCCAACACAAGCACATCATTGAATTCTGGCCAGTGTTCTTCTAATGCAAACATTAATGTGAAACTTCTATTAGCATAAGTTTTTTCTTAGAATTTTTTTTAGAGAATACATTTAACAACTCAAAGCAAAATAAAAGAAGAACAAAGTAAGGGATTAATAGAAAAATATATTCCATAGCAGGTTGGAAAATTGGCTTATAACAATGGCAGTTCATCATGCAGTTGCTCTGTTTAGTACCCATGAATCTACAACAGCGAGGTAGTATTTAGTACATAATGTGCTAATATCTGTATACATGTATTAGCACACAAATACATGCCTGTTGATGTGGACCTTTGACCAACATAAGGGATTCTTTAAATTGAACATCCAACACTATTGAAAAACCTAATGCCTTAATAATAAAGATCATAAGCAGAGGCCTTGAAAGTTTTTGCTATTTCTCAAAAATTAAAGCCATACATTCACAAGGCATTAATTCAAAGGCCTATTAAATTACACTAGGCAATTACAGGTTTAAAATCTCTCTTTCACATGCATTTCCACAGTGGGCTGTGTTTCTTGCACATGTGAGAAACAAAGGGCAACTGTGGTGGCATTCAGTGAAGCAAAGATTTTGATGGGAAATGGGAATATTTTGGAGATGGGGACAAATCTTTGTAGCTTGAACAGAAAAGGTCATTCACACTAAAGGGAGGGGTTGTACAAACATTGAGGCCTGACAGAACACTTGTACCAAAAGGTTAAATGCTCATTTGAAGCCTGCATAATTTTTGTTCATTTTCAAGCACCAAATGTAGTTGACTGCCTGAGAGAGCCCTGGTTGCTTTTTCCATCTTGCTTGATCTTGCAAAATGGAAACAGCCCCCAGAAAGCAATAAAGGGGGGGGATGGGCTCATTGACTCTATCCCAAGACATAGTGAGAAAAAAAAATGAAAAAACCCTTAGGGAAGGACGGTGAGAAGTTGGCTGGAATGTTATTATGAGGTCAGTAGCACTGTGTGTCCTTTGTCAACGTACTGGAGGCTTTTGAGAGCATTTTTAGGAACAAAAAAGGTATATAAATGAGAAATGGAGTGCTGTAAAAGTCTGCTTGTACAGCAAGGTTATTTTCTAAGGTGAAAGAATCATATCCGTCATGGCCCCAGATTCACTGGTTAAAATGTCAGGATGGACTGGTAAAACAGACAAAACCTCCTCCTCTACTAGTCAAATAGATGCCCGAATGTTAACAATCGTAATTCCAGAACATGCTGGGAGGGGCTCTGTCTTGACTGAAGGTTGTAGGGAGAATGAAACCCTATTTAGATGTTATGCCTGAACAGGTAATTCCACCTTTTGTAAGAAATGAACTGGCCAGACCCACTACAACACCCCTGTGAATATGGTCCCATCCTTTCCACAAATAATTTTGTTCAACTCCTACAAAACTAAAAGCTGGGCAGGGCTAGTGGCTTGTTAGGACAGAGCTGCTTTGTGAAGGAAGTGCCTCAGATTCACAGGCTAATCAGTTAACCCAGAACCTAACCCTTCAACACTGTTCGAACTTTTGTCAGATAACATCATGCTTTCAAAAATAAAACTTTTCTTTTCAACATTTAAGATCTATATCTTTTATTCATTGAAAAGTCCATATAGTGTATGGATTAGGTTCAGATAAAGAAAGTGAAAATTAGTGGAAGAAACATAACAAATTTAAAATATTTATAATTTAAAATACACAGATGGCATTATATCATTAGAAACCAGCAATTAATGGAAACAACAACTGGTAAAGGTTAAAAAAGAAAAGAGTAAAGTAGGATTACAGTTGCCATTAAGAGGGCAAAAATAATGATTACAAAAGAATCACATGACTTTAATGTTGATAATGCATAATCAAAATAGTTAATTACTTTTCTTACTTTGGTCCAATAATCAGTCCAAATGGAGACTGCAGTCAAGAAATCAGAAGACTGATACAGTACTTGGAAGGGCAGCAATGAAGAAACTAGGAAACGTGTGACTGGAGACTAAGACTACAGTACTTATGATACCATGGATCACCAGAAAGACAAATAAGCAGGCGCTAGGTCAAATCAAGCCTAAACCTTCTCCAGCACAAATGTCTAAATGAGGCTCTCATACTTTAGGTATACTATAAGGAAACAAAAGTCACAAGAAAAGACAATAATGCTGGGGAAAGTGAAAGGCAGTAAGAAAACACTAAGAAAGAATATGAAGTGCATTCACTCAATAATGTTAGTCACAGCCTTGAGTTCGCAAGTACTGAGCAGGACTGTTAATGATAGGGCATTTTAGTGGGCATTAATTTACATGGTCACCAAATGCCAGCAGCAACTTGAGTGTACATTTTAAAAATCATTGTGTTCGTTTGTTTATTTTTCAAACAAAAATATTTGTAGATTCATGGGTATTTTAACAAAAAAAATTATTCTCCACTGTGCCCAAAGTATTGTACAAGAAAATAACAATATAAAAAGAAATCAAAACCAAAACGTTCTTTACAAGCAGGTTAAAAATAATTTTAAAAGCCAAAGGTTTAACAGTTTGCTTCCCAAGCCAAATCTAATTGTCTATTTCATAGTGTCAAATGAACTGAATAAAATACATGCCTAAAACAGAAGTTTTCTTAAGTGCAAAGTTAAAACACACTAGCACTCTGTATACCACTACTATGATTCAGTATTGGGGCTAGTCTAGATGTTCTGTATGTTGAACTTTATACTGCATAATATCCAATAACAAAGGAATAGGTATTATTATCAGAAAGAAGAACATTAAGAAGTAAACATCAATATCTGAGATTTATCAAATAACTGGCTATAATATTAGTACTGAAACAGGGTGTAGGCTTATTGATGAAAAGCATTTTGGAGGGAATAATCCAAAATTTCAATTGCAATAGCCAGAAAGACCGGGCAGCTCTAGGTGGTATACGTGATTGGGGCAGCCAGGTTTACAGCCTTCCACAAGCAAACACCAACAGCTGGGTCTGTGCCCTCTAAATATTGGCATCCTAGGTCAAAGTCCCAGTTGCTCTCCCCTAGTTACAGCTCTGGAAATCAGTGATTGCCAAGGGCATGAGATCACCCTGGCCTTTGCAAAGTACCTGGCCTCTGGTTTGCTAGTATGACGTAAAGGGATTTGAAGTAGTATTTATCAGACCATGGGAGTGATTTCTGGAACATGGTACTTAAGATTTGGGTTTTTGTGGAGAGGCTGCCAGAGGAAGAGCACTAAGGGTTCCCTTTCCCTCCACTGAGGAGAAAACACTGTGAGCTAGGCCTTACTTGACTTTTTCTACCAAGTGCAACACCTAAATGTACTATATTTTCCATGTATACGATCCCCCAGTGTACAGGATGATCCCTTAATTTTTCCCTTGACAGAAGTGGAGAGCAGTCAATAGGGAGCCGCGAGAGGTGGCTGAGGTGGCTGCCTCTTTGCCTCCGTCTCCACCTCCTCCTGCTGCTGAGCCCACAAATGGTGCTGGAGAAGACTGCAGTAGCAGCAGGAGGCGTAGATGGAGGCAAAGAAGCAGCTGTGCTCGGTTGCCTCTCGCTGCTGCCCATTGACTGTTGCCACCACCACCCAATCGCAAGGAGATGATCACTGGAGGGGCAATCGGGCAGCGTTGGCAGCAGTCAATGGGCACCCGCGAGAGATGGCTGTGCATGGCTGCTTCTTTGCCTCAGTCTCTGCCTCCTGCTGCTGCCTTCCATGTATAAAACAACCCTCAATTTTCCCTCTAATTATTTTAGGAAAAAGTGTCATCTTATACACGGAAAAATACGGTAATCTACAGCTTTGCCAGTATAAGCCTAAAATGTTAGTTTGTTCTTCTACCTCAAGTTGACACAGAAGTTACAGTGCTTTGACAAAGGCTGTGGTCAAATCTCTATGGTTCCAGCCATGCTCTTTTATTTACATGGAAAAGCAACTATTAGTTACATAAACAGGTCCCTTGACACCTCAGTTAGATGTGCAATTTCCATCTGCCTGAAATCAGTCTATTTAGAAAGACAAATACGTTGCCCACTACAACTGGACACATATTTGGACAATTTGTTTATTTCCTCATTCCCTAAAAGTTTTAAACATCTAGTCTGATGAAACTCACCCAAGTGAATGGGCACACAAGTTCCTTGTTGGTTCCACACTGAACTTGTTCTGTCTTTCCTTACAGATTAGACTGGAAAAAGAGGACATTAAAGAAGATGTAGCTGAAAAAACTTCTAGGAAAGGGGTTCCAGGAGTTAAGGAGGGGAGCACAGTTTTTAAGAAGGCTCACTTACTTCCCATTGATAGTATTTATTATTTGAGATCCACTCAAAAGTCATTTTCCTGGAGTTAGGAAAGTTATGGGGGGGGAATTGTATCTAACCTGTGCAGAGTTTGCAGTTCTTGCTTACTGGTTAGGCAGAGGGAAAGACAAAACATGTGGGCTCAGTCTGGCACCTACTAGGTGATGCCTGTAGGATCGAACCTCCAGGGTAATGAATCTGCAGTCTTTACCTCATGCAAGCCTGCTTTTTCTCATACATATGGTATTTTGCCATAAGGGAGCAGCCCCTTTCCTATCACAGTCAGTAACTGGCCAATATCAAAACAATGGAAACCAACATTTCTGGCAGCATGTAAATGGTTGGAACAGCCCACTCAGAACCACATACAAACTGAAACCAGGTAAGCAGGTAGATACCTGTTACGAATAAAGACATCCCCCCTGCACGTATCCATGTCAGCCATGAAAAAAAAGGTATCCCTGTGGTGCAGGGCAAGAACAAATTGGTCCTTCCTTAACAATATTTAAGAGCACTGTCTGCCCTCGATTCCTTTTACCATTTTAGTTACACTGATTTTGATATGGCATTCACTGGTAGATGGCTGCAAAGCAATTGGATCTGTTCTCAAACCTCTCTTCTCATCTGAAATTAGCGACAACCCTGCAGGAGAGGGGACAAATTCTCTCGTTCCCCTTAGACCGCCCACTGGCAGATCTGGAGGGGATGTTTAAGCAAGTAACTACTGAAAAGATGCAATTAGAAAGTATGGATCAGGCCTTGTTAACAGGTCTCAGAAGCCTCTATATGCAGGCATTGTATCATAGGCGGATCATGTCCACAAATCTTTTTCTACTTTGTGCAACCACTGCCTTATATAATTGCCAAGGTTATAGAGGATCAAGCAAGCAAAGAGGAAATGTTGGCAGGTTCTAAGAACACTCAGGTCAGAGGCAGATGTCTGCTGGGGATGCTGGCAATACAAAGAGATCTGTGTCTCTGATAGGAAAGGATAAGACAGAAATTACAGAGCAACTGAAAGGAGAGGTTGAATTAACTTTTCCTCTGTGAATGGCCTTGTTAAACAAAGAACTTTAAAAGAGCCAGGAGCCTGTCTCCGACTACAAGATGATTTCTGTGAGTAATATAGGTGGCTGAAGGGCAAAAGTTGCTGAGGACTGAAAGGGACTTTATTGCCAAACCATTATTTAATCATTTGCATGCCACCTTGGGTCTCTCCAACAAGGAGACAAGCAGGGGTAGAAAATAATTAATCAATGGGACTTGGAGAGGGGATAGAATAGTGTGAGGGTATCACTGGAACAATCCCGTGACTTCATAATACAAATGACACAATCAATCCTGGGGAAGGGGACACCCTTTTCAATATCTATTGAGTGCCAATATTAGGTTGCTTATGGAACACTTGCAATCCTCCTCTGTTTTCCCTTCTTCTGTATTTTGTGTCTCTAGAAAGGTGCATAACAGGAAAGAGAGGCACACGGAGCTGGAGTCTGTCAGTTGTTCTCTTGTTCCTTCCACAGACTGGGGTAAAGGCACTTAAAGAGAGGGATTCCTGCATTCAGTTCTTTTAGCTTCCTTACTGAAAGATGGGGGAGAGTAGAATGGAAGGAACAGACAACAGATTCAAGAAACCAGGACTGTGCAGCTGCCAAGTTCCAAATGCGACAATGTACTCAAAACTGCAGCCTCCTTCTTTTTAATCTCCATTAAATGGCAATTAAATGTGAGCCATACGGGAAAGCTACCGCTTCTAGCCATCCTCACCTTTTTACAATAACATGGTTAAAAAAGAAAAGAAACCAAACAGCACAGTCAATCTGGCTTGGAAGTGAAACACATCAACCTACCTCCCTGGAGCTGTTTATTGTTTGCAGCTTTAGAAATGCAAGGGGAATAGGAAAAACATGTTTTTTCCTCTCTCTGTTCTCACCAATAGGTTGACGGAAATAGACCACAATTGGGCTCTGGAGGAATCAGTAAGCTTAGAACCATTGGTTATGGTTGTTTCAATGAAAATAGAGCTAACAACATCTTCATGGGTCTGAAAACTGTATGTTGTAACTGCATGTCTTTGTTTTCTACAGTGCACTTCCTAAAATATAATGCTAGAAGCTTCAAGAGGCTTCCCTTCCACATCTGGGTGAAGGAGATTATTATTGCCTAATGACAGAATTGTCAAGTTCTTCAGAGTTTAGAAGGATTCTTTCCCGAACAACCATGCATAGGAATTCATGGGATAATATCATCTGTGTATATTTATTCAAAACTATGTACACTACTGTACAAAACGGGGCTTGAGTCCTACTT
Organism: Pogona vitticeps; assembly: GCF_051106095.1. Classification (NCBI taxonomy): domain Eukaryota; kingdom Metazoa; phylum Chordata; class Lepidosauria; order Squamata; family Agamidae; genus Pogona; species Pogona vitticeps. The sequence goes on along the minus strand of NC_135785.1, from coordinate 194,076,916 downwards.
TTGCACATTTTAATCATGCATGAGTCCATCTGCTGATTAGCCAGTGGCCACTTATACAATTACTCAATAGACCTGCTTTTTTATATACAGTATATACATGTTTCTGAGAAAAGACATAAGGAAAACGTCAGATAACTACAATGAGCCAGTTTAAACTCTGAAAAGTAATTTGATATAGTTTTCCACAGCCTGTTCCCCTTTAAGTAGGTCAACAGTTCTCCTATTAGAAACTTCTCCATGTCAAAACTTTTGTGCTCTGAAAACCAGCATGGCAGTTAGAATATAAAGTAGAACAGGCTGGTTTTCCACAGGCAAAGAGTTTGGGCATGGATGTTCATTCAAACATATAATCCCACAAATTTATTCTGATATAAACCCATCTAACAAGCTACTGGTTTGGGGACTAGGTAAAAGCAGCAATGGAATGGAATTGGGCAGAATGGGGACGTCTTAATAAAAACTGATGCCAAAAATAGAGGTGTGAACTGGATGAACATCAGAATAATATTTTATACCCCCAAACCCCAATATATTACTCTTTCATTTCCCCCCAAACCTGCCAGAATGGAACACAGTGGTCCAGAATGGCAACTTCTGAGTAGGATAATCAAACCAAATTCATGACACATGTGTGACTAGATGAGACAGATGCAGCAGGCCACAAATCAGTGTCAACATTCCAGTAACTGTTCGGGGTAGAAAATCAATAGATGGGGTGGAAGAATTTTATTGGGCTGTCCTACGCAGTAGTGTAGGGCTCTGGACTGTTCTTTTTTCCCCTCTCTTTCCAATATTGATTTTCTGTTTGGGGCAGGAACTAGAATGCATCCATTCCATCTAGTCAACACATGTGTCATGAATTTGGTTGGGTTATCCTACTCACAAGTTGCTGTTCCTGGCCATTGTGTTCCATACCAGCAGGTTTGGGAGCAATAAAGGCTTAATGGAAAAGTAATATTCACTGGGTTTGAGGTCTAAAATATTGTTTGAGTGTTTGTTCATCACATCACACCATTTTTTGGCATCAGTTTTTATTAACAAGTCCCTAGTCTGCCCCATTCTACTCTGATTTTGACCTAGTCCCACTAGTGTTTGCCAAGCATTTTCAACTTGCCCAGTTTCTATTTTGCTTATTCCCAAATTCTGCAAGCATGTTTTTCATACACGACAACAGCAATTCCCAGTCTTTGGTCCCCAGATATTCTTGGACTACAACTCCCAGAGATCATGGCCAGCACAGCTAGTGGTGAAGGCTTCTGGGAGTTTTAGTCCAAGAATATCTGGGGACCCAAGGTTGGGAACCATTGCAATAGAGGAACCACCACATTACAGCATTGTTTGAGGTGATGGGTTCACTTCCTTGGCTTGCCTATGGGTTAGCTCAGAGGTTTTTTAAAAGTTTTCTTCAAAATGGTTAGGCAGAGATTCTTTTATAATTAATTAAATAATTTTAATGAATTTGGATTTTTTTTTTAAACTGGGAGCTCTCTGACAAAGATGGTTCAGTTGGGGGAAGTTACTTACCAGTCCTCTTTGCTAATCCCTTATTTTCCAAACAAAGAAACCTTTATGGATTGGGGAAAGTTTTAGTTGAAATAGTAATGCATAGTTACTTTCAAAGTATATTTTAAGGCATTTTAGAGCCATTCTCTTTGGAATTGTCCAGATTTTATATTACTGTCTTCAGTAGCAAAGGAAGCATTTGTTTTAGTTTTTCCATGATGGAATTTCAGAAACGGCCACTAGAGGGGACTAGAAACTATTGCCCTGTTTTTTTTTCCTGACTTTTGGTAATGACAGTGCAACACATTAATAATGTGCAACGCAACTAATGGCTTGTGCAATGAGATAACCTTAGTGGCATCCTGGCTGCCAAGAAGCAATGAGTAATCCAAACCATTTATTTTAAAATTGAACATTCTCAGCTCTGTTCTTTCACATATTTTAAAATGCCAAAGTCTCCCTCATTATTTACTGTTGCTTTCTTGTCACATTTTTCTCTAGAAATACCTGCACTCTGCTTTCCTCTTTCTTCTGTTGGCTTTTAACACAGCTCTTTGTGCCTTTTTATTTTTCTGTTGATTTTCTTGAAGAGCTGAGAAGGGAAAATTTTCCTTACTCCAGTAGCACCTTCCACCAGTAGCCTTCCTACAAAAACACCCTCCAATACCCTTTTGCTCCATTTCTAGAAATATACTGTTTTTAATGTTCCCTCATAGGGCAAAATGGGAAAGGCAAACAGGCATTTTTTGGAATGTGAAGCTCAGCTGGACTGAAGAGGAAAGCAATCTGTCTTTCATGAGTAACAGGAGGTCTCAGCAGCTGATGGAAGAAAAGGCAGCTTCTGTTGTCTTGCTGCAAACAGCAAAGCCTTTATGTCTTCAGGGGAGTTTATTTCACGTTTGGAGCAATTTTCCTGTCTGGCAGGCTAGCACTGCAACCAGAGCAGGTCCTTTGTGCATAGATCTTTATGTGGCACACCAAGGCTGGTGGAAAGCTTTCATTCCTGTCGTTTCTATTTCAGCCTAATAAACAAGTTACTGCAGACCTCTTGTGCCAAGGAAAAACCATACTGCTTCCTCTCCCAAGTTGTGCTTTTCAAAATTCAGTTCCTGAAGTCCTGTTTCTGAGAGCCCCAGGAAAAGAAATACTAGTTTTCTTTTAAAGCACAATCCTTGTACTGTATGTAAATATGAAGCTAATATCTGAACTCTCTCAAGCAAGCTTTACTAATAGGATTTTAAAGCCACTAGCTGAGAGCCCAACTTCCATTATTACAAACAGTTTACGCATGCCACAGGCAAATACGAATGTTAAAACAATAAAACAGAATTTAACCTTCATTGTCTCAAAGACAGGATGTGGAATTACAGGCTAGTAATCTTATTTCCAGCTCTCTTCCACCGCTGACGCCCTTTGTAACTGTGTAATCTGGGTTCAAGCCAGCTAAACATGATTTAGCTGCTCAATGGGGCATTTAGCATGCGCTGCACCATTTATCTGAAAGCCATTTTGCAGGGTTTATTTTTGTCAGTAAAGGCCTCACGAGGCGGTTTCACCTGCTTATTTTCACACAGGGAACCATTTTGTGAAATAGGTTCTCAGTTTTTCACATAGTTATCTTGTCAGAAAAACACTAGCCAGTACGACATTGAAAATCAACTACCTCAGAATTTAACATGAAAAAAAGCCCATTCAGACTATTGCTGGTAATATACCTACACATCTAGGGCCTCCATAGAGACTGCTGAAAAAAGTAACACGTATAGATACTTGTCCTATGCGTCCACATGACAATATCCTTGTGTGTTTGCCTAAAAATCACTTGGTCTTGAACACTGAGCAAAGGATGATGAAATATACTCAATGGTTATGTGGAAAACAAGCTTAATATTTACAGCCATAGTTCAAATAATGACTAGAAGTACAACTAAGCGCTGTTGTACATTCAGTCAAGATTTCTATTTAGGACACTTATTTTCCATCTTTTCTCAATGCATGTGCATCATTCAGCACCTTCCAGTGACAATTAAAAATAAAATACCAGAAAAGATAAAAAGGAACTACAAAAAATAGAAACAGGTTCAGTAGGTTTTTAAAAATTCCAATTTTATTTATTTATTATTGGATTTATATCCCACCTTTCTAGACAAACGTCTACTCGGGGCGGCTGACAACATTAAACAATGTTGGTTTGAAACAATAAGGGGTTAACCAATCCATGAAAAAGAGCATGGAAGAGGGCCAAACAGAATTGATGGGGTAAGGTATGCCACAGTTTGGGCAAGAAACCCCTCCACTGCAGTTATTTAGTTATTACTTTAGAAATACAAACTGAAAGCCCTATTGCATGTGTGGTTCTATTACCACAGTTATATGGGTTATGCCTTGCTGTAAGCATCCCTGGTAGCCCCCTGAAGTCCCAGGTTCCATTCCTTCATATTTGATTCCATAATAGGATGCATAATATGTCCCAAAACAGATGGGTTTGTTAATTTGGACATGGGTGTAACAGAAACTTCAACAATCAACTCAGGTTGCTTATCTTTAGCATTTAACTCAGTCCTCTTAGTCTTAACCTTTTTGATCTCTAATTCAGTGGACTATCCCCTGTTCCTGAGGTGTCCTCCCTGCCATCCTTCCACCTGTTCTAATAATCTGTTCTACAAAGAAAGAATAAAATAAATGACTCCAGCAGGCTAGGCCTTGTCAGCAATGTCTACCCCCAAAAGTTGAACATACGATTAATTCTCTTCTTTATTATTCATGACAAAGCTGCTGATAGCTCAGTGAATTAGGTGTCCGGTTGTAGAGCCAGAGGTGTACAGTTCATTTCCCTGTTGTGCATCCTAGAAGAGCCAGTCTGTGTAGCCTTGGATAAACTTCACAGCCCCAGGATGCCCCCAGAAGAAGAGAATTGTAAACCACTTCTGAGTACTGTCTACCTACAAAACTCTGAAAAGGGTTGCCATACATTAGAATTGACTTGACAGCACACAATTATTATTTATTAAGGGGGCAAACACATTAGCAAAAAGTGTGGATAATATTACTAGTCTGAGGTGGGCTGATTCTCTTTTTTTCCTGTTGACCACACAGCATACTGACAAATGTGGATCAGGCTGGAGTCTACCCCACCTCCATAGTTTTTCCCCTCCACTTGGGAGGCTCCTACTTTTTAAAATGCAGGTCCTTTCATATTGGTTGAGTCATGTGATCGCTTGAATTGATACTAGAAGCCATGGCAAGCACAAAGCAATGCTTTGCCAAAGCGCCTTCCCCCTTGCCTCTTATTTCATGGGCAGGGATACACACAGGGCAGTAGCAGCACACAGTGTCCTTGGTGAAACCTCTCTTCTTCTCTTTAAGGGACAATACTTGTTTCATTTTGTTTTTGTTTTTGTTTTTGTTTTTAAAAAAGCTTAAGAACAGAGTGTAAAGCTCCAGTGGCAACAGTTCCACCCTCCAATGCTAATAAACTAACAATTGAGGACATTGATAGAGGAAGGATCCTTATCACTTGTTAATGCAGTTCTTTGTAACGGTACAACCTGCTGGGCTATAAGCAGAATTTAGTCACTTAAACTGAACACGCCCAGTTCTCTGGTGCAACTTCGCAGTGAGTGACTGCAAGTGAATTTGCATTTTTCTAGCTGTATAGTTACATCTCAAAACCAGATTTAAAAAAATATGCATCAGACAAAGGTTACTTTGAGGAAACTAGTCCATAACATTGTTTGTCAGCCATCAAATTAATTAGTGGATTGCCCCCTTTCCCCCATATTTGATATTTTTGGTTGCAGCAGAAAAAGCTCATACCGGGGGGAAAATAGCTAAATATGTGCATTATTTTCTTTGGGGAAAAATCACACCATAGGGCAGGCTTTCCTCCATTTTTTCCTTTTCTTTTGACCAATAATATCCAATGGCCAGAAGATGTTTAAGGATATGCAGTTGACTCAGGATCTCTAGTCCAGTTACATTTGTACTTAGAGGTAGGACAGCTTTGCATGCTTAACTTTCCTGTTGACAAATGTGGGATATTAAAAGCCCGTTATCTAAACTGTAAGATTCATAGTACTGTACAACCAAAATATAGAACAATAGCAGACATTGCTATAGACGTTTTTAACATAATTGCACAATGTAATTAGTGAAACATTGATTTTGGGCATTTCTTCAGTTCTAGGTTAGTCAAATTAGGGAGAATACGGAAAAAGAAAGCTGTTGCCAGGTGACAGCATCATCAAGGAAATAAATAGGTTAGAAACTTTGCTTTTCCTCTCACTCCAAGATCTGCATTACCTGATCTAGTAAAAAGTTTAAAAAGGGTAAAGAGATGAAAGCATAAGAGAAGGAGAAAAGGAAAGCAAGAAAGGTGTTTTTGTTTGGGTATGTAAGAAACAGGATTTTCCTAGATCCTCATGGCTATTTCCCTCTCGCTAAACCTTAAATCAGGGGTAAAACACCTTTCCTTTTAAAATGAAATATTTTAGTTGTATTAAATGGAGTTGCTTGAGGTCCCATGTGGTTTCCTGCCTTGGAAACAACCAAACCTTTCACCATACACCTCCTGGTCTATCATAATGTTCTTTTTCATTCGCATACAGCCGGCATAACACTCGGTACCTTGAGAGCCTTGCTAACAGCCTGGAGGTTCACAGTACATGATTGACACTTGCAGAAGCCATTCTTAAGGAATAGAGGCCTGCTGTTCAATGATTCTGGATAGCCTAAATTCTGCTCCTTCAAGGATGACTTTGCAGGAACCCACACAGCCTATTTCTCCAAAGGAAATTATGGGAATGAGGCTCATGTATTCAAAGAGGAAACAACGACACCAGGCTTTTGTTGCATTCATGTGGCATTGCTACCTTTCAGGTTACCTTAACAAGTCAGAAAAGAAATACCAGGGCTTAAGCAACCTGAAATCTGATGTAACCCTTGGAGCAAGACATAAATTCCTTCTGAATTATCATTTCTTTCTGCCCTAAGACAACTCTGAAGACAAGCATGTGGTCTGCATTTAAATGCTCAGACATTTGCGAAACCTCACATCAGAGAATCCTTTATGGAGTAGCTTTCTTCATGGGAAAATCGGTTTCCATGGGTTCAGGTGACCAGAACAGGGCATTTCTAAACCATGAAAATGGCTATCCAGAAACATTCTGTGAAGTCCCAGCGAATAATAAAAGAGGGATCTGTGTTAAATCCACAGAGCTCCATAGGAAGGAGAATATATTTGTAAAGCCTCCACATTTTACTGATAAATATAATTTTCCTTTCTTCTGGCTATTAGTCTTGAAAGGTGGGAGAAGAAAACAAAAGCAAGGATCCTAACCTCAATGCCCTGGTGTGTGTGTGTGTGTGTGTGTGTGTGTGTGTGTGTGTGTGTGTGTGTGTGTGTGTGTGTGTGTGTGTGTGTGTGTGTGTGTGTGTGTGTGTGTGTGTGTGTGTGTGTGTGTGTGTGTGTGTATATATATATATATATATATATATATATATATATATATATATATATATATATATATATATATATATATATATATATATATATATATATATATATATATATATATATATATATATATATATATATATATATATATATATATATATATATATATATATATAGCCGGCTGGCCGGCCGGCATCCATTTCTGAGAATCTTTGTGTCATCCAGGAGACCCAAAAGCTGAATTCATATCCAGCCAATAAGAAGAACATAGAACATAGTTTGGCCAAGTGTGCAACTATGGACTGGAGTGGAGCAGTCTTCACATCAGTTTTATGCCAGAGCATAGAAACGCTTAACTCTGCTATCTGGCAGCACATTTGCAGTTGAGCATTACACACACACCCTTCTTTCTGTAACATGGACTGTATGCATTGGCCAAATGGATCTGGGCAACAGGAGCTAGGGTACTTTCAATGTGTATTGCGGCATTCTTTTCATTTCTGTCACAGCTTTCTTGGTGTGGTGTTTGTGGGGCATGGGGACATATCCATTGGGGGGGACATGGGAGTTGTATGCTGATATCCTCATATCTCAGGGATTCCCTTGAAGCATCTGGGGATGAAGACTATCAGGAGTCTGCCTCTTTCAGGGGCAGGTTGTGCTTGGTTTCACAACAGATGGCAGAAAACCCAGGAAATGGTTGAATGCCCAGGTGGTAACTACTTTCCTGTGATTGTAGGGTTTTACCCAGCAGCTGGGCTGGAGATGGAAGCTGGGTCAGCTGATGCCTGGTGTCTTGTATCATTCAGTCCTAAGATGTTGTGGAGAAGGAGAGCAAAGCTGGACCTAGAAGACCAGATTTATGAGAAATGGAAATGTCCCTACTTTTTTTTGCTCCTGCTGGGAACTATGTTTGTAGTGGAGAAAGACTGCTGAACACCCAGATGTCTAGACAGTGAGATATGCATGGAAGCTGGTGCTTGGAATAAATCAGTTAATTAAACAGAAAACACACTTCTTATTGGATGTCCATGTGGACGTAAAGACGCAGATGCCATGCTAGCTATATTTGTAGATGTGACACCATTGCAGAGATGGGATGGCCCGTCTCAGTGGAGAGAGAAAGCCTGCTGAGAAATCTCCAGTTCCCTTAAGATATCTTGGAGGGATGGTGAGACTGAAATGCCAGGTGGGTTTTCCCCTCATTGTCATTTTCTCAGTTGACTCAAAATGTCTCTGTGGGGAAGTAGTGTTTTTCCCCTTCATGAAGTTGCACACACAGAACAAGCACAAAAGGAAAGATGTCTCCTATGGATGTTGCTCGACACATAGGCAATATTAGGCACAGTTTAGCAGGGGACAGGAGAGCAGGAGCACAGCCAGCAGGCCCACCCCCTTTCTTCCCCTTTCTTAGTTTTGTGGAGCAGAACAATGGAGCTGGCTTAATGATGGTGCTCTTTCTACACAAACACATGCGCAGTACTTCCATAACACTCCGTCTATTCTAGGCTGGATAATGTACAACTGTAGCTTTCCCCAATCCAATGCCCTTCCACTGTGTTGGACTAGCAATCCTTCTTTTAATGCTCTCTTTCTACATAATGTGGCCAAAGCAGCCCATGGCATACGTATAGCAATACAAAACAAACAACACTCCACATTATTAGTACAGTTCTGCAATGGTACATCATTACAACAACTAAAGCCCAGTAATTTAATACTAGTACGTTAAATTTCATTCCCTTCTACTCCAGGTGACTGGGGATAATGGGGGCTGTAGTCCAACACAACTAGAGAATGCAAGGCTAAAAGAGGCTATGCTATTGATACACCAACAAATGGGTTAGTTATACAGTAGTACGTGGTTAATTACAAGTCTCAATTTTTTTTCCTCAACATGCCCAATACCTGCTCTGGTAATAATTCTCAGGTGTCACAGCTAATTTCTCAGAAACACAACACAAATAATCAAGGCACAGAGCAGGTGGTGCTGTTTTGTCAGGTATCACGTATTTTGCTAAGAGAGCTCTAAGCGCTAGCCTGCAACTGCGAGTGAAAGAAACAAAAAGCTTTTTTAGGGGAAAAAAACTCGCTAAGATTATCTGGAATGTCTGATTGTCAAAACATGTTCTCCATCGAGTTTGATCAAAGATTCAAAAGGAAATGGGACAAGGTACTGTCACAGAGAACAAAAACGAACCTGTGTTGGGAGCTTTTGCAAATGATCAGCTGGGGCCCAAGGCAGGTGTATCGTTCTAACCACAGCTTGCATGCAACAGAAGATCTGTAACTGGATTATTCAGAGGGCAAACATTTTTCGATAGAAATAGATGATGAGCAAATTGTGCAAAGCATGCTTCAAAGCCGTTCAGTCACAGATACAAATGTCCAAATGTTAGTAGAGCTGGCGATCCTCCCAGACTGACAGCATAAATGCCCTTTGGCCATTGTTTGCTTTAATGTGATAATTAAATGTATGGAATTGGACTTTCATCCATTCACTAGAATAGATGAACTGCCAAAAAAGTGTAGCCTGAGTGGAACCATTAACGAAACCATTTTGAACAGCTGCTGTGTCATTGCCAATTTATTGTCGCTGCTTGCCCTCGGTCTTACAGACTGGCACAGACATGCTACCTAATACATGACCAGGTACCCCAGATGATTCAAACAGAGAATGGCCGTTTTTCATCTAATCTCTTTATGTCTCATTGAATGCATCATCATCAGTTCCGTGTGCCAAACTCTTCTATAATGATGCATGCAGCATTTCAAGCCAAACGTCAGTCCCTTAAAATACTATCACGATGTTAGATGCTAGAAGCGAAAGAACTTTGGAAAGATATATATATATATATGCACAGTATATATATATCAATACATATATAAGGGACATGGTGGCGCTGTGGGCTAAACCGCAGAAGCCTGTGCTGCAGGGTCAGAAGACCAGCAGTCATAAGATCAAATCCACACATGGGAGTGTGCGCCCATCGCTTGTCCCAGCTCCCGCCAACCTAGCGGTTCGAAAGCATGGGAATGCAAGTAGATCAATAGGGACCACCTCGGTGGGAAGGTAACAGTGTTCCGTGTCTAAGTCGCACTGGCCATGTGACCACAGAAGATTGTCTTTGTACAAAACACTGGCTCTATGTCTTGGAAACAGGAATAGCACCGCCCCCTAGAGTCATGATTTTGTTCTTTGCCTTACCAATGTCAGCCACTTGTCACTCACACTGTCAATCTGATAAAAAGGTCCTATCCTCTATCAGTGTAAGAGGATTTTTTGCACACACTGCAATTTCATCAAGACTATACCTTCTGTAGGCATTATAATCTCTGGGTTTGTGCACACAGTTAGATGGTAGTGTCCAGCCCCTCTCTTTGCCACCATTTGGCTCACAGAAGCAACAGTGAATCATAGCATTGTAGACTTCCAGTCCTCTGCCAGCACATAAAATTCACAACTAAAGCATCCCCAATAGATCGACATGCAATCTCTCTTTAAAAATCTCCAGTAAAGGAGAGTCAACCAACTCCTGAGGCAGTCAATTCCTTTGTCAAAAGGCTCTCGCTTTCTTGTAACTCAAATTCATTAGTTCAGGTCCTGCCCTGTTAGGCTGCAAAAAATAAGCCTGCTCTATCTTCTTTATGGTAAAGGTAAAGGTTCCCTTTGACATTTAGTCCAGTTGTGTCCGACTCTAGGGGGCGGTGCTCATCCCCATTTCCAAGCCATAGAGCCAGCATTTGTCCGAAGACAGTTTCCGTGGTCACGTGGCCAGTGCGACTAGACACGGAATACCATTACCTTCCCACTGAGGTGGTATCTATTTATCTAGTCGCATTTTTACATGCTTTCCAGCTGCTAGGTTGGCAGGAACTAGGACAAGTGATGGGAGCTCACTCCGTCGCGTGGATTCGATGTTACAACTGCTGATCTTCTGACCTTGAAGCACAGAGGCTGCTGCGGTTTAACCCACAACGCTACCACATCCCTCATCTTCTTCTCTTCTTCATGAGAGCCTTTCAAATACTCAAAGGTGGTTATCATACCATCTCTCAGCTTTCTATTCTCCCTATTAAATATGTCAATTCCCCCCATCTTTCCTCATAGAGCTTGGTTTCAAACTTCTTAACATTCTGGTAGCCCTCCTTTGGGCATGTTCCAGCTTCTCAATATGTTTCTTAAACTGTGGTGCCCAGAAGTAGACATGTTACTCTTAGGTGCTCAGAAACAGCCTGTTTAATGATCTGTTCTAGAGCTTTTTTATGGTATAGATGTCAAACTTACCAGCTGGTACTTAGCAAGATCCTCCTTTCAAATATGGGTGTGGCATTTGGACATCTCCAGTCTTCAGAGACCTCACCTGACCTCCAAGAATTCTTGATGATTACAAAGAGAGGCTCTGAGATGACATCTCCAAATCCCTTTAGAAGATTTGGATTAAATTCATCTGGCCCTGGAGACTAACATTTATTCAAGCTAGCTAGGTTTTCCTGTACCATCTCTTCCTGTATCATGGGCAGCAGCCCTCTCATTTCCTCCTTTATTCTACTTGCACCATGTTGGGCACAGTTCTCCTTTTGTGAGAAAACAGAGGCAAAGTAAGAGTTCAACAATTCCGCCTTCCCTCCCTTTCCCCCCTTAGTAATTCTCTGTGCTCTCCATGCAGCAGATGTACCATACTGTATCTCTGTTCTTCCTTTTGCTTCAGATATAACTGACATTTTTTTAATCTTCTTTTACAAGTCTGAGCTCATTTTCAGTTTGAACCTTCCTAAACTTTTCTGTAGAGATATTAGATACCTCTTTGTACTATTCCTTGGTGATCTGCTCCCTTTTTCTACATCCTATACACAATCCTTTTAAACTGTAGCTTGTCTGACAATTTTTTAAATGCAGCCACTCTGGTTTCTTGAGATGTTTCCCGCATTCCTTCTTCATAAGGTTTGTTTTGATTGTGCTTTTAGTATGTCACTCTTAAGATACCCCATCCATCATGGATTCCCTTTTCTTTGAGTACTATATTTCTGACCGTAGGATCTCACCCAGAATTTCTGTGACCTTACTGAAATCAGCTTTCCTAATGTCTAGAATGTGTTTTGTACTAGTTTCTATTGCTTCCACCTCATCCACCAATTCTTCTCTGGGACAGTTGATTCCCTAAGCCAGAAATGGGAGGCTCTGAAGTATATTCACAGAGACTTTGGTTGCTGTACTCAGTGCAAGCCTGGTATGGTTTTAAAAAGCATGTATTGGCACCATTTTAAAACTAAACCAGGGCTTTTGTCATTGGCTGGCCAATACTGGGAGGCTTCACAGCTACTGATGACATTGTAATTGTGGCTTGACATGAGATATCACATTAAAGCAGGACGTGTTGAACCAAGTGGTTTGTGCCTATTTTCAGATAATCTGCACTAAGTTATCTGAAATGTGTATTTCCTATCCTAGTTGCTTCTTCTAGCTTCTGGAAGATGACGTTGTCAGCAAAGCAAGTGAGTAATTGGTTGGACCTGCTCAGGTGTGGGTTCTACGCTGATGAATAAGAAAACCTGAAAACCTTTCTGTGTTACAGTATGTGCATGTTTTTTCACTTTGTCTTAAATAAGAATTTATCAAATTTCAGAAAACTCAGGTGAGGGAGAAAATGAAGCTGACCAATTTCTTCACCCTTATAAGTGAGCTAGATTGTGGAAATACGTTATGAGAAACAAATGCAAGAATAGGTGATACCATTGTAGACTACTAAAAAAAAATCATACAGTCGGCAAGCTTTCATGATTCAGGATCATCTACTTCATCAGGTGTGTACCAGTGTGAACTCAAAGTCCAAAAGTTGATAGCAAGATGGATTTTGCCAAGAAAATTACTGTTAGATGTAAAGTCCAAACGTTCCTGGCAAAATGGATTTCACTGTGCATGTATTTCTTGAAACAACAGCCCTAATGCAGCCTGCATCTTTCCTGGCTTATACCTAAGAAAGACTGTCTGGTGAAATCCATGTTGGCAAGAACTTTTGGACTTCCCATCTAAGAGTAACATCTAATCCATCATTTGGGTTTTTAAGTTCTTCACTCTGGTACATGCCTGATGAAGTGGATGGCCTTGATCCACGGAAAGTCTCAGATTGTATGATGAATTTTTTAGTTGTTATAAAGGTATTGCCTACTCTTGCATTTGTATTTCATACTGACCACATTGCTCCTTTTTATTTAAATAGTGTTAAGAGAAGGCATACAGTAGATTCTACTCCCTGGCTCTAATATGGACTTGCTTTGCATTTAGAGCAAGCTTTAAGAGAAGAGTCATTCAGGTTTTCTGCATATTATCCCTTTTTTCCTTTCCTCTTTCTTGTCCGTTTTATCTGCTGAAGCTACAGAGCAAGACTGCTTTCTTTTGTAACACAAATGTTCCAGGTAAACTGAGAGCTAAAAATTTAAAAAATTGCTTGTTAAACATGACTCTCCTTCCTCTGCTCTTGGTTGATGTAAATCTGAGACTGGAATGAATTGGATGAGTACCTTCCTAGCTGGCTTATACGTAGAAAACTGTTTAAGGTGTTTTAATGCTATGCTGCTGTTTGATAAAACTGCACATTCTTATTTACTATTCACGGCCATTGTCCCAGTTCTATCTGCATAGTCATTCATGCTGCTCAGGTGCTTCTTTTGTTTGATGGCTTGTGAATATAAAGAATGCTATGAATTTCCTTCTCTCTTCTGAAGATTGCCTGCAAATGTTTTCTGTGAGTGCAATATAGTATAAAAACCCATCTATGGAACTTAGGAATGAATGGTTCAGGCACAGTGCATTATTGCCATAGCTGCTTCTGAATCTAAAGGCTCCCATAAATTCACTGCTATGCCAGAAATACTAGCCTGCTTTCTCGGTTGAAGATTTGTTGCCTGAGAGGGGTGAAAATGCATTGCTGTGTTCAGCTTCCCATGTGACAGTCAATTGTGATGCAAAAGGAACAGCACAATGGAATCAGATGTTCTGTGTGGTGATATATCACAGCTAACATGGCAATAACAACCTATTGGGCAGCTTTTCTGTTCAGAAATCTTTGCTTGCATTGCTAGGTAAGAAATCAACATGACCACATCAACAAATGAAAGCCTGAACCATGTGGACGAATATTGTTGGGAACACTATTTGGTTTTCTTTCACCGGCTGTGTATACATTTCCAAGAGGATATGAGAAGAGAGAACTCAGTCTGACACCAGCAGCAAAAAAATGATAAAATTGGATTCAGGCTAGTTGTTGCTCATTAGAGGTGGGATTTTCATATTATTTGAACTGTACTCCCAGGAAATTTGCTGGAATTACCTCAGCTTGAATTGTGGCAGCTTTTGGCAAAAAACAAACAAAAAGTCCAAACAAACAAAACAACAACAACAACAACCTCTTAGGTGTTTGATATAACTTACAGCAGGTGTATAAATAAGAAAAGATCCCTTCATTTCTGAGTTCTGAAGCAAAGGTAGAATCTATGGCACTACAAATGATTAGGGGTTCTGTAGTTTCCCTGCCTGTTATGCTCCACACAGGGTGCAACTCAGGAAACTACAATACCACAGAGCTAAGTCTTGCCCAGCCAGCTTCTCTGCCTCAGAACTCAGAAACTGAGAGATCCTTTCTCATTTATGCAACATATAAAATACCTGAGAGCAGAGGAACTCGAGACCAAATTGCTAATATGCGCTGGATTATGGAGAAAGCCAGAGAGTTCCAGAAAAACATCTACTTCTGCTTCATTGATTATGCAAAAGCCTTTGACTGTGTGGACCACAGCAAACTATGGCAAGTCCTTAAAGAAATGGGAGTGCCTGACCACCTTATCCATCTCCTGAGAAACCTATATGTGGGACAGGAAGCAACAGTTAGAACTGGATATGGAACAACTGATTGGTTCAAAATTGGGAAAGGAGTACGACAAGGCTGTATATTGTCCCCCTGCTTATTCAATTTATATGCAGAATACATCATGCGGAAGGCTGGACTGGAGGAATCCCAAGCTGGAATTAAGATTGCCGGAAGAAATATCAACAACCTCCGATATGCAGATGATACCACTCTGATGGCAGAAAGTGAGGAGGAACTAAAGAACCTTGTAATGAGAGTGAAACAGGAGAGTGCAAAAAATGGTCTGAAACTCAACATCAAAAAAACTAAGATCATGGCCACTGGCCCCATCACGTCCTGGCAAATAGAAGGGGAAGATATGGAGGCAGTGACAGATTTTACTTTCTTGGGCTCCATGATCACTGCAGATGGAGACAGCAGCCACGAAATTAAAAGACGCCTGCTTCTTGGGAGGAAAGCGATGACAAACCTTGACAGCATCTTAAAAAGCAGAGATATCACCTTGCCAACAAAAGTCCGAATAGTCAAAGCTATGGTTTTTCCTGTAGTGATGTATGGAAGTGAGAGGTGGACCATAAAGAAAGCAGACCGCTGAAGAATTGATGCCTTTGATTTGTGGTGCTGGAGGAGGCTCTTGAGAGTCCTCTGGACTGCAAGGAGAACAAACCTATCAATTCTAAAGGAAATCAACCCTGAGTGCTCACTGGAAGGACAGATCCTGAAGCTGAGGCTCCAATACTTTGGCCATCTCATGAGAAGAGAGGACTCCCTGGAAAAGACCCTGATGTTAGGAAAGTGTGAAGGCAAGAGGAGAAGGGGATGACAGAGGATGAGATGGTTGGACAGTGTCACCGAAGCAACCAACATGAATCTGACCCATCTCCGGGAGGCAGTGGAAGATAGGAGAGCCTGGCGTGCTCTGGTCCATGGGGTCACGAAGAGTCGGACACGACTAAACGACTAAATGAATGAACGAGGAAGTTAAACTCCAAAAATTCTGACTGGGGCAATTCCAGCAGACTTTTGGGTGTTATAATCTTTTAAAAAATGATAATCCCTTCTCTACACTGCTCATGTGATCTTTAAACTTGTACAAAGGGGTAGCATAGTTTGTATCTTATCTGATAATCCATTCTTTGCATCTGGATTTTGCATGTGAAAGCTTGTATTTCATTAAATGGTTCCTAGTAATTAGCCTGGCCTTATGCCCCAGGCTAACCTTTTCTATTGCTGTGGTCTTTACTTTGCTTCTGTTTCTCCATTCCAAGATGTATTCCCTTCCTCAGGTGTAAAGTGGTAACCTGTACCAGAACATCCATTTACCTGCCCATCACCTGTATTTTTATTTCTTTGTAATCCAGTCTTGAAGTCACCCAAAGTGTGTCAGACATGTCAGCAGTTCAGCTTCTGGAAATCTACCTAAGGCTATACTTGTTGCAACATTGCCTCTCTCAGCATGCCTGCTGAAGTCCTGTCACTGAATGGTGCAACATTTACACCTTCTATTTCTCTTTCCTTTTCATGTGTTGCTTGTCAGTACGTCAGGCACATTCAGGTATTCAAACGTAGAATGGGAAACTAACTCTGCCTACAGATTTTCCCCCAGTCTTCTTAAGCTATCATTGTACACAAAGAAGGTCTCTGAAGCTGCCTGTACAGTGCAGTTTCCCCACGAGAGACATGGGAGTAGACATTGGCTCACAACACTTGAACATTCCTCTACTGCTAAAGAAGGCAAGGTATTTCCTAGAGCCTAGGCTGTTAAGCAAGCACAAAAAAAAGAAGAAACCCCAAATCTGGAACCTGATGTGAAAGAGGAATTATTAGAAGACTTTTATATGAATTACTGTAAGTCTAGCCTTTGATCTTGTTCTCACTGTTAAAAACAGTCAAGTCAATTTTGACTCATGGGCTTTTTCTAGGGTGTCCTAGATAGTGAGTACTCGGAACTGGTTTACCATCCCCCCCTTCTGGGGTTGTTCTGGAACTGTGCAGATTGCCCAGGGCTAGAGAGGCTAGCTCTTCTCTCAGGAGGCACAATAATGAAGCAAATTCCCAGTCTCTGGCTTTGCAGCTGAATAGCCAACTCACTGAGTTATCCAGCCAGCATTCTATGGTCACTGTGGCAAAGAAGAGAGTTGAGCATCTGTGAACTCGCTATTTAGGATTAGAAGCAAAGCATTTGGGCACCTTTGATTTCTGAAATATCTCTTGTTACCAATGAAGCCTTTCCAGGATCAATTTTGAGTCAACATTAGTTTTGTGACTTAAAGATCCACTGTCATTTTTTTGATGGCAGATAATGATTGTTTTGTAAACTGTAAACTGACTGGATGTAGAGCTAGAACAATCATTATTCCACTTAAGCTGTAAAGTCTTGAGAGGACAGTCTTCTAAAATAATACTGAAGTGATAAAGTATAATGTCCCTCCTTATTTATGCGTACTCTGTCATGTATTATTTCATTCTACTATAAATAATCTCAGATTCTTCATCATCAAATCTCATTACCCTGTTTCCCCAAAAATAAGACAGGGTCTTATATTAATTTTTGCTCCAAAAATGCATTAGGGTTTATTTTCAGGGGATTTTTTTTTTAAAAAAAACCATTTTATTTATATCTAAATGTACAACTTAAAAACATTAACAATTTAACAAACAAAAAGAGAAAGAAAAAAGAACACAGCTAAATATCCATCCCTCCCCTATGGATCAGAGATTTCACAGTCGTCTGGTCACTGAAATATTTTCAAGGTGATTCCAGTGCGCACTGGTTCGCTATAGACTAATTTCCCCCCTAAGTTCCTGTTTTTTTCTGGGCCCAATTATATATCAGCTTCCAACTTTGCTTTACAAAATGTCTTGGTTGATCCCGTAGTGCCTCTGAAACCATGTCTAGTTCTGTAATTTCCACTTTACCATCGTCTCCTTCACCCTCTCATCCTCCAAATCGTATTCCAATAAGTATGTATACATTTTAAAAATTATTTTCTCATTTGTGTAAATCCATAATTCATCCACCTGAACTTTCTCCTCAAAAAAGCCCATAGTTTTCTCCTTTTCATATCTTGATTCTAATTTCAACATTGAACACCAATCTGTAGCTAGACCCAGTTTCTCTAGATCTTGTTTATCTTTTATATTCTGATCTTTAGTTAATA
Source organism: Pogona vitticeps (assembly GCF_051106095.1). NCBI lineage: Eukaryota > Metazoa > Chordata > Lepidosauria > Squamata > Agamidae > Pogona > Pogona vitticeps. The sequence continues at coordinate 194,058,929 of NC_135785.1, read as the reverse complement.
AGTCTTTATATGTGAGTAACACTCCCTTCTGATTTAGTACTTTCAAAGTGAATGCTTCTATTGGTGCTACCAATAGAAGGGGATGTTTTATTTTTTTCATGTACAACAATCTACATTCATTCAAATACAGTCATGTCATCTGCTTGCTGCACGGTGATGGAGGGCAGGGTTTCACTTAATGAAGGCTTATTTTTGGGGTGGAGCTTACATTACAAGCATCCTGAAAAATCTTACTAGGGCTTATTTTAATTTTGGGAAACAGGGTATGATTAATGTAATAAACAGAACATGTGATGTGCACATCCTGGAATGAAAAGAATTGTTTAGCAAGTATTACTAATGCTTGCATTTTGTTTAGCTTCTATTGCCCACAATGTTGTCATGGAAATAAATCAGTAGTCATTTTTTTCAGTAGATGCATTTTCATACCTACCTGTTCCAAGATCCAGCTGTTTACTCCCACATTTAACAAGACATAAAACACAGTGAAGAGAGGAATACAATATAAAAAGGATCACATATTTTTATCAGAGCCAACTGAAACATCACAAAACAGTAAGGCTGTGACTTTACTAGCAACTACAGGATTTGCTGTGGAAGGAGAATGGATGAAGTCAGACTTCAAGCCCAGGTAGCCGACTCAGCCTTCTATCCTTCCGAGGTTGGTACCCAGCTCGCTGGGGGGGGGGGGCAATGTGTGGCCTGCATAATTAACTTGTAAACCACCCAGAGAGTGGTATATAAGCAGCATGCTTTGCTTTTTTTTTTTTTTTTGCTCTGTTTACTTTTTGTTTTTTGCACATCCCCTTATTGGCTACTTCATTATAACCATTTTTTATTTGCTTTTCTCTTTCTATAGCAGTGAAGGTGTCAAATAACCATTGGGACCTGGTTTGCCCACCCAATCCCAGAATAAAGACACAAGACAGTGATATGGATTAAATATGGGCCACACTTTATTAAATCAAATCTAATTGTATATCACTGACCTCATCAAATGAAGGGGCCTGTGGTAGTGCAGAAACAGGTAAAGGCAAGGTATCCAAAATACCTCTAGATCAGTCAATGGGAGAGTCCCAGGCCCCAGGTTCCGGCCGGCCTCTAATAAACACTCCAGACATTTTTACGTGATGACTGTTGGTTTGGAAGTGGCCAAGCGCATCTTCCCACCGCTGGCCCTGTAATCACACGATCCGCTGAGCTGGGAGGTCAGATGTGCTGTTGGCTTACCTGAATTACCAACGAGACACACCGAGACAACCTGTTTTTCCTCACTACCCACCACAGCATAGGGACTAGCCTGACTAAGTCCCGTGCCTGCCACCGAGCACTTGGAGCTCAGAGAGCAGGCTCCCTTTGATGTCTTCAAGAAATATGTCCAAACCTGCATCAGACAGATGGATGCCATCACTACGAAAACATTTAGTATTGCAAGTTTGGATCCTATGGTGACTGACTACTGATTCAAGGCCGCTGCTGCAGACAACTCTACACACTTCCCTGTTGACCTGCCATAGGGCTCTGTTAACATTGTTAATGTTCCGGGCACCTCGCCAGGCCAACCGAGGGCTGATTGTTGACCACACAATCCACATAGCAGGCTACCTTTAATTCAACCTCCTAAGATCTTTTAGAATGTCGAGTATCACTGCCTTACCAGACGATCCAGGCAGATCATTACCTCCCAAGTGAATTACCAAAATATCAGGGGGAGTTTGATCGAAGGCCATCATCCTGCTGAACTGGATCCATTGCATGCCACACAAGCCCTTCCATGTAATATACGCATGGGCACCAAGCCCCAAATCATTCCCCCATGGGGAAGAAGCAGCACCGCCCAATAAACATAACTGTGACCGATGATCATCATGTGCCTTTGACTTTCCAAACGCTTGGCACCTGAAATGACATAAACAGTCCCTGCCTACACTTTAGGTAGAGGTCTGATGTACTTGTGGTAGCAAGTTGATGACCAACGCCCCAACTGTTTGATTTGGTCTGTATTATAACCTAGATCTGCCACCATTGATGCTGCTCCTATTCTGAAGGAATGTGTGCCAAATCTCATATCCTTCACTCCTATCCTCTCCAATGCCATATCAGTAAGTTTCCAGAACTGATATTTGGTCAGTGGCGACCCATTAGTATGCTGGAAGAAATACCCCATTTTCAGACCCCTGAACTCCATGAATTCCTGAACAGCCTTTATGGGACAAATGTGCTTGATGCTGCATTGCCCTAACACTAATTGTGTGCCTTTACCCTTCTGATCCGCTTTGGACTGCCTGATATTGATCTTTAACTGCCCATCCTGAACTAAAACATCTCTATGTTATAAGGCCCTTCATGAGGTGTCTACTCTTCCCATAGCCACTAACTCACTAATTCGCAGGGCACCAAAAAAGGCCACTAATGCAGCTGCTTGAAATAAAGTCACCTCATAATGATCCCTACATAAGGTTTGCTCACATAAGCATCCGAGGAGAGTTGGGGATATGGGTGTCCTGGCATCAGACGCCCTCCCCCTCTCCCTGGACCATCCTTCTAGCATTTTCTTAACTCGAAAATCACCAGAAAAATCCTTGTATCCATTCGATTTAGCATAGAAGGCCAGAGCCGACAGTTTGCCCTGAATGGTGCCTGTTGCTAATCCCTTCCTATGTAAAAATATTATGAATTGCTGTAGATGCTCCATGGGAGCCGGCCACACTTGATCTAGATCTATCGTCCTCCTTAATTCATGAAACTCAGTACCTGTGGCTAAGTAACCCTTTCATGTCCTCGGAGCCAACGCAAGACCTATCACTCTTGATACCTCTTCACACCAATCTGCCAGACCTCTGTCAGAAGAACTTCTGGCAGTTCCCTGGCATCTGGTGCTAGCTCCCTGAAACGCTTGATATGTTGGCATGAGAGAGCATCAGCTATCCTGTTGTCAATACCCGGGACATGATGGGCATGCACCATTACGTTAAACTGCAGTGCCCACAGGGTAAAAGCCCTGACCAAATCCATAACCCTATCTGAATGAGATGTATGATTGTTAATGATGTGTACAACCGCTTGGTTATCACACCAAAAACGGACTACTGTATTAGCCCATTCTTCTGCGCAGAGCCAAAGGGCTCCTACGATTGGAAAAAAATATCAAGTCTCTCATTATGTCCTCCTGATGCCATTCTTCGGTCCATGTACCTGCACACCATCTGCCGTGAAAGTAAATTCCGAAACTCAATGCCCGGCGGCATTGGAATTCACTTGGACATCCGCTCTTAAACTGATTTCGGATCTCCAAAAAGAGACCCCATTGAATTGCTCTAGGAATTGCTTCCAAACCATGAGGTCCTTCCTCATGCCCTTGGTAACTCTAGTCTTTTGCATTGGCCTTTTAAAGCCTGCCATGGCACCACAGAGTCGCCTTAAAAAGGCGTGCCCTGGTGCTACTACTCTGCAAGCAAAATTTAAATGTCCTACTACTTCCTGCAACTCTTTAAGAGTCACCTTTCCCCTCCCTAATAAGTCACTGACTCTGGTCCTAATGTTCGTCAATTTGCTATGAGACAGCTGTGAAGTCTGCCACTTCGTATCCCCAGAAGAGTGAGGGATGTAGCAGGTCCTTCAGTTTTCTCTTCCGCTAAGGGCAAACCCATCTCACGTGCCATCTCTCGGAAATTGTCCAAAATCATTCTGCACCTTTCTGAATTTGCTTTTCCACAAAAAAAGAAAAACATCAAGGTAATGTGCTGTAGAATTACAGCCCACGCTCTGTCTAATTTTCCATTCGATGAAGGTGCTAACCTTCAAAAACTGCACATGAAATTGAGCACCCCATAGGGAGAGCCCTATCGATGTAATAGGACCCTTGAAACTGAAAACCTAATAAATTAAAATCCAGGGGTGGACTGGCAAAATTCTAAATGCTGATTTAACATCAGCCTTTGCCAGTTCAGCCCTCCCCACTCCGCAGGCCTTAACCATCTAAACAGCCTCATCAAACGAGGTGTATCTTACTGAACACAGTTCTGGGGGGGGGGGGATGGCGTCATTAACCAATGCTCCGTCCGGGAAAGACAGGTGATGTCTCAAATGAAACTCACCTGGGGCCTTCTTGGGAACAATCCCTAGAGGGGAAACCCTCAAGTTTGCTATGGGTGGCTCTGTGAAAGGTCCTAACACCCTACCTTCTTTGACTTCCTTGTTAATCTTTTCTAGGACCGTAGCCTCCATACCCTTTACAGATTGGAGGTTTTTGGCTACAAATGCCTTCCTTGTGCCTAATGCCGGGATTCGAAAACCATATCTAAAACCATGGTTTAAGTACACTGCATCACCTCTCTTTGGATAATCTAATAAACCAACCTCTAAAATCTCAATTTTAATTGGGGTGGGTCCCCTTCCCAAGGGCACCAGTGCCCCCATCAGGATTTTTACCAGTTCTGGCTGTTTTGTTTTAGTGCTGTGCTCCCGCCTTAAAGCAGGTGGCGTTTCAGAGTTTGCCTCTGCAAGTAATACATTTGTGCCTATACCTGCATGGGGTCTTTGCACAGAAGCCTTTAGAATTGTATTCGTAGCAGGGCAGATGGGGTTGAACCACCTGCCCCACCCCAGGGTGGGTATTAGTATTTCCAATAAATTTTCTATTCAGGTGGCCACCGTCGAATCTGTCTCCCGAGATAGGCCTAGCTGGTGTCATACGTTGGAGCCAGAGCCCTGGGTGCGGCTCATCCCAATGTAGGATGAGATGAATAGTGCTCTTCATTCTAAAGGCTTGGTCGTATAGAAGCCAAGATTGGCCTGCAAAATCTGTCTTTGCCCTACATATTATATCAAAATATTGTAAAAGTGAGGATGCCCTCCAGGTTTGGGCTTTAACCAAGACCCCAGCATATATAATAAAGCCCGTTATCCAATTAGGCCAAGTTCTACCTGGCTTCTTCCTTCTGTGCTTCTCCTTTTCCTTCTCATCATCTTTATTAATCTCTTTAATGTCTATTTTGTGATTCAGAAGATCACAAATGTCTACAATTTTTTTTCATATCTTTTCTTTGACTGCCGGGGTCAAATGATCTCCTAGCGGCTTATTAAACTATGAACTTATTAAAAGTTCATAGTTTGTTTAAGCATCAAAATTACTAGCGCTATTAGAATATTCTAATTTGATTTTAGCATAAGGGAGATTATATTTACACCTATGTGGCTTATTTAATTAACAGGGGGATAGGTTAAATTTTATATATATATATATATATATATATATATATATATATATATATATATATATATATATATATATATATATATATATATATATATATACACACACACATAAAATTTAATCTATCCTCCCATTAATTAAATAAGCCAAATAGGTGTAAATATAATCTCCCTTATGCTAAAATCAATTTAGGATATTCTAATGGTGCTAGTAATTTTGATGCTAAATCAAACTATGAACTTTTTTAAAATGAACAATTTTTAATTTAAGCAAAACCCTCTAACAAAATAATGATAATGATTAATATGTTTAAAATTTTGTGCCCATTCAATGAAACATAGATGGGGTAAACTGGGTCTTGCTTTTACAAAAATCAAAATGGTGGATGGAGCAGAAAGGTTGGGGGAAAAGGGAACACAAAATGGTGTCCTTCAATCCAAACCCCCACAAATTCAGGCCACTTAAATCAAGTAGAAGAAACCTCTTAATGGCAAGTAAAAGCAACATTCCCCAACTGGGTCCAATAAACCCCTGAACCCATAATTAAGTAAACAAAAGCGCCACGAGTTGCTGTGGCAGGGGAAACCCGCCCCACCACTCCCGCCCTTCTCAACCCGAAATTAAAAGACAACTGAAATGAAACCAACAGGAAATAAAGAAATCACTTGGAATACAATAAAGAAATCACTTGGAATACAAAAAACCTAATAAGACAGTCTATGTAACCCAAGGAGGGAGCAAACAGCTACCCTCCCCCAAACCAGAAAACGGAGCCTCAGAGGACTGCCCAGCCATGTTTGAACTCTCTGCAGCTCAGACGGTCGTCAGTGCACTGCCCGAACAAGAAAGAGGGTGCATTGGGGGCGAACGTTCCTTTAAGTAGCCGCTCACCCTCCCTCCTCACACCACGTGACCAGGAGTAATCTCGCGTCCTCCGGAACAGGTAGGCAAATGCCAGCCACACATTTCCAGGACGTTAAAACGTCTGTCCTGTGGCTGGTACCTATGTGATGATTAAGGATGGAATTTTCACACTGCAAGTAGAGATTGCACATACCTAACTACAAACCAGACAAAAACTATGAACTGTACTGGTTTGTGGTTTGTTTCATGGGGTGGTTCATGCAATCCATTGTGACAAAAGAAAACAAAGCACTGAACATTTTTTCCACTCAGCACTTTGTTTTGCTTCTGCAAAATGGATGCCTACTTGCCCTTTCACACTGCCCCTGTTGCCTTCCTACCACTGCCTCTGTTGCCTTCCTACCTTCCTACCTGCCACTGCCATCTGCCAGAGACCGTGGCCTGGCTTCCCTTCAGGGTGATCACCTGGGTATCAGGTGCATGCGCAGAGATGGCACCTGGGCTCCTGGAAGGAAAGCCAATTACTGCCTTCTGCACTTGCACCCAATGCCCATCTGATCAGGGTAACCAGCTGGATGTCAGGGCCTGCACACAGGCTGCACCCGAGCTCCTGGAAGACAATGCTGGCACTGTATCACTATTGCCATTGTCACAGCAGTGGTGCAACAGGAGCACGTAGGCCCCTCCCCCACTGGGCACAAGCCAAAAATGAAATTGAGTTATGGTTCTGTTTTCCAGTTGGTTCATGGTGGCTTGTGGTTCATGATGGGTGGCTAACCACAAACCACAAACACCATTTTTCAGGTTTGGCACCATCTCTAATTGCAGGCAGTCCTACCTCCAGAATTCACCTGGAAGCCCCCCTCCCCCCCAAAAGTTTCTCAGAGTAGAAGAGCACAAATAACGAGCACAAGGGAGGATACATGGGGCAGAGAATTTTCAAAGCTAAATTGGTCTGTTCTGCCCTAAAATATCTCTAATTCTGAGTGGAGGAGGGGCTCCAGAAAATCCTGGTACAAGGTATTTTACTGACTGAACAGAGACACTAAATGATGCCCCTGTCTTATATTAGGGCTGATGCTTCACTGCACTATTCAGATATCAGCATTTCTTGCCTTCAGCTCTTGCCCTAAAGTGTAATATTGGAAGCAGCCTGCTTCATGTTTCAACATGATATAGTCAGCCTTGATTCGAAAGTCTGGATGGCTCTCCATGGACATTCATTTACTACAAGAGTGTGGGGGTTGGTTGTTTGGAAAGTGGAATAATTCTTGTGGATTTTGCACCTCTTCAAGCACAGTTTTAATCATGTACCAAATCTCAAGTGGTTCCATTTATACACTAAAAGCCATTTTGATTTACAGTTGCCAAGGCTCTGCTTCACAACTTGCTCTTTAATATCTCTTTTAATATCCCCCCACCGTATTCAGAAAAATCTCTAGAGTAACATCACTGAAATTAAAGGTGAGCAACATTCTTTCTCCTACATACAAGTCATTAAGTATGTGGTTTACCTTTGTCGAACTTCCTAAATTATCCTTTTTGGTATTCAGGAAGCCATGGTAACTAGGGGTTGTTTTTAATGGGTTTTGATGTGGGGAGTTTCTTAAGAAGAGAAAGAAAGAAAGAAAGAAAGAAAGAAAGAAAGAAAGAAAGAAAGAAAGAAAGAAAGAAAGAAAGAAAGAAAGAAAGAAAGAAAGAAAGAAAGAAAGAAAGAAAGAAAAGACTGATCTTGGCATTATTGGGTAGATTGATCTGTCTTGTATGTGCAAGCTCTTCAGATAATCTAATCAACAGCAGGGACTTCACTCCTTTCTAAATGTAATTCTATTTGTGCACATTCGTGTGTTCTTTAAAGGTCTAAGAATTAAAGCTTTATATAATTCCAAAGGTATTTAATTTGAACATAGTTACACTCTGCAAAAAGACCAGTAATGTATATATTAGTCAAGTCTACTGGTTCAGTTTATATATATTTCTATTTTTTAAGGGAGCCTGAAAGAATTTCATTTTAAGACAAAAATAAAATTAAAGAGGAAAATAAAAAGAATTTGAGGGAAAAGTGCTATCCCAAGTAGATGTGACTTTCATAAATAAACTAAATCACCCATAGGATAAAGACAGATTAGAAGAGGGAAACCTCTATACTTGCCCTGTTGAAGTGAAAACAAGGAAATAGTATTTCTAAGAGGTTTTTTTTCCATAATTAATACTGGGCTGTGATGCAGCCTAAAGAGAAATGGGCAAAATAAAGCGAAGAACAGCACAGCTTATAAAGAAATTAAAGTACTTGTACCTGGTGGGTTAAAGCTACTTTGGTGCAATTCCAGAGTGTTTGACTAAGACTCAGGAGGTCTGGATTCAGATCTCCACTGGAGCATGGAAACTCACAGGGAGTGTGGCACTAGTAAAACCACTCTTTAGATAGCTCACATACCTTGGAAATCCTACTAGTCTCCATAAGTTGATATTGACTTTTTCACATACAATGTATTTATGGTTTATTTATTTAAAATATTTTTACCCTGCCTTTCTCCTTAAAAAGGACCCAAGGTGGCTTACATCATTTAAAGACAGTGTTTAAAGCAACAGCAGTGAGTATACAAGTACAAAATGGATCAAACAAACAAACAAAACAACCATAAGTAACAGCAAAATACATCCAAAGTAGTAAGACACAACAATCCATTTAAAATTGCACTCAGGCAACCAAGTCAATCAGGGAAAGCTTAATGGAAGAGAAAGGTCTTTACCTGCTTGTGGAAGGACAGTAAAGATGGGGCAGTCTAGCCTTCTGTGGGAGGGAGTTCCAAAGTCTGGAAGCAGCAACAGAGAAGGCCCTCCTCTGGGTATCCACTGAACACACCTGTAAAGGTGGTGGGACTGAGAGAAAGGCCTCTCCTGATTATCTTAACACTCAGGTAGACTCATAAAGGGAGATGTGGTCCTTGAGATAGCTTGGACCCAAGATGTTCAGTGCTTTAAAGGTCAAAACCAGTGCTTTGAATTCAGCCCAGAAATGGATCGGCAATGTACACATTCTTGTTGGAGTAAAATAGTCTATTGAGATAATGGCCAGAATCCTATTGTTTATTTACAGCAGTATGATGGCAAAAATCACAATGGTGAATTGACATTACTTATGTTTCAGCTTGTATTCTTTGTCACATGGGGACTATGGAGAGGTTAACCCAATGTTTTTTTTTAAAAAAAAACCAACAAATTTTCCCTCAATTTTTCTCCCTAGCCTTTTGAAAACAAAACCTATAGGATTTATTGCAAAACAACAGTCAGGTCACTTCTGACTCCTGTTGTAAGTTAAAGCCTGTTGCCATTCCCTCTGTTCTCCAAGAGGAGAGCATCTGATTATTTGGTAAAGGTGATAATGAGGAGTAAAGAAAGTAGTCTGATTTCTGATCATGTTGGCAAAACTAAAAGGAAAAAAGGGAGGAAAGAAAGAAAACAATGACAAAATATTGTGGCATTTTAAAGACTAACAAATCTGTTTCACTGGGAGCTTTCATAGATCAGATGTACTCATGGAGTACTCATATGAAATACTTTGTCTTTGTACATATCATTTTGAGAGGTCATGACCAGAGCCTAAGCTATATATTTGCTATAATTGCTGCAAAGGTTATTATTGCGGGCTATGAGCAAACAGACACAAATCTGTATGAAACACACATCCTCTACATTCTGGTGGCAGCAGTAGGGCTTCCTCTACAGTCCGTTGGGATGACAGAGCCCTTCCTTGTCCAAAGGTCTCACGTGTGTGTGGTGGACGGCTGGATGGTGGCAGCAGCATTGGCAGCAGCTGAGTGGTGGGTCTCATTGTCCTTCCAAAATGTCTCCACTGCCTCTGCCACTGCTGCAGCCACCATGCTCCCTGTCTGCCACCATCCAGCCATCTACCAACCAAACAAGCCCTATGGAGGATGGAGGAAGAATGGCTCTTTTGCCTCTGCTGCCCGCAAAGGAAGCCCCACCACACTGTAAAAATACTGTGCCTTGGGCACCATTTTAAACCATGTTCCTTTGACTCCACCCATTTTTTTCTGGATGTGTACTGTCAGCCCTGGGCAAGCGAGCCCTGAAGAGACAATAGGTCACAAAGTCACAAAGCTTTCCTGACTAAAGATACTAATTACTTAAAATTGCAGAGCATAGCATGGGTTATAAGCATGGAGCTTTTTGCTCAAACCTTTTAAATTTTGCCAGCTTGCTGAGAGATACTAGCATGGTTTCTTCGATGGACACATTTGGAACCAGAGATTATGGAGCTTGTAAATGCCACAGTCTTCTGACTGCAAGTGCTAGAAGCATAAGAGCAGAAATATGCACATAGAGGGCTGCTCCTGCCTTAAACTTTGGACTACTTTAACTGGCATAGAGGGACTCACATCTTCAAACACTTGTACTTCAAGCACTCTTGATGGATGTTCCACACTGCACTTTTATGAATTAACAACAACCATAACATATTGATGGGTATGTTTCAATCCCCCCTCCCGTCTGGACTATGATACAAGGAAATATCCAATTTTCAAGTTTGTGTGTGTGAGCTGAATGACTTGCACATGTTCCACATTTAAGTATGCTAGGAAGTAAGGAATTATTCTAAAGAAGATTGATACTCCTTCAGAAGTCCTTGGAGTCATGTATAATAGAGTCACCCTCTGTGTCTGTGTTAAAGAAATGCTCAAAGTCTTGGACTGGTCTTCAGTTTTATGATTTACTTTGACATCTTCATGGATAAACAGTGCTTTGTAAATCTGTGATCATTGCCACAGGCTTATTTGTTCTGGCCTGGGGACCTCGTCTAAGAAGATAAAAGGTTTTCATCAATAGTTGACAGGCAAGCTATTTGCTCAGTGACAAAAGCCAGACTGAACTAAAAATACATTCAAAGGAAATATGAAAAATGTATTTTAAAAGTGTCAAAATAAACAAGCATAAGTTTGACTATGTATTCTTCGTGTTCTTGATAATTCATTAAATTATTTATTTGTTTAAATGATTTATACCCTAGCCTTTGGCCAGAAAGGTTCCCTATGTGGCTTATAGATTAATAAAAACAGGACAATTTTTAACTATGGCAAACACATATCACAAGAGGAAAACAGGAAAGGGTAAAGGAAAGGAAAACAAGAAAACAGGAAAATACAGGAACCAATTCTGAATGTTATATGGGTCTTACAGTGATTTCCAGAATGCAGAGATAAAGCTGTAACGGCTGAGACAAAGCCAGAGGTTGTTGGTCTTCTTACCCTGGACAGGTGGAATGGAAAGAAATTCAAGGTGTTAAGGAGACCAAGGTGATAGGATGGCCCTGTTTCTTATTTATTTATTTATTTATTTATTTGATTTTTACCCCGCCCCTCTAGACCATGTCTACTCGGGGCGGCTTACAAAATAAAACAAAACAGTATAAAAATATATAAAATCATAAAATTACAAATTTCAATTTAAAACAATTAATTTAAAGAGAGGATTACCAAGATGGAAGAGCCAAAAAAAAAAAAAAAAAAAAAAGAGAGAGAGAGAGAGAGAGAGAGAGAAAGACTTAATTGACTGGAGGGAAGGCCTTCTTGAATAACCAAGTTTTTAACTGGCTTTTAAAAACACCCAGCGAGGGTGCCAGCCGAATTGCTGTTGGGAGGGCATTCCACAGCCGAGGGGCCACCGCCGAGAAGGCCCGGTTTCCTGTTTTTTCCTTCCGGGCCTCTCTCGGCGTCAGACCCCTCAGCCGCCCCTGCTGGCTATATCGGGTGATCCAGGTAGATCTGGGTGGGAGAAGACGATCTGCCAAATATTGAGGTCCCAAACCGTTTATTTATTTATTTATTTATTTATTTATTTATTTATTTATTTATTTATTTATTTATTTATTTATTTATTCAATTTATATGCCGCCCAAACTACCCAGAGGTCTCTGGGCGGCTTACAATAATTAAAATTCAATACAGCAAAGATAAAATAATTAAAATACAATTTAAATACAATTAAAATTGCCATCAGACCCACAGCTAATATTATTTCAATTAAAAGCCTTCTGGAACAGGAAGGTTTTGACCTGGCGCCGAAATGTCATCAGCGTCGGCGCCAGACGAATCTCAGTCGGGAGGGCATTCCATAGTCTGGGGGCAGCTGCCGAAAAGGCCCTTTGTCTACAAGCCGTCCCTCTTACCTCCTTAAGGGACGGCTCTTTCAAAAGGGCCCCCTGGCTAGATCTTAACTGCCGGGTAGGTTCATATGGAAGGAGGCGGTCCTTCACGTATCCAGGGCCCAAGCCGTTTAGGGCTTTATATGTCAAAACAAGCACTTTGAATTGGGCCCGGGCAGCAACTGGTAGCCAATGTAACTTATACAGAATCGGCTTGATATGTTCCGTGGCAACTGCACCACTCACCAGCCGCGCAGCTCGATTCTGGACCAGTTGCAATCGCCGGACCGTCTTCAAAGGCAGCCCCACGTAAAGCGCATTGCAGTAATCTATGCGGGATGTTACCAGTGCATGTGTGACTGTCATGAGACTCCGCTCGTCCAGGTAGGGCCGTAGCTGGTATAATTTCCGCAGCTGAAGGAAGGCGCCCCTGGCCACCGAGTCCACCTGGGCTTCCAGTGTTAGACTGGGGTCCAGGAGCACCCCCAAGCTGCGGACCCTGTCCCTTAGGGGGAGTGTAACCCCATTCAGGGCGGGGAAATGGCCCTCCAGCCTGTCCGGTGAAGCACCCACTAACAGCACTTCTGTCTTGTCTGGATTGAGTTTCAATTTATTAACCCTCATCCAGTCCATTATCAGGTCCAGACACGAGTTCAGCACAGAAACTGCCTCACCTGGATTGGTGGAAAACGAGAGGTAGAGCTGAGTATCGTCAGCATATTGCTGACTCCTCAGCCCAAACCTCCTGATGACCTCTCCCAGCGGTTTCATGTAGATGTTGAACAGCATGGGGGACAGTATTGAGCCCTGAGGAACCCCATGACATAACTGCCATGGGGCAGAGCAACTGTCCCCCAGCACCACCCTCTGGACATGGTCAGCCAGGAAGGAGCGGAACCACTGTAAAACAGTGCCCCCAACTCCCAAACCAGCCAGCCTATCCAGAAGGACACCATGGTCGATGGTGTCGAAAGCCGCTGAGAGGTCCAGGAGTATCAACAGGGTCACACTCCCCCTGTCTCTCTCCCGGCAAAGGTCATCGTACAGGGCGACCAAGGCAGTCTCTGTACCAAAACCCGGCCTGAAACCCGATTGAAATGGATCCAGAAAATCCGTTTCATCCAGCAGCGCCTGGAGTTGCCCGGCCACAACCCGCTCCAACACCTTGCCCAAATAAGGGAGGTTCGCCACTGGTCGGTAGTTGACCACCAGCCTTGGGTCCAGGTTAGGCTTTTTAAGGAGTGGTCGAATTACCGCCTCTTTCAAGGCGGTAGGGACCACTCCCTCTCTCAGAGAGGCATTCACGGCCTCCTGGACCCAGGTGCGAACCCCCCTGGCTGATCTTCCAATTAGCCAGGATGGGCAAGGGTCGAGCGGAGTGGTGGTAGAACGGACAGATCCAAGCACCCTGTCCACATCATCAGGTCTCAACAATTGAAACTCATCCATTAATACTGGACCTAAGCACGGCGCACTGGACACATCCTCTGATTCTGCAGTAACTGTGGAGTCCAACCCACTGCGAATCTGAGCGATTTTTCCCTCAAAATGTATGGCAAACTCATCACAGCGAGCTGATGAGCAGTCCGGGACCTCCACCGGATTTCCCAGTTGAAGAAGATCCTGGACCACCCGAAACAGCTCTGCTGGACGACATTCTGAGGAAGCAATACGGCTGGAGAAATATTGCCGTTTCGCCAGCCGTATTGCCACGAAATAGGCCCGATAATGGGCTCTAAGTCGTGTTCGATCGGACTCCCAGCGGGATTTCCTCCACCTGCGCTCCAGCCGTCTCCCCTCTCGCTTCATCGCCCGCAGTTCAGAAGTATACCAAGGAGCTGTCTGGGCTCGGCGAGCAGAGAGAGGACGCTTAGGCGCAATCGTGTCAACCGCCCGGGTCATCTCCCTATTCCATAGGGTGACCTGAGCTTCGACAGGAGCGCCAACCATATCAGACGGATAATCCCCCAGAGCATTCAGGAATCCATCGGGATCCATTAGTCTCCGAGGGCGGATCATCTTAATAGATCCCCCACCCTTGCAGAGGGAAGAAGACGCTAATATACTGAACTTGACCAGGAAGTGGTCTGACCATGACAATGGGGTCACAACAAGCCTCTCCACATCCAAACCACCATCTTCCAGTCCCGTTGAGAAAACCAGGTCCAAGGTGTGGCCCTTCTCATGCGTCGGACCGATGACACATTGAGACAGCCCCATGGTTGTCATGGTGGCCATGAAGTCCTGAGCCGCCCCAGTCAAGGCAGCCTTGGCATGGATGTTGAAGTCCCCCAGCACCAACAGCCTGGGAGTCCTCAACATCAGGTCCGAGACTACCTCTGTCAGCTCAGGCAGGGAGACTGTTGGTACGCAGCAGGGTGGGCGGTACACCAACAGAATCCCTAACCTGTCTCGCGAGCCCAACACACAATACAGGCCCTCGAGACCTCCTCTCAAAGGGACAGGAAGCCTGGTCAAGGAGATAGAACTCCTATAGACTATAGCAACTCCCCCTCCCCGACCCTCCGAGCGACCCTGGTGCTGGACTGAGTACCCAGGCGGACATAGCTGGGAGAGGGGAACACCACCCTCCTCTCCCACCCAGGTCTCAGTAATGCACGCCAGGTCAGACCCCTCATCCAGAATTACATCATGGATGAGGGCAGTTTTATTTTGTACTGACCTGGCGTTCATCAACAGCACCGTGTGGCTCGAGGGTTTGCTGATATGGTCGCCTGATACCATCTGGTTGGGGGTAGAACTAGAAGAGGGGATAGATGTAAGATATCTAACCTCTCTTCTCCTACGCGGGCATGTCCTACCCCCACCGCCATTCCTTCCCCTACCCAGCACCACCTCAAGGGCTTTATAAGTGATCATTAGCACTTTGAAGTCAACGCGGACACGGATGGGCAACCAGTGCAAAGCAGCCAGGGTGGGGGAGATATGCTGGTGTTTTCTCACCCCACTAAGGAGCCTGGCTGCTGCATTCTGGACCATCTGAAGTTTCCGCGTCAGCCTCAAAGGCAGCCCCACGTAGAGTGCATTACAAAGGTCTAATCTCGAGATTACGAGTGCATGGACTAGAGTAGTGAGGGCCCCCCGATCAAGATATGGTCGCAGCTGGGCAATCCGCCATAGGTGAAAATAGGCAGAGCGGACCACGG
Organism: Pogona vitticeps; assembly: GCF_051106095.1. Lineage (NCBI taxonomy): Eukaryota > Metazoa > Chordata > Lepidosauria > Squamata > Agamidae > Pogona > Pogona vitticeps. The sequence goes on along the minus strand of NC_135785.1, from coordinate 194,043,517 downwards.
ATGCCACCTGGGTTTCCATGGTAAGCGCCGGGTCCAGATATATTCCCAAGCTGCGGACCTCACTCTTTGCGGCAAGGGTCGTCCCTCCAAAGGAGAGGGAGTCACCTATGCCGCTGACAGAAGGGCCGCCCACCCTCAAGACCTCCGTCTTGTCCGGGTTCAGCCTCAATCCATTTGACTGCATCCATTCCAGTACAGTGTCCAAGCAGCGCTGGAGGGACCGGACGGCATCCACTGAAGTTGGTGTAAAGGAGATGTAGAGCTGTGTGTCATCAGCGTACTGATGACACGATGCCCCACACCCCCTGATGACCCCGCCCAGCGGCCTCATATAGATATTAAACAGCACTGGGGAGATGATCGACCCCTGTGGAACCCCACAATTGAGATTCCACGAGGCCGAGACCCTCTCCCCAAGCTGTACTCTCTGGGGGTGGTCCTCCAGGAAGGAACGGAGCCAGGCAAGTGCCAGGCCACCGACTCCCAACTCGGAGAGCCTCCCCAGGAGGATACCGTGGTCAACGGTATCAAAGGCAGCTGAGATGTCGAGGAGGACCAACAAGGACATGTTGCCCCCATCGGCCTCCCTCAACAGGTCATCCAACAGTGCGACCAGTGCCGTCTCTGTACCATAGCGCGGCCTGAAGCCCGACTGAAATGGGTCCAGAGCATTGGTTTCGTCCAAGAGCGCCTGAAGCTGATCTGCCACCACCCTCTCAACCACTTTGCTGAGGAAGGAAACATTGGCGACGGGCCTATAATTGCCAATTTCGTCCGCCGCCAAATTTGGTTTCTTCCTAATGGGCCTAATGAGTGTCTCCTTGAGGGCGAGAGGGACCTTGCCCTCCTGGAGAGACCCATTAATTATTGCAGTGGCCCATTCAGTTGTTACCGGCCTGGCTGCTTTGATTAGCCAGGCCGGGCAAGGGTCGAGAGAAGAGGTGGTGGCCCGACAGCGATCAAGCGCCTTGCCTACCAAATCTGGTGTTACAGGCTGAAAGGAGTCGAGAATAACTGGGCAGGACGGAGCGCTGGACATCTCTGCTCGATCCATTGTATTTAAAAAAGGAGAAAGGTCACGGCGGATGGCCTCCACTTTGGATTTAAAAAACGCTGCAAATTGGTCAGGTGAGATGCTAGTGGGAGGCCCTTCACCCTGACCAATTCCGGATAGATCGCGAACTATACGGAAAAGTTCCGCCTGCTGGTTGGAAGCTTCGCTTATCCGGTCAGCGAGGTAAGATCTTCTAGCAGCCTTTACCTTGGCTAGGTAACGGTTAGTTGCGATCCTGACAGCTATTTTACTATAATCCGTCGGTTTCTTTCTCCAAGCGCACTCTAGCCGTCTCCTTATTCACTCCATCGCTCGTAGATCCTGACTATACCAGGGTCCTGGCCGAGCTCTGCTCCTGAGAGGGCGTTTGGGTGCGATCGTGTCAACAGCCCTAGTAGCGGTGGAGAACCAACCATCAACCAGAGCTTCGACAGGAGCGCCAGACAGTTCTGCTGGAATCCCTCTCATGGTATCCTGAAAACCAATTGGATCCAGTAACCTTCGAGGGCGGACCATCAAAATAGATCCATGCTCCCTCCGAGGGGAGAGCGCCATTGTGAGGTTACATTTTATTAGGTAATGGTCTGACCATGACAAGGGGACTGACACAAGGTCAGTCACCATCAGACCACGCTCATTACACTCGGTGGAAAAAACCAAGTCGAGCATATGGCCACCCATGTGCGTGGGGCCGTTGACATGTTGGGATAAGTTCAAGGAAGCCATGGTTTCCAAGAACTCAAGAGCTGGACCGGATACCTCCGCCTCCGCATGGATGTTGAAGTCACCCAGGACCAGAAGTCTCGGGGACTCCAACAGTGCAACGGAGACGAAGTCCGCCAGCTCCGGTAGGGAGGTGGCTGGGTCACGGGGAGCGCGGTAACCCAGCAAGATCCCAATACCATCCCTAGCCCCAATCCGCACATGAAGGGCCTCCAGACCTGGCTTCACGACCGAGGAGCGCCTAGTAACCTCTAATGATTTTCTATAAACAATGGCAACACCTCCTCCCCCACCCCTCCAATCTGCCCTGGTGCTGGACTGCATAACCTGGAGGGCAGGAAAGGGTCAGAGGAACCCCTCCTTCCCCACCCATCCAGGTCTCAGTTATGCACGCCAGGTCTGCATCCTCCTCCAGAATAAGGTCTTGAATAAGCTGGGATTTATTGGATACAGACCTGGCATTCAACAGGACCAGGCTCAGAGTAGAGGGCCTCTCTTTGTTTGGTACAGCCTGATGGAATGGCTATTGAATACTAATCATGATTGTTTTTATTCCTAAATTCCATCTTGGAAAACCTCCCAAACAGTGGACCTTTTCAAATCCTGTTTTCCAAGAGGACAGGATTATGAACATGTTTACTGTAACCCTCTCAGAGCCCAAACAGGCACCTTCATGATTTGGAGGAATTACAACATGGTAAAATCTTACAGTGCAGTCTTCAAAGTACCTGTGTTTGTGAAGATTTCAGTTTAATTTGCTTTGACCTCTCATGTGCCTAGAAATTAGTGTTTGTATTTAGTAGTCTATCTCTGTAACTGAATTCCTTGGCCTCAGGATAAAAGGATGTGTGTGCATGTGTGCACAGAATGAATGAATGAATGAATGAATGAATGAATGAATGAATGAATGAATGAATGAATGAATGAATGAATGAATGAATGAATGAAGGTCCACAGGTCCAAGGAGATGTTTGTACATTTAAGAAACATGGGGCAGCCTGTTTTGAAAATTACAGTGCATGCATGAGAGGGGTTATGTGTGAACTAAATATATACTGTTAGTACATTGAATTTATTATCAATAAAACATTTGAATTACATATAGATACAGTCGTGCCCTGCTTTACGATTAATGACAAATCCGCTTGATGGTAAGGTTTTTGTGATCGCTTTTGCAATCGCAAAATGATGGTTTCAAAGGGGGTTTTCCGCTTTGCGATGATCGGTTCCCTGCCTTGGGAACTGATTTTCACTTTACAAAGATCAAAAACAGCTGATCGTCAGGTTTCAAAATGGCCACCGGCTGAAGAAAATGGCCCCCACTGTGCTTAGGAATGGATTCCTCGCTGCACAGGCACAAAAAATGGCCACCCCTATGGAGGATCTTTGCTGGATGGTGAGTTTTCAGCCCATTGGAACACATTGAATGGGTTTCAATGCATTTCCATGGGCTTTTTTATTTTGCTTTACGACGTTTTTGCTCTACAGTGATTTCACTGGAACGAATTAATGTCGTCAAGCGAGGCACCACTATATGACACAATTTTTCATATTAAGTACAGCAATATCTTATTTCTTTTAGACCTGTTCCCTATCTTTTTTGCTTGAAGGTACCCTGCTCTGTTTTTAGCATAAATACCTTGAACAAAATCTCAAATGTTTATCTCAATTTTTAAAGGAGAATGTATAATGAATCTCAGATAGAAACAAGTTGATATGCATGCATCAATAAAGATGAGAAGAAAAATATATATGAAGTGTAAAATGGGACATTCACAGAATACAGCCTAGATCAAAAGTACACAGCAGAATCTGAGCAAATATAAATATCAATAAATATAAATATAAATAAATATCAATATCAATAAATATATATTTATAAAAATATAAGATATTTTATATATAAATTATATAAATAAAAATAAAATATAAAATATACCTATGCACATAAGCATTTGATATCTTCATTATCGCTGCCTGCCCTCCTTATACGCCAGTGAATTACTGATGCATTGTTTTCCTACTCTTTTATCATGTATATGTTCCTATCTTACATGAAAGAAAAAGTCCCATGTGCTTCGTCTTTCTTTTTGGCAAAATATCTCTAACAATTGGGACATTTTATTTTGTTCCCTAACATACAGCTTTTTTGCCCTCCTTCAATCCTTTTTAAGGGTGATTATTTCTCTAAAGAAAGCCCACCATACCTCCAGAAACAGAGATTTCATATCACCTTGCATAAAATAAGTTTCAATAGCCCAGATATTTACTGGAGAATCAGGAAAGGGGAATCATGGAAGGTTATCTCATGTATTCATTAACCTGATATGTGGCAAGAAGCCCCTCCACACTTCTATCATTATTTATGGAAAATGACATATGGATGTAGAAATTCATCTCTTTAAAAAGATTAGCGGACCTTTCTTTTCCATCCTACCTAGAAGCTGAAGTGAGCCCATTGCCCTGAACGCCTTGCAGGAATTTAAGGTATATAAATATAATTCAATTCTTCAAAAACCTGTGGTTTATGAATGTAGGAGTTTGTGTTTCTGTATTCATGATTCAAAATGCCAGGAAATGGCCCAATATGGCTGCACAATATCATGACTGTGCATCCAGCAGAAAAAAGGATACCAAGCCTTACATTGCAAAGGACAGTCTGAATGTCAATGACAGCAATGGTAGCAATCATGATGGTCTACAGGATGCCCTCTTCTGCTCCCAACCATTCACACCAAGCAAGGGAAAATCCCAGGGACTTCCTCTTTTTTTTCATCACTTAACCACTTTTCACCTAAACACGAAATAATTGTCAAGGCTCTAGCCCAACAAGTGTGACTATCCCTCATTCACACATTAGGGTTTTGTTTTTTAAAGAATTGAAATTCCTGGCCTTTTTAAATGAATGTCTAAGTATACATACACAACCGACACATTCCAGCAGAAACTTCCTTCATGTAGACTTACTCAGTGACAGAGGATCCCAGAAGATGAGCACATGATCTGCACAATGGTTTCTGGGAGAGGACAGAAGCAAGAACAGCTGACAAAAATGATATTAAAATAGAAGATTGGTATTGTGAAGAATGGGATATTGCATTAAATGATAAATTGACTATGGAACTTAAAATAAAAAGAGAGGAAATAAGTTCTAACAATTTTTATGATATTTGGGGTAAATTTGTGGAATTTGTGTTAGTGAAAGGAAGGGGGAAAGCCTCTAAAGAATACTCAATACAATTTTGGACAGGTAATCTGTAATAAAATATTATTAAATGGAGTCCTGTGGGTATGGGGTACACGTTAGAATTTAGTTTATAATAAGCACTAGTATTTGTATTTTTTCTGTATTTTTGTTGTTATGTATGTTTTTTGGTGTTTTTTGTATTATAAAATAAAAAAATTAATTACAAAAAAAAGAAGAAGCAAGAACAGCTGGGATGTGACTGAATTTCCTCTGTCCCAAAATATTTTGAAGGGATGTTTTTTGACTTAATGAAATGGTGAAGCAAAGGTGTGAGGAAGTGCAACCGATACAATGGAGAAACATACACATGCTTTGATCTCTAATGTTGCCATGGCTGCTCCACAAAACACAGACTACAAGGTTATTTTCCAATTTCCAAACCCTTTCCTTGGGGTAGGCAACCTGGGGAAGAAAAGCTGTATCAGATGAAAGGCTCTATGAACATGCTGTGTGCATGTTTTCCAAAAGATTCCCCTCATGTTTTGAAATAATAAAAAAAAAATGGGAGAGCTGGGAGTTAACAAAGATTGTCACTGGAAATGAAGGTTACAATCATGCATATGATGTGAAAGAAAGAAAGATTGGGCAAAGGGCTTTAATACATCCCCAGCGTACACCTATATCTACAGTTTATGCAAATGTCTACTTTTAAAGAAGGGTTGGAAAATCAAATTCCACATTTGTTGTCTTTGTCACAGATGACTCATATGGCTGTCATATCAATCACACCTCATCAATATGAGAGATGGCAGGTTGTGGCAGAAACTTATTCCTTTTTGCTGCTTGATACTGGATTCAGTATCAATCATTATGGTCACGATTTAAGCTGCTTGATTAATTAACCTGCTAGTATAAACAACCTCCATGATATCATTCCAACTTATACGATGGATGTATCTCTCGTTCTCAAGTAACCTGACAAGAAAAGGCTATGGATAGAAGTCCCATATGGGACATATGGGCCTCACAAGTGGTCATGAGCTATCTCACCTCTTCAAGGATTCTGTCCTGTCCGCATTCCTCAGGATGTAAGAATTAAAATCTATCTAAGACAAGCAGTGCTGAAGGAAATCCAAGGGATTGCTCCAGGGGAACTGCTCTAACTGCAGCCTTAAATCAGAATGGATGAAAAAAACATTGATATTTATGTATTAAATTTATATCTCCCCATTCTGCAAAAAAAAAAGCAACTAAAGCCATAAATTGTCTAGAAAATTGATCAAAGTGAGCCACCAAGAGTCCTCCTCTCTTCCCTTCCCAAGGTATAAAAGTCCTTTGAGTACTTGAAATAGCTTCAAGGGAATACAATGGTGACATAAAAACCAGATTTCTTTCCTATTTTCATAACTAAATAGTGGACTCTAAGGTGAGGTCAAGCACGGGTTTGACCAAATCTGTCACAAGTCTTCAGCTACTATTATGGTAATTACTGTCTTCTGTTTTTTTACCTACTGCTTGAACCACTGAGAAACTTCCTTAGCACTCTAGGTAGAAAGAAGCATTATCCGTCATTACATTAAACTGGTAGTTAAATTTATGGCTCTTTTATCCTGAACATGCTATATAAATACAGATGTCAAGTAGAGATGGGGATGAAGTGCCATAATGGTGCTTTGTCCTGGTTTGTTAGTCATCAAACTTCATGATCCATGACCCACAAATTGCCCCCCCCCCCCGTGGCCCAACTAACAACAAATTAATTTGTCCGTTTGTCGGGTCATTTTTTTTTTTTTTTTAGACAGCCTGTGGGGCTATCGTTTAAAAAAAGCCCCTTAGCCTTCCTAGGCCCCAATGGCATAGGAAGAGGGAGGAAAGGGGGATTAAAAGTGATCCCCCCCAGCCTGGCTGCCTTTGCAAAGGCAGCACAGCTGCAGGATGGTTTGGGTCCCACTTTCCCTCCTCTTCCTATGCTCTGCTGCCTTTGCAAAGGCAGCTGAGCTGGGGAGTCATTTTGATCCCTTTCCCCCTCATCTTCCTATGCCGCCAGGGCATAGGAAGAGGAGGGAAAGTGGTACCCAAGCCATCCCCCATTCCCAGGGGTGGGATTCCCTTCGGGCAGGCTTTAGCAAGCTGCCTGAAGGGAAAATCCCTCTTTGCTTATGACCCCAATGAACAGCTGATCCGTGGGGGCATAAACAGATAGGGAAGCAATGGATGAATATAAAAGGTCTCTGGACCCCAAGAATATGAAGTAACAAATATTTGACAAATCAGGGATATTCAGCAAATATCCCGATTTGTTTTTATATTCGTCTCCATGTCTAATGAATGAGTTAAATATGTTAAATCAGTTAAATATGTCAACTGGTTGAGTTAATAAATGTGAAATATGGGTGAAGCTCATCTTGGTAAAGTTATTTCTAACCACTTTAGCCACAATATAGTTACAGTTAGTTGTAATTAGGTACTATTAAAAGGAGTACTATTAAAAGGAATGGGCAGAGTTTGGGATGTTGGGTCAGGAAATTAATTTGTTGGTGTTGAATTTTGGAAATAAGGAGATTAATTCATTGTTAATATTCAAAGTGGAAATATGAACTAATTTATTGAATTGTTAGTTTTTAAATAAATCGTGTTGTTCACAGAGAATAGTGGTTATTGATTTATTGATTTGTCACCCTATTAGCTCAAGGCAGTTTACAGTGGTGCCTTGCATAGCGAGGTTAATCCGTTCCGGATTAACCCTTGCTATGTGAAAACATCGCTGAACGGATCAAGAAAACCCATCGTTTAATGCGTTCCAAATGGGCCGAAAACTCATAGTTCAGTGATGTTTTCCTATGGCCAGCAGCCATTTTCGCGCCCTCCCCTCGCTTACCGAGGGCGCAAAAATGCTGCGTGCGGCCATTTCGGGGCTTCCGGTGGCCATTTTGGAGCCGCCGAACAGCTGATCCGCGGGTCGCAAAGCGAAGGTCGGTAAGCGAAACGCTTACCGACCTTCGCTATGCGAGTTTCGCCCATTGGGGCCATCGCTTTGTGATCGCAGTTGCGATCGAAAAAACCCTCGCTATGCGGATTCGTCGTTCTACGGTGCGCTCGTTAAGTGAGGCACCACTGTATAGCTTAAAAACCTAAACTCAAAAGAGCCCAGGTAACAACATACTTTGAAAGACAATATGGTAATACAAAAAACTGTAATTCAATTGTAAATATAAATGGCCCTATAAAATAGACTGTCACTCTTAACCTGTGGTACTACATTTGTTATTATCTCTTGCCAAAGTGCATTTTTGTGACTTTGAAATGGCCTACAGTTTTTTTTTCTTTCTTCCTCCCATTTCTTGGGAAGTGGCTATTGTACTGTTACTGTATTGTGTTAATCTGAACATTTTGTTTCCAGGCATCGGCCATTGGGGGTAGGTTAATTAAAATAATGAAGAAATTCCATTGAGTTTTCAGTATCCAGTAAAATAACTTACCTGGATTGGGAGCCTAGCATCTTTCCATTATCTCTTCCCAAAAATGTTCTAAACTCTGCCTGCTGTGTAAGATAAACTTACTGGCACTATTTATACTATATCCATCTTTCATGATGAAGATAAGATGCTAATCTACCAAAACATTGTCTGTTTTGTGGTCTGTGTGTGTGTGTTTTTTTTTTAAGAAAGAGAGAATTCTCAGTTCTGGGGAAACATAAAAACGATTTGTATTGCACATTTTAATGTATCTGCTGGGAATATTTCGCAGTAGACACACATTTTCCCTGAGGGATTTTTCAGTGTTTAGTCTTTTCATTTTTCCCCTGACATGTTTCTTACTTCATCATATGCAATGTGTCAGTTCAGTCCTTTTGCAGAACAAAGACTAACCATTCTTTGCGAACAACAACCGAGAAGGGGGGGGAACCATCTTGGAGGGAAGGAAAGAAATTTCTGTACTCATTATGGGACCAGAATGAAACTAGAATGGTATGTGAAATTCAAAGGGAAAAAACAAATAATTTCCATTCTGATGGCAGATGCACAGTGCTTACAAAGTCATTTAGACAGCCGTCTGAGTGCTTACACAGACGTTCAGCAAGTTGCCTTTTGCATTGCAGAAACTCACTTCTTAGAATTCCTTCCTCTGACGTCTGAAGACCATCAGTGGCAATGGAGAATACTAATGACCCGCAGTCCTGCAGAAACAGATGCCTAATGCCTTGCTCCTGAAATGCAAGTCCACTAAATCAGATTTAGTTAAACCCCAAGGCTCAGGTTACGACAGCATTTGTAAGCAGAGGAGACACAGCATTCCTGCCATCAGTAGATAACCTTGCTAATAAATTATCAAGACGGATAGGCAATTCTACAAAATTCTTTCCATTATGTCTGCTTAGATAGCCTTTTTTTTTGGGGGGGGGGGTCCAGACATATCAACACTCTGACAATGATCCTGCTGTTTAGAAATGTCACAGCTATCCATTATGTGCTGTAGTCTACAGCTGACCGACCTGCATTTTCAATTCCACTCCCTTGTTGGTTGTATTATCATATCTTGCCCTCCCTAGCCCCTCACTAAAGCATGAACTGCCTCATCATTTGAGACAGATGCAAGGATGGCATATGTCTACAACTATGCCAAGTAACAGATCCCAGTGTTCAAGGAAATGCATACAGAGTCAGAAACTAATGCTGGCTGACAAGAAATTGACTTACGACCAGTGTTTACAATGGAGTTATGGCCAGTAGCATACAAGAAGTGCTGTTGATCCGAGAAGGCTTCTGGTGTTCACAATATACACAGTTCTATGGCAGCTGTGCATTCCTGGAAAAAGCAAGCGGGGAATACTTCACTGTGAGGACAGGAGGAAACTAGTTGGCTGCCTTTGGAAGCTTGTCCCTGGGAGCATGATCCAGTGGGAGCCAGATTTGATGACCCTTGCAGTCTTTTCCGGCCCTTGTCTTCTAAGATTTGATGTGCTTTGTGAAGGTCACAGTGAAACCATATTTTCCCATCAAATCAGAAAGGAGTGACAAGTAAAATAGTTACATTTTTGGTAATAAGGGCATGGCTAACAAATATCATAACAAATTGTTACCAGTGTGGGTTTCTGATATGACATTTTCTAGTAATATTGAAATGCCACTTTCAACAGATGTTTTAAGTAGGGGTCTGTGGAAGCTGCTCGGTATTCAAATAAAAGGCATTAAAGTGGGAGTTGCTCCACCTTGAACACTTTAGATGACATGCCATCCAGTCTGACCCCGGGTCCAGGAGATTACCTTCAAATTTACAGAGCTTTGTTAACAAACACACATAAGAATTAGAGGAGGGAGAGAATGTAAACAGGTAGGACCCAAGGCAGGGGCCATACAACACTCAAACAGTGTACTGTATCCACTCAAGGTCCATGCAACAATCATCCTTCCAAAATCACGCACACACAAACTTAACTATGTAATAATATTTCATCAAAGTTTAGTAAATCAAGATGAGTGTGAGAAGAAAGAGAAACAAACGCATTCCAGATTCTAAAAGCACTACCTAAAAAGCAATTCAGGTCTTTCTCTTTACTCTGTAATTCTGTGAAATGGCTGCCAGAGCTGCAGTGAAGGGGTGTATATTCCAAATGATTACCTCAGTCTGAGTCCTCCCTGGGGTCTTAGGGACTGGAGACACTTGGTCTTCAACTGTCACTTGCCTTCTTCTTTGGTGCTATTAGTTCTGTTTACAGAATTACTGACAATTTATCTCTTTTTTAACTGAAATTTATGACCATGTTTTTCAGCGTATGACTGCTGAAAGGCATAGTAAGGCTCTCTTGTGGTGTTGCTTGGTCCCAGGGTCCTTCATCTGTCCCATAGTTGCTCCAGAACTACACAAATGTGTCTAATATTTGTACATTTGTCTGAAGATAAAATAATATTCCCATAAACCTTTTAAAGAAAACTTTAAAAAAACTCTGAGCTAATCGAAAGACAAGGAAGCAAACTCATCACCCCAAACAATGTTGTAGTGCAGAGGTTCCTAACCTTGGGTCCCCGTATGTTCTTAAACTAAAACTCCCAGAAGCCTTCACTCCCAGCTGTGCTGGCCAGGATTTCTGGAAGTTGTAGTCTAAGAACATCTGGAGACCCAAGGTTGGGAACCACTGCGCCATACCATAGAAACATCACATGAGTGATTTCCTCTTGTTGCTCTTCTGTTTCTTCCCACCCTTTTCTAGATCCCAAAATGACCATAGCAGTTGCTTGGGCATCAATGACAATCATGTTTCCAGTACTTGTTTGCTTCCTTTCAGAATACTTCCTCCCTCTGCTAGAGCATTCAGTTTAAATCCCTTGAGATTAGGTTTGCAATATGTTTGGTAAATATATATTCTTGCCAGCTTTTGTTAAGTACAACCTCTCTCCTTTTTTGAATACAGTGAGTCGAGCAGAGATGTCCAGCGCTCCGTCTTGCCCGGTGACCTTTGACTCTTTTCAGCCTGTCATGCCCGATACTGTGGCCAGGGCACTTGACCGCTGTCGTGCCACCACCTCCTCTTTGGACCCTTGCCCGGCCTGGCTAATCAAGGCAGCCAGGCCTTCAACAACGGAATGGGCTACTGTAATAATTGATGGGTCTTTCCTTGAGGGCAGATTCCCTTCTGCCCTCAAGGACACACTCATTAGGCCCATTAGAATGAAACCTAGCTTGGCGGCGGACGAAATTGGCAACTACAGGCCCGTCGCCAATGTTTCTTTCTTAAGCAAGGTAGTCGAGAGGGTGGTGGCCGATCAGCTTCAGGCGCTCCTGGATGAAACAGATGCCCTGGATCCATTCCAGTCGGGCTTCAGGCCGCGCCACGGTACAGAAACGGCATTGGTCGCCCTGTGTGATGACCTATTGAGGGAGGCCGACAGGGGCAAATTGTCTCTGCTGGTCCTCCTCGATATCTCAGCGGCCTTTGATACCATTGACCACGGTATCCTCCTGGGGAGGCTCTCTGAGTTAGGAATAGGAGGCCGGGCTCTGGCCTGGCTCCGTTCCTTCTTGGAGGACCGCCCCCAGAGAGTACAGCTTGGGGAGAGTGTCTCGGCCCCGTGGAGCCTCAATTGTGGGGTTCCACAGGGGTCGATCATCTCCCCAATGCTGTTTAATATCTATATGAGGCCGCTGGGTGGGGTCATCAGGGGGTGTGGAGCACAGTGCCATCAGTATGCGGATGACATGCAGCTCTACATCTCCTTTTCACCTACCGCAGGAGATGCCGTCCTGTCCCTCCAGCGCTGCCTGGAGACCGTGGATGCATGGATGCAGGAGAACGGGCTGAGGCTGAACCCGGACAAGACGGAGGTACTAAGGGTGGGCGCCCCCACAATAGGGGATCTGGGAAACTCCCTCACTTTTGGGGGGGTGACCCTGCCCGCCAGGGATGGGGTCCGCAGCTTGGGGATCCATCTAGACCCGGCGCTCACTATGGAATCCCAGGTGGCGTCCGTGGTCCGCACCGCCTTTTTCCACCTTAGGCAGATAGCCCAGCTGCGATCCAACCTTGATGTTGGGGCGCTTACTACCTTGGTGCATGCGCTCGTAATCTCAAGATTAGACCACTGTAATGCGCTCTATGTGGGGCTACCTTTGGGACTGCTGCGGAAACTACAGGTGGTGCAGAATGCGGCGGCCAGATTACTCAGTGGAGTGAGAAGATACCAACATATCTCCCCCACCCTGGCTACTTTGCATTGGCTGCCCATCCGTTTCCGCATCGACTTCAAAGTGTTGATGCTTGCGTATAAAGCCCTAAACGGTTTAGGACCTCGATACTTGGCGGAACGCCTCCTCCCACCAAGATCTACCCGTGTCACTCGTGCGAGCCAGGAGGTGAGACTGAGGAGCCTAACGCCGAGGGAGACCCGGAAGGAAAAGACTAGAAATCGGGCCTTCTCGGCGGTGGCTCCTCGTCTCTGGAACAACTTACCCCCTGAGATTCGCGCGGCTCCCTTGCTGGGTATTTTTAAGAAACAATTAAAAACATGGATGTTTAGGCAGGCCTTCCCAACAGATAATTCCTGACGATTTTTCCCTACCCTATAGCTTTCCTATCTTGTTTAATAATTTTTTTTCTTTTTCTTTTTGTTAAGTAATATGGTTATATGTATTTTATTGTTTTATTCTTATGTTGTTAGCCGCCTAGAGTGGTCCTCACATGACCAGATAGGTGGGATATAAATAAAATAAATAAATAATAAATAAATAAACCCATCTAGATGTCCTTCTCTCAAAGGAAGTGCAGGCCATGGTCAAAGAAGCCAACATTTCACTTTCACAGTTCTCGCCCTCCCTAGACCATGATTTTCAACAGGAAAGACTGATCTGTCAGAATCCAGATAGGTTGCTTGACTCTCCCAAGATCCCTACAGAGATGCAGTATATAGATCCCTTGGGCAGAGAACAGAAGCCTGTACAGTATTCCTACACAGCTGGCATTAAGTCTTAAAAGGTAATCCAGGTGTGATCTAGAGTGATGCTATGTACCTTCTTTATAATATTTTCTTGTTTTCTGGCTATCCCTTTCTTATTTTTCAGCCACAAGTGGAAAAGACTGAATGTCCAATACGTTCTTCTTCTTTCATCACTTTATTGAGTAAGCATAAGCAAGCATATGTAAGAGACTTTATGGATAATTGTTTGAGCAAATATTTGAAGGCTTAAAACTAATAAAAAACTTACAATACTTGGTCTGAAGAACTTAAACTAAAAACAACGAAGATGGATATATGAGTATATAGATATTCTAGTATAAATAATAGGACCTACAAATTCTAACAAACCTATTATACACCTAAGACTATAACTAACGTTGCATGAATGTTCTAAGTATCAAAAAATATTTACTAAGTGAAAAAAACTTCGTATGTTAGAAAAGTAATTCAGTTATAAATTCCCTATTGAGTCACATCTATTAAATGTCTTAAAACAAAATATATTAAAAATAAATCTAAGGCAGTTCATACAATCACATTGATAGAAAAAAACTCTTACCCTTCCAGTGGATATTTCTTCACTCTAATGAAGTTTGTTAGGCATCATGTCAGCTCCTTAAATGGGCTATCTGATTTCAATATCCTTTTAGAGCTACTGTATAAACAAATCTCTTTGCTAACTTTGTTTTTCCAGCTATACAAAGTTGCTACACATTCTAGTTTAGTACAAATCTCCATTGCCTTAGAGCCTGTTCTAAAGTTGTTTCCTAAAGTTGACAAAAATTGTTTTCATAACATTTGATATTTTGACTATCTTATAACTTTAGGAAACTGCTACCTTTGTTTTTGATACTTAAGTAAAACTTATGGACAAATTTCCCAGGGTTCAAATATTTAGACTTTTTTTGAAAGATGGAGTTATTGGAGTGTTTTTTTTTTTAAAGTCTTTATTTAGACATCACTACAAAGCACACAAGCACAAAACATCAAACAACCAGCAACTATAACAGAAATTTAAAAAAATCATTAGGCATCCTTCAGTCTCGAAAGACTATGGTATCGTGCTCTGTATGGAGGACTTGGAACAGCGTCTAGTGTGGCTGAGGAGGCCAATTCGAGAGTGACAATCCCTTCCACACTGGAGACAAATCCAATCTGTCCCCTGTCCAGCTCCCTGGTTTTGCTTCCTTTGTGACTTCCTCTTTGCCTCAGCCTGCTGGACAAGGGTCTCTTCAAATTGGGAGAGGCCGTGATGTACTGCCTGCCTCCAGGCTGAACGATCAGATGTCAGAGTTTCCCATCTGTTGAGGTCTATTCCTAAGGCCTTCAGATCCCGCTTGCAGATGTCCTTGTATCGCAGCTGTGGTCTCCCTCTGGGGCGATTTCCCTGCACTAATTCTCCATATAGGAGATCCTTTGGAATCCGACCATCAGCCATTCTCACAACGTGCCCAAGCCAGCGTAGACGTCGCTGTTTCAGTAATGTATGCATGCTGAAAATTCCAGCTCGTTCTAGGACTACTCTATTTGGAACTCTATCCTGCCAGGTGATACCAAAAATCCGTCGTAGGCAACGCATATGGAAGGTGTTCAGCTTCCTCTCCTGCCGGGCACAAAGTGTCCAGGACTCGCTGCAGTACAGGAGTGTGCTCAGGACACAGGCTCTATAGACCTGGATCTTGGTATGTGTTGTCAGTTTCTTATTGAGCCATACTCTCTTTGTGAGTCTAGAGAACATGGTGGCTGCTTTCCCAATGCGTTTATCCAGCTCGACATCTAGAGAGAGGGTGTCAGAGATGGTTGAGCCAAGGTACACAAAGTCATGAACAACCTCCAATTCTTGTGTGGAGATGGTAATAGAGGGAGGTGAGTCCACACCCTGGCCCATGACTTGTGTTTTCTTCAGGCTGATTGTTAGTCCAAAGTCTTGGCAGGCCTTGCTGAAACGGTTCATGAGTTGTTGGAGGTCTTCAGCAGAGTGGGCAACAATGGCTGCATCGTCTGCAAAGAGGAAGTCCCTCATGCATTTCAGATGGACTTTGGTCTTCGCTCTCAATCTAGAGAGATTAAAGAGCTTTCCATCTGATCTAGTCCGGAGATAGACACCTTCTGTTGCAGTTCCAAAGGCATGCTTCAGCATGACAGCAAAAAAGATCCCAAAAAGTGTTGGTGCGAGGACACAGCCCTGTTTCACTCCGCTTCGGATGTCAAAGGGATCTGATGTTGAGCCGTCAAAAACTACAGTGCCTTTCATTCCATCGTGGAAGGACCTGATGATGTTAAGGAGACGAGGTGGACATCCAATCTTGGGAAGTATTTTGAAAAGGCCATCCCTGCTAACCAAGTCAAATGCTTTTGTAAGGTCTATGAAGGCCACTAAGAGTGGCTGTTGTTGTTCCCTGCATTTCTCCTGCAACTGTCGGAGGGAGAATACCATATCAGTGGTGGATCTATTTGCTCGAAATCCACACTGTGATTCCGGATAGACTCTGTCTGCAAGCACCTGGAGCCTCTTCAGCACAACACGGGCAAGCAGCTTCCCTACAACGCTAAGAAGAGAGATACCACGGTAGTTATTGCAGTCACCCCTGTCACCTTTGTTCTTGTACAACGTGACAATGTTTGCGTCCTTCATGTCCTGTGGTACTCCACCTTCCCTCCAGCAGAGACAAAAGATTTCATACAGTTCGGTGATGATGATCTCCTTACCGCATTTCAGCACTTCAACAGGGATGTTGTCCCTTCCAGGTGCCTTGCCAGAGGTGAGGGAATCCAAGGCCGCATTTATTTCTGCTAGGGTTGGTTCGCTGTCCAGCTCTTCCAAGACAGGCAGGCACTCAATGTTATTTAATGCTTCTTCGGTTACTACATTCTTTCTGGAATATAGCTCGGAGTAGTGCTGCACCCAGCGTTCCATCTGCTGTGCTCGGTCCTGGATGATCACACCTGTAGTAGACTTTAAGGGAGCAGATTTCTTCTGTAATGGACCTAAGGCCTGCTTGATACCATCATACATTCCTTTGATGTTACCTGTGTCCGCTGCTATCTGTATCTGAGAGGAAAGCTGAAGCCAATAGTCATTGGAGCATCTCCTGGCAGCCTGTTGGACTTGGCTACGAGCGGCTCGAAGAGCTTGCAGGTTGTACTCGCTAGGACAGGCTTTGTATGCTGCTAGAGCTCTTCTCTTACCCTCAATGGCTGGCATTAACTCCTCCGAATGGGCTTCGAACCAGTCAGCCATCTTTCTGGTCTTCTTGCCGAAGGTGGACAAGGCGGTGTTGTAGACAGTGTTCTTGAAGTGTTCCCATCGTTCAGGTGCATTTACATTAGCTGGACCTGGAAGGGTTTCCTCGAGGGCTTGGGCAAATTCCTTCACTTTTCTTTGATCGCGAGTCTTGTTGATGTCAATACGTGGTCTTCCTTCCTTTTTCATGTGATACAGTTTCTTTGTTCGCAGTTTTACTCTACTACACACCAGGGAGTGATCAGTATCGCAATCAGCACTCTGGTAGCTGCGTGTGATCGTAACACTAGGAAGGCTAGAACGTCTAGTGAGGATCAAATCGAGCTGATGCCAATGCTTGGATCTTGGATGTCTCCAGGAAACTCTGTGTTGCAGCTTCGTATTAAAGAATGTGTTGCTGACACAGAGACCATAGTAACAGCAAAACTCCAGTAAGCGTTGGCCATTTTCGTTCATCTTTCCAATGCCAAAACGGCCTAGACAAGTGGGCCAAGAATTGTGATCAGCACCAACTCTAGCATTAAAGTCTCCAAGAATGAACAGTGACTCTCTTTCAGGGACTTTTTTGATAGTAGCTGCCAGATCGTCGTAGAATTTGTCTTTCACTTCTGGAGTGGATGACAGTGTTGGTGCATATGCACTAATGAGGGTTACTGGTCCTGCTGATGAGTGGAGCTGCAGAGACAGGATTCTTTCACTCCCCACAGTGGGTGGAACAATGCATCTCAGGAGAGTGTTTCTGACTGCAAAGCCAACACCATATTCCCTGGTCTCATTCGATGGTTTTCCCTGCCAGAAGAATGAGAAGTTTTTTTCTTTGACAGATCCCGAGTCTGGCAGTCTTGTCTCTTGCAGGGCAACAATGTCCATCTGCAGTCTACTCAGTTCCATGTCAATGACAGCTGTCTTGCGCACATCGTCTATTTCTTGCAGGTCGTTAGGAAAGCCGTAGTCAGGAAAGCCAGGGGTCATTGTCCGTACATTCCAGGTGCCCAGCTTTAGGGCAGAAGTTTTCTTATGATTGTTGCATGGTGCACGGTTGTCGATCTGCTTGTCGGGTTTCACCCTAAACCCCACGCACCCCGTGAGGTTAACAGACCGTGGCGAGGTAGCACCTTACTGGCTGGGGGCTGCCCAGCTTAAGGCGGGCGGTATCTACCTAGTGAGGTGCAATGACCTCTCCCACCGTCAGAAGTAGCCCCTGGCGTCCTGCTCTACGCCAATTCAGCAGAGACTTATAACCGGTAACTGCTACTTCCCGTGTTGTTTCGACGCTGTATGCGAAGCTGGAGTGTCCTCTCCAGAGCACGAAGCCTGGGTAAAATAGTATGGAGGATAGGCTGTTACCCAAGCAGCAAATCCCCCCTCTCCACATCGCTGAAATGGTCCAGTGGAAAGGTAAGAGCCAATACAACTGGTTCCAGCAACGTCGCAGGAGTTGGCAGAGTGAAAGAAAATGCCTCCGGGACTCCGGCTCCGGATTTTGCCTCGAGGTTATCTCCTGAAGCCTTTTCCATAAGTGGATATAGCCACAAGGCAGTGGAGGTTAAAATTTGGAGTTTTCCTTCTCCTAGATGGGCTGCCTTCCAGGGCTGACGAGTCCCACCTACCCGGCCTGCTCTCTTTTACCAAATTAAGTAAGAGATAGGATTAGGGAATTTCATGTGACACACTCTCCTCCTCATTCTCTTTTTAAAGCTGAAATTCTGCCATCCTTCAGGACATCCATATTCAGCATATTGGGGTTGGAGATAGAGTTATAGTATTTCGCGCGCCGTTAGGCGCGCGGTCCAGTAAAATCAGGATTCAAACTACTAGGCCCTCCCACTAGACCATGTGATGAGCCAGAACAAAGAGACAGGAAAAAACAGACTTCTCCACAAAAAGCCTACCTTTCGCCTCCTTCCCAGCCATAACCCTTAAGGAAAATGGACACAGGCTCCAGTAAAATCAGGATTCAAACTACTAGGCCCTCCCACTAGACCATGTGATGAGCCAGAACAAAGAGACAGGAAAAAACAGACTTCTCCACAAAAAGCCTACCTTTCGCCTCCTTCCCAGCCATAACCCTTAAGGAAAATGGACACAGGCTCCAGTAAAATCAGGATTCAAACTACTAGGCCCTCCCACTAGACCATGTGATGAGCCAGAACAAAGAGACAGGAAAAAACAGACTTCTCCACAAAAAGCCTACCTTTCGCCTCCTTCCCAGCCATAACCCTTAAGGAAAATGGACACAGGCTCCAGTAAAATCAGGATTCAAACTACTAGGCCCTCCCACTAGACCATGTGATGAGCCAGAACAAAGAGACAGGAAAAAACAGACTTCTCCACAAAAAGCCTACCTTTCGCCTCCTTCCCAGCCATAACCCTTAAGGAAAATGGACACAGGCTCCAGTAAAATCAGGATTCAAACTACTAGGCCCTCCCACTAGACCATGTGATGAGCCAGAACAAAGAGACAGGAAAAAACAGACTTCTCCACAAAAAGCCTACCTTTCGCCTCCTTCCCAGCCATAACCCTTAAGGAAAATGGACACAGGCTCCAGTAAAATCAGGATTCAAACTACTAGGCCCTCCCACTAGACCATGTGATGAGCCAGAACAAAGAGACAGGAAAAAACAGACTTCTCCACAAAAAGCCTACCTTTCGCCTCCTTCCCAGCCATAACCCTTAAGGAAAATGGACACAGGCTCCAGTAAAATCAGGATTCAAACTACTAGGCCCTCCCACTAGACCATGTGATGAGCCAGAACAAAGAGACAGGAAAAAACAGACTTCTCCACAAAAAGCCTACCTTTCGCCTCCTTCCCAGCCATAACCCTTAAGGAAAATGGACACAGGCTCCAGTAAAATCAGGATTCAAACTACTAGGCCCTCCCACTAGACCATGTGATGAGCCAGAACAAAGAGACAGGAAAAAACAGACTTCTCCACAAAAAGCCTACCTTTCGCCTCCTTCCCAGCCATAACCCTTAAGGAAAATGGACACAGGCTCCAGTAAAATCAGGATTCAAACTACTAGGCCCTCCCACTAGACCATGTGATGAGCCAGAACAAAGAGACAGGAAAAAACAGACTTCTCCACAAAAAGCCTACCTTTCGCCTCCTTCCCAGCCATAACCCTTAAGGAAAATGGACACAGGCTCCAGTAAAATCAGGATTCAAACTACTAGGCCCTCCCACTAGACCATGTGATGAGCCAGAACAAAGAGACAGGAAAAAACAGACTTCTCCACAAAAAGCCTACCTTTCGCCTCCTTCCCAGCCATAACCCTTAAGGAAAATGGACACAGGCTCCAGTAAAATCAGGATTCAAACTACTAGGCCCTCCCACTAGACCATGTGATGAGCCAGAACAAAGAGACAGGAAAAAACAGACTTCTCCACAAAAAGCCTACCTTTCGCCTCCTTCCCAGCCATAACCCTTAAGGAAAATGGACACAGGCTCCAGTAAAATCAGGATTCAAACTACTAGGCCCTCCCACTAGACCATGTGATGAGCCAGAACAAAGAGACAGGAAAAAACAGACTTCTCCACAAAAAGCCTACCTTTCGCCTCCTTCCCAGCCATAACCCTTAAGGAAAATGGACACAGGCTCCAGTAAAATCAGGATTCAAACTACTAGGCCCTCCCACTAGACCATGTGATGAGCCAGAACAAAGAGACAGGAAAAAACAGACTTCTCCACAAAAAGCCTACCTTTCGCCTCCTTCCCAGCCATAACCCTTAAGGAAAATGGACACAGGCTCCAGTAAAATCAGGATTCAAACTACTAGGCCCTCCCACTAGACCATGTGATGAGCCAGAACAAAGAGACAGGAAAAAACAGACTTCTCCACAAAAAGCCTACCTTTCGCCTCCTTCCCAGCCATAACCCTTAAGGAAAATGGACACAGGCTCCAGTAAAATCAGGATTCAAACTACTAGGCCCTCCCACTAGACCATGTGATGAGCCAGAACAAAGAGACAGGAAAAAACAGACTTCTCCACAAAAAGCCTACCTTTCGCCTCCTTCCCAGCCATAACCCTTAAGGAAAATGGACACAGGCTCCAGTAAAATCAGGATTCAAACTACTAGGCCCTCCCACTAGACCATGTGATGAGCCAGAACAAAGAGACAGGAAAAAACAGACTTCTCCACAAAAAGCCTACCTTTCGCCTCCTTCCCAGCCATAACCCTTAAGGAAAATGGACACAGGCTCCAGTAAAATCAGGATTCAAACTACTAGGCCCTCCCACTAGACCATGTGATGAGCCAGAACAAAGAGACAGGAAAAAACAGACTTCTCCACAAAAAGCCTACCTTTCGCCTCCTTCCCAGCCATAACCCTTAAGGAAAATGGACACAGGCTCCAGTAAAATCAGGATTCAAACTACTAGGCCCTCCCACTAGACCATGTGATGAGCCAGAACAAAGAGACAGGAAAAAACAGACTTCTCCACAAAAAGCCTACCTTTCGCCTCCTTCCCAGCCATAACCCTTAAGGAAAATGGACACAGGCTCCAGTAAAATCAGGATTCAAACTACTAGGCCCTCCCACTAGACCATGTGATGAGCCAGAACAAAGAGACAGGAAAAAACAGACTTCTCCACAAAAAGCCTACCTTTCGCCTCCTTCCCAGCCATAACCCTTAAGGAAAATGGACACAGGCTCCAGTAAAATCAGGATTCAAACTACTAGGCCCTCCCACTAGACCATGTGATGAGCCAGAACAAAGAGACAGGAAAAAACAGACTTCTCCACAAAAAGCCTACCTTTCGCCTCCTTCCCAGCCATAACCCTTAAGGAAAATGGACACAGGCTCCAGTAAAATCAGGATTCAAACTACTAGGCCCTCCCACTAGACCATGTGATGAGCCAGAACAAAGAGACAGGAAAAAACAGACTTCTCCACAAAAAGCCTACCTTTCGCCTCCTTCCCAGCCATAACCCTTAAGGAAAATGGACACAGGCTCCAGTAAAATCAGGATTCAAACTACTAGGCCCTCCCACTAGACCATGTGATGAGCCAGAACAAAGAGACAGGAAAAAACAGACTTCTCCACAAAAAGCCTACCTTTCGCCTCCTTCCCAGCCATAACCCTTAAGGAAAATGGACACAGGCTCCAGTAAAATCAGGATTCAAACTACTAGGCCCTCCCACTAGACCATGTGATGAGCCAGAACAAAGAGACAGGAAAAAACAGACTTCTCCACAAAAAGCCTACCTTTCGCCTCCTTCCCAGCCATAACCCTTAAGGAAAATGGACACAGGCTCCAGTAAAATCAGGATTCAAACTACTAGGCCCTCCCACTAGACCATGTGATGAGCCAGAACAAAGAGACAGGAAAAAACAGACTTCTCCACAAAAAGCCTACCTTTCGCCTCCTTCCCAGCCATAACCCTTAAGGAAAATGGACACAGGCTCCAGTAAAATCAGGATTCAAACTACTAGGCCCTCCCACTAGACCATGTGATGAGCCAGAACAAAGAGACAGGAAAAAACAGACTTCTCCACAAAAAGCCTACCTTTCGCCTCCTTCCCAGCCATAACCCTTAAGGAAAATGGACACAGGCTCCAGTAAAATCAGGATTCAAACTACTAGGCCCTCCCACTAGACCATGTGATGAGCCAGAACAAAGAGACAGGAAAAAACAGACTTCTCCACAAAAAGCCTACCTTTCGCCTCCTTCCCAGCCATAACCCTTAAGGAAAATGGACACAGGCTCCAGTAAAATCAGGATTCAAACTACTAGGCCCTCCCACTAGACCATGTGATGAGCCAGAACAAAGAGACAGGAAAAAACAGACTTCTCCACAAAAAGCCTACCTTTCGCCTCCTTCCCAGCCATAACCCTTAAGGAAAATGGACACAGGCTCCAGTAAAATCAGGATTCAAACTACTAGGCCCTCCCACTAGACCATGTGATGAGCCAGAACAAAGAGACAGGAAAAAACAGACTTCTCCACAAAAAGCCTACCTTTCGCCTCCTTCCCAGCCATAACCCTTAAGGAAAATGGACACAGGCTCCAGTAAAATCAGGATTCAAACTACTAGGCCCTCCCACTAGACCATGTGATGAGCCAGAACAAAGAGACAGGAAAAAACAGACTTCTCCACAAAAAGCCTACCTTTCGCCTCCTTCCCAGCCATAACCCTTAAGGAAAATGGACACAGGCTCCAGTAAAATCAGGATTCAAACTACTAGGCCCTCCCACTAGACCATGTGATGAGCCAGAACAAAGAGACAGGAAAAAACAGACTTCTCCACAAAAAGCCTACCTTTCGCCTCCTTCCCAGCCATAACCCTTAAGGAAAATGGACACAGGCTCCAGTAAAATCAGGATTCAAACTACTAGGCCCTCCCACTAGACCATGTGATGAGCCAGAACAAAGAGACAGGAAAAAACAGACTTCTCCACAAAAAGCCTACCTTTCGCCTCCTTCCCAGCCATAACCCTTAAGGAAAATGGACACAGGCTCCAGTAAAATCAGGATTCAAACTACTAGGCCCTCCCACTAGACCATGTGATGAGCCAGAACAAAGAGACAGGAAAAAACAGACTTCTCCACAAAAAGCCTACCTTTCGCCTCCTTCCCAGCCATAACCCTTAAGGAAAATGGACACAGGCTCCAGTAAAATCAGGATTCAAACTACTAGGCCCTCCCACTAGACCATGTGATGAGCCAGAACAAAGAGACAGGAAAAAACAGACTTCTCCACAAAAAGCCTACCTTTCGCCTCCTTCCCAGCCATAACCCTTAAGGAAAATGGACACAGGCTCCAGTAAAATCAGGATTCAAACTACTAGGCCCTCCCACTAGACCATGTGATGAGCCAGAACAAAGAGACAGGAAAAAACAGACTTCTCCACAAAAAGCCTACCTTTCGCCTCCTTCCCAGCCATAACCCTTAAGGAAAATGGACACAGGCTCCAGTAAAATCAGGATTCAAACTACTAGGCCCTCCCACTAGACCATGTGATGAGCCAGAACAAAGAGACAGGAAAAAACAGACTTCTCCACAAAAAGCCTACCTTTCGCCTCCTTCCCAGCCATAACCCTTAAGGAAAATGGACACAGGCTCCAGTAAAATCAGGATTCAAACTACTAGGCCCTCCCACTAGACCATGTGATGAGCCAGAACAAAGAGACAGGAAAAAACAGACTTCTCCACAAAAAGCCTACCTTTCGCCTCCTTCCCAGCCATAACCCTTAAGGAAAATGGACACAGGCTCCAGTAAAATCAGGATTCAAACTACTAGGCCCTCCCACTAGACCATGTGATGAGCCAGAACAAAGAGACAGGAAAAAACAGACTTCTCCACAAAAAGCCTACCTTTCGCCTCCTTCCCAGCCATAACCCTTAAGGAAAATGGACACAGGCTCCAGTAAAATCAGGATTCAAACTACTAGGCCCTCCCACTAGACCATGTGATGAGCCAGAACAAAGAGACAGGAAAAAACAGACTTCTCCACAAAAAGCCTACCTTTCGCCTCCTTCCCAGCCATAACCCTTAAGGAAAATGGACACAGGCTCCAGTAAAATCAGGATTCAAACTACTAGGCCCTCCCACTAGACCATGTGATGAGCCAGAACAAAGAGACAGGAAAAAACAGACTTCTCCACAAAAAGCCTACCTTTCGCCTCCTTCCCAGCCATAACCCTTAAGGAAAATGGACACAGGCTCCAGTAAAATCAGGATTCAAACTACTAGGCCCTCCCACTAGACCATGTGATGAGCCAGAACAAAGAGACAGGAAAAAACAGACTTCTCCACAAAAAGCCTACCTTTCGCCTCCTTCCCAGCCATAACCCTTAAGGAAAATGGACACAGGCTCCAGTAAAATCCCCCCCTCCCCCCTTTAAGGACAGAGATTCCAATCTTGTTGGAGCTATTGGAGTCTTCATTCACCTGTCAAATGTTTTCTTTTTCTGACTTATTTGTGACAAAATGATCTTGTATGTGTTTTGACTATTAACCAGCATTTCCAAGCCATGGTTTAAAGTGACTTACTTTTGTTTCTCTACTCCTCTTAGCTTCCCTAATATGTTTGTACTATAGTATATTTATACCAATAGTATTTTACCAAATTTGACAGATCTTCAGTTGAAAGGACCTGAATCCTGTGGACCTCCCTACCCTATGAAAATCTCATAGTCTTTTGCATTACATTGAATATTATGTCCAACAATGTGTTTACATGTTGATTAAAAGGAAGGGACGATGACTGGTGGATTCTTGAGTCTCAAAACTCTCTCTGTCACATCCTACATTTTTTCACCAGAGAGACAACACATCTATTGTAACACCCTCTCAGGTTAGCATGCTGCTGTCTTTGTCCCTCTCAGCAGGGAGCTATCTAGCACCAGCACATGCTAAGTTATTATCTTGGAAGTAGCAAGATAAGTTAACCACCAAACTCTCTAGACGCCAGAAACTCACACTCTTTGAAGCTTGTTATTCCTGCCCATGTTTCAGTGGCTCAGAATTATTATCAGTGGGTAGGCCATTAAATTGAGTGCATAGTCCCAAAGGCACACAACTCATCCTAATAGCTATGTTTCTGTACATCACATAGTCCCGAGCACTTTTTTCTTGTTGTTAGTATTCTTCCTCCTTGTCAAAGGTATCACCCCTTTGCTATACATTTAGCAGAGCTTCTACTGCGCTATGCACAAATGTTAGTCTTTTCTTATTAAGAGTGGGCAGGTGGACATGATGTTTCCCTACTTTCTCTTCCAGCAAGGCAACCAGCTTGCACTCTATCCTCTAGTGCAGGGGTCCCCAACCTTGGGCCTCCAGATGTTCTTAGACTACAACTCCCAGAAGCCTTCACCACCACCTCTGCTGCCAGGATATCTGGGAGTTGAAGTCCAAGAACATCTGGAAGCCCAAGGTTGGGGACCACTGCTCTAGTGCAAGCTGGCTGCCTTGCTCTTCAAGGTGATGGTGTTAACCTATAAGGCCCTAAATGGTTTAGGACCTCAATACCTGGCAGAACGCCTCCATCTGAGTAAATCTGCATGTCCTGTAAGATCTTCCCAGGCTGAGTGATTTAGAGTCCTGACCCTGAGAGAGGCCCCAAAAATGATGACCAGAAATCAGGCCTTCTTGATGGTCGCTCCTCAACTATGCAATAGTCTCCCACCCAAAATTTGCCTGGCCCCTACATTGGGAACCTTCAAAGGATCATTAAAATGTGGTTATTTAGATAGGCCTTCCCAGATTTTAAAATATCCTGATATAATAGTGCTTTTAATAATTAACATTCAACCCCCCGCCATGCTTTTGTTCTGTTATTTCTTAGTGTAATTTGTTTTAGTAACTCTTATATTTTGTTTGGTTGTTATTGATTATTTCTGTATTTTATATTATTGCTTTTGTTACTGTTTTTGTAAACTGCCCAGGGTGGCCATGGCAGCCAGATAGGTGGTATGAAAATCCAATAATTAAAATAAATAAATAGTAGTAAAACACACATGGCACAGATGCTGTAGCAGGTCCCACACCATCCATGTCTCTTAGTTCTATGTTGGCACTTGCACAAGGCTCCTGACCTCTCCCACACACTTTACCACTAAACCACAGTCTTCTCTTCCTGTTCACTCACTTCTGAATGCAAGTGCAGTTACAGATAGTATCCTGTCTCCCTTTAAAGTCAACACACTAAATTAGCCACACAGAATGCAATGGATTGCTCTTTTGAATGAAGCAATAATCAGGACAACAATATGGTTTCCTTGAAGCAATGCAGAAAGTTCCTAAAATATATAATAAATATTTTTAAAAAATAAACTCCAAATATATTGTTGTGAAACTAGCAGGAAGATCAGTTCTCACTTCAGCCAAGAACTTAAGTTAAGTGTTATCCAGCCTCTTCATCTTTAACATAGGGTGAGTAACACTGATTTATTTTACATTGGTTCTTGAGAAAATTTATTGTGAAGCACTTTGAGTAGTCAGGAAAATAAGGATTATCAATAGGACACAACAGTGATAAAGTGAGAAGACTCAACTGTTTGAATAAGTAGAGTTAAGAGATGGTTGTTGTGGGTTTTTCGGGCTCTTTGGCTGTGTTCTGAAGGTTGTTCTTTCTAACGTTTCGCCAGTCTCTGTGGCCAGCATCTTCAGAGGACAGCATGTTAGGAAGAACAACCTTCAGAACATAGCCAAAGAGCCCGAAAAACCCACAACAACCATTAGATCCCGGCCGTGAAAGCCTTCGCGAATATAGAGTTAAGAGAATTGGGATATCTATTGGAATATTCTATAGTGGCCTACACTGTAAAATACAGTATATTGTGGCATTCTGATCTGGCCACTACCCAAGAACACAATTTAACAGGCTATTGAGATAGCCCATTGGATTCAATAGGTGATTGAACTCAATGACATTATACCTGCCATCACAATTCTAGTCCTTTCATTTGCTTTGACTTCATCTCCCATCCCATCATTACCATTGATCAGAGCGTAATGGAAGTAATAGCCCAAAACATGTGGAGGGATCAGCTAAGGCCTGTGGCCTCTCCCTTACAACACTAGTTTTTTTAAAAATGGTTTAGCTGACTGTTTTATTAGGCGTCACAGCTGGCATTAAATGATTTTATGCCAAATTGTTATTTGAAATGCAGCTGTCATATAAAGCATCCCAAATTTTACTTGTAAAAAAATTAAGAGAACACTGTGAATAATACTAGTGGCTCTGATTTTGTTTGCTTCCCAAAGAAAAACAACCCTAATGTTTTTTGACCCTCTCCCAAACTCTTTACCCCTTGGGAAATATTTCTGGCATCTGTTCTTTTACTATTCATGATTCCCTCTGTGCCACTGTGATGTGCCTGAACAGGAGCTCCCTGGTTCCAATATAAAACTGGATAATGTGCGGTCTGTTTATGCAGACAAGTTCAATCTGTGTAAAGAACACAACACAACGGTGCATAAAATAGCTACCCTGCATTATGCGTCAGCCAGACCTGTTTATGTCAGGGCAGAGCAGAAAGACGAGCAAACATGTTTTGGTGCCAGAGCTGTGGCCAAGAAAGGCTTAGAAGAATTTTGCCCAACTGATGGAATTAAAAACAGTAACAACATCAGTATTTGCAACATGTGACTATTGAGACAGTTGTGGCTCAAGTTTTTAGTTAATATATTCAAACAGGAGTTTTATGAAAATATGCTTAGGTTAGTAAAAAAAATAAAAATAAAAAGTGTGTGTGGGGGGGAGACAGAACAAAAGCATCTACGATGGATGTAAGCCAAAGTGCTGCTGGCAGGAAAGGAACTTTCTTTCTGGTTTCTTCTTCTTTGCTTGGGGGAGAAAACATAAGCTTATCCAAACAGAGCAAATAAAAGATGTGCATATATTTTTCATTCTCCAGTGAGCAAAACTTTAAAATACAACCTGGTTTCTCAACCGTCTCTCCCTCTCTTTCTTTCTTAGTAACTCCCATGATCCCTGACTATTGATGATGCTGGCTAGGGCTGATGGGATCTGTAATCCAAGGACTTCTGGAGGGTCACAATATCTCTAGTTTTAACAGCAGACAATGAAAATAATACCTGGACTGGGGCTATGTTTCTTTACAGTTGTCTTGTACTCTCCCTTTCTTTTATATAACAGCAATTGACATTTATAGCCTAATTATATGGTTCATCAGTAATAGTTGAATTTGTTATAAAAATGCTATGTAACAAAAAAGGGGGGGACAAGAATATAGACTGTTTCATTTTAAAGGTAAAGGTTAAGGTTCCCCTTGATACTTAGTCCAGTTGTATCTGACTCTAGGGGGCAGTGCTCATCCCCGTTTCCAGGCCGTAGAGCCAGCATTTGTCCATAGACAGTTTCTGTGGTCACGTGGCCAGCGCGACTAGACACAGAACGCCATTAACTTCCCACCATGGTGGTACCTATTTATCTACTCGCATTTTTCCATGCTTTCAAACTGCTAAGTTGGCAGGAGCTGGGACAAGCAACAGGAGCTCACTCCGTCGCGTGGATTCGATCTTACGACTGCTGGTCTTCCAACCTTGCAGTACAGAGGCTTCTATGGTTTAACCTGCAGCGCCACCATGTCCCTTCATGTTTCCTTTTAATAGGCTTATATACATTGCTTGAATAAAGTGGGAAATGTCTTATAAAGAAGAAAAATTCCGCTAGGTGAAAACAAAATAGAACTTCCAGTCTTGAACGAGTGTTTTTTTTTAAAAAGCCATTTATAAAAATATAGTAGAGTGTGCTTATCTCTGGAGCTGTGCTTTTTATGCTGTATTCTAGGTATTATACTGTATGTTCCAGTGATATCTGCAGTAACAGACCAAGGAGCGGATTCCATCTATCCTCTGCTAAGGTACAGACTGGCAGCACTTGAAGTTTAAATCAGGGCACAAAACTTGTACACTGGAGACATGTCCCATATCTGCTTCTGACATGAAAGGTGAGACTGGGGAAATAACATGAGCTGGCTCCTGATTGGTCCTTGCTACCCCACATCTCTGTTAAAATTCTTCTGGCAGAACCTGCCCTGATTGTTCCACACTACTGTGTCAACAGGAGTCTGTCAACAGGGATGAAGCAAACTCTTTGTTTCTCCCTATTTAGGAAAGCTACAGACAGGCATTCACCTATGTGAAGGGTCTGCATGAAATTGAACAATTTAGGACCAAGCTAGATTAGACATGCATCTCAGTGCACACATTTGTGTAAAGTTGCTGACAGCATGAAATTCAGCTGTGCAACAGAACACATGCTTCAACAGCAGAAGGTCCCAAATTCAGTTCCTGACTAGAAATGGCCACAAACTGGGGGGGGGGGGGGGGATGATGAATCAGCCTGGTTCATGGCTAGTCATGGATCTTGAATCCCCAAGAACACCTAGAAAGATGAGCAAATTCACCTGCTCCTGTGCTCTGCCTCTGGTCACTCCCTTCCCACTGCCCCGTCATCTCCCTATTTGGTCCTGCCACTGCTGCTGCCTCCTTTTCCACCACCACTCCTCCATCCCCAGAGGCAGTGGGCCCAGCCTCCCTTCCCACACCCAACCTGCTGCCTCTGCAACACATGTGCCAGTCTATCAGCTGGGCACACACAGAGTGTTTTCAGGGGGAAAAAAGAAGAAGAAGTGAGCTTTCCTTTCTCCATGCTCTCTGCCCTTCATAACTGATAATGCAACCATACAGCTTTTGTTATGTTCAGGTAGTCAATATCCAAAAGTCCCAGCAGGAACATATTCAGACTGAGAAGAGGCAATTTAATAGGTTGGCAATTACAACAATGGTCCTAATTGCCTAAGTAATAAATGACAAGGCAGTAAGTCTCTGGGGAGGATTTTTACTACTCTGCCAACAAGACTCAGTGAGCTACATTAGCTTCTGACTGTAAAACATGCTAGAAAGAAAGCTAAGTCCATCAGCATTAAAACAAGAATATGCTCAGCCTTGATTGTTCCATAGTTTTGTGAACCACTTCCCATAAGACATAACATCCAATTTAGTTGTCTCAAGAAATCTATTGCAAAGGCCAGTCAGAAATGGTTCTCTAAAATCATCTAACCCACTTCACGGTTTGCTGCCTTGTCATGGTGTAGGGACTTCAGTAATTCAGAGAAGCTATGGGCTATGCCGTGCAGGGACATCCAAGACAGGTCATAGTGGAGAGTTCCGACTAAATGCGATCCACCTGGAGCAGGAACTGGCAAGCCACTCCAGTATCTTTCCCAAGAAAACCCCATGTAGAGAAACAAAAGGCTAAAAGATATGACGCTGGAATATGAGTCCCTCAGGTCAGAAGGCATCCAACATGCTACTGAGGAAGAGTGGAGGATAAGTACATTAGCTCCAGAGCTAATGAAGTGGTTGGGCCAAAGCTGAAAGGATGCTTAGCTGTGGATGTGCCTGGAAGTGAAAGGAAAGTCCAATGCTACAAAGAAAAATACTACTTAGGAACCTGGAATGTAACATCTAAGCTGGATGTGGTCAAACAGGAGATGGCAAGAATAAACATTGACAACAAGGGCATCAGTGAACTAAAATGGACGGGAAAGGGTGAATTCAATTCAGACGATTATCATATCTACTATTGTGGGCAAGAATCCCATAGAAGAAATGGAGTAGCCCTTATAGTCAACAAAAGAGTGGGAAAAGCTGTACTGGGATACAATCTCAAAAATGATAGAATGATTTCAATACGAATCCAAGGCAGTCACCAACCACCAATGCTGAATAGGCTGAAATTGACCAATTCTGTAAAGACTTACAACACCTTCTAGAACTGACACTAAAGAAAGATGTTCTTCTCATTCTAGGGGATAGGAATGATAAAGTAGGGAGTCAAAAGATAAAAGGAAGAACAGGGAAGTTTGGCCTTGGAGTTCAAAACGAAGCAGGGCAAAGGTTAAGAGAGTTTTGCAAGAGAACAAGCTGGTCATCACAAACACCCTTTTCCAACAACACAAGAGGTGACTCTACACATGGACATCACCAGATGGGCAATACCATAATCAGATTGATTATATTCTCTGCAGCCAAAGATGGAGAAGCTCTAAACAGACAGCAAAAACAAGACCTGGAGCTGCCTGTGGCTCTGATCATCAGCTTCTTATAGAAAAATTCAAGCTTAAACCGAAGAGAGTAGGAAAAACCACTGGGCCAGTCAGGTATAACCTAAACCAAATCCCCTAGGAATACACAGTGGAAGTGAAGAACAGATTTAAGGAACTAGATTTGGTGGACAGAGTGTCTGGAGAACTATGGATGGAAGCTTGTAACATTGTACAGGAGGCAGCAATAAAAACCATCCGAAAGAAAAGGAAATGCACAAAAGAGAAGTGGCTGTCCAACAAGGCCTTACAAATAGCAGAGAAGGGAAGGGAAACAAAATGCAAGGGAGATAGGGAAAGTTACAGAAAATTCTTCCAAAGAATAGCAAGGAAAGACAAGAGGGCCTTCTTAAATGAACAGCGCAAAGAAATAGAGGAAAATAAGAGAAAGGGAAAAACCAGAGATCTGTGCAAGAAAATTGGAGATATTAAAGGAAACCTTTGTGCAAATATGGACATGATAAAGGACAAAAATGGCAGAGACCTAACAGAAGCAGAAGACACCAAGAATAGGTGGCAAGAATACGCAGAGGAATTATACCAGAAAGATTTGGATATCATGGACAACCCAGATAGTGTGGTTGCTGACCTTGAGACAGACATCCTGGAGAGTGTAGTCAAGTGGGCCTTAGAAAGCATGGCTAACAACAAGGCTGGTGGAGGTGATGGCATTCCAGTTGAATTATTTAAAATCTTAAAAGATGACGCTGTTAAGGTGCTACACTCAATATGCCAGTGTTTGGAAAACTCAGCAGTGGCCAAAGGACTGGAAAACATCAGTCTACATCCCAATCAGAAAGAAGGGCGGTGCCTAAAAATGTTTCAGCTACCATACAATTGCACTTATTTCACTTGCTAGCAAGGTTATGCTCAAAATCCTACAAGGCAGGCTTCAGCAGTATGTGGACCAAGAAATCCCAGAAGTACAAGCTGGATTTCAAAGGGGCAGAGGAACACGAGACCAAATTGCTAATATGCGCTGGATTATGGAGAAAGCCAGAGAGTTCCAGAAAAACATCTACTACGGCTTCATTGACTATGCAAAAGCCTTTGACTGTGTGGACCAAAGCAAACTATGTCAAGTTCTTAAAGTAATGGGAGTGCCTGACCACCTTCTCTATCTCCTGAGAAACCTTTACGTGGGGAAGGAAGCAACAGTTAAATCTGGATATGGAACAACTGATTGGTACAAAATTGGGAAAGGAGAAATGGAGGCTGTGTATTGTCCCCTGGCTTATTTAACTTATATGCAGAATACATCATGCGAAAGGCGGGACTGGAGGAATCCCAAACCGGAATTAAGATTGAGGGAAGAAATATCAACAACCTCCAATATGCAGATGATGCCACTCTGATGGCAGAAAGTGAGGAGGAATTAAAGAACCTCTTAATGAGGGTGAAAGAGGAGATTGCAAAAATGGTCTGAAGCTCTACATCAAAAGAACTAAGATCATGGCCACCGGTCCCATCAACTCCTGGAAATTAGAAGGGGAAGATATGGAGACAGTGACAGATTTTACTTTCTTGGGCTCCATGATCACTGCAGATGGTGACAGCAGCCATGAAATTAAAAGACACCTGCTTCCTAGGAGGAAAGCGAGGACAAACCTCAACAGCATCTTAAAAAAGCAGAGACATCACCTTGCCAACAAAAGTCCGCATAGTCAAAGCTATGGTTTTCCTTTAGTGATGTACGGAAGCTAGAGGTGGAACAAAACGAGAACTGACCGCTGAAGAATTGATGCTTTTGAATTGTGGTGCTGGAGGAGCCTCTTGAGTGTGCCCTGGACTGAAAGGAGAACAAACCTATCCATTCTGAAGGAAATCTACTCTGAGTGCTCACTGGAAGGACAGATCCTGAAGCTGAGGCTCCAATACTTTGGCCATCTCATGAGAAGAGAAGACTCCCTGGAAAAGACCCTGATGTTGGGAAAGTGTGAGGGCAAGAGGAGAAGGGGATGACAGACGACAAGATGGTTGGACAGTGTCATCAAAGCTACCAACATGAATCTGACCCAACTCCGGGAGGCAGTGGAAGACAGGAGGGCCTGGCATGCTCTGGTCCATGGGGTCACGAAGAGTCAGACATGACTAGATGACTAAACAACAACAACAACAACAAAAAGCATCTAAAACTATTTAAAGGGTTTGATAAAAAAGAATATTTTAGACATATTTGGGGAGTTTTCATTAATTATGTATTAATTAAAGGGAATGATCACATACCTTTGAAAGAATCAGTGCAGTTTTGGAAGGGGAATGGAGTATCATTAAATGAAAAAGAGGCAGCATGTCTTCACATGGCCCAAGTGGAGAAGGGCACCGATGTGTAACTGAATAGTCTCATGTATGTATGTATTATGCTTTGTTAGATTTGTATTTTTATATTCTTTAACAAAAATAATATTTTTTTTAAATTGGGGGGAAATTGATTCTCTGGATCCCACACTATCGTTACAGAGCACTTTTTCTTGGCATTTCAAAACACGAAGATCCATTATATGTGAGGAGATGATTCTATGATAGCGTGCTCCAACATGCAAGTTAATGACCCTATTAGTTTGCCACCTGACTCTGGGACTCCAGAATGCCAAGAGAATACAGTGTGTTTTCAATGCATAAACCAGACACATAGAAAGGGAAACAGTATCACATATGTGTGGTGTAGTCAATATTTTTAAAAATTGGCTTGGGAGGAGATCCGTTGTATAGCATTTTAAGAATCTTACAAATGAAAATACTCATCAAAATACTATTGCTTTTGCATAAATCACTGCAAGAAATTGCCACCAGTGAAGGTTCCTCACAATGCACGATGTCATGCGACTGGCCTGGGATGAGGTATAAAACTGGCCGCTACTTAATTGGTGGAAATTCACCACTGTGATTTATGCTGTCACACTTATGCTGGTGTTACTGTTCTTTCAATCACGCGATGACTGTAACTGTGAAACTGATATTCCTGATTCAAAATACGGAGCTCCATTCCTGAATAAGTGGAAATGGGACGAGTGAGCAGTGAAGAAAGAAAAGACACTAGTGTTGGGGTGAAGTGTATGTGTGTCTGCAAACACACAAAGGGACAAAAACACATTTACTTCAGTGGGTTGGAATGCCTGGCAGTGAAGCCAGAGGTAGAAAGTTGAATCCTCAGAAGGACCAACTGAGATCAACCTGAATATATGTGGCTGATGGAGTTCAACACAACTTGGACGTCTATATATCACTTCCAAGTGTTCCAAGTGCTTGAAGCCCATAGCCTTGTGGGGCTTCTTTTCAACAACCCCATAGGGTACATACAGTATGTCACTATTTATCCACTGGAATGCCAAAATATTTCTCAATTGCAAGTTTGTTATCTAATCTGCCATAGTGTACTTCTTATATGACAGTTGATGTTTCACCCGCATCATCTATACTGGTACACATTTATACAGTATTTGCATCAGGATGAAATCTTACATAGCAACATTACAGAAACACTCATAAATAAAAACGTGTTGACAGTTATTCCCCTGCTATCTCTCAGCACTAAAATAAACGAGGTGAAAATGACTGACCTGACCTTACCCATTATAGTTTTAAGACAACAGAATGTGCAGCATTTACCCAGTGGGAGAAACAGAACAATCGTCAAAGACCGGGAATGTCAAAGACAGCTGATGTTCAAAATCCCATGTTAAGGTCTATAACTGATGGCAGACTAATCCTTAAAGGCAAATGCTAGCTCTACCTCAATGCGCAGGAGAGCTGGCGATCACAGGCAAGCTAAGGTTGACTTGAGTTCCTCTGAAACATCAACTAACAAACAAGGTTGAAGCATTCAGCCATTCTTCTCATTTTAGAAATATTTTGCTGACATTTCTACAGGGCTTGAAAGGAGAATGCATCATACCAGTGTCTCAGCATTCTGCTTAAGAGTCTTATTCTTCAGTCTTGAGAAAAGAGAAATCTGAAATACAAAAAAAAGTGTGATTTCAATTTCTTTTCATTGGTCTCTCAGTACTACATCAAATGTCTAACTCTGCCTGAATCTCACACCCAAGATACTGAATACACTTCTCCCCTCAACAACACTGGGGTTATGGACACCAGACCCCCATGTAGTTCAAAATCTCTGTATAACTCTAATATCCTCCCCCAAATGTAACAACAAAGCATGCCAGTTTTGGCAATAGTTGGTTCAGGCTGGGGGGGCATCTTGCAGAGGCTGGCCCAGCTCCTCCACCAGCTCTACAGCAGGGCTAGCCATTTGCAAATTCAAGCTGTGTCCCCACCATTGCCACTGCAGCAGAAGCAGGGAGGCTGGGCTTTGACTAATGGATTGTTCCAGGGGGCAGCACAGGAAAAGAGGTGGCAGTGGTATGCAGTAACTCACTGCTGCTGGTATCCCAACCTTCTCCTACTGCCTTCTCCTCACAGCTGGAAATCTGCCCTATCCCCTTCTTTTTGCAATGGGAGCTGAGCTGAACTGAGCTGCCAGTTAAAAATAAAGAACTAGCAGAAGAGTGAGCGAGACTGAGGGTGGGTGGCTCTGGCTGCCACTGCCCGGCCACTGCCTCATCATCACTGCCCCCCCCCAAGTTGGAGAGCCAATCAAATGCCTTAAAAAAAATCCACATATAACGAAGATTGCACTGCATGGACCTGTGCAATTCAGGAAGGAAGTGTATATTATTGTAGTAGGAATACTGATTAATGAAAGCACACTTAATATCACAGGAATATATGGTTTCACATTCAAATCTCACTGATCCGAATGAAACTGACTTTATGCCTGAGCTGTTTCATCCATTGCTTGGCACGAAACAGGAGAATATAGTCCAGTTTCCATTTTATTATTGGATCCTCCCACCAACATCTGGAAACATTTGTTGACAATTCTGAATAAAAAAGAAAACTGATTTAGAGAAACATTATGCATTAAAAATAACAGGTAGCTTTGCATTAATTAACATGTAGCTTTTCACTAATCTATGGGTTATCACTAGATTTTGCACAGAAAAAATCATAGTTCAGCTATGCACTGTTTCAGAATAATATTTTACTTAGTATGAAGAGCAGAAAAGTCAAACCTTCTGTAAATCCCAGTCTTCTAATTTTCGTTTTAAAAAATCAGATTCAAATCTCTTATAACAATGTGCTTATACATGCTCACTCAGAAGAAGCCCTGTTGAATTTTCCTTGGATTACTCTGAGGTTAGAGAGGACAGGACTGCAGCCTTTATCTTATTTCTTCATGGACAGTGTCAATGTTAAATCCAAAGAAATAGATAAGTAGCAAGTCTGGATCATCCGGTGCCAATTTTCTGCTTGATGAAAGCAGCAGCAGCATTTCCTGATCAAGATGGCTTTAGCCCTGCAAGGTATACAAAACACAACATATATTTGATTGGGAGGTTACTGCAAAATAGATTGAGTCGGGAGACACAATGTTCTTTTACAAGTGCACATTATGAGAGTTTCTTGCAGGGCACTAGTCATCAGAATTATAAACCCTCTTTCATCACACATTCCCAAATAAATAAATAAATGCTGGTAATCCGTGAGAAAGAAAGAAACACCAAATGAGAACATTAGCAGCACAGTGTTTATACTCTGGCTGCAAGGAGAATACACATCCATCTTCTTGGCTATATTGTAGCACAGGAGTGTTAAGTTTGTTGAAATCTGGAAGATTAATGTTAAAATCCCTGCTTAGCGCTGAAACTCAGCAGGCTGCTTCTGCCTCCGTCTATCCACCACAAAGGGCATGCGATGAATTGTGAGATAAGAATTATAATGCACTTCCCATGCTGCATGCTATAGGAATAATTTATAATCACAACTACTGCATATTGTTGCATTCACTGGCTGATAGCTTAATACCTTCATTTAAATCAGCAACGTGCTCCCTTTGTTTATGTTACAAATATGTTCCTGTAGAGCGCAAAAGCTATTTGGTATCAGTAAGAGAGAGTACAGCACCTGCAAGAGTCTTGCCTGCAGTAAATTGACGTTTGGTGTTCCAACTCTGTTTGATATGGGAAATGGTGTCTTTGGGAATGACATTTTTAAAAAAATGCAAAGGTGGCCTTCGGGCAGAGGCTGCAGCTGCTGTTCTCTGCCTCATTGTTACTTTTCATTCACTTACTCAAGCAAGCCAAGGGGTGCTCGGTGATAATGGCGAGCAGTACCTGCTGGTGCCCCTGGCCTGCTTCTCTGCCCAGGCAGGATGACAAACCATTTGCCATCGTGTAGCAAAGAGCCACAAATTCCCTTTGTCCTTGTGCTCTGAGAAGGAATGTGAGGAAAGCAAACAGCAGAATGGGAGGACTGTGAAAGGGCAGCTCTCTCCACACACACCCCCAATCTTATTTGCTGTCCCTGGTGAGATAACTGGGGCATCCTTGGCCCCTTCAAACAAACAGACATACACACCTTATTACAATTAACAGTTTCATTGGATAAAGATAAGTAGCAAGTTGCGAGTATAAAGGCCACAGCTTGGGTTGGCTACAGCAGATCCCCAGATCGGAAAACCCACGTGTTATCTGATCTCTCCATTATCCCAGTTCATCACTGGGTAACAATGAAATTGTCAACCAAACAATATATCTATCTTGGGCATGAATTCACTGGTGAGGGGAGAGACCCTTTGGTTTCAACTATGGGGAACTTTGGCAGCCCACCTGAAGTGGGCCTGCCCCTGCCAGTTGCCCACCCACCACTCCCCCACTGCTCCCCACCCCCATAATTGCAACAGAGGATGGAGAAATGACTTGCCAGGGATAGAATCGAAAGCCCATCTCCCTTTTCACAGATCTGCTCCCATGTGTCCAAACACCCCATTCAGCTGCCAACCAAGCAATGGCAAACATGTAAAGACATGCAACTAAGTACTAGCATAAATTATCTACTTCCTAAGCTAACACATATGCAGAAACAAAGTGGGGTGATGGGGTGGGGACTTCCACATGCACAACTGCTGGAGGGGATCACCAGAAGGGTTTAAAAACTGGAAGACGATCAAGGGAGAGGTAAGAATGTGGGGGCATGTTACCCTGGTCCTGAACATCATGCCCCAACTGCCTACACCACTCAAATACCATTTACAGACATGCCCCCCCATCTTTACAAGAATGATCACAACTAACCATATGGGGAAAATACTGTTTTTGATTCATCCTGGCTTGGGAAAATTATAGAAGCCCTCACCCAGTGGCAAAAAAACAAAGCAGTTTTGAGAGCAAAAAAAGGATAAACAAATTTGAATCAGCCTTTGTGACATGTGGTCAGTAAAAAAAAAAAAAGATACTTCAAATTCACCTATTTTATTAGTGGAGAAAATCCCATGTAGTCACAGCCTAATACGCATACGTGCAATGGCCAATGCCAATGTAACATGCAAAAATGATAGAAACACACTGTGTAATATAACAAAATTAAAACAGTTATAAAAGGCATGACTCAAAGCTAAAAGCCAATACAAAAACAAAGATGGCATTAAATAGGATTACATATGCTTCAGCCCATAAGCCTTCTTTAGTAGTTTAAAAGAGTTTGGTTCTTAGCCAGAGAAAATATCAACACTAGCAAGCAGCTTCTGAAATGTTTTCCAAAATATGCTGTGCTCTCAAAAATACCATTTGTCCAAGTTAGCCATTGCTTCCCCTTGAATGAAGACCAGCTCCAGGTCTGAGGACAGACAATGTGTGCCCAAACCTCTTCCATCACATGTATAACATATGGGTTGTACGCAATGCAGCATAAGTGCAAGGGCATAGATCCAAGACCAACTTGTACCCTGTTGTTCTATACCTTCATACATTTCTTGTGAGGATGCACAGGAAAATTTTGGGATAGGCAGTGAGATGGAGGCTGTACTGGGAGCAGGCATCATGGAAAACCAAGCGGAGGCATCAATGCATAGTGTCAAGGGGTCTTCTCCCCTCCTCTAAACATAATGGGGTATGATCCTGACCTCCCTTCAACCATAAGGTAACTGTGTGGAAGAATAACATGAACCACTGAAGTAATGTGCTCAGTAGAGATGGGCATGAACCTTCAGCTCATCCTTTGGACAAGCAGGTGTTGGGTCTGCAAGACCCCTACTTCCCCTCATCTTGCAGATCCCGACACAGCCCTGCCTTCTCTGGTGAGTGCCCACTCAGAGGCAGTCCCCTGGTTTCCCTGTCCCACTTCCTGTGGGTGTTGCCTCTGACTGGGCACCAGGAACCACCAAATACCAGTTTCTTCAAAAGACAAACTGGCACAAACTGCCAAACTGGTCGTTTGTGCCCATCTGTGGTCATAAGGGATCATCCATAACTCCTGTTTGCCCCATAGATTCAGGTTAGTTTCCTGGATCTACCTGAGGTTACTGGAGACCTGAATCAATCCCTTCCACTTCCTTTCTGTTTCAGGATTATTTTCCTTCCCTTGAGAACTGTTTTCTTGTTTTTTTTTTCCTTTTTGTTTTTTTTTCTTTCAGCTTGGTCCATCTCAGATATGCCAGCCCCATCTGCTTCTTTGTCTGGAACAAGCCTGGTTCCTATTGGGTCATGTAGGTCCCCACCCCCTTCATGGACAGGGGGACATCTAAAGGGCTCCAAGGGTGAAGTCATAAGAACTCTGTAGATTGCAGTATGCTGCCAAAACACTGAACTTTATTGTTGAACTATTTACAGGTGATCCCTTCCAGTCCCTGGTAGTTTTCCCAGCCAGTCCCTTTACCTCCTGTGGTCCATCATCTCCCTTCACCCTCAGGTCCATTGAGCAGGAACAGTACAAGGCTGCCACCAGATTGGCATGGCCCCCTTTAAGGATTCTTGTTCTTAGTCTCTTGAGCATGTAGGTTTTCTCCAGTGGGTAGAACTAGTACTACCTTCACTAAAGTCATAGCTGGGTTGGTTTTGGTATTGGTGTTGGTGTTGGTGTTGGCAACAGCAGTAGTTCAAGGGAACCTATGGCAGGTTCCTCTTCATCCCTGAGCCTCACGATGCCACCAGGGCTTGAGTTCTTTGATGAGACAAGAGTGGGCAAATACCATGTGGCTGAATTCAGTGTTGCCACAGGGTGACAGCCCTGTCTAAGACATTACTCCATATCTCTGCCTCTACTTTGACATCTTCCTTTATTACTACTTTCTACCATACAGACTGGGATCCTCCCTTCTTTTTATAACCTTCTGTCCTTTTCATGCTTTGATCCCACTTACATCCTTGACATGGATGAGTCTTTTGTTGTTGCTATGCTTGAGGCCTGGACCCATCATAAATAGGGACGTGCTGGATGGGCTGTGAATCTCTCAGTTGGCTGCTAGTTGACCATTCCTTCCCCATGGACAGCCTCCAAGGGGGAAGTGGAAGAAAAAGAGGTTGGCCCCACCTCTGGCCCTGCTCACAAGGGTATACACAATTCAATCTCCCCTGACAGCAGCTGTGATGTCATCTATGGAAGGGGTGGAAACAGAATAGAGAATGGGAAGGGCATGGGAAGGAGGATGAGGATTCCTCGGAGAAGGAAAATAGGTGATGTCTTATGGTGTTGAAATTCAAATTGTAAGAATTTGTATTCAAATTGTAAGAATTTGTATTCAAATTGTAAGAATATGTATTACATTCATTGAAAAATTAAAGCAGGTATAGAAGCTTGGAGTGATTCCAGATTTATGAGGAAGAAGAAGCACTCTTTCAACCTGCCTCAGTCTGAACCATGTACCTCATGTGGATGAGCACTTAGTGAAATCCTTTTAGGAATTCAGGTCAGAATTCCTTAGATATCGGGCTGACAAAAAAATCTACAGATTTGTTCCACATTGTGCTTTTTGGTCATTTAAATATTCTCTGCACAGCTCAAGAGAATGTTTTTCTTGCTCAGTATGTCTGAAGCTGATATTAATCAAGGGAACAGCAAAGTTAGCTAACCTTTATCTTATGAACAGAATCTTTCTTCATCCACATCGCGATTGTCAGTTGGGAGCTATTCTGGCACTTAAAATATCAAGTGTGGATAACCTAATTTATCAAAAATACGGCCATTCTTTTATTTCTGTGTAAGAGAGATGCTGTTTGCTTTAATTTGCTCCTGCTTTGTGTCACTTTGGCTGAAATCCTGTTCCTTAACTTAGTAAGTTGCAAACAGAGTAGGCCCGTTGAATCAGTGGGGAGTTGTTAAGTCAACACTTTCATAAGTTCTACTAATTCAATGGATCTAATTCTAGTGGCAACTCAGAATTTCAGTCATTTTATTACACCTATTGGCTCAATTCTAATGATCCCTGGCTTTTCTGATGACCTGCAGGAAATAGATAACGTAAGTGAGACAGCTGTCATCAACATGGAACTGAGTAGACTGCAGATGGACATTGTTGCCCTGCAAGAGATGAGATTGCCAAACATGGGATCTGCCAAAAAAAAAATTCTCATTCTTCTGGCAGGGGAAACCATTGAATGAGACCAGGGAATATGGTGTTGCCTTTGTGGTCAGAAATACTCTGTTGAGATCCATTGTTCCACCTACTGTAGGAAGTGAAAGAATCCTGTCTCTGGAACTCCACTCATCAGCGGGACCAGTCACCCTCATTAGTGCGTATGCACCAACACTGTCAACCACAACAGAAGTTAAAGACAAATTCTACGATGATCTGGCAGCTACTATCAAAAAAATCCCCAAGAGAGAACCACTGTTCATTCTCAGAAATTTTAATGCCAGAGTTGGTGCTGATCACAATTCTTGGCCCACTTGTCTAGGCCATTTTGGCACTGGGAAGAGGAGCGAAAATGGACAAAGCTTGCTGGAGTTTTGCTGTTATTAAGAGTTCTTGGCCACGAAAGCTCATATTAAAAAAATATAAAAGTTAGTATTTAAGATGCCACCATGTTTTTGTCTTTTTTTAAATTTTGTTTTCACCTATAAAAGTTGGTCTGTATCCCCTAAAATGTTTATGGCCAAGATTTTCTCAGCAAGGTCTGTTTCTGTGATTCCCCCTTTTAGTCTTCACTTATGTGTAGCAGCAAATATTATTGCTCCATTTTAGAAGTTTGCTCCCTTTTTGTAAGCGTGGTTTCTCTTGTGCCCAATGTGTTATTTCTTCAACAGGCCATGGACTACAGCTTTAATAAAAATACACTCTTCTTCATGAATATACTGTATGTTCAATGCAAATATAAAGGAAAGCATAACAAAAATAGATGATGCTATGACCCTCAGGCTGCTGTTTACTCACTGTGGAAGCCTGCTGCTCTTTTGAACAAATGACTTGTGAAGCAGGACAGGGCTGTTCTAATTAGAATGTAAATAGCCTTAGTATGGAGCCCTTGGGTTAACTGGCCTTGCAGAGCCAAAAGTGAGTGAAAAATGTTCATTTAGAGAATGTAATATCATATCTCTTGAGTCTCTTGTAGCTTCACAGAATTTTTGTGAAGCAAAGACAAAATATAGCAAAATGAAATGGTCATTATATTAGCACAATTCCTTTAGGGCTGATCGCCAAATGCTTCTAGTTTAATGGCTTCTAGTTTAATTTTGATACTCTATTGTAATAGAAGGGTTTCATTTGTCATTCATGTGTCTCAAGACAAAGGGTGCTGCTAGACAGGTGATTTGTCCTGGGCTAGACTGGGCTAAATAGTAACTCTCTGAGATGTGCTATGCCACTGGGGCAATCCACATGCAAGGACTCAGTAGTTTGGAGGCAGGAAACCACATCATACCTGAAGTGACCATAGTTAGTCTGTTCCTCCCATTAAGAGGAAAGAAAATACGAAAAACAATGACAATAAAATTCCTCTCCATGTCTCCTCCTGTCTCCTTCTCTGTGCAGTGGGGAGACTGCATTTTTTTAACAAAATTCTTTTTGGTTCAGTGGCCTATTACTGAATGATTATAACAACAACCACTACCACCACCACCACCTTAGAACTGCAAAGCTAGAAGAGACTCTATGGATCCTCAAGTCCAGTCCCTGTCAAGAAGGCACAGTGGGGAATCAAACTCTCAACCTGTTGCAGACCTAAACCTCTGAGTTATCCAGCTTGGCTTGCTGAATACAAAGGGAGCAGTAGGATAAAACTCTCCCCATTTTCTTCAGCAGGAGAAAGCAGATCCTGCCAATATGGGGGATTTTCTTTGGTCTGATACTGATACTGGTGATCACACAAGCCAGAACCAAATCAAACCAACATAGATTGATCCTACCCACATTTAAAAAAAGTAGCCACTATGAGATAGCCACAAAGCTGCAGGTAGGAACGGTAAAGGATCAGGCAGAATTATGATTGCCAGGATATCATGAGGTCAGCAGAAAACAGAGTGAACCACCTCATTCCCAAAGTGGTTCAAAGAATGGGATAAAGCACTGTCTGACTGCACCCAAAGGTCCATGTCTCAAAACATAATGTTTCAAATGAAATGGAAAAAAACCAAACCAAAACAAAAACAAAAACCCAGCAGCGAAATGAAAATATTACTTGAGATTTATTTAGGATTTATTTCTGTCTTAGAACACAAATAAATCCAAAACAAATCTTGATCACCATTTTACTTAGAAGATAAAACTTGTGAAGTTATTGCATAACACTTATTAAGAGAATTTGCAAGACAAATAACAAGTACTTCTTACATAATTAATTTATGGAATTTATGGGATCTGTCAATAGGTTTAGCTATGTCAGCTTTTTTTAAAAGATATTTTTATATTTAGGGACACTAAGTATTTCATGATCAGATAATGGCAACCAATACCAGATGGCTAACTCAGCCCTGTCACTTATAACTAGGGATGGTTCTGCTATCTGCCTTAACCTGGACTTTCTACAGATGTATAGTTCTGTGTTTCTGTCAGTTTCTTGACTGGATTTGACAAAAAGGAGACCATTTTGGGAACAGAGACTGGACAACTAATTTTG
Organism: Pogona vitticeps; assembly: GCF_051106095.1. NCBI lineage: Eukaryota > Metazoa > Chordata > Lepidosauria > Squamata > Agamidae > Pogona > Pogona vitticeps. Next base: position 193,999,378 of record NC_135785.1, on the reverse strand, counting down.
AATATTCCACTTTTAATTGACCCCCCCTTCCACTTTTTAAACATTTTAAAAGGAAGTTGTGAAATGTTGCAATAAAGAACAGAATAGTACAATAGTAACAGTGCAGCAAAAAACAGTAGGGTGGTTGGAAAAAGCTGTAGCCCTCCAAATATTTGGTGGGCAGACACAAAACCCAGTCACTACTAAAGATACTCTTGTCCAAAGAAACTTTGGCAATGATTTCTTTCCTTCCACCCTATGAGATGTTTTGGCACTTCTCCTCAGAAATACACAACAGCTGAAACCATTTTTAAAAGATATTTTTATTTATATGCATTTTAAAAAATGGTGGCTAAACAGAATTCTACCATATATGTTCTGAAATTGAGATTTCAACTAGAATTAAGCTTGAGGAGGGGAAACAAATGCCTGAATCTCAGAAGAATTATATAACACAATTGGAAATGTTCTGCCCCCCTCATCCTTATGTATGACCTTATCAGGATCAGTGGCTTGCTACTTTGGTAGATAAAATCCTGAATTGTATTGTTGACAGAATAATGTTACCAGTTGTACATTTAATTATGGCCACTTACATTTAATAGTTGTCACTGACATTTAATGGGTGGACTAAGCGTTCTGTTTCAATTAAAAACATCTCTCTTTTAGCTGCTACAAATACATTTAGAGTTGGGCTAATTCAGAAAAGCAATTCCTACGTACCTTTTTTAAACATAAATTTGGATGGTGCAGAGGTATGGTGAAGTAGCTGGAAAAATGATACACAGTTCATTTAGAAGATGACTAAGAATTCTAAGCTTCAAAGATGGAGCAGTGCTGAAGAATATTTTGAAATGTCTATTCTTGTTACACTGTGAAATGACTGATTCTCTGTTTGACAGCTTTAAAATTGAATATTACATTGCCAAATGTTGAGGCCTGCAAGAAGCACTTCATTTGGGCCTACAGCTTGCTGGAACTCGAGTCCTGTTCCTCAGGTATCGATTGGTTTGTATACGCTAGCCTTTGAAATTAAAGTTGGTGGCACAGCGACAACTTTAATATAGTACATGGCCAGGAAACAATGTTTAACTTGAAGCTAGAACTATGCTGAGAACATTTGTATGAGAGAGAGAGAGAGAGAGAGAGAGAGAGAGAGAGAGAGAGAGAGAGAGATTTGGCTGAAACTGGAAATGTCATACGTTCTTCCCTGGGAGGAAAAAAAATAAATTAATGTTATCTTCCTGTTGTAAGATTTCGGATTCTAGCTGCCTTGGAATATTCCCGTGAGCCTCCTTTCTACTCACTTGTCATTTCAGAAGGGATCATAAAATGTCACAGGATACTTCTTATCGTCACATTAGATTGCTTTACATCTAAATGGAAAGAGTTTAATACATTCTAATCCTTCAGCTTTGATGGGTCACACATGGTAGGGTAAAAGCTCAAAAACTTTTGATTTATCACATTCTTGAGGAGAATACTTTGGTGAAGTCAGCCAGCTCACTGTGCAGTTTCCCTTACACATTGACATGCAGTTCTCCAAATCATTGTTCATACATTCAAGCAATCCCGTCCCATTGTTGTAGTAGTAGTAGTTGTTATATATTGTCCCATAGTGCTTGAGCCTTCTCTGGGCAGTTTACAACATAATTACACAAACAACACTTCCCACCACCCCCCGAAATGGGTTCTCATTTTATCAACCTTGGAAGAAAGGCTGTGTGGACCTTAAGCTGGCTATTTGTACCTATAGGAGTCAAACTCAGGTCATGAGCAAAGGCTTCACTGCCGGACTGCATTTATACTGCATCACAGAGCACAACTTTTGAAAGCAGCTTGTTTTTTCCCCTCAAGACTGATGGCCTCTTCCTACTTTGAAATAGAACCACAGTTCCTGAGCTGCTAGCCTCGGTAACTGAGATAGTTCTGGCACACTGGGAGAGCTGCATTTAACAATACAGGAGATACTCTTAAGAGGGTCTGAAGTGCCCCTCATCTCTGTGGCCTTAAGTTTTAGAACTGGATACGGAAACACCGATTGGTTCAAAATTGGGAAAGGAGTACGACAAGGCTGTATATTGTCTCCCTGCTTATTTAACTTATATGCAGAATACATCATGCGGAAGGCTGGACTGGAGGAATCCCAAGCCGGAGTTAAGATTGCCGGAAGAAATATCAACAACCTCCAATATGCAGATGATGCCACTCTGATGGCAGAAAGTGAGGAGGAACTAAAGAACCTTGTAATGAGGGTGAAACAGGAGAGTGCAAAAAACGGTCTGAAGCTGAACATAAAAAAAAAAAAAAACTAAGATCATGGCTACTGGTCCCATCACCTCCTGGCAAATAGAAGGGGAAGATACGGAGGTAGTGACAGATTTTACTTTCTTGGGCTCCATGATCACTGCAGATGGGGACAGCAGCCCCAAAATTAAAAGACGCCTTCTTCTTGGGAGGAAAGCGATGACAAACCTCGACAGCATCTTAAAAAGCAGAGACATCATCTTGCCAACAAAGGTCCGAATAGTCAAAGCTATGGTTTTTCCTGTAGTGATGTAAGGAAGTGAGAGCTGGACCATAAAGAAAGCTGACTGCCAAAGAATTGATGCTTTTGAATTGTGGTGCTGGAGGAGATTCTTGAGAGTTCCCTGGACTGCAAGGAGAACAAACCAATCCATTCTAAAGGAAATCAAGCCTGAGTGCTCACTGGAAGGACAGATTCTGAAGCTGAGGCTCCAATACTTTGGCCATCTCATGAGAAGAGAGGACTTCCTGGAAAAGACTCTGATGTTAGGGAAGTGTGAGGGCAAGAGGAGAAGGGGATGACAGAGGATGAGATGGTTGGATAGTGTCATCGAAGTGACCAACATGAATTTGGCCCAGCTCCGGGAGGCAGTGGAAGACAGGACAGCCTGGCGTGCTCTGGTCCATGGGGTCACAAAGAGTCGGACACGACTAAACGACTAAATAACAACAATAAGTTTTATGGGAAACATAATTGCTCTTAGCCACATACTGAGGGGGGCTTACTATGGTTCTCATGGATCTTTTAGAGGCCTTGTTCTGATTTATCCCTATTAATTCTTGCTTGTGAAAATAACAACAAAAAAATTATTTAGTCTTTTATAGATTAAGTCTTGCTGGAATACTTCTTTTGGGCTGACATGGCACCTCTACACTTCAGCCTTCTTGCCACAAGCATTATGATTTTTTTATTAGTGAATACCTCCTGAGCTGTCATTAGCATTCCATTCTTCCTTTATAGTGGACATTTTCATAGTTCTCACAGAGAAGTTGCTTCTGCTGTTTTGGGTCTGAAATGGAGAAATAGGAATACCATGAGCTATGACAGTTCAATTAGGAAATATACTTGGAATGGCAATATGTATTTGCTAGAAGCAAAGAGTTTATTGGCCTTGGAAAGCTTTTGTAAATGAGCAATCTAAGACCTTTGGCACATTTTATAGAACAATATGAAAAGAAATTAAGCAAGAAAGTATGGGCAATCACATTGGAAAGCTGGAAGGGTGCTCAAGACGTTTGTCTAAACAACTTTCTCTTGGCATCTTCTCTTTGCAAGAACATCAAATGGTTGCTGAGAACTCTGTGAACCATTTCCTCTTCTCACTGTGTTTTCCTTTATTAGATTTTATATTTTTGTCTTATGTTCTAATTTTAAAATTCTAGCTTTTCTTTACTTCTGCAAGGATCAGTTCTTAGTTATTGTTCTGGGAAGAACTCTGATTAGTATATTGTATCAACCTCCTCATAGGCATCCTTCAGTCTCGAGAGACTATGGTAACATGCTCTGTATGGAGGACTTGGAACAGCGTCTAGTGTTTTGACGCTGTATGCGAAGCTGGAGTGTCCTCTCCAGGGCAGGAAGCCTGGGTAAAATAATATGGACGATAGGCTGTTACCCAACCAGCAAATCCCCCCTCTTCACGTTGCTGAAATAGTCCTATAGAAAGGGAAGAGCCAATACAACTGGTCACAGTCATTTTTAAAATATATATGTAGAAACCTTTATATATCAATTCTTCAGTAGTCCAAAGTTGGCTAAAGAACAGGAAAAACTTGGAGGCTACCCCACGGGGAGGGGGGGGGTCACTTCAAAAACAGCACAGTTAATACTGAGCATGTTTTGCGTCCATAGAATACTGGCTGACTGTTGTAGGAGGGCAAGGCAAAACTCCAGAGAATGGAAGAGGGAGGGGAGGGCTGCCTCAAATGGGATATTCCACATAGAAATATTTTGTTGTAAGTCTCATTTATGATTAGTAAGAAGACAAGATATGTGCAGGAAGGTGGCATTCTTAATATTATATCTTGTGAGGTAGGTCACATTGTAATTTGTCTCCTTAATAATCAGCAATGGGTGAACTGATCTTGGCTAAGTTCTGTATCAGCTCACTGTTAACAAATGTTCAGAAATGCTTGGTTGACATTACTGTCTTCTTCAGATGCTTTTAGGTGAGTGTCCCACCTCTTTAGGATAAAATGGGTGTCGACCAGAGAGCAGGCCTTGTTTGTTTGGTGCCTGCAGTTAACTATATATTATCTGTTTAGGCTGTTAGTGAATTGTGCTACTTTCAGCTTTTACTATTAAAGTGGGCTTACTCACTTTATATTTTTATGTTTTGTTTTTCAGTTTTATAACGTAGTCATATTCAACATGCCTCATTGTCTCTTGGTATATTAAATAAGATGCAATGAGGTCTGTAATTCTGGCTATAAATTCCTGCTGTAAGCAGTTTGATCCTTTCAGTTTTTATCTCTGTATTTCATGTAGGTGTAAACAAGCCTAAGATAGATTTATCTGCAAGAAAAATGTGAAGATGAAGAGACCATTTTCACCACCCGTTGGGAGTCTCTGTTCATTCCTACTGATTATGATGCTGCTAGACATCAGTTTATGAGCTGATCAATAGCTTGAAAATCCAGGCAGACTCTGTTTTTATCTTTCTTGCTGAGACTTATAAAAAGGATCTTCCTTTTTTCTCTCCCTCCTCCTACCCCTTTGCCAATATCTGAGACAAATCAATGGTTAGGGTAATGAGAACTTACTCTTTGACAGATCATGTTATTAGAAGGGTGAAATGTGTGGATTTTATGGGCTTGTTTCTATTGAACTGAGAGTTGAGTGCTATGAAAGATGAGTGGCGTGGGTATGTGGGTTTAGATTATTTAGTATGTGGCCCTGGTGGGCAGTGAAGAAATGTTTAATATCTACAGGTTCCTTGGGAAACAGCCCTTTGGGGTCTGAGTCACTTGTCATTGTACAATATACAAGTAACAGAATGGATTCCTAGTTGCAATTACAGCTGTGAAATAAGATATGAATCTGTCTTATTCTTAGAAGTGAAAGTGAGAGTTAAAATAATGTGTCTACAGCTAAAGGCTTCCTTAGACTTTACAGGATTCAACAATAATTGAAGGATTTCTGCAATCAGAATGGCCGGTTTCTTTTACGTAGTACTAGTGATATTGCATTATAACTCATATCACAGAAATGAAACTTGCCAACCCAAAGCTCCAGAAGGGAGATGTACCATATTCTAGTTCCAAGCCTGAGGAATACAAGGGTTATGCTGTCATGTCCACCATGTTCCAGGCAGGAAAATATCAACACCATGAGATGAACAAAGGGTGATTGGAAAATGTTGCAGTCGTGTAACTGTACTGGCCATCCGTGATCTGAATATTATGATGTGCAGAAATATAATCTCCTTTTATAATTGAACACGCCACGGATTCCATGTATTGCAGTTTTGCCAAATATCAGTTATACGAAAAAGTGTACATATTACTGAAAAGGTGGGTGGATTCATCAATTATCAATTATGCTGGCTAACATCTTCCTCAAGGAAAAGAGAAGGTTATCATAAAGAAAACAAGCAGCCACATATCAAAGTGGAAATGCATGTACAAGAAGAGTACCAGAGTTCAGTTTCAGCCTGTGGTAAATCAGAGACTATATTAACACTGCTGAGAAATTCAGAATAAGGTTTTTAATGAGAGCATAATATTGTGCCTACTACTGTGAGATGAAAACAGCTACTGTGAGTGATAAATATGCCTTATCTTATACTGTATAGTTAGAGGGAAAAATGCATATGCTTTATCAGAATGTCTGCCATTGTGTTAAAATGATTCACAGGACCTATTAAGTATATTCATAGGATCATCAATAGCAGGTTTCTCCCATGGAGCTAAGGCAAGATTCTGGATTGCTTGCAGGCCAGAAAGTACGGTAATGTTTTAACCATTTTCCTCCTCACCATGGTTTGGAGGCACAATAATTCAGCAACTACATATGGTATCTTGACTATAGACTTCTTCATTATGGAGCTGCTGCAGGTAGTGATGGTCTTTCTTACAGTGACTCTAGCTGATATCAATATGGGATACCATACCTGTCTCCTTCAGTTCCATCATAAAAGAAAGGTAGGGAATTCATTTGGAAAGTAACTCTTGTTCAGAGTTTTAGCAGGGAAGTTTTGACCATGCAGAATTTCTTCACAAGTCATGCATGTCTAGTCTGAATCAATATATTTTCTAGGTCTCATGTAGAGAGGGAATATTCACTCACCTGGAGTTTAATTAATGTTAGCATTTTTTATTTTTTTATTTTGGCTTTTTTTGGCTTTTGAAATAACTCAAAGAGTTCTTCTACACAGGAGCCCTCAGCACTGCACAGAAAGTTTGCTTTGGGTTAATCCTGCATTTCCTTTCACTTCCTCCTCATGTACTGTATCTGGCTGGGTTCTTTTTTCTTCTCTCTTACAGCAATGCCAATATTACAGTTAGAAGAAAGGATTGCCTACAAATCAAGCTAAATGAAACAAAAAGCTTTGCATGGTAGTTCACTGTGGGACATTAAATGCCATGGCATTTGTATTAGTGAAACATATTGGGTTTTTAGTAATTCTTTAGATGAAAGGCAACAGGAAGATTTACAAGCCAGTAGTACCACTAGCTGCAATGCACATAATAGCCACAGGATGTTGTAGAGTTAACCATAAATAATCTTCAGTCAGAGTAGTCAACTGCAGAGGTCCTCGGACTGAATTGCCCACTCTGGATCTCGGAGGGCAACTACTGCTCTGGGTCCCCGCCTATGTGATAGTTATACGTGGTGCTCCCAATGGCTGCAAAATTGCCACCCTGTTTAGGCTGAAAATTTGAGGGGAGGAGGAGTGTGAAAAAATGCAAAATATGGGGGCGGGGGGGGGGGAAGAGACTGCTGCCACCAAAGGAATTAATACATTTTTGCTTTTTATTATTCCAATTACTAGGAATGCTTAAAAAAATAGGAAAATGGCCCAAAACAACAGAACCCTTAAGGGCTAAGGTTTTTAGGTGAGATAGGATCATTCCATTTTGATTTGATTCAAGCATTTTTGTTTAGTGAGATTGAACCAAAGAAGCTGCCTGCCTGTCCCTTCTTTCCTTTTAGAAGGAAAGGTTTTTCCCTTTTGAGGGGAAAGATTTCTCAGAGTCATTTAACAGCTATCTGTCCCTATGGGGAACTCATTTAAAATTCCTGAGAAAGGTAAAGTTTTCCCTTTAAATCTTTCTTGCAGTTTGGGGAGGGGAAGAGAGGGGAAATTTTCTTTCTTTTTAATGGTTGGTAAATGATAAAGCATGTTAGTGGTGCTTTGACAGGGCTTTTAAAAAGTTCAGCCTGTAAAAAAAATGTGCTATTCTCTTAGATACTCTGTTTCCCAAAAAATAAGACCTAACCTGAAAATAAGCCCTAGTATGGTTTTTCAGGATGCTCATAATATAAGCCCTAACCCAAAAATAAGTCCTAGTTAAGTGAAACCCAGCCCTCTACCGTGCAGCAATCAGAAGATGACATGACTGTCAAATAAAACATCCCCTGAAAATAAGCCCTAATGTGGTTTTTTTGGGAGCAAAAACTAAGATAAGACCCTGTCTTATTTGTGGGGAAACACGGTAGGTCATGGTGGCTACTCTATGGTCCACTGATTTGAGAAGGATAAATTGGTCACTGGAGGTGTATGAGTAGGCCTGGAAGGGGTTGTTGAGGGAGCTGGGAGTATGGAGTGAGTCAGGGGTCACATGGGGCTTGGGCCTACTTGGTTTCCCTTTCAGAATTGCTATCTGAGCAGGCCTGGAAGGCAGTGCAGTAGCAGGAGCAGGTGGGGGGGTCACACTAGCAGGTGGAGTTGGTCACAGAGCAGGTCGGTAGGGCCACAAGGGGGTTGTGGGTTCTTAATGTCTCCTCAGCAGTGGCAGCCATCTTCAGATGCAGCCCTCTGGGTTTCCCTACCACCACTCATCTACTGCCCAGCTCAGTGGTCCCCAACCTTGGGCCTCCAGATGTTCTTGGACTTCAACTCCCAGAAATCCTGGCCAGCAGTGGTGGTGGACGAGGCTTTCGGGAGTTGTAGTTCAAGAACATCTGGAGGCCCAAGGTTGGGGATCACTGGCCCAGCTGACAGGCAGGCCTGCACAGAGGCAGCCCCCCCCCCCTTGGGAAGGGACGTCCACCACTGTCCCTGCTCATGTGCTGCCTATCAGCTGGCTGGAGTGCAGTCCAAGTCTTTGGATCCCAGTTCCCAGCCCCAAGCCTGGAGGGCGGGGCAAATAACTCACGACTTGCACTTGGGACTTGGGGCCCCAGACTCAGACTTGGAGCTGAGACTCAGGTCCAAAGACTTGCAAACATCCCTGCTGTAAGAATGAACAGTTGTGTTTGGACTGCATAACAAATCCTACTGTGCCAAAAACACAGACTTACTATAGTAATTATTTCTTGAGGTATCTCTTTAAGTGCTGTGATGCTCAGCAGTTGAGTATTAGAACGAGGGAGAAAGCTCAGTTTGTGTTTTCATGTTACATGTCCTATAGTGATGCTGAGCCAGTGACAACTGCTAAGACAACAGCTCTCATCAACACCTGCTTTCTGTCTAGCTCACATCCTCCCATCAAACTTGTCTGCAGGAGTGAAATTAGCTAATCATTGAGAGGGCATGTCATGGAATACATTCCAAAGCACCGCAAGTACTTTTTATAAATAATTCAAAATGAAATGAAAGTTCAGGCAAACACAGCTGTAGCTGATGCTCCATCTCCCACCTGCTGATGATACATCTTAGCTGGCAGCTGCTCACACAAACGGGCCTGCCCACCACATTGTCTCTGTCCCCGTCTTCACACTGTGAGTAGCCATGAATCCTCTCTCGCTTTCTCAAGCAGCACAATTTGGCTTTCTGTTGGTGGCATCAGCTGGTGCAAAAAGGGCTTCATTTGTTCCCCAAATGATTACATTCCCTCACTCTCAACTCAGATTTCTACAGCAGTACATATCTTTCAGGAAGAGCCTAGGGGTACACAGCTTTCGACTTGCTCATGCTGTTCTGACAGAAAACATTTAGGAGAAATAGCAAACATTTGCTGAACATGGCGCAGAAAGTTTGATATAAGGAGTGGTCTTGTAATGGCCCATATCATTCATATGATGTGGAAGGAAGTTGCTTTGTAAGAGGGTTTGAAAGTAGTACAAGCCATGTAACAATGTTGTCTTTGGCATGTTCTCCTGGGGACTATTGAAGCCATACTGATGGCATTTTCCTGAAGTGATAGTAGCCATACCGATGGCATTTTCCTGAAGTCTATACCTGCCCCCTTTGGGAGACCCACAGAGGAATATTTGTAATTAGTTCTGGGGAAAACAGGAGAGGTCCATCACTACCCAAAGAGCTGAAGATGCCTCTTCCTAGTGATCCTCATGATCTGTGAGTTTTGTTGGGTTCCTTTGGAATATTTCAGAAGTTCATCACAAATTATGGTAAAATCACATGCCCCCTATGGGCTTGCTAAAAAAAGGCAACTGGAATTGGATTTAGAAATATCAGAAAACTTTTGCACAATTAAAACAGGCTGTTTTACCACCCCCTAAATTGGCCTATCCTGATGTGAAGAAATCTTTCCTGCCCTTAGCACTGCACAACAGCCTTGGAGTACTGGGGCTGGTTTGTTGCAAGAGAAAGGGGCCACAAGATCCTAACTGCTTATGCTTCCAGAAAATTGTCCTTTAAGGAAATACCTTTCTCCCCATGTGAAAGGGAGGTTATGACTGTTGTCCTGGCTCTTGGAAAGTGGGTGTTTATAATGATTGTTATGATCCCTTGTAACCACACAAAGATGGTGATCCAAAGGAAGACAAAAGACATACATGAGTATCTAGCAAAATGACCACTTTTCTTTATACTCCTATAAGTTACAGTGGCTCCTGGGGAAAAGAAGATACTGCTACCATATACCATCACCCAAGAAGACAAGATCAGACAGCATATCCTTTGCCTGTGTATGAAGTAGGTCCTTGTGCTGACCCTTGCTTTGAAGAATGATTCAGTTTGGTTTGTGGATGGATCAGTGATTAAAGGACATCCAGAATTGCACCTCAGACAAAGAATGTCAGAAAAAAGGTGAGGTATATGCAGTTTAGATGGCCTTCCAGGAGGTTGGAATCTATTCAGATTCAATGTGGACAGTGCAAGGATTGTTGGTTATGGCTCCCATCTGGGAAAGATAAGAGCACCAATCAACACATTGGGATTTTTGGACACAAGTGATATTACAGTGGTGCCTCAACTTACGAACATCCCAACATATAACCATTTTGAGTTACGACAAGCTCCAGCCACAAAAATTTGCTTGACTTGCAGCCGGAGCTTCCAGTTACGAACACAAAAAGGTAGGGAAAAAAGGCGGGAAATCAAAATTGCTAACTGTAGGTGGCGAAGAGGCTGCTTCTTTGTAGCTCTTTCACCCCAGCAGCTAGAGAGTGTGCAATCCGATGTGCATTTCTGATGTGCTCCCTGTGTTTTCTTTGCATTTCCAATGTTCTCCATTTGTTTCCTTTGCATGTCTGATGTGCTCTCTTTGTTTTCTTTGAATTTCTGATGTGCTCCCTTTGCTTTTTCCTTTGTTTTCTTTGCATTTCCGATGGGTCTTGCACACTTGATTGCTTTTCTTCCCCCCCTTCAGCCGGAAGGGATTAATCGCATTTCCGACGGGTCTTGCAGTGATATTTTTTGTTACTTTTTTCTTTGGCTGAAATGGATTAATTGCATTTCAATGCATTCCTATGGGAAATGGTGCTTCGACTTATGGCCATTTTGAGTTACGTCCATCTTCTGGAACGGATTATGGTCATAAGTTGAGACCACTGTGTATGCAGGCAAAGACAAACTGTTACCTATATATGTCACTCACAAGGAAGTTCATAAAAAGAGAAAAACAATGGAATTCCATTACACTGATCTGGCTGACAAGGCAGCAAAAAAGTGACCACTTGTGAGATCTTTGTGATTACTCTATCTAAAGAATGGGGAGAAGAAAGTGGAACAGAAGTCTGAAGTTGCTGGTGGCAGATGGGTTGTAGAGGAACAAGAAATTACAGTCAGAGATGGTGTAGAGGAAGTGGGAGAGTACAGTGAGACAATTAAAAGAGAAAGAAAAAAGGAATGAAGAAAGAGGACCCTGATCACTGCAGACAACACAATGAAGAAGAATTAGAAATGACTGGCACAGTTCAGAAGGGAGCAGGTGGAGAACAAAATATAGAGATGGAACAACAGTTGATTGAAGGTAAACAGGTGAGGCAAACTTCTATTTGGGAGCAGTTGATTAAGTATATACTCAAGAAAGACCATTTTGGAGTGTGTGGCAAGTTGGATCAATTGAAAGCATAGTGTGGTGGCCAGGAATTAGAGTACTGGTAGAAGATTGGTGTGCAAGTTATGTGACAGATGAATTCAAAAACAAGACCTGACCAGATCAGAAGACATCAACCAGATGTCAAGGGACCCTGAGTCTGACTGCAGACAGACTGCACTGGTCCTTTGAACAAAACAAGGAGAGGAAACAAATATGTGCTATTGGTAATTGGGTTTCACATCTAGTCATAATTTAAGAGGGCTGTTAGGTAATCAGTTCAACCAAATACCAATGTACCTTTATCTTAGAGCCGTGCATGAATGCTTTACCATGTAGTCTCTGTATTCTCACATTTATGTATGAAGAAGGAATTTTACAGGACGGGAACATATCATTATCTTCACTCTGTATTTCTCCTTTGTTTTCAAACTGCCTTTTCGATTTTTTTCTTACCTTACAAAGAAAAAAATCAATGAAAGAGGAAACACAGACTATTTTCACAATGCCCGTTGCAGTTGTGGAACCCCACTGCTTGGGCTCAGCGAAGTTGAATAGAAACTTGGTTAATGAAAAAAAAAATAGTTGGCAGTACTGTCCATGAAATAGAAGGCTCAATTCTTGTGTGAAAAAGGAGTGACCTCCAGATGTTCTTGGAGTACATCTCTCATCATCCTTAGCCAGCATAGCTATTTATGAATGATGACGGAAACATAAGTTAGAAATATTAGTTTCTAGAGTATATCTTTCAAAACCCTCCAGCCAGCATGGTCAGTGGATTGTGGGAGATATAATCCCAAGAAGTAATTTTTCCAAGTCCTAGATCAAGGAAAGTGCAAAGCAGGAACATCCTAAGGGCAACAAATACTTGTTACTTGTTCAATCAAGTAAACAATTATTTATGAAAGTATAGACCTGCTCAACATGGTGGAGGATGGCTGACACTCAGGTTACTGTGGACAATCCAATTTTAGAGCTTGATTACACTTGTCAAAAGAACCCCATTATTTTGCCATTATTTTGATTGTTTCAAAAGGACAAGGGGTGTGTGATGCCTCAATAAACAATAGAGAAAATAAATTGATACAGAATTAAAGAGCCGTATAGCCTGCTATAACGATTCAAATAGAAAGAAATGTAGTGATGCAGTTCAAAATAATGTAAATGCTCCCACCAATATACAGTATACTCCATAATCACTGGTAAAAACTATCAGTACAACAGAAGGATGAAAAGAATCAGTACAATGGGTTCTTTGCTCACATGTGATTGAGCCTGTAGTCCTATCCAGATCGGACCCCTTGGGAAAAAAAATGGGACTTGTTAATCACCATTTATACAAATCCCCTTGATGGGTCTGCTTTAATTGGGACTAAGACTGGGTTTAGACCACTGTTTTATTTTAACCAGTTTCATTTTATGTAAGATAATTCTTAGGAGGCAAAGTGTGTAATTTAATGGAAACCAGAAAGTTTGAAAAGAATGTTGGACTAGCTTTTAAAATATGAAAACTTCAGTTATTGTAGCAGTGAATCCTGCCACTGTTTTGGAATCAAAATATGACTTTGAAAGGTAAAATATAGATTACAAAACTCACAGCAGGGATTTGTGCTTCAGATCTGCAGTTTCCAATGGGAGGCTTGATTTGTAATCATTTGATAGACCTCTAGGAAAGACATTGCTTTCCTCTCTTATCAGAGGCAAAACAAGAACTTGTTTCAAACCTCAGGGTCCAGACTGCAGAAAATTTCTTTCTTTCTACCCCAGGAATAACTATCATTCCTTACATTCTTTGCTCCCCCCCCCACCATCACTAATAGGCTCCAGTGCTAGAAGAGGAGTATAACAAAAGTATCCTGGAATGGTACAAAATTAGAGAAAGGAAAAGGATTTTAGAACAAGATATTAAAAATTAGAGTATTGTGTATTCAGACTCTGAGATCTTAAGAATTAGAGCCTCGTTGTCTGAACTTCAAAAGATATCATTACTTTTTTTTAAAGAGCCCAGTATAATATGTGTCAGAGAAGGTAAGGTCTTGTTTTATTCAGCATTTTCATTAATAGAACACTTACCATCTTAGTAACAAAAAGTGCAGGGTTAATGGTAAGAAAACCCCACATGGTTATCTCTGCTAGCAGCCATGACTTCTGATGTTGAGTTGTCTCTTCATGCTAACTAGGAAAGGTTCTGGAGGATTAATCCTCCGGTCTGTAAAAAAAACTGGTGATCTAAAGCAGGCCCAGTGTGCAGTATTTCAGTGACATGCTGGTAAGAGTTGTTTTTGTAAAGTTAATTGGCTAGAAAATAAAACAGAAAGAAGCATTAAGTGGTGAGGCTGCAGGAATTCTAAGAGAGGTGAATAAATATTGGAAGTCTATCTTATCTGTGATGTTGTCCCATAATGTGTTACAATAAAAAGAATCCCATATTAAAAATAATACTTGCTAGTGGTTGTATTACAGAATGAAAGGAATGGGCTCTACTTATTATCGTAATCTGGTTTTCCTGAAAGTGGGTCTGCTGTCCACTTTAAGAGACCTAGACCACATTGTTGGCAGTGTTGAGGATTGGTCTGAACTCCAGCATAAGGATTTTGCCATGTAACATACACACAGTATCATGTAACATATTCATCCAACAGAAGTGAATGGCTAGGGAGCTGCATTGAAGTGGTTGCCTCACTTTGCCTAATGGTAGGGCCATCCTGACAAGCACTGACAGCAGGATCTTCTTCTGGTGGATGGGATTTCTTTCCTGGAGAAATTATCTCCTTCCATCAACTGAATCAGTCTTGGCACCTGAAGTGTTTGGAGAGTAGTGCATTAGTTCTCAAATTGGGGTCCCCAAATGTTCTTGGATGGCAATTCCCAGAAGCCTTCACCACTTGCTGTGCTGGCCAGGATTTCTGGGAGTTGCAGTTCAAGAACATTTGGGGACCCCAGTTTGAGAACCACTGGACTAGTGTACAACTCCAGTAAACGAAAACTCCTTCTGGCCAAAACATCTGTCTTTTCTTCTCCTTTTGTGAACCATTTTTAAGGCTCATCTCATGATTACCTGGCTAACATATATATATATATATATTGGGAGCATGTTATTCCTGATATTCTTTTCCTACTCTTTGACTGACCTTGGCCAAAATCCTGTTGCTTAATGTAGTAATGCCCATTGAGTCAGTGTGACTTACTACACTAGGGAACAGGATTTTTGCTGATATATCCTTTATATATCCTGTATATATACCACTTGTACCTTTTAGAATTTTATGGACCACTTACCTTTTTACTAATAGGAATAAAATCTCTTAAAATCTGCAATTTTCTGGCTTTTTAAAAGGAAGACAAGGTAAATTCTACATAGGTTCTGAGCCTTGGCAATGAGTGGGAGGTGAGATTCTGCCAGTGTGCTACCTTGCCTGCTGCCTGCCTCTCTCCATGCTAGCTAAAATGGTCTCAGGCATGATAGTTGAAAACCTAGAGATGAGCATAATGCAAAAGTGAATTGTACAGCTTTGGGAGTCAAGGGGAGTTGTTTTTGAGCATTTTTCAAAGTGTATTTTATTTTTATGTGGTTTGACACAATGCGTATTCCAATGCCTCATATAGCTACCCGGAAAGCCATACATTTATGTGTGCTTCTGTATGGGATTATGAGTTGGTATTTATACTGTTTTCAAATTACAACAATAGCTCTGGCCTACCTGTAGTCATGGGCAACTTGCATGTATTGGTGTTCCCATATGCAGATGTGCATCACCATGTGATTTTGCAGAGACATATCTACATCAGCAAGGGGCATCTCTGTCACATTATTTGGTTCAATATGGGTTTCACTGGGGAATGGATAGTGATGTGTGCAGCTGATGTAGGTGGTGCTCCTCTAGATTGGGAAACTGGGCTATTTTCCACCAGATTCACCTTGTGATTTTCTCATTTGTAACTGTTAACCTCCCTGTCTCGGTATATTTTTTGGAGAACAAGTAGAGTGCAATTGAAAAATAATTATTTCACTATATGGCACAAGCTCCTACATTTGGCTGCAAAAATGACATCCCTAGTGTATAATTCCTTGAGTTCTTCTAATTATGTTTTATAGCTATTTTGGTTTCTGTCCAGTTGTGCTGTTCTTTTAATAGCTTGAGGAGCATCCAGTAATAAACATTAAAAGAAATTGCAGAATTATCAACTGCTACTTTTCACAAGCTCTACTGATTAAATTCCTGCAGTCTCATTTTCATAACAAAGCTGGGGACAGAAAATAGTACACTCTGAATCTTCCCTTGACAATGATTAAGATAAAGGCTGAAAATAGCATGAATGAAACCTGTTTCTCCATCTCATCTTTATTAGAGTGCGGCTGACTTCATCTTTTGATCCTTGTTCAGTCTGTAGGAGTAGAGAGATATACACTGCGGAAGCGGTACCAACATGCTTTATCTTTAGTAGCAGCAAGGGATTGCAGCTACTTTTGGAAATGTCCTTGCAAAAAATAAGATTCTGATCTTGCCAATGCTTCCTGAACCATCACCTCCTCCAGGAGTCACACCATGCTTTTAAGCTAGCATCATCCTGGGTGAGCAAGAGTAAGTACAGGGATCCATGACATTGTGTGAATGCAACAGACATTGTGACAGTTGCTATTTGCCAACAAAGTGCTCATGAGAGCAAATATTACTTGCTGTGTGGGTGGCATTTTTTAAATGAATGTTCTGCTGAACATTTTCCTTTAAGTTGTCAGCAGCAAATTTTCACTTGGCCAGTAATATTCATTGACACTCTCTACGGGTATTATTCAATATAGTGCTGCAAACATGTTTAGAAAGTAGTCCTATACCTACCATTCTCCTTCTCTCATCAGATTCTTCACCATTATTGTGTTAGGTCTAAGGAGAAGGGATTTGGGGTGGTTTGTAGGCTCTACATATGGCAAACGTGGACAAGCCAAAGTACCCACCCATGTCTGCTGAACTATCCTCCCCTTTGCCTACAGTGCTGTGAAGAAGGGGTAAGGGTTGGCACTCCCCTCCTTGCATGCTCATTGCACCAGGTTAAATAACACTTGAATAGGGTTTGATTAAGTGGGCATCAACATTTGCAAGATGCTACAAATGATAAACAACTGGGTGTCATCAATTTTGTGTGGATTGTGCCATTTTTCTTAGGGATCCAGTTTTCTTTCTGAAACTGCAAGAACAAAACTGAGGCTTTTTCTGTTTTAAACTGAGGTGTTTCTACTCTCAGTCTATACATAGTTAATTTGAGGAATGTGAATTAAATCATCTAGATAAATTTATTCAGATTGTTGTGATTCTCATAGTGAAACATAAATATCTATGGCTAAATATTAAAGGAAGGATTAAATGTTATTATATAATATTATGTTCACATCTGGATGAAAATCAAATTCAGAAATTATACTAGAAAAGCAGGAAGTCTTTTCTTTAACTAGTTGTGTATGGATAGCAATTGATTCTGAATTCTCAAAAGTGAGGTTGAAGACAAATACTTCTATCAAGACAATAGGCCTGGCGAACATGAATTTGATTCCATGCCCCATATAAAATCAAACAAAATACAATATGACCATTAAGAACAACACTTAAAATTGAAATTGTAATTGTAATTTTATGATTTTATATATTTTTATACTGTTCTCTTTTATTTTGTAAGCCGCCCCGAGTAGACATGGTCTAGAGGGGCGGGGTAAAAATCAAATAAATAAATAAATAAATAAATAAATAAAAATTAAATCAACAAAGAGTTAAAATATGAACAATAAAGTAAAAGATAGGTCATATATATCAGTGGCTGTTGCAGTTGGTTTGGTCATACAGCTAATTAAAAATGCAGATTGAAAATGGTTTACTCCTGCTGTGAAGGAGAGATAGGATAAAAGAAAATGAAGCACAGGTAGAAAGTAGACTAATGGGGGGGGGAGGATCTAATGTAAGTTATTGAATTCATAACCAGAGAGTGCAAGTGCTGAAGTGTAAAAGTAAAAATGAGAAAGAAGAAGGAGTTAATGCATCAAGCCACATCATGAA
Organism: Pogona vitticeps; assembly: GCF_051106095.1. Lineage (NCBI taxonomy): Eukaryota > Metazoa > Chordata > Lepidosauria > Squamata > Agamidae > Pogona > Pogona vitticeps. The sequence goes on along the minus strand of NC_135785.1, from coordinate 193,981,661 downwards.
ATTAAGGAGCATTAGTAGTGAAGGGGCCTTTCATAAAAGTAACATTGTAAAACTGGAGGACAAAGCCTGAAGGTATTTTCAATCAAACAATGGTTGTCTGAGTAGATCATTGAAGGGAGGCCTTGACAAAGCTCATTTTCTTTGTCCTCTTCAATGGAAAAAAAAATACTCTGAAGAGAAAAGAACTTGCTAAGAACAATAAATAAGAAGATGCATGATATTTTCCCTTGTTTCATTGTCAGGAAAATGCATTTTTACTTGAGATAGATGTTTTAGAGTTGTAAATGTACACCAAAGCAGAATTTTATTGATCTGTGGGTCCAATATGTTCCCATCAGAAGGTATTTTATCTGTGAATTTCAGCATGAATTCTTGTCTCTGTTCAAAGCAGAGGAAAGAGTTAGAGGTCTCTTTCCATGTTTCATTGTTTCTCGAAGCACTTGAAATGAATGAACTCCGTTCATACCAGTGAAGATTTATAGATGTCTTAGCCAAGCAAACCCATCCAGCTGTGCATTTTTGATCATTCCCTTACAATTTCACCTGCTGAGGTACAAGCTACCCATTGCCATAGAGAATAAAAATGTAGGTTCTTTTTCTCTACCTTTGTCCTGATGGGACTGCCTTGCATGGCATAACCTGCATAACCTTCTCTTGTTCAGATGGAATATCAATATATTTTCATCACATCTAAGAAGACCAAGGAAACTGGAAAGGGAAAGGAATGGGGAAAGATTTGTGCCTCTGGGATGTGACTTGGCAATAGCCAATGCCAATAACTGTTGGGTTCATCTACAGTACATTAAAATGAATGAAATGCACATCTTTCGAGTATCTGTCAGTAAAGGACTTGCTGGTCATAGCAACATTTTGCTTTTTCTTGATCAAATAAATAATCCTGCAGTTCCTATTGCACTTCTTTCAAGGCAAACTCTGTTGTTTAATAGAAAAATAGCTTTAAGTAAAGCATGAGCAACTGAGGAAAATGAAGAAGAATGGGCACCAGCAGAAGGATAAACATATGATATGTGTTATAAAACGCATCAGAGAACAATTATTTTGCTACATGCAACATAAATAGTAACTCTCAGCTCTCGTGTGTATTTTTGTGGTCATACATTTAATGCAATGCATATACGATGGACAGTGAGAATGTTCTGGCTGGCATCACTTGGTGACACGAAAACACTTCTGTCCAATTGCACTGTGGTACAAATACAACTTGCTCAACTCTCTCTAGATTTGCACAATTTCAAAGAAGACCAAAGAGGATGAAATCATAGATGAGTTAGGTTATGCTTCAGAAGGCCAGTTTCAGGCTGTTAGCCAAAAATTGCCAAACATTAAAGTAGAAACACAGTAATAATAAATAACCATTCATGACACAGTGACCTTCTCAGGGATTTCCAGTGCCAACTTCTAGGGGCACTCTGGGATCATGTAGCTTGACCACATCTGCACAGGCTGGCTCTTCTCCTGGGAAACACACTGGAGAACCAAACTCCTAACCTCTGACTCTGCCACTAAGTGTTCTACCTCACCAAGCTATCCATCATTACTCTCCCAATTCCATTCTTCAGTGCCCTAGCGGTTGATAAGACCTTGTAGGGCAGCTTCAGTAGATCCTGCTACTTCCTTGGAGCTCTGTGGATTCTCATTAAAAATTGAGACAAACTTTTTATTTAGCTGCTTAGCTTGACTGTCCAGTTCTTAAGGAGCCATGGAAATTTTTGTTAGTTATGCCTGCTTTTCTTAGGTGTATTATTTAATGCTGCATAAATAAGGAAATTCTGATGTGCCCATCATAAAATAATAGTGGATTCTTGGTTAGATATAGGTCCATCTCAACATCATCATGTTTGTAGGCAGTATATTTAGAGGAGGGGGTATTTTAGTAAGTTTATGGGGAAATAAAATTGTAATAAAATAGTTAGAAGAGCCATAAAACACTCAAAATAGCTATGATGATGTGAGAAGAGCAGAATGGTAGCCAAAGAGCAGAAAGAAGGTAAGAAAAGCCGTGAAATGTTTCCACATCTGCTGGGCCTCTTGGATTAAAAAACACACACACACACACACACACACAACCACCACTCTTATGATACCAGAATGAAGAGAATAAGCTATGAAGCTAATGCCATGAACGCAGACAAAAGAGCTTCCTGGGCTCACTGTGATACTTCTGCGATTACTGCAGGGAATATGATCACCAGCATCACTATGACCTCAAGACTGGTAATGGTAGTGGGGAGTATTTTATGGAAACCCTTTGTACCCCGAAAAGCTTTTTAGCACCAAAAAGGTCAACTGTAAGCTTTCAGGTCTCATTTGTTCCATCCATAGAACCATTCCATGGTTAGAAATTAGCCCCTTTCCTAAATGAATTTGTAAAAAAAAGTCATAATATATTCACGTTGATATGTTATATAAATAATTGCATTTGTATGTGTTGTCCTAAAATGGGGGGGGGAAGTAAGCAGTCCTTCAGATGTTGCCTTATCTAACATAAAAAATAGTAGCTGAAATCCTTTTGAACAGTTCTGTGTACACAAGGATGATTATATCAGCAGCAAATTGTGTTCTTGGGGTGCACATTACTAGTACACATTGCAATGAAGTTGTATGCTCCCTGAAATCCTCAAAGGAAGCCTTCAATCACTGCTGACTTGCTGCTGCTGACATCATCATTGTTGTGCATACTGATCTGTACAACAGGATTTCAACCAGTGAGTGATAGTGAGAGGTGCAGTCCTCCAATATCTGAAGAGATAGACATTTCCTTCTAAAAAGGAGTAGCAGCAATACATTAAAGAAATTAGTCTTTAATTTTGGGTTGGAGAAAAAGAGGTCAAAATAATCTGGGGAACTGATTTGCATTAGAGTCCTCCGAAGCTATTACTGTCCCTAAGGGAAGCTGCTATTTGCACCCATAGCAAATTTGGGGAGCATTTTTTGTTGGGAAAACAGTGCTATAGGAAAGAACAATGTCTCATCCGTGCCATCACACTCCTGATCTGAATAGGGAATGCCCTAAATCTACACTTTTTTAAGGGAGAAAAATAAAGATATCAGAATACAGTGGCGCTTGTTCAGTTCTATATTTATTCAGTGCATAGTCTTTTCAATTTCTTTCCCATACTTAGTTTTGAAAGAACGAGCAAAATAATAAACTCAAATTGCCTCATACAGATTGATCCCAGAATTCACATCATTTTCTTTTAATGTCACCTTCACTATTTACACCAACACTGCAGTATATTGCAGCAGCAGTAGTCATTATGGTATGTTTTGTCTAACGTTAGAAACAATACTAATCACAGTGCTACAGAAAACTGAACCAAGTGGATATCTTATGCACAACAGTGTTTGCACCAGTATTGATGTTGACAAGAAAGAAAATGCCTTGTAGTAGATCAAACGTGGAGATACAGCACGGGCATTTCCTATATAATAATTCCTTCCTATCATCATAGTGTTCCAGGACTCAGATGCAACTGGAATGAATATTATTCTTTCTCACAATTCATGAATTTTCTGAATGGATCAATGTAATTTGTTGTAAAAACCTCATCATCTAGCGCATACTTACAGAATGGATAAAGTTGGTCTGCTGGATGTTGTTAGGCTCCTCCTTGCCAACATAGACAATGCCAATGGTGGATAAAAATTGCAGCCCAACAACATCAGCTGGGTACAAGTTGCTGACCCTTGGTGTAAAGGAAACCTCCATGTAGAGCCTCTGCCATTATTCATACTGCTTGAAATGCCCAGTAGAGTTTCATTTCTCCTACCCCATAATCATTGTTTTTCCAGAGAGAGGTTCTTTGCAGTTGAGCAACAGACAGAAGTACAGATTTTATTAGCATGAGTATTTGGTGACAAACACTGTACTCTTGTGGAGCTGTTAAGACAGTGGAAATTCTGGGGTGAAAACATGTATTCAAAGACTAATCTTAAGGGAAGGATGTCAGAGAATTCTTTTCTCTCTCCATGGACCTAGAGCTCTCTGGGACAGCATCATTAACAGAGGGTCAAATTACAGCTTTATCTTGTTTCCTGCAGAGGTGTTCACCCAATGAATAAAAGGCATCTCTATATGTCACAGCACATGCTTTCCTCATCTATACATCTTGCATTCAGAATGCTTTGTTTTGTTATTTAGGCTGAATTTGCATGTCTGAATGCTGAGGCACTTCTACTTCTAGGGCAAAATGACTTTGCTGGTCCTCCTTGATATCTCAGCCGCCTTTGACACCGTTGACCAGGGTATCCTCCTGGAGAGGCTCTCTGAGTTGGGAATTGGTGGCCTGGCTTTTGCCTGGCTCCGCTCCTTCTTGGAGGACCGTCCCCAGAGAGTGCAGATTGGAGAGAGTTTCTCGGCCTCACGGAGCCTCAATTGTGGAGTTCCGCAGGGCTCGATTATTTCTGCAATGCAATTTAATATCTATATGAGGCTGCTGGGAGGGGTCATCAGGGGATGTGGGACTTTGTGTCATCAATAAGCTGATGATACTCAGCTCTACATCTCCTTTTTTCCCCCAACAACAGTGGATGCTGTTTAGTCCCTTGAGTGCTGCCTGGGGGCTGTTCAGCAATGGATGCAGGAGAATGGACTGAGGCTGAATCTGGGCAAGACAGAGGTCCTTTGGGTGGGTGTCCCAGACATCAGTGGTTTGGGAAACTCCCTCTCTTTTTTGGGTGTGTGTGTGTGATTCTTACCACCAAGAGTGAGGTTCGCAATTTGGGTGTACATCTGGACCCGGTATTCACCATGGAGATCCAGGTATTGTCAGTAGTCTGTTCCGCTCATTTCCACCTTCGGCGGATTGCCCAGCTGCATCCCTATCTTGATGTGGGGGTGCTCACCTCTTTGGTCCATGCGTTCGTAGTCTCGAGATTAGACTAAAGCAATGCACTCTACGTGGGGCTGCCTTTGAGATTGACACGGAAACTTCAGATGGTGCAGAATGCGAAGGCCAGACTTCTTATTGGGGTGAAACGGTACCACCATATTTCCCCCATATTTCCCCCACTCTGGCTGCCTTGCATTTCCACGTTTACATATAAAGCCCTAAGCGGTTTAGGACCTCAATATCTGGCAGAGTGCCTTCTCTCACTCAGTTCTGCAGTTCTGACAAAGTCACTTGTTCCAGTCAGGATGGGTGGCTGAGCGGCCTAATGTCAAGGGAGGTCTGGAAGGAAAGAACAAGGAACTGGGCCTTCTCAGCCAGTCGAAATCCATCTGGCTCCCTCTCTGGATATTTTCAGGAACAAACTTAAAATCTGTCTATTTGGGAAGGCTTTCCCTCTTGCCATATCTTAATTTCTTATACTTCTGCCATCTTGGATTTATAATATATGTTTATTGGTTTTATTATTTTTAAATTTGTAAGCCACCCAGAGTAGACCTTTGGTCTAGATGGAAGGGATAGAAATCAAATAAATAAATAAATAAATAAATAAATAAATGCTGGGACATAAAGCTTCATAAAGTGCATATAATCCCTTTTATGTCTTATTGGACCTTGAGTCACAAGCCATGGGCTGAGGCCTATGTCCACTGTAAAAGGCCAACAACAGAAAAGGGGATATTCATAGTGAGTTGTGTGGGGTGTAGTCTATTCTTGTTGCAGTCTAATTCCTCTGCTTGTTGTCTAAATGTTTAGAGTGGAGGGGCTTGACATGGCAATCCAACTCAGTACAAGAAGATAGATGAAATTCCTTCCACAATGCTTCATGGTTTCATGGTAATGAGTCTGTGAGAACTGCTGTTTAATGAGTTTATAGGGCGGGAGAAGCTGCATGTGGAAAAATGGGAGTAGAAGACAGCATTTTCTCATGGAAAATCTGTGGAGTATTAGTTTCCCTCCTCCATCTAAAGACTGTCCTCGTGCACCTCTTCATTCTGGCTCTGTTCAATGTGATGAAATACCATTTGAGTGATGTCTCTCCATTGCATTGAAGAAAGAGGAAGTAAGAGGACTGTAGGGATCTTGACAGCAGGCAATACATTATGTGGATACAAAGAGCCTTGTCAGTAAGCTTGATCTTTCTTGTCAAAGCCTCCATGGTCCTTGACTGGGAAAGGATTTTCTCAGAAAGGAGAGGTCTAGGTTGTGCCATTTGCTAAGCAAGAAAGTGGGAAAGTCTTTTGCAGCTTAAAGTTTGTACATTTATTTTGAAGAACTTTTCTGAATGCAGCCCAGAAGAACTTTGTCAGCTTTTGTAGCATCCATGACCCAACCCATGAACCATCTTTAGTGGCCACAAGGTAATCTGTGCACATAGTACTGCTGATGTTTTTCATTGTCTGGTCTGGACTGGAATTCCTGGTTCTTGTTTCTGCAAACATCATGGTAGATTCTTATTGCCCTCTTTTAGTTATTCCTGCTATGGAATGCCACTTTTGAAGACAAGATACAAAATGATTCCTCCTATGGAGTCCTTAAGCATGTATACTATAGGAATAGGATTTCTTCCCATGCAGTATTACTTTCTTGGAGGGAAACCACAGGCATACTGTAGCTGCTTGGTGCCCTTCTGATGTGGGCACGAAGCAGTGGATGTAAACTGTGGATGGTGAGACTGTAGCCAAACCCAGATTGGGCAAGTGTGAGAATTTAATTTACAACTTTGCATGCTATCTGTAGTTTGTGTGACGGGGGGAATTTTTGGACTGGAGTGGTTGTCCAGCACTAATCAATTGTTCCAGCTTTTGAAATTCAAAGACAGCCCTGCCTCTCTGCTGAGTGTTCTATCTTTCATAGGTAAGTGGCAGTTTTGTTTGTTGCTGTTGATCTGTTCAATTGGTTGCTAGTATATGTGCAATCAAGAAAGCAATATACACAAGTCTATAACTTTAAGCAATTGTTAAGTAACTTTTTTAAAAAAATCTTTCTTCTACAAATATCTCAAGAGTGAGTTATTGAGACTTGAAGTGCCGCTTAATAATGTTATCTAACATCAACTATGGGGAATGTAGCTGTTCTCTTGTGTGGATCTCTGTACTTCTTCTGTGTAGCAAAAAGATAATTTTACCAGAAATTCAAAATTCTGCAACATAAAGAACATATACTGTGGCCAAGAAAAATTCTTTCTTTCTTTCTTTCTTTCTTTCTTTCTTTCTTTCTTTCTTTCTTTCTTTCTTTCTTTCTTTCTTTCTTTCTTTCTTTCTTTCTTTCTTTCTTTCTTTCTTTCTTTGATCTCATGCATATACAGCAAAATGGAAAAGCATGCATTTATTACATGCTGTTTTCTTATGTACAAATGAGTTCTGTGTTAGAAATGGATTAGATGTGAAATGACCCTGACACTATTAACGCTGAGGGAGAGTGCGATAAAATCTCATAAGAACAGATCTGAACATTGCATTTAATTTAGCTCTTGCAATTCCTTACAATCCATTTATAGACCAGACTAGAAAAAGCCATTTTCTGTTGTCACGTTTTGTGGCATAAATGTGAGGTCTCACCACATTTTTCTTCAAAGCCTAATTTTCTAAATATCAAAATAGCTTACCCAGCATGCTCTTTCTCTTGTCAGGTTTGTTGGAGATGAGGCTAGCAGCAATTTACAAGAGCCATTCTATTTTTGTACCTAATAATAGGGAGAGGCAGGCAATCTTCTGGCATACAGATTCACCTTTCTTTCCCAGGGCTGTTCAGTTTGATTCACTCATAGCCTTGTGCAAATCAAGGTCCTTTTTAATTCAATGGTCCAGTGCATTGTTTTTTTACAGGGTCTCCTCCCCCAAAAAGGAGCAGCTTCTGGAACAAAATGCAATGAGTGGCCTGTAAGCCGGGGGAAAAAACGAAGAAGTTGTGTTGGTGTTTTTGATTCATTTCTATGGAAACAGAATAAAAAGAGGAAGTACACAACAACAAATAATATGTGTGGTTCACTTAGTGTGTTCAATGCCAGCAGCTTTTGTCAAATGCAAGCATTCTGCTACAAGTGTCAGCATACAAAACTGGCCTGTTCAAGGATCTTCAGTGTGCAGGTGAATGTGGTATTATCCCCTTCCCTGATGTTTAAGGCATCTTGCATTTCAACTGTCTGGCAGTTCCATGTTATGAGACAGCAGGAGGGATGACAATTTATAATTATTTTGGATGTAACTGTGATCAGTGTTTCTGTTTCCAGATTAAAGTGTTTCAACATATTTCTTGAGAAAAATGCTGTTGTTTCTCAGAATTCATGTCAGATGGCAAATTGTAAACCAAGTTTGGCTTAACTGAATTTGTTCCTTTGCTCAAGTCAAAAATGCCAGACTCGGGACTAAGATCCCTTTGGTTTTTAGTTATTAGCTCAAAGAATGAGCCACCTGCATTAAAGGTTGTTGAGTATGGTTGTTGTAGGTTTTCCGGGCTCTTTGGCCATGTTCCTTATGGTTGTTCTTCCTAATGTTTCACCAGTCTCTGTGGCTCGCATCTTCAGAGGACAGGAGTCAGAACTCTGTGCTCTGGTGCAGTTTTGTGGGATAGTTGAGTATTATAGTTATGAGTATTATACTTTTGTCCTTTTCAGGAGATTGGGTGATTATGGTGACCAAGAAAACATCACCAAACTGAAGAGGAAAAACAGCCACCCACAAATAAAGTATTTCTGCCGTACATCAAAGGGGTCACGGACCACATGGGGAAACTTTTGAAAAAACGCAACCTACAAAGAGTATTCAGGTCCACCACAAAAATAGAACAAATGTTACTGTCTGCAAAGGACAAAAGGGATCCCCTTGCCACTGCAGGAGTATACCAGATATCTTGCAGTTGTTGCCAGGTATATATTGGAACCATAAAATGCAGCATCCACACCAGAATCAAAGAACATGAGAGACACTGCAGACTAAAACAACCGGAAAAATCAGCAGTAGCTGAACGTGCCCTGAAAGAAGCTGGACATGACATTCTAATTCAAGTCTAAAACTCAACAAAGCCTGGCTCCCAGCACTGAAAAATATAGTCAGCAAAAGGTCAACAAACTCTACACAGCCATAAGGACTGGTGATTACAGCACACAAAAGACCAGCTAACAACACCCATCTATAACAGTGACAGATCAGCTCTCCCCCTTATCATAACAATACACCCACAACAAAAAACACTCCAATCACCATAATCACCCAATCAAAAGCTGATTCCCACAGCTATAAATACTCAGGTAAAGGTAAAGGTTCCCCTTGACAATTTTTGTCCAGTCGTGTTCGACTCTAGGGGGCGGTGCTCATCCCCGTTTCCAAGCCATAGAGCCAGCGTTTGTCCGAAGACAATCTTCCGTGGTCACATGGCCAGTGCGACTTAGACACGGAACACTGTTACCTTACCACCGAAGTGGTCCCTATTTATCTACTTGCATGTACATGCTTTCGAACCGCTAGGTTGGTGGGAGCTGGGACAAGCGATGGCAGCTCACTTTGTCGCGTGGATTCGATCTTACAACTGCTTGGTCTTCTGACCCTGCAGCACAGGCTTCTGCAGTTTAGCCCGCAGCGCCACCACGTCCCTAAATACTCAACTATCTTATAAAACTGCACCAGAGCATAGTCAGAGTTCTGACTCCTGTCCTCCGAAGATGCCGGCCACAGAGACTGGTGAAACATTAGGAGCCCAAAAAAACTACAACAACCATCGGATTCTGGCCATGAAAGCCTTTGAGAATACATTGCAGAGAACACTTAGATTTTCCATTGCTTTTTCCTGTCAAGAGGAATTTGTTCTTGAACACCGAAGAGAAAATGCGCATATAGCCAGATTATGAACTTGTTTGTTTGCTTATATACAATGAATTTTTGCTGGAGATGATCAGACAAAAGAAAATAGCAAAACCCATTGCCAACAGACAAAACAACACTGTGTACTAATCATACATAATGATATAATTTAAAACATTTGTGAAGCAGAACAGAATATATTTAATGAACAATCAAACAATGGAAGTGTGTTAAAAGGATTTGGGACTAAATAAAAACCTAACCCAGTGAGATAGTTCTGAATATTATCAACTGAAGGCAATTTCCTCCTTCCCTCCCCAGTTCTAACAAGATTTTGTTGGAATCATCCACACTGGTATATAGTTATGCTATATAGGTAACTGATGGCACTGTTTGGGTCAGAAAAAAAAGACCATATCTGCTTCTGTTCTACATAGAATGAATCCATCATTCAACTTTAAGAGCTATGAACTTTTCTGACACAGAACCAGGGCATGCATTCTTTTTGGCATGAAGATGCCAGCCACAGATGCCGGCTTATGTGCACATTTTCTCTTCAGTGTATTGGAGCTGTGGTGGTAGTAGCAACAAGAACTGATGACAGGTGGTGAGTCTTGGCTGTGAAATTCTGAGCTGTTCTGAGCCTTCCTGATGTGGTGGCTGGCTTCCTATCTTTGCTGATGAGCTGTGGAGGGGACAGTGGCTGCATAATCAGCTGGGAAAGGAAGAGGAGTGGCAAAGAGGCAGCAAACCTCTCAGAAACTGGGGCCAGATTCCAGCCTTTGTCAATTGGCTAGGAAGTAAAGAAAGGCTGCATGGTCAGCTGGGAAACATTTGATTGAGAGTTGATTGGGCTGTGAAGGAACTTTTACCGTTTAGATGGGAGGAACATTTCAAATGGCACATCACTCTTCACACTTTATGTGGTGCTTCTATCCAGGCATTCTGTTTACAAATGAAAACAAGTTGCATAAGTGTTTTTCATGCATGGATTAGTTCATGAATTCTTTTTGAAAACTAATTTTCTCAGGCTGAAGAGAGTTGGGCTATATTCATGTTCAGTTATATTGGCTTAGGAGCAATGCTATAGTCCTTCTCCAACCACAGAGTAAATGTGTGGAGAAGGGAGACAGGAACCACATCTGTGACTTGACCCCAATGTTGTGTGCACTGTTGATATCACCCACATTGTGTGAATTGCTGTTCCCATTCCCTGACATCTCTGTGTTCAATACTATGTCTGACAAGAGGCATCTGTCCATGTACAGCTAAAAGTCTTCACAGTCTCCTGGTTCTGGAGATTTTGTCTTATCCTTACCAAAGGAGTTCTCCAGAAGGGCTTTGATGTAATCTTAGTGTCAAACTAGTCAGTAAACTTAGTCCATGTTTTCTTTCCATAAGTGGTGAAAAGTATCTATTTGTCCTAGCATTAGGTTTTTTCCATCTCTGTATCTTACAGCGCACTGTGCTTTGTTTTGTAACACATAACTGGAAGATAAACATAGTCTTCATTGACTAGTCTGACTGCTGAGACCCTTATGCCTAAATAAATTGCTTTGTGGGAGGAAGAATGAGCTAATGTCAAGGAATATGTATTCCATTTTGTATCTAGATTTAGTCTTACATATATCCATGTGATACTAGCATGGTCAAATATACTGACACTCAAACAAAGTCCTCAGAAAATTGTAAAATGTAACAACCCTTGATAGTTTGAATCTGTGGTTGTCTGTCATAGCCAACATTTATCCCTGTAAAGGTTGATTCCAGCTATGAATGAAGCTGTAGATATAATGCTTCAAAATATATGAAGTTTGAACAGGCAAACATTTGAGTCAGAACAATATATTTCAATTAAAACTTATAGGGTTAAAGTTACAGATAAGAACTTGAAACATATTTCAATCTAAGAATACAGTAGGTTATAGTCTTAAAAGGCACAATAAAAAAACAGAGAATACATTTCTAAAATACATCATTAATAAGTAAAAAGCATTACAACTTTGAGCAACCTTTAGCCTTTAGCATATCCAGACATGGCATGAAAAATATTCTAAATATTAACCCAGCCATCTGGTGGTTTAAATCTATGGAGTAAAATCTATGCTCTCTGTGTGTTGTCTCTGTATTGGTGGTGTTGTTGCTTCATGTTATCCTGGATTGACTTGACACCTTGGTTATGTCACATGGGTCCTTTTATAGGTAGAGAATATGTGTATAATGTGAGATAGCATTAGTTGCCATACCAATGTAAATTCTGATAGACTTTGCTAGATGAGAGAAAGTTCCTTGATTAAGAAATATAAACACCCCGTTTCTGTCCCTACGCTATCAAAATTAATATTGTCTGCTATAGCATTTACTTATTTAGAAGGCTCCACAGACTTTACAATGTGTTCTGCTAATCTTTCAGAGACCATAGACTTTTACATCTATTTGCTGCTATAGCAGAACTAGCTGTTTGCGCTAAAGTAATCTCTAACAGGCAGCACACTGCACTTCAGTCCTCCATATCTCACATATCAGGGTTATAATTTTGTTGTTGTTGTTGTTGTTGTTGTTGTTGTTGTTGTTGTGTAGTTGTTAAGTTGTGACCGACTCTTCGTGACCCCATGGACCAGAGCACACCAGGCCCTCCTGTCTTCCACTGCCTCCTGGAGTTGGGTCAAATTCATGTTGGTAGTTTCGGTGACACTGTCCAACCATCTCATCCTCTGTTGTCCGCTTCTCCTCTTGCCTTCATTCTTGCCCAGCATCAGGGTCTTTTCCAGGGAGATTTATCTTCTCATTAGATGGCCAAAGTATTGAAGCTTCAGCTTCAGGATCCCCTTAATATCGCTCAGTGGTTCAGGTGTCTGGTTGCAGATCCAGAAGTTGGGAGGTTGATCCCCCACTTTGCCTCCTTGACTGGGGCTGAACTAGATGACCCATAGGGTGCCTTCCAGCTCTGCAGTTCTAAGATTGATATTAATAATAATTTAATACTTTATAAAAAATTTCAAACTCTGACAGTTCACCCATGTGGTTCACTTGTAGGTTGTCTCTATTGACCAACAGTCCAGTGTAGCAATCTTGACAATATCGGTTTTAGCAACTGGATCCAAATAGCCTTAGCCAAGCTTAAGAATCTAAGGGTATGGGACATTGAACTACAGGACCATGTTGTCCAGTTAGGGAAATATAACTTTCTTAAGAAATCTTCTTTTATCACCTCCTCATATTTAGCCAGCACGATGTCATCTAAAGCCATTAGGGCTTTCACACTAGCTAGGCTCAATGTCTTTCCTTCTAAGCTTCTGGAGGGAAGATTTCGAGGTTTGCCGGCATCAGATTGTCTCTGCCCTTGTAATAATGATAAGGTTGAATCAGTTCGTCGTGTTCTTTTCTGTTCTTGCTATCGGGATCTTCGTATGGAGCTTTTATCACCCATTATCTGTAAATCTCCTGGGAGATCAGAGGAGGATTATGTGCAGTGGCTACTCTCAGACAATACCCCTTATATCACAAGTGGCCAAATTCTGTGCTGCAGTAATAGTTGTTCATAAACAGATGTTTGGGTAGGCGATTTTAGATGGATAATATGTTTTAATATAATACTACCTGAAGTTTTACCAATATTAAGGATATATGTTGTTATTAATTGGAAAGAGGGGTTGTTTTATTATGTTTTAATGGAATTTTATTATCCTGCCTGAAACAATAATTGTATGTATCTATTTTATATTGTTTTGGTTTTACTGGTCATTGACCGTAATAAAGTATTACTACTACTAAGCTTAAGAATCATGCAAAAATTGCAAATTTCTGCTTTATAGTACTCCTTCAATGTCAAACTGAAAGGCTCTGAAAGATAGGCTTTTTACATTACTGAGAAGGACATGCTACTGTAATTTCTGTGAGTTACTGTAATTTCTATGTGCTACAGTAAATCCTGCTAGATCATTATATATATATTCCAGTTTGGAAGAGAGCCATCTGTTTTACACAGAATCCTTTCTCACCAATCTTTTTGACAGACTCATCTGCCAGAAAATATGCATTGCCCAATTGCTGACTGGACACTAGCTGCTCAAGTGGAATGGATATTTTCTCACATCAGCAGACCCGTTAGAGCAGTGGTTCCCAACCTTGGGTAACCCAGGTGTTCTTGGACTGTCATTCCCAGATACTCTGGGCAGTGCAGCTGGTAGTTAAAATCTTCCGGGAATTGCTGTCCAAAAACACCTCAGTTATCCAAGGTTGGGAACTACTATATTAGAGGGTACACTGTATTATTGGAACTTCAGTTTTGGCAGAACTGTCTTTGATGATGTTCAGAAACTGCCATTCATTTTAAACATGGAGAGCAGACTGCCAATGGGACCCAAACAGCAGGTTCACCAACCCCTTGGTCTGAAACAGCTTCACTACTGTTCCGCTTCTGAGCTCAGTTCAATGCTTTGGTGCTTGCATTAAAATCCAACACCGACTGTAGGCATTTATTTCACCATCTTCTTTTGTACTAGTCTGTCCCCCCATTAAAGTTGTTATCATGGGGTTCTTCTGGTTCCTCTGCTTTCCAAGAAGTGGAGGGTGGTTACCAGAAAGATTGTCCCTTGGTGGTGTTCTTCGGCACGCTCTTTCTGGGGTTAGGGGCTTGCCTTGGTGCAAGGGACGTGGTGGTGCTGTGGGCTAAACCACAGAAGCCTGTGCTGCAGGGTCAGAAGAGCAGCACTCGTAAGATCGAATCCACGCGACGGAGTGAGCGCCCGTCGCTTGTCCCAGCTCCCGCCAACCTAGTGGTTCGAAAGCATGCAAATGCAAGTAGATAAATAGGGACCACCTTGGTGGGAAGGTAGCAGTGTTTGGTGTCTAAGTCGCACTGGCCATGTGACCACGGAAGATTGTCTTCGGACAAAACGCTGGCTCTATGGCTTGGAAACAGGGATGAACACCGCCCCCTAGAGTCAAACATGACTGGACAAAAATTGTCAAGGGGAACCTTTACCTTTACCTTTGGTGCAAAGCCCAGACAGCTCATGCAGCAAATGTAGATTTTGGATTGAAGCACTTTCTTACTCAAACCACAAACGACTCCTGGTGCCATGCAAATATCTTTTTATTTTCCCAGACTTCTAAATACTTCACGTAGATGTGGGCAGTGTGCTTTATTATGCTGTGCTGCCGAGTTTCTTTGCTGCTGTTTTATATTCTTGCCCTGTGTTTGTTATATTGTACATTTTTACAGCACACCACTCGAGAACAGCCATAGTGTTGAAGGTGAAGGGTATAAATATGGAAAAGAAATACATACATGAAATATGTCCGTATATTTGAATCCCACAGTGTAGAAGAACCTCTCAGAACCTACCACATAGTCTGAGTAACATACAAATCAGCCTTGTGAAAGTAGTATCGACACTGAGCTACTGAATATGTGAACTTCTCCATTTTTATTTCAACATAAGGCAGAACAAAACAAAGCAAACAAAATAAAATACAACAACATTGTGGCATCTTAAAAACTAAGTGTTCCATTTCAATGTTAGCTGCTTCAGATGTATCCACAAAACTTTGCTTTGAAATAGAACAGTTAGTCTTTAAGGTGCCGCAACATTCCTGTGTTTTATTTTTTATTTATTTATTTTTTTTGTCTAGATATGCTTGTACAGACTAATATGGATACTTCTTTGGAAAAAAAAGGGAGGAGCTGTGTGGTCATTACAAAACATAAATACAAGAATAGGCAATACCTTTATAAGCCATTAATATAAATTAAAAAAAACATACAATATGAGTGCATGACCTGTGCCTCTTTGTTTGAAGAAGTGGGGTTTGAAATCCAGCCCACAGCTGCCTCAGTGGCACCTTTAAAACAACTTTACTGCTTCCTGCCTCATCGAAGAGAGAGGTGCCTGGCAAAATTCATCTTTCCAAGAACTTTGCTTCTAAGAATAATATCTTGGCAAACCTCAACTTGACATAAATGTTTGGACTTTTGGTACTACTTACTTTGAAGAAGTGGGATTTACCCATGAAAGCTCGCATAGTACATGATTTTTTTAATTTTTTATTAGTGGCCTATAAAGGTATTGCCTTTTCTTGCATTTGTTCTTTAAAAAACTTCAGTATAGGATTATTGCCTCCAAAGTGACTGTATGGCCTCCAACACTTACAAGAGATTTCCAGATAAGGAAAAATACAGAGGGGAAAAAATCATTGATCAAATGCAGAGAAGTAAAACAGTAATAAAAGACAATAAAATACAAAGCAACCAGAGAAGAGAGAATAAGTATAGTTATTCACTATTTTGTGTGATTACAAGGAGGAAGCGGTGGAAGAATCACATTCACAAATTGGAACGGTATCTCGTTCCTGTCCTAGGGAAGGTAAAGGTAAAGGTCCCCCTCAACAATTGTCCAGTTGTGTCTGAATCTAGGGGGTGGTGCTCATCTCCGTTTCCAACCCATAGAGCTAGCATTTTGTCTGAAGACAATCTTCCGTGGTCACATGGCCAGCTTGACTAGACACAGAACACCATTACCTTCCCTCCACAGTGGTACCTATTTATCTACATTTTGCATTTTGCATGCTTTCAAACCGCTGGGTTGGTGGGAGCCGGGACAAGTGATGGGGGCTTATTCCGACGTGTGGATTCGATCTTACGACTGCAGGTCTTCTGACCTTGCAGCACAGAGGCTTCAGTGGTATAACCCGCAGCGCTACCACATCCCTAGGGGATGCCATGTCTTAGGGAAGCAGTGCTTAATTATCTTTACTTCTTGCTATCAGTGTTCTGAATAGCCCACACCCAGTCACTATTTTACATCTTTAGAAAAGTCTGCTCTGGATCCTACCAAAGCCAAGTCCAAAAAGACCTTTTGCTTTTGTTGTTTTCAGTTTTTTGTGTTTTTTTTTTATGATGAAGGGGAAATGATTTGTGATTCTGCTTGTTAACTCAAGCTATGAGTTTCCATCAATCAACTACAAAAACTACAACTTGTCCCAATTTGGGGATGAACAGCTGCTCAAACAAGTTTAATGTATTTTGAAGTCCAATGAAACATCTCTGTGGTATAGCCTAAGTATTTGTACAAGATCATAAATGCACCAAGAATGTTATTAGGATTGTGAAGCCTGTCCCCTTCTTGCCCTGCAGTAGAAAAATTCCATCTGCCAAAAGGAGAGAAAAAAAGGAGGGGGGAAGGGTTTCAAAGAGCAAACAAATTCTGCAACATGGCTGTGTAATCTCTAGAAAAACCTGCCAGTGTCGCATTGTGAAGCCTTTGTGTTCATTTTCCTGTTGACAGGAGCTAGATTTAGGTGAAGTGTTCAGGAGCAAAAGGCTGGGGAAATGTTTAAATGACCAGAAACTCATTTTCTGGCCCCAACTGCATAACTCTTTAGTGGTTCTGCATCTCCGTTTTTCATTGCTCAATGCTTCATCGTGGTTAAACTGCGTCCCACAGCTTCCTTCAAATCTAGGCAGGTTTGCTTACTGCATTGTATGTCATCGTCAGGAGCAACCTTTGTGAGACTTGGGGGAGTCCTGCTTGTTCTTAACGCACCACCTCTTTTCCAATTTTTCTACCAGGAGAACAACACTTACTAAACATAAAGCACAGCCAGAGGGACCCAAACCTGCTCACAGTTTATTTTTGCTTGCTTGCGGCACTATCATAAAAAAAGGGAAGAAAATAATCCGCTCATATCCTTCACACACTGGCGGAGCTGTTTGGAACAAAGAAAGCTCTTAGGAGTCTTCCAGACAAAGGAGAAGGACAAAAAGTGGATTTTAGAGCAGGTCACCTCAGTTTGAACCAAGTATTAGCATGATATGCTGTCTAGACTTTTTATTTTGAGGAGGGGGACCAGTATTATTGTTTTCCTTCCCTTTCTTGGTGAACCAGTTAAATGTTTGTAGTTCTCTTATTCTGGATAAGGAGAGTTGATAGCTGAGGGAAAATGGAAAGGGAGAAGAAGTAAAATTCTTGAAAGCATGAATAATTGCTTTGGGTGACTTTAGTGGCCTTTCGACTATTAACCTAGGGTATTTTGTTTTAAGAGTGTTTTTTTACTGGAGTGGAGCAGGTTAATCTAAGTAGCCTTGCATGCAGAGTTTCACGAGTTACTTAGGGTGTCCTTCTAAAGTGCCATACTGACATGAGAAGAAGTGATTTATAGATGGAGGAGGAAATAACAATCACCCTTTAGACTTTGGCTGTAACTACATTGACAAAAATGTGGGAAATGCTACAAGAGAGGAGCAGCATGATTCAGATTTTGTTGTTGTTGATTACATAACATGAAAGAAAATGCAACTCACCCCAGAGTTTTCCCTCCATTTCCATAGTTTTAACCTCTGCTACTAGGGCTTCTACTTTTTTCCACTGCAGATTTATTGGTTCAGACGCTATGGCTGCTTGAACTGGTGCAGAGGAGGATGTGCTATGGTCAGTGTCATAGCAATGGGGTGGGGTGGAATATTTTAAAACAATTTTTATTTTTTAAATTTCTCTATTTTTAAACAACTTGGTGCCAGTGCTGTTAATCTAGGGGCACTGGACACACACAAAAGGAAAAAAGAGAACAAGAGAAGGAAAAGAGAAGTGGAAATTGTTTAGAGTTTATTAAGATAGTTCTCTTGTGACTGCACCCCCTGCAGAGCTACAAGGCAGCAATGCTAAAAAGCTGTGAGCAAGGTTGTTTAGTCAATTTCCTCTTCCTTGTGTAGTCAGTTAACATGAACAGATCTGGGGAAACCTGAATTCTCCAATCACTTCACAGTGACTGAATTTGCATTTCTTTTGCTGTGTCATTGCACCCTTACTTGGAGTTACAAAGTGTGAGAAGAGTCTATTTATGTTTAATAAAGCCAATTGTCACTTGTGGTGGTCATATACCCAACATTACAGAGGCCAGTTCTATTCTTAAATGCATCCTCTAGTTCAAAGAGTGGTCAGTCCAAGAGTATATTTATAGTATGCATTGTGCTATATTAGAAGAGGCTCTGTTCTATAGACACAGCTAACCCAAGCGATTTGTAAGGTGGAAGGGAAACAGACCACTTACTGACAGATGAACTGAAACTACTCTAGAGTTGATGAACAGATAGGCTTTTGGGGAGATCCCTTCAAGAGGCAAATTAGTTGTCCGCGAAGGCTTTCATGGCCGGGATCTAATGGTTGTTCTGGGTTTTTCGGGCTCTTTGGCCGTGTTCTGAAGGTTGTTCTTCCTGACCTTTCGCCAATCTCTGTGGCCGGCATCTTCAGAGGACAGCAACCTGTGCTCTCAGGTTGCTGTCCTCTGAAGATGCCGGCCACAGAGACTAGCGAAATGTCAGGAAGAACAACCTTCAGAACACGGCCAAAGAGCCCGAAAAACCCAGAACAACCATCAAATTAGTTGTGTCTGCTTACCTTTCTAGAATGTGTATGAGTAGTGTAAAATGTATGCAAACAATAAACAAAAGCACATCAGTTATTTCCTTTATAAGTGGTATTGTGAGCTGTCCCACCTCTTAACTTCATTCAATATGCAAACTATGCATAGTCAATTTGTAATGCTCATGTCTAATTTGTTTCATCTTATAATGGTCTTTTTAAAGATATATTTTATATTCATCTATTCCCTAGATGTAGTCTTAGGGAGACAATTTAGGTTTTTGAACCTATAGCTGAAGAAAGTAAAGTCTGATTCATTTTCAGCTCTTGACTCTTGGCACTGACAAGCACAGCAAATAGAAAATTGAGAAACATATCCTTTGTAGGTCATCAAACCAATTAATCTTGACTAGTCACCAGTGCCGGAGGAAACCATAGAACTCACACAAGTGCTTTCTGGATAATATGTTGGTCTTAACCTTTGTTCTTCTGGTTATAATAAGAGAAAGAGGAGAGAATGAATATGCACTGAAAATTTATTAGCCGCAGACTAAAATCTTGGAGGTATCACACAGAAAATGATTTTTCTGGAAGCTCTTTAATTCAGAAAAAAAATCTTGCCCTTTCTGCTCTCTTAAGCTGACCTTGTAACAACAAACACTAAGAGAAATATTTGTTGTACCCTCCCTGTTTTTTTCTGTGAAGCAGAAGTGACCAGAAGAATGGATGTAGAACAAATCTTTCTGAGTCAGTCTTGAAAAGAGGAACCTCATATAATTGTTTATTTATGTTATAAAGCCTAGTTTATTTCATTGTCTGTCAGTAAAATCACGAAACAGACATCTTAATATCTAGATGTTTTAGAGCACATTTTACTAGGTGATATACAACTGAAAAATGACTGATTGTGCTTGATAAGAGATTGATCTTGTGTCAGATAGTATCTTCTGCAAAGATCCCTAGTAATATCTTTTTACTTGCTTGTTTGCTACGTTATCCCTGTAGACTAAGCTGGACACACCTCAAGATGCATTGAAACATTGAGGCATGGCGGAACAGAAGTGTAGTTATATATATATATAAAACTACATGTGTGTGTGTGTGTGTGTGTGTGTTTGTGTGTATACACACACACATACACACACACACACATATATACATACACATACATATATATATACATATATATATGTGTGTATATACACACACACACACTCACACACATATATATAAACACATACACACATATACATATATATACACACATATACATATACATACCGTATATACACACATATACATGTATTGTTTGGCTTAACACCATTTCCCATTTTCTCCCTTGAAACTATTTAAGTTTCTCTACCCATATTCTGAAAACCTTGATTTGTCTCCTCAAAATAATATTGGAGAGATTCTAATATTAAAATATTAGAATCAAAAATAATATTGGAGAGATTCTAATATTAGTGCTTCTGTCTTGAAGCACAATGTAAAATACTGTTGTTGTTGTTGTTTTTGTTGTTGTTGTTGCTGCTGCTGCTGCTGCTGTTACGTGCCATCAAGTCATCCTCAACTTGTGGCAATTCCATGTATGAGCAATCTCCAAAGGTTCTGGTCCTCAACAGACCTGCTCAGCTCTTGCAAACTCAAGCCTGTAGTTTCCTTTAGGGAGTCAATCTGTCTCTTATTTGGTCTTCCGCTTTACCTGCTGCCCTCAACCTTCCCAGCATTATTGTCTTTTCCAGAGAATCCTGCCTTTTCATGTGCCCAAGGGCAACTGGAAACACAAATCAAGTTTGATTTCATCTAGGACCTACTTGTTCCTCCTTCTGGAAGTCCAGGGTATCCACAAAGCTCTCCTCCAGCACTACATTTCAAACAAATCATTTTTCCCCCTGTCATCTTTCTCAACTGTCCAGGTTTTACACCTATACACGGTGACTGGGAAATATGATGATCCTGGTCTTAGTCTCCAGTGACACAGCTTACATTCGATGGTCTTTTCTAGTTCCTTCATTGTTGCTCTTCTGCGTTTCTGTCTTAGTCTGATTTCTTCACTATTGTCTGCACCTAGAGGAATGATTGGACCAAGGCATCTATTTCAATTTCTTCTTAAATGCAGTTAAGCTACACTAAATCACTGGTACTTTTGTAAGCAAAGCAGGCATTTGTTTTGCACTGGAAGATGGTATACTTAAAACGTAAAAATCCATCCATCCATCTAAATGTCTTTTGCATGGCTTAACAGGTGTTTTATGCATATGCAGAACAGATAGCCTAATAAGCCCACATAATGGCTAAGTTTTCCCCCTCTCCTCTTCAGAATGGACAAGACCAAGAAAAGAGACTTGAATGTACAGTGCGGTCTTGACTTAAGAACTACTTGAGTTAAGAACATTTTGACTTAAGAACCGCTCTCATAGGAAAATATTGACTTGACTTAAGTACTTAGATTTGAGTTAAGAACTGAAAAAAAACCACGTGGGAGGCAGGGAAAGTGCAAAATTTGAACTTTCAGTTAACTGTTGGCCAGTGAAAAGGGTGCCTGTATGCTTCGTAACTCCTCCCAGCGTTTAGAAAGTGGATTGGGAGTCTTCAGACTGCCTGGTACTGCCTGGACTGTATTTTCCCTGCCTTCCCTGAACCTTTCTTGACCTAAGAAAAAAAGAAACAAATATCCCCCTCTAGTGATCGAAGGCAGAATAGCAGCTTCCCATTAGTTTCTATGGACGGAAAAGAGCAGATACGGATCAAATGGTTTTCAATGCATTCCTATAGGAAATGCAGATTTGACCTGAGAACTTTTTGACTTGAGAACCGCCTTCCAATACGGATTAAGTTCTCAAGTCAAGACCCCACTGTAGCCTTTTACATCAAGTGCCACAATCTCTAGCATATCCTCTACCAGCAATATATAAGTGGGCTTTATGTCTGTTGGCACTTATCCTCAGGAATGCCTCTCTTTGTCTGGGAGATATAACAGCCTGAAAATACACCATCTTTGCTCAGCATTCATTGCCTGCTGTTACAAATACTGTAGTCCTGTTTGCCAGGCATAATGCCTCTCATACTGGAAGTGCTCTATAAGCATCATGACCATTTGTAGCCTCTTCCTCTATGCATTTATCTAATACCCTTGTAAAGGCCATTACCTTGTTTAGTTTTATGTTTAAGAGGCAGCCCTTAATGATTACATCATAGTGCATTAGTTTCCATTCATCAAGTGTCAGCTCCTACTGAAATCATTGGGAGCCTTACAATTGATTTCCAAAGGTTAAATATAAATGGATTGCTTTTTTTTTAACATCACAGAAATACAGTGTACTAATTTTTTTAAAAAAAATTATCTGAACTAAGGGAGAAAACGTTCTGGATTAAGTGAAGAAATCAAGAAATATGGAGCCAAAGAAAGATGAAGGTCTTGGCTGTGCCTGAGCATGAGACATAGGATGGATACTGGAATTAATCACAGTGCTACAATATATCTCGGTTATAAAAAGAAGGGCTGGAATGATTCTGCTGGAGGCCAAAAGTTGTGCAGAGGTATTAGAAAATTCTGCCTTTTGATAAAGGAGGGCTGGTTGGAAACAAATACAATGACAGAGTTTAGAAACAGAAAGGGGCATATACTTCTGTGAGCACAAACCAAGGCAATAGTTTTAGGCAGGGAAGTGAGAAAAGAAAAATTAAGCCTAGATCTTTAAACAGTCCCTTTTGCTCCCAATCAAAATTCATCCTTAGTTCTTCCATAGCGCATGCTAATTTTCTTAGATCAAGTTATTCAGAAAGAACAAATATTATTAAAGTCTACAGATCTAAAGATGACATTCTGGGGGAAGAAATTCGTTTCCTAAATATATTTAATGTATTTTCTAATTCTCTTTCCTTTTTCAACTGTCCATCTTCTTAGCATAAGTTGCTGTCAAAAGTGAATTGCAGTTGCAAAATTCTATCTGCTCTGAGTACTATGCTCTTAAGATGAATATCAACCAGGCTAATTCCACTGGAAACAAAATACTGTGGTAATGTAAATATTGTTTTCTTAGATCTGTATATTAAGGAGAAGATTAGTGATTTTTCTAGATAGAAAATAAATTGTGTTTTAACTGAATGCTCTCACAACTGTTTTCATGTGCACATAATCCAGTTTTAGAACAAAAAAAAGTATTAATAACCATACCAGCATAACATTTACAGTATATTTTCTCCATGATAGGCTTGCACCGTATGAGAGTAAGGCATTCTATGTACATCCTGGAGAAATGTGTTGAACTAATGACATATCAGTCAGAGTTCCTCTCAGTGTTCACTCAAACATAAATATAAGATAGTTGGTGAAATATGCTCCCCATCAGTGTTGAAATCGCTTAGGGCAACAGAGTCTCATATTCATTTTTGCTGACGCTTGTCCTCATCAAAACAGGATCAGGAACACAGCTCTTTCAAATTCAACATATATTTGAATGGAAAGTTAGCAAGAAAGCCCAGCATAGTTGCATTTCCTTTCAGCAGTGGAAATTTCCCCAAAATGAGGGGATTAGTTAAATGGAAGACAAGAGTCAGAAAGATCAAATCCTTGCTGTATGCTTGGAGATTTTTTTTAAAAAATGAACTGCTATACTATAATAGAAGTTCAGGTGAAATGTATTTCCTAGATTAGAAGACTCATGAAGGCATCAGTTGCCATTTTCTGTGTTTGTAGAAACCTGTCTTCTAAAAGGTTCCACTTTATCCGGGAAAGGCAAGCTAAGCTAAGACTTGCCTATACGGGACACATATTCAAAAGTTTTCTATGAAAACTGAGTTGCTGTATATAAGTGAATGTTCTCCTGAAAATGTGAACTCTTAGCTTGTTTCTTTTCCTAACCAAGCCATTTGGTTAGGAAAAAAACCTAATGAACTGGCTACGGAGAACCCTACATAGGAAGGATCGCTGTGCAGAAAAAGCTGTAAATCCCACCTCTAGTTCTTTCTTTTGGTTAACAGAAGGATACCAGTCTGAAAAAAGCAAAAATAATAATCTCCTTTTGTGCACTGCGGAATCATCCTTTGAAAATGATCACATTATTTGGTATGGTCTCTAAGAATCACAGGGTTCAGAGGTCTCTTCCTGTTCCTCCTTCTTATAAGTTACATTTTTCTGCAAAAGAATTGAGACGCCATATAATTAAAATCTGCAAAAATGAGAAAAAGAATAAAATCAATATATAAAATAAAACAATACCTCCCTGAAAAAAGCAAATTGTAGGAATAAGTAAACTGGACTGAGGCCAATATTAAACAACTGGTCCCTCATGTCAGGTCCATTGCCTAACAGAGAAAGACCTTAACTTTTTAGAGTTCAGATTCCATGACCTCATCCTTCTTTGTTCTTCTGTGTATGTTATTCTATTCTCTAATGTTCCAGAACTAGAGATGGGCACGAACAGCAGTTCGGCCCAGTTCGGTGCAGCACCTTCACAAGTGTTTTGCAGGTGCTACACGCTCCCCTCCCATGCTTTCTCCCCACGATTGCCCACTCGCTGGCAGCGGGCACGCTTCCCTCTTCTGCCTTGTCTGCCCGGTCATCCACTCAGATGAGGAGGCAGGCAAGGGAACCCTGAAGTGCTGTCGGCAAGTGGGCGATTGCACAGGGGAGGAAAAGATGCAGCACCTGCAGAACACCTGTGTGGGTAACAAATTGAACAGTGCCACACTACAGTTCATGCCTATCTCTATCCAGAACTCTTGGTCACTACAGTTGTGCCCCACTTAACGATTGCCCTGCATTATGATGAATCCGCTTCACGACGATGTTTTTGCGATCGCAATTGCTATCGCAAAATGATGGTCTAAATGGTTTTTTTTTCGCTTTGTGAAGATCGGTTCCCTGCTTCGGGAACCGATTCTTCACATTATGACGATCGTCAGGATTTCAAAACAGCTGATCGTCGGATTTTCAAAATGGCCACCGGGTGCTCAAAATGGCTTCCCGCTGTGGATTCCTTGCTATACAGCCACCGAAAATGGCCACCGTATGGAGGATCTTCACTGGATGGTGAGTTTTTAGCCCATTGGAACATATTAACCAGGTTTTAATGCATTTCAACGGGTTTTTAAATTTCGCTTTACAACGTTTTCGCTCTACAGCGATTTCGCTGGAACGAATTAACTTTGTTAAGCGAGGCACCACTGTATATTCCTTGAGCCCCTGAATTGTGAAAACAAACTGAAAAGAGACTACTGACTGGTAATATCTTTTTCTCTCCATGCTTTAAATTTCTTCTGCTCTGCTTTATCTGTTTTCCAAGGCAATTACCTCCTTCCTCCTCTGAAGCTGCAAGCTGCAGGAGTGGTGCAGCTGTGCCATTCACTCTGCAATCTCTCCCCCTTTTTAATCATGGGAAGCCTTATTGCTAATGATTTAATTGACATTTGCTATATTTTTTTCTCAGCAAAATCTCTTTTCCAGAAAAGCTGTGACTTCATTCCTGTTGCCTCTTCATGGATCCCTTACAAGGTCACTCTGCTTCTCAGACTTAATAATGTCCGGTACAGACCCCAGGCTTCGTGTGTTTTGGGTAAAATGTGTTAACTTGGACCACATCGATGTGTTCTTACCTCTGGCAGAAGAATATGAAGATTATTTAAGGAAACCATTCCTTTGGCAAGCATTCGATTATTTATTCACATTCCTGGAGAAGAAATAAACTGCAGTTACCATCAGAAATATTTTCCATGAGCAATGGTGGCAACGTGTGGCAAAATAACGTTTCCTTTAAGAAAATAGAAACTGGCTGAGTAGGTTTACATATCTTGGTTTATGTGTCTTTCTGCATAGTCAGATGTTGGGAGTTCAGTTCCCCACAGTGTCTTCTGTGAGAAGAGCCAGCCTGTGTGACCCTGGGCATGCTGCAAAGTTCCAGGAGGCCCCCAGAAAATCCTGGAAATGGAAATCAGCCAGAACTTATTTGACAGCCGACACAGAGAGAGGGAAAAGGGAAACTGTACAAAATAGTGATTGAACAAAATACCAGAGAAGGACAGAAAGACTGCAGACAGTCAAATAATACTTTGCACCATTTTTCTTTTAGTTTTGAAGATGCTATTATTGCCATTTTATTATATTTCAACAAGGTATTCTTATTGCTTTACATGACAAATGGAAACATATCAAAAAAGCATGGGAAATATATTCACAGTTGACTTTTTTTTTTAAAAGAAAAGCATTTTGTGAAGTTCTGTCAGCAGTGGAAAGTGATGGAGCGTTATAACTAACTCTCATGTTAAAAATCACCATGGTGCGATGTCATTCAGGTCTGAATGTGAGACCTGAAGAACTCAAATATGAAATGCAGGCCTCCTCATCAGAGATTTCCAAATGGCTATTGAAGCATCATCTTTTTTAAAAGGTGACCAATGTACCCTTGAACACTATATATCTTTTAGCTTCTGCATCAGGTAACCTAGGAGATAGCGATAATATGGCTGCATTTGTTAAACAAATAGAAGAAGTAGTCTAACAGAAGATGAATTAACCTCATGGGTTGCCAGGTCTCACGATGCTGGCTGGAGTCTTGCTGTGCCTTCTTGATTCTTCAATAGGGGAGGCGAATCTTAAAATGAATTGTCATTAAAGAAAAGACTGACATTGTTATCACGGGGGTGGCTTCAAGGCCAGGCATCTACCTCCACACATTCTCTGCTTCTGTCTCTGAACAGGTTATGCTATTATATTGCTGCAGCTGTCAGTTATCAGTTGCAAAGCCACTTGGAAATATATTTTTTAAAACTTCAAAATAACATATCTCTTGCATATTTTAGGAACCCCCTAGATATCCATCAATATGTGTATTTATACATGTGTGTGCATGCACACACACACACATGTATGCAAACAAATGTAAATGTAAAATCATTTAAAGACATCACTTAAATGCCCTCATCTGAAGACCAATGTGAATTCTTGGACATCATGGACTCTTGACATCAAACAAGCAGTATCACATGCTAAAGAGAGCATCCACCAGGTAAAACTATTTATTTGGTGTTAATTTGGCTTAAATTGACTGTTCCTGATGGTTTAACTAAATTCCTAATCCCATCTTCGTTAGACACAGGCCATGCTAACTGGGTAATTTATTACACAAAAATTCAGAACCTCTATCTGTTTGCAGCTAAAGACAAACTCTTCAAGTTTCAAAAATGCAGAAAGGGAGAAGATTGCCTATGACTGTCCTGTGCTTTAAGAGATGGGCCATAAATTCCAAATTGCTAGCTCAAGAAGAGCTTGAAACTAATTTTCATGCTGCAACCGCTTCCATCTAAGAAGTTTACTTGGCCTCTACTCCATCAGCCACATTAATTTGGGATATTAAAAACAGCTTTTGAGAGAGAGGACAATGTGTTTTTCTATTTATTTTGCATTTTCCTCTCTTGTGTGTGTTGTTTTCCCTGTTAATTTTTTTAAGAATTGTGCAATTTTTTAATTTGCTGACTTATCTATAATTTTTGTACCGTGTTCCCCCAAAAATAAGACAGGGTCATATTAATTTTTGCTCCAAAAATGCATTAGGGCTTAATTTCATGGGCTGTTTTATTTTTTTCATGCACAACAATCTCCTCGTTGTCATTGTCTGGGTTGTCCGGGATATCCAAAACTTTCTGATATAATTCCTCTGTGTATTCTTGCCACCTCTTCTTGATGTCTTCTGCTTCTCTTAGGTCCCTCCCATTTTTGTCCTTTATCATGTACAACAATCTACATTTATTCAAATACAGCCATGTCATCTTCTTCTGGTTGCTGCACAATGCTGCAGAAGGGTGGAGGGCAGGGTTTCACTTAACTGGGGTTTATTTTTGGTTAGGGCTTATATTATGAGCATCCTGAAAAATCATACTAGGGCTTATTTTCAGATTAGGTCTTGTTTTCAGGGAAACAGGGTAGTATTTTAAGGTTCTTTAGGGCTTTTCAGTGAGTGTCAGATAGAACATGAATGAGAGAAACAAGAGTGAAAGAATCAGAAACATCATTTAACAAAAGGATCAGTAAACAAAATACCCCCCCAACTAATAAGTCACCCCTGAAAAAAACTGAATAAAACCCATATTCCCGCCCCGTCCCCATTCTTTCCTGTGACCTTTGAGGATTTTTATAATGTTAGTATTTCAGAAAAACAGCATCTTGGTGTCTTTCCTTTCCTTTTAATGTCTAATTCTGTTTTCTTCTAGTCCTTTTAACTTATCCTAAAAAATTCTGTAAACCGGATTTGCTTGACAATGCAATAGCAGACGTCTTCACTTTCATACACTCAATAAGAAGCCTTGTGGCACATTGTTTAAACTGCAGTACTGCAGCCAAGACTCTGCTAATGATCTGAGTTCAGTCCTAATGGATTTAGGTAGCTGACTCAGCCTTCTATCCTTTTGACATCAGTAAATTGAGCAATGTGTAGTCTGCATAATTAAATTGTAAAGAGTGCTTTAGGTGCTATGGGGTAGTATATAGGTATATAAGGACTACACTTTGAGATTCCCAAGATGATGTGTTGATGATTTCTTCCAGAGTGATTGAAAATGACATCCTGCTGCTTAAGTCCTCTTAATATATATTAAGGTCAGCCAGCAAATTCATGTTCTTGTGTGGATAGAGAGGACTCAAATGCAACCAATCCAAAACCGAGACACTAAAAAGAAACCTAGAAACCAAAGTTAGTAAGAATGGATGCAAGAGGGAGTAATTAACTGGAAATCTCAACAGGAACACTATTGCAATTTTTCTTTCCAGATTATGTCTACTGAATTCCACTGTAAATAGTAGACTGCCCTCCACTTCTGTAATGTAATTTTGAAGCACTTGATTGTGAAGGAATATCTTTCAGTGTGTAGTAATATTATTACATTCTAATTTCATAATAAATCATTTTAACACTGTCATTTTTATTACTGCATGATAATTATTTGCTATGTTTCCAAAGTTTAGAGGAAAGCATCAGTTTTTATGTAGTCAAAATGGCAACATATCTTGCAGAATTAAAATAAGAATAATGGGGTGGGGTGGGGATCCTAAAGGAGGTTTTTTTTGTTTTTTTAAATTATCAACAGTCCAAGAAAGGTTAATGAATATCCATTTGTAATGGAATACCTACTTATTGTTAATGGAGAAGACATGGAAAACTAGGGTAAGGATTAGAATGGAATGTAGTGTAGTGGAAAAAGCACATGGCTAATTGATTGGATCAACGAAGAGGAGCATCACATCTGTAACATTTTGTTACAGCTTCTATGTTACCTCTTTAAATGACACATTTATTAGTTTGCTATCTCGGTCTGAATCTAGTTTCTGAGTCCCTGAGCTTGTAATCTTATCTTCGCCATTTTTCTTAACATCTACACAGATGCCTTGCTCTTTTCAAAGCAATGAATTTCTAAAAAAATTAAATACAAATAAAGCTATTTCAAAAAAACAAAAAAAAAAAAACACAAACAAACCCACAGTCTTTTGCAAGGGACCCAAACAGAATCCTACAATCTTTCAAAAACGTCTGTGGCAGGAAGGAGCTTGAGATAAGCATTTACCAGACCTAATCAAGTGTGATTTCTCACTGATTATCTTAGAGTTAATTAGGAAGAGTTTTCTTCGGCTTAATCAGAGATATCTGAGAAGAAGTCATTTGCATAACTTCAAGTCACATTATGTCATTAGGACAGCTGAGCTAATGTAAGCTGGCGTTTACTGTAAAATTAAAATATATTGCATTCCAAAGAAGGAAACAAAGAGGCAGTGGGAACCTACAAATTAGAAACCAGCAAGAGCAACCTTAATTGATGGAGTGCAGTATCTCTGCTTCATGAAGCATATAAGTGCATGAAGCACAAGGAATGTAAATGGGTAAAGGCCAGGCTTCTAACAGCGGGGAACAGCATTGACATGAGAAATGCTGGCCACCTGAATATCATTTCATTGCTTCTATATAGGAAGGCGTTGTTGTTCTAGTTGTACTGGATGATTTTCACACATAACAGGCTTAAAGGATGGCAAGTATATATAGAGAGGAAAAGAATGAGACCAGGAATTTGTAGCTCTTGTTAAATATCTCTTTTCTTCTTCTTCTTCTTCTTCTTCTTCTTCTTCTTCTTCTTCTTCTTCTTCTTCTTCTTCTTCTTCTTCTTCTTCTTCTTCTTCTTCTTCTTCTTCTTAAAAAAAGGCTTTGTTTTTGTTTTCTGCTTTTTAGAGTTTATAGCAAATATGACTCCTTGAGTCTTCCCTTTTGGAATACAGTGGTTTTACCATTCTGCTTCTTTCTCCCTGAGCAAATCTAACTTGTGGTGGTGGTAGGATGTTGCAGGAGGAAGGAAAGAAAGGAAAAAGGGGAAAGAGGAAAAAATACAATCGTAGCACAAGATAATATTTTTTTTCTTAGATCTGTATATTAAGGAGAAGATTAGTGATGTTTCTAAATAGAGAATAAAATTGTGTTTTAATTGAATGCTCTCAAAACTGTTTTCGTGGGTACATAATCCAGTTTTAGAACAAAAAAAGTATTAATAACTATACCAAAATAACATTTACAGTATATGATAGGCTTGCACCATATGAGAGTAAGGCATTCTATGTACATCCTGGAGAAATGTGTTGAACTAATGACATATCAGTCAGAGTTCCTCTCAGTGTTCACTCAAACATAAATATAAGATAGTCGGCGAAATATCCTCCCCATCAGTGTTGAAATCGCTTAGGGCAACAGAGTCTCATATTCATTTTTGCTGACACTTGTCCTCATCAAAACAGGATCAGGAACACAGCTCTTTCAAATTCAACATATATTTGAATGGAAAGTTAGCAAGAAAGCCCAGCATAGTTGCATTTCATTCCAGCAGTGGAAATTTCCTCAAAATGAGGGGATTAGTTAAATGGGAGTTGAAGACAAGTATCAGAAAGATCAAATCCTTGCTGTATGCTTGGAGATTTTTTTAAAAAACGAACTGCTATACTATAATAGAAGTTCAGGTGAAATGTATTTCCTGTTCAATGCATTTCAGTGGGGTAAAAACTCACAGTCCAGTGAAGATCCTCCATACGGCAGCCATTTTCGCTGCCTGTATATCCAAGAATCCGTCCCTAAACACAGCGGGCGTTAGAAAGCATGGCTAACAACAAGGCCAGTGGAGGTCATGGCATTCAAGTGGAACTATTTAAAATCTTAAAAGATGACGCTGTTAAGGTGCTCCAAGAAGTACAAGCTGGATTTCGAAGGGGCAGAGGAACTAGAGACTAAATTGCTAACATGCGCTGTATTATGGAGAAAGCCAGAGAGTTCCAGAAAAACATATACTTCTGCTTCATTGCCTATGCAAAAGCCTTTGACTGTGTGGACCACAGCAAACTATGGCAAGTCCTTAAAGAAATGGGAGTGCCTGACCACCTTATCTATCTTCTGAGAAATCTATACTTAGGGAAGGAAGCAACAGTTTGAATGGGATATGGAACAACTGAGATTGGTTTAAAATTGGGAAAGGAGTACGACAAGGTTGTACATTGTCCCCAGCTTATTTAATTTATATGTAGAAGACATCATGCGAAAGGCCGGACTGGAGGAATCCCAAACTGGAATTAAGATTGCTAGAAGAAATATCAACAGCCTCCGATATGCAGATGATATCACTCTGATGGCAAAAAGTGAGGAGGAATTAAACAACCTTGTAATGAGAGTGAAAGAGGAGAGTGCAAAAAATGGTTTGAAACTCAACATAAAAAAAAACATTAAGATCATGGCCACTGGTCCCATCACCTCATGGCAAATAGAAGGAGAAGATATGGAGGCAGTGACAGATTTTACTTTTTTGGGCTCCATGATCACTGCAGATGTTGACAGCAGCCGTGAAATTAAAAGATGGCTGCTTCTTGAAAGGAAAGCGATGACAAACCTTGATAGCATCTTAAAAAGCAGAGATATCACCTTGCCAAAAAAAGTGCGCATAGTCAAAGCTATGGTTTTTCCTGTAGTGGCATATGGAAGTAAGAGCTGGACCATAAAGAAAGCTGACCGCTGAAGAATTGATGCTTTTGAATTGTGGTGCAGGATGAGGCTCTTGAGAGTCCCCTGGACTGCAAGGAGAACAAACCTATCCATTTTGAAGAAAATCAACCCTGAGTGCTCACTGAAAGGACAGATCCTGAAGCTGAGGCTCCAATATTTTGGCCATCTCATGAGAAGAGAAGACTCCCTGGAAAAGACCCCGATGTTGGGAAAATGTGAGGGCAAGAGCAGAAGGGGAGAACAGAGGACGAAATGGTAGGACAGTGTCATCAAAGTTCCCGACATGAATTTGACCCAATTCCGGTAGGCAGTGGAAGACAGGAGGGCCTGGTCCATGGGGTCACAAAGAGTCAGACATGACTAAACGACTAAAGAACAACGACAACTTGACATTGTCCTCTGATATCCTACCTATTCCTCTGGAAGGGGTCATGATGCAAAACCAATGCTATGAGGTGTATTTCTGGTCCAGAGGTCAAAACATAAGGATAAGAATTTTATTGATGGGGCAGGAATAGACAAGAATCTGCAATTAATGTAGAAAGCTATTCTTCTTGCTACATAGAAGGATCTGTTAGTGAAGGTCACCTCATTTAGGTGATACAACTAAACAATCAAGTCTAAGATATGGCTATGGATGGATGAGCATTTGACAGAACAACAGGTCATATTACATTTGCTTTGCAGGCACAACCACCATCTGGGTAACAACAGAGGCAATCCCACATGGCTTAACCAAATTGTTCTATCCTGGACAATTTATATGACTGAATTTTTAATCTTCTAAGGCTAACACCCACTTAGAAGTAAGCCAAATTGAACACAATGGCAGTTGCCTTTAAGTCATCATAGAGAACATGGTAGCTGTTTTGCCGATGCGTTTATCCAGCTCAACATCTAGAGAGAGGGTGTCAGAGATCGTTGTACCAAGGTACACAAAGTCATGAACAATCTCGAATTTTTGGAAATGGTAATAGAGGGCCCTGGCCCATGACTTTTGTTTTCTTCAGGCTGATTGTTAATCCAAAGTCTTGGCAGGCCTTGCTAAAACCATCCACGAGTTGTTGGAGGTCTTCAGCAGAATGGGCAACAACAGCTGGATCGTCGGCGAAGAGGAAGCCCCACATGCATTTCCGCTGGACTTTGGTCTTTGCTCTCAGTCTAGAGAGATTAATGAGCTTTCCATCTGTTCTAGTCCGGAGATAGACACCTTCTGTTGCAGTTCCAAAGGCATGCTTCAGCATGACAGCAGACAAGATTCCAAACAGGGGGGCCTGGTGAGCTCTGGTCCATGGGATCACAAAGAGTTGGACACAACCTAATGACTAAACAAAAACAAATAATCTTGATAACAAACATCAGATCCTGGCCATGAGAGCTTTCGATAATACATTGAATGCCACAACGGGGAGGAAACGGTCAGACAGACCCAAAGACCAGAAACAGTCCAAAGCAAAAGACCACATCTACTATGTTCCTTAACGTTTCTACTATGCTGCAGAGACACAAAAACCATACCAGCCTTCCTCAGGACAAAAAGGACCTTCATTTCCCCACAGGCTAGCTG
The DNA here is from genome assembly GCF_051106095.1 of Pogona vitticeps. NCBI lineage: Eukaryota > Metazoa > Chordata > Lepidosauria > Squamata > Agamidae > Pogona > Pogona vitticeps. The sequence continues at coordinate 193,948,004 of NC_135785.1, read as the reverse complement.
CATCTATGACCGCCTGGAACATGTGGAAAGAATCCACACAACCCACAAAAAAATGGACTCCACAGACAAAGAACTACTATTCCTACACCTCAATATCATCTAAAAAATGCAAAGTCAAGACTGGAACAAGATCGATACCCTCTCCTACAGAAACATGGAAAAAATGGTGAACCACACAGCCAGACAAAAACAGAAATTCAACAATTGCCAAACAAGCCAACCAAACTTCAGAACATGGCCAAAGAGCCCGCAAAAGCCACAACAACCATCAGATCCCGGCTGTGAAAGCCTTCAAGAATACAAATCTTGATATCTATTTCCATGGTATCATAAATGGCAATGCTAGTCATTAACTATTTGAAATGAGTCAAAGTAATTTGTGGTGGTGCTGTGGGCTAAACCGCAGAAGTCTGTGCTGCAGGGTCAGAAAACCAAGCAGTCGTAAGATCGAATCCACATGACGGAGTAAGTGCCCATCACTTGTCCCAGCTCCCGCCAACCAAGCGGTTCGAAAGCATGCAAATGCAAGTAGATCAATAGGGACCACCTTGGTGGGAAGGTAATAGCGTTCCATGTCTAAGTCGCACTGGCCATGTGACCACGGAAGATTGTCTTTGGACAAAACACTGGTTTTATGGCTTGAAAACGGGGATGAGCACCACCCCCTAGAGTCAAACACGACTGGACAAAAATTGTCAAGGGGAACCTTTACCTTTTACCTAAAGTAATTCAAATTGGAACTTTGCTTCAGCAATTAGGCAGGTTCAGTCCACACCTAATTAATTATTGCAGTTAAAGTATTGCCTACACAATATGCACTTTTTCATAATTATAGCTCAGGGTAGCATTTATCTTAATTAGGATCTCTCATCTCATAAAGATTCGCTGCAGAGCATCTTTTATTCAGATTTATTGTAGATGTGTTTTGAAGATGTGGATTGGTGTGCCAGTCAGGGGCAATTGAAGTCTGTTGCGAAGCAGAGCATCTGAAATTATATTTTCTATCTCAGGGAAAATATTAATTGATCTGCATCTAGATAGCCAACATTGTTTTAGTCTGGCAGCCTTGAACAAATTACCTACAATTGTTTCAAAACACAGTTTTCAGTTAATTTGTTCCTTTTTACAAAGAGATGTTAGATTCCATTTATATGAGATGGGCGTTTACTCCTCCCATTCTTTCATTTTTCCTCATTAATTTTCTTTCTTTTCCACTGTCACTTAAGTGGGACCAAAAGTTTCCTAACTGGGGAATAAAAGAGATCAGCAACTGGAGTTATTTGCTTCATCTCCTGATATTTTGGCAGGAATGCAATGGTCATTTTCTAACTTTATAGAAAGAAAAATAACTCATTGCCTGTTTCTGATTGCCTGACAATTAGTAAGGAATTTGGACAAGGAAATCTGTTTTAGTCCATTAATTTGTGCTTCCAGTTTGCAAACTTGTTACACTGCTTACTTTCTGAAGAGACACAACCTATCCCATATTTGATCAAATTTTTAATGGCACCCAGGAGGGCATCAATATATTGTGCTGATAGCAGGATTCAGCATTCTGTAAGCCAACTCAAAAATAGAGATGCCCCAAATAAAAAATTATACCTATGAAACTGGACCTCAGATCAGCACCAAGTATTGCATGGATGTAATGGAAAGTCTGCTCTTGCTCTGTACCAAATAATGAAAAACCATTTGGGCAAAGTTATTATTATTTTCTTAAAAACAGTAAAGCTCTCTTACCTCTGTGCAGAAGAAAGTGACCTTCACTTCCAGCAAATTTGAAAGCGCTCAAATACATTGATAAGACTAAATTTGTATACCTGAAAAAAGTTTCAGTACCAGATGCTTTTTTATTTAAAAGGAATTCAGGCATTCATGGCTCCGTTTAACACTTTATTGGGTAAACCCATCTCATGTTAGATTTTCCTCTTTGTCTACTCATCCACCCCATTTTCCCCCAGCAATATAGTTTATTCTGGTCACTTCTGTATTTCCATGTTATGTGCATGATAGGATAGGCTCAGATTACTCATTTTGCTTGAGTGGGAGTTCAGGCTTGAATTGATCGAGTACACTATTATTTATTTATTTATTTATTTATTTATTTATTTATTTATTTATTTATTTATTTATTTATTTATTTATTTATTTATTCATTCATTCATTCATTCATTCATTCATTCATTCATTCATTCATTCATTGGGTTTATACTCTGCACCATCTGGCAACCAGGCCACTCTGGGCAGCTAACACGATAAACAGTACAATATCAAAACAGGATAAAATAAAATAAAATAATACATACATTCAACAAATATAATAACCAGCAGGATAAATTAAAAGATAGCAATGAAAGGTGGTAAAAAGGATGATGAAAGGATGGCAAAAAGGATGGTAAAAGGGAGGCCGAGATTTCAAAACATTCACACATGTCCATAGAACTTTTGGTCCAATATAGTTTTTCTTCCTCAGCTTGCCTAACTCAAAGAAAGGGAATGGAAATTGGAACATAGCTTTCCAGTCTGCCTTTGACAGATCAGGTGTGGCAACTGTTTAACAAAGAGGTTAAAGGTCTTGTATGTGATGTACCTACTCACACCTTTGCTTCACCATTTGATTCAGTCCAAAACCGTCCTTAAAAATATTTTGACACAGAGGGAATACAGCTACTGTATATCCAAGCTGTTCCTACTTCTGTCTTCTACCAGGAAACATAGTACAGATAATCTAGTCATATTTTGGAATCCTTTATCACAGTAATTCTATATGAGGGAAATTTCATTTGGAATCTGTGTGTAGCATATTTATATTTAAACTCCCATTTAAAAAAGCCAGGAAATTCAATTCTTAAAAAAAGTCTGGTTTATGAATGTGGGATATTGTGCTTTGTACCCATGTGCTTTGTACCCATATTGTGCAGGTGCACAATATTGCACCTGCATTGCCAGCAGGAAAAAGAATGGCAAGCTTTTCATAGCAAAGGGCAACCTGAATGTTGACAACTCCAGTGGCAGCCATCAAGATAGTCTAGAGCAGCCATTCTCAACCTTTTTTGGCTATAGCTATGAACACAATATAAAAGAAATATAGGCCAAACCAGGATTGTATGAGTTGCATAAAGCAGTGGTCCCCAACCTTGGGCCTCTAGATGTACTTGGACTTCAACTCCCAGAAATCCTGGGCAGCAGAGGTGGTGGTGAAGGCCTCTGGAAGTTGTAGTCCAAGAACATCTGGAGGTCCAAGGTTAGGGACCACTGGCATAAAGAACCTTCTAAGATAGTGTGTGAAGCATTGTTTCCAGTCTATGCCCCCCTTCAAATGTGCCAAGCCCACCCCCAGGTGGCCATAAGCCCCCCATTGAGAATGGCTGGTCTATAAGATACCCTTTCCTACTAATTACTAGTCACACTTGTCCAAAAACAGTCCTGACAATTGTTTTGTGTTTGGCTGAGAAATGGTTAACTGCAAGGGGACTCACCGAAACCTGTTCCATCCACACTACCCACCCGTGTGACCATTTATTTTCCACTGAGTGAACAGCCTGCGCACCTCGGCCAGTGTGGGATAGGCTAAACAACAACAACAACAAAAACAACAACAACAAAAACAACAACAAAACAAAAAAACCCAAAGCCAAATGCCAATCAGGATGCCGGGCAAAATTTCTTATCTGGCCCCAAGAGGTAAATGATGGAAAAATTGCCAGATCATATAATGAAGATGTTTATTCATTGTTTGTCAGAAATGGGCATGCGTTATGACTTGTTCTGGGAATTATTCCCAGTTCATAGTAAACACTGTCCTGTATTAACAAAAGTTGAAATGAGAATGAAATTTGATCATATACAACTAATTTGGTTAACTGGCTAACTTGAAGATGAAGTGAAAAATTCTGCAATATTCTGACATTTACCTCTGTATCTATTGTCTCTGTTTGCTGAAAATATTTACATGAATATGTTCTCCTTGTAAAAACTGCGACTGGGTTTCAACTTTTCTATACGAGTCTATTAAATATGAACTGTACTTCAAGACTTCATCCATGCAGTTTCTGAGTTCACAGTAGAAAGCACCCATTGATTCAGACTGACCCAGAGATTCAAGACAGGCTCCAGAGAATCTATATGGTCAATGAGTAACGATTGACGTTAATGGAATTAGACTCAGCTTCAGTCTAAAGAAAATTCATTGATCTGAAAAGGCACACATCATTGGCAGGTCTGCCCAACACAAAAGAGTCCTCATAGTCAATGCGAAGTTCTTTGCAACTTGAACTGATAATCCTTCTATCTGCTGCAGTTTACAGAAATGGATAATAAACACAGCACCGTTTCTAAGAAGGATATGAATAATCTTGGAATAATTTGCAGGGATGGCTTTGAAAATGTGATTCCCAACCAGTGTTACAAATAATCCATATTCCTGAAATTTGCAATTAGTAAGGGGCATGGAGGGCTAAATCCAATTTTTACATCCACTGAAGTAACTAGAACTTGCTAATCAACACCAATGTAAGCCCAATTTATTTCACTAGGTTTATTCTTGTCTGGAATTAAAATTGAACTAGTCCTAATCTATAGCAAGGTCACAAGCTCTATGCAACAGATCATGCAATAAGAGACTCGAGGAAATAAAGAAGTACAGTGCTTATTTATTACTACCCTGAAATTTGAAAAGGCAAGATTTTTATTATCTGGGGACTGTTTCAGCCCCTTTTTATCCTGTCATGGTCCAGATGCACACAGATGCATTCTTGTTTGGAAAGAAAACACAGGAAATTACAGCCTCTATATTCTTCCTTCTATTACGAGGAATTATGGTCTATAGAATTCACTGTGGTTCTTTTTAAAAAAAAAAAACAAATGACCCCTTAGTTTAACATTGTATGTGTTCTTCAGAAGCTCCCATATACACAGTTCATAATGAAATTATTTTTCTTCTTAAACACCCAGCTCCTTGCATCAGATCTTTCTGTGCCTTCTCAGTTCACACACCCATCTGAACTCAAAATTAGTTAGTGTCTGGAAGGCTCTCCGCATCACCTCCATCCTATCGCAGTGCTTGCCTTGAGAACGAATTTTGCTGTTGCCCTTAGCAACCTGTCACTTGAATTCTGGTTCTCCATGTGGGTACTGTAGAGTTAATTGCTAGAGATTAGGTATCAATTGCCTTCAAGCAGCTTTGTTCACACTTTAGCTAAAGCTGCTTCCAGACAAAATCTTTTCTGGATGTCAGGCATGATTATGCTTTGTGTCTTGCATAGAAGGCCTGCAAGCCAGAGAGGGCTTGGGATAGCCCCTTTCTTGATCCTTGGTAACAGGGAATCTGCATATGAGGTGGCACAATACAATTGATAATTTTAGCACAAAAGCAGCACACAGCTTGTACCTCTTACATGCAATATTTCTTGTCCGCACAGGAAAAAAAATGCATAGGTGTCATACATAACCCAGTGGGAAATTATTAAATCCCCCCCGCCCTTGGAACTGTCATCCAAAAAGCAAAATTTCCAACGTTAGGAACATTATTTATTCTAGTTCTCCTAGCTATGGACCCTTAGGCCAAGATCTCAGTGGCATCATGAATGTTGTTTGTTCAGCCATTTTATCACAGCAGAAAAACAGACTTGTCCTGCTCTCCCTCACTGCCCATAGAAAGATCTTTCCTCAACATATAGGAAAATGGGTGAAAGTAGGTAGAAATACTATGTGACATGGGATGGAAGAATATGGACAAGAATTAATTGCAGGCCATTCAGAATGGCAGGCTGGAAGTAGGAATGGAAAATAACGTCACTGGAGTTGACTATCACAGCAAAAGCAGCCTTTTTGTGTATCTCAAGAGAGGTAGTCTAGTCATGAATTCAGAAGTAAAACTTACACACTCACACACATCCCTTTTTTCCTGAGTTTGTACAAACACATTCACATGCTCCAAGTTAGAACTTAGTTCCAACCATGTGAAGGGAAGGGGAAAGGTGCCAGCTTGCACGGCTTGAACGCACTACAACAGTTTTCCTACTAGCCCTTTCCTCCCAATTTTTCTACCTATCCCTTTCTTTTTATCCTGGCACAGCCATAGAACACTTTGAAACACTGAGCGAGAAGGAAGCAAAGTTTTCCAAGCAACCTAATGAGTGCATTGCAAGATGGCTCCATTGATTGCAAGATCAATCACACATTTGGTTATCCCGTAGAGAGCCTGCCAGAATGTGTCGGGATGCTTACATGTAGGCAACAGAATGCTAGTCTATAGCTAGCCAAGCAGCTGAGTGACTTGGGAACAGGATTGCCAGAGGTGGACTCCCCATGGTGCCACCTCACAGGAGATCCAGCCTGTGTAGACTTGGGCAAGCTGAGCAGTTCCAGAGCACCCCAGAAGAAGGAAATTGTGACTTCAAAGTATTCTGTGTCTAGAAAATACTGGAAAGGGTTGTCATCAATCAGAATGACAGCATGTAATCATCACCATCATTATACTGAGAGAAGTAAGAGAAATAGAAGAACTGGAAGTAGACAGATACTAGATTTTTAGGAAGGAAATGTTAAAAGGTACTAAGTTATCTTCAGCCTCACAACACATTCTAAATAAGGTATTTTTTTTCATGCTACAACATTCTTTGTGACAAAGCATCAGCAAGTAAAAAATAATTTTAATTAACTGACTCTGCACATCATTCTTGCATCAGCTGCTTTGAGCTTCTCACTCTCTAAGGTTTTCATTAGTTACTAAGCCTTTGTATTTCAAGACTAGCTTTCATCTCACTTTTTCACGTGATACAGTCTCCACAGTGGGATCATGCCATGTCAGCTTTTGGTCCTCAATATTTTGGAGCCCCACCTGGTGAACATATGATGCTGTCAAAACAGTCCACTTGCTCAGACACAACATAGATGTTTAGTAAATATGTGGCCAAGTTACACATGCCATTTGCTAAAGCTGATCAAATTAATTGGCGGTGGGTAGAAATCAAGTCTCGTCGTTCTGAAAACACAGGTGGGGAGGGAAATTTGGTCTGATCACATTGTATGGTAGAGATATAACCTTCACTTCTGAGACATAGCATTTCTGATAAAATATCTCCCCAGTGTTTGCCAGTAATTAATGTAGGCAAAATCATATAAAATACAATTATAGTTGTATGCTACATATGTACAGTGACAGATTGTCTGCTTGAGTTCTCACTGGTATCCACAGTGACCAGTAGAGGCTCTTCAGTATTTTAGACAGGATACTTTTTCCAGTCAGATTGAAAAATGCTGATGGATTTATAACTTCTCATGATTTGAATTCTACATTTTCATCAGTGTAACTTAAACTGTTTATGTTACTTAGCTTATAGTCACAGTGGCTCATGTTCCACTTGTGATCAACTAAGACACCTAGATCATTTGTCAAACTAGTGGAATCAAGGCCAGAATGAGGTGGCTCCATCACAGATACGAACTTGATACCCATGATTGTTGAGCTTTATGGATGTTTTTATCTGACAATGTGCTACAGAGGGATACATGTGTCAACTAAGCAGACTTTGCCCCCTTACCGCAGAATAAACACATAAGACCAGAAATATGGATTATACACGGGCCATACTTTATTGAAATATAATCATTGTTGCCAATCATTTGGCAAAGGGGAGTCCTGCCATAGTGCAGATTCAGGTTTCAAACATGGGTCTAAAAGGACCCTTCTAACAAACCAATGTGCTAGTCCCTGGCCTCAGTTCTCCCAGTCCTGAAGACAGTGGGAAACTCTGTTGGCCCAAATTTGACCACCCCGGACCTCAAGCCACTTTCTCCATTCTGACTGATGGTCCGGGTGTGTCCCCAGCACATCTTTCCCCCCAAGAACTGTAATCCCACGATCCACAGTGCTGGGAGTTCAAATGAGCTATAATTACCTGCCATTACAATTTGACTCCCCTCTTAACATGCTTGTTTAATCTGCACTAGTGTGACCAACTTTCCACCTCCAAATGGCCAAGGCACCTAATCCAGTGTGGGATAGGCAAAAAATTCCCGCCTCCAAGAGCCAATCAAGAGACGGGTCAAAAATTCCTATCCGGTCCCCAAAGGTGACCAGGTAAACTCACACTAGAATATAGGGCGGGTGCGTGAGATGTCGACAAGAAAGAGGAAGCAAAGAGGGGGGAATGGCCCTTATATAGCCTACCGTTCCCCCTTCCTCCAAAGCTGCTCTCGCGAGACAGCAGCGTAGTCTTGCGTCATCTGGGGAAGCTGGCAAAGGCAAGCCGTGCTGTCGAAGCCCAGCTCTGCAGCGTCTTATTCATTTGCTCTGTAACTTTGTCATGGTATTGCAGTTCTCTGAGGAGATAATACCTAGAAAGAGGCACAGTATATTTGTGTACAGTCCTGCTGGGATTCTACATAATGTTTTCTTGCTTCAGAATATCTTCCATCAGTATCAAAGACCTACAAAACAATAATGACATGAAGGCCGGAACACAATGGCTTAAAGCCTATAAAACCACATAAGAAAGAGTTCTTAATTTCCCCTGTGGTTTTCTGTAATCTCTGACATTGCATTTATATTCTATGTAGCCTTCCAATGTGTGATAGAATCCATGAATAGCAATATAAATGGAACATGATTCCAGAGGGCGATATTAGGAGACAAGAGTTTTCTAAGACAATACATTAGCTATTGATAATTTTTATGAATAATTTTATTGCTTTTTTATTACTTTGCTCTACAAGATGCAGTTTTATTAGGCTCTACTCCTTTCACTTTGAAATGAGTTATTTTGGCAGAGATTTTTTTTCAAAGCACCGTTCCTCAGATGCAGTTCTAGAAGTGGACTTTCTATTCAGATACAAAATGTAATTAACATTTCTTCCTTACCTCACTTCAGAACATTAAATTGAAAGCAGAAAATGCCATTCCTTCCCCTCTTGGACTTCTCTTACTTTGAGTCTCTTAGATGCATCACAGCACATTAGTTTTCACTTTTGAATTTGGTTTGCTGCATACAAGAAAATACTAATTATTCACATACTTTTTGTGAGTAGGCAGTATGTATGAACAGAGAAAGCATTTCAAAGTAGTCCTGTGAAAGAATTGGTGGCTCAGTTGGTTCAGTCAGATCCAGAGAAGTGCTGTCATCATGAGGACATAACGATGCATACAAACATGAAGCTAGATACATCAGTTACCAGTATGAAAAAATGTATGCATGTTGAACACTCCTTCTGCAGTGATTTTGGGGGAAAAGCTCTTATTACAGGTGTATTGCTCCTTGAAATCATAATAGTAGTTTTGAGTCATATTTTCTGTTTCCTGTCTGGCAATTTTTCTCTCACTTTTCCTTTTGTTGTCTTGTGCCCCATCCTCCAACGTTTCATTTGTTTCATTTCCTCTGTGAGGGTTACTGTATGGACTATGATGACACAAATGCAGTATGATCTTAAAGACAACTTTAAAAACTGAATCTGTTTTTTAAAAAAATCTGCAAGGATGTTTGATTAACTCTTAAGAATTAGAACTTGAATCATTGACTCAAATCTTTCTAGTTACCAGCGTAATTCAATTGTCACAAATGTCAGGCGGAGCTTTCTCCAGTAACTGCCTGCATACAAGGGTGTGTGTGATTTTGTGTGTGTCTGATTTTGTGTGTGTGTGTGTGTTTAAGGGGTTCCATGTCACTTTATCATTTTAACATGTTTTTAAAATTGTCAGACTTGCTTTTAATGCAATACCACTTTATTTGTTTATTTTTTTAAAATTGTAATTTATTCTAATTTTAGTTTTTAAGATTCTAAAATTCACTCTTCTTGGAGAGAAAGGTGTAAAATGTTGCCAAGTTGCTAATTGTTAAGAAGTTAGCATAGGTATCTGCTGTTGTGCACCAAGTTGTATAACTCAGCACGCATCAGGAAATTTCTTAACTTGCAACAACCTGCTACCAAGTTTTATGTCAATTATATTACACTTGTAGCAATAATTAATAGGATTTTGGCCATTTACATTTTTAGATGATAACTCCCAAGTATTTCCTTGCCAGCTTGGCCATAATGGACTCAATCTGTATTGTATAAGCTGTTTTAAATCTGGCGTTGTTTTGGGTGATTTTTTTCCTGCATGGAATGGAGGGTAAAACAGTTTTATTTCTCAAAAAAATAAAAATAAAATTAAATTAAAAACTCATAATTCAAAATCTCTCTGCCCAAACATCCCCAGATTTGGTACAGAGCAAGATCAGATTGTCTTCTGCATCCTTGCCAAATTTGGATTCAATCCAAAGTCCAATTTCTAAGTTATAACTTTTTGTTTGGCCCCATTTTTAGAATTGCCTTGTAGAATGATGATTTGCTCTGCTGCACAGTAACTTCACTGCACTCTCATGAAGTGATAATCTAAATAGGCAAATTAAATTCTCTCTTGAGAGGATGTATGCTTTTACTGAATGAGATAAACACTCTCCTGAAGGGTCAGAAGAAATATTTACCAACCCCAAGAGGCCAACACAATAAAACTTTGTAACATTTAATTCAAAGCATTAGTTTTATAGGAAAATATTATTAGTATGCTGTTTACTAATCCAGTAAAACATTTGCACAATACAGAACCTCATTAATAATCACTAATCTCCCAGTTGGCACACCTCTGCATTTGCTACCAGAACATGTATGCAATTATCCAGTTGAAATTACAGCTTATTCTGTATTTGTTTGCTCTTACCATATTTTACTAATAAAGCATTTTAAATGCACCAGAAAACACTTTACCAGCTGATCACAAGAAACATCAGATGATTTAATCACAGCAAAGTAATAGATAAGTGCAATTAATCATCCAAAGTAGGTGTTCTAAACAACAATTTTCCTCAAAAAAATGTGGAAAATATTTAGAGATCCCTTCTCCCTTGTTTTGTAAACCTTGCATATGCTTGCTAAACTTTGTATGCATATTTTATATGCAGACAGGGATTTGATCATTCTGAAGTAGAATACCTTGATGGGGGCAGGAAGGGAGGGGAATGCATGTTAGGGGTTTCTTGCTAGTCTACAAACAACACTCGTCTTGCTGCAAAAGCAGGTGATACCTTTTATTAGACCACTAAAAAATAAAACAAATAGCAAGCTTTCATGGATGACATCCACTTCCTCAGGCTCTAACCACACTTCCTTCATAGATGGTACAGAAAAATTGTCCAAAAATTGGTATTACATATCTGGCAGAGATTATAAATTCTTCTTGTGGAGCTGGGCCTTTTACTGTATTTGTAGCAAGGTTTGGGATTTTTGACCCAGGGTTTGTTTACATTTACATTTGCCTTGCAATAACCTCTGTTCTGAAAGGAAATAAATTTAGAAACCACATGGTATTTGAGTTGATATGTGTGTCCTCCTGAGAAATTTTTAAAATACGTTTTAAAGCTGAGTTGTGTCTCTGTTAAGGACACTACACTGGTTTTTAAAATTGTTTCATCTGAGGCTTTCTTGTCCTGCCCTCACACTGGTCACTTGTCCCTGCTGCTGTGGTGAGGTGAGGTGAGGTGAGGGAGGGAGGGAGGGAGGGAGGGAGAGGGAAAAAACAATTGTCTCTTTGGAAAGCTTGGCTGCTTCTTTCCCTTTAAGAATGCTCCAGCTGTTGCCGTCTGTACCCACAGAATGTACCACAGGCCTGGAATGTACCTGGCTTTGCAGAGGTGGAAAAACACCAATCCAAGAATGAATCCTCATGGATCCACATGATTTTAACACGGAATCACCCCCAAATCACTGTCCAATCTGTGGTCAGAGATGGTGTCTATGACTGGAATTGTTTGGTGAATGATCCTACATAAAAATCATGTGGATCCATGAGGATCTGTGCCTCTGATCCATCTGCCACCTCTCCCACCACCTCTGCTGGTCACCCAAAGACACAATTTGCAGTGACAGAGGTGTTTAGATATGCAGAAATGACTGAAATAAGTCAGGGGTTCATGTGCATGCTCAAATAAATTACACTCTGGTGGAACAATATTTTACATCACTTTCCAACCAGAAAGCACACTACTATGGCAAAATAATGCGTGTTTGTGTTTCCATCTAGGTAAAGGTAAAGGTTCCCCTTGATATTTAGTCTAGTCATGTCTGACTCTAGGGCACGGTGCTCATCCCTGTCTCCAAACTGTAGAGCTAGCGTTTGTCCATAGACAGTTTCTGTGGCCACGTGGCCAGCACGACTAGACATGGAATGTTGTTACCTTCCCACCCTGGTGGTACCTATTTATCTACTTGCATTTGCATACTTTCGAACTGCTAGGTTGGCAGGAGAAGCGATGGGGGCTCACTCTGTCACGTGGATTGATCTTACGACTGCTGGTCTTCTGACCTTGCAGCAGAGAGGCTTCTGCGGTTTCACCCGCAGCGCCACCATGTCCCCATGACTATCTAGACCTCACCTATTGATTGTAAACCAAATAGGGTAATATTGAATGCAACAATTTAATAGCTTAACATTTTAAAACAGTTGTCAGATAAATAGAAATGTGTATCATATAACAAAAGAATTAGAGCAAAATTGTTTATACGGCAATATAAAGAGTAATTCAACTACAAAAGACAAAGCTACCTTCTTCAAAGGTAGACTGGCTGGTCATGTTAAAGGAACAAAACAAAAAAAAGAATGTTCAACTTCAGTGTCAGGCATTGTGCAAAGATGGCTGCCTAAGATTATCAAAGTAAACAGAAAACCTTCCTGTACAAAGCCAGCCTGCAAATATCACACAGTAAAAAATAACGTAAGAGTCTCATAAGCAACAGAAAAGTGAGACATGTTGGTAAGTAAAATCAACATCCTTGTTTTAGAAGAAGGCTGTTTTCATTATGGCATCATCCTATAGACACTGAAGAAATTTAGGAGTAAATACATTTTTAAGGTGTACCATCCTAGGTAACCACTTATCTTGAAAAATATAAAAAATGAAATAAAGATAATTAACCTCATCTGAAAGAAAGTCTAGGAAGGAATACTGACACATACTATTAAAACTCCTTTTCATAAGAAATGTTTTCTGCAAGAACCACACAAAAATTACTGCACTTGGTGCTTTAAAACATCTTACTCTCACAAAGTATATTAACCTATTTTAGTTTGAACTTAGATTTCTTGAACCTTTTCCACCTTAATGAACAGGATTTGTAAGAGGAGGTCTCAAGTTTATGGTTGGCTTATACAGGATGCTTTCTTGCCTCTCTGCATGGCTGATGGGTCAAATGGTTTGTTTTTGCCTTTCCCGCAGTTGTCAGAAAGAGTCACATGAAGAAAGTATTTAGAAGGGGGAAACCATACCTTCAGAGTCACATACTTACTAACCTGAAAAGACACCTTGCTGAACTCTTGTGGCTAAAATCATATTGTATTCTACCATATGTGTAAATGCAACATTTTCCCATTTCCTGGGCCAGTCACATGACCAGTTGTATGATCAATTGAACAATCAAGGAACAAACCATGTACATAATAGACAGCCCAGGAAACATTGCTTGTGTTGTTGTCTGTAAGCAACTGTATAGGACAATAGGTTTTTGGCCTGTGGTACTTACCCTTGTGTAGACCTATGCAAGACTAATTTTCCCCTCCCATTTAGTTTATGAAGAAATCTGTGCAGTTTGGAAAATTTGTATTGGAAATAAAGGTGATGAAATCCTCTGCTTTGACAAGTGACTAATTTCAGAAGGTACAGCTATTCCTAGAATGAAGATGATACTATATGTGCCTGCTATGTAGCTGCTAAAGATGTGGCTCCAATTCTGAAGGTTCCTAAAAAGAAATGGAAATATTAATTCAGCAGAAACTTAGTTAGACTCATAGGGGTTCCAAATTTTTAAGAGCTGGATAAACACTCAAAACCTTTCACCTAGAAGTACAAGTTCCTCCGGATGTAACTAGAAAGGGATTTGCTGAACGGTTTGGTCTGGCTTGAGCCCAGTCTGGTTTGTTCCTTTTTCTAGTGACCACATGATGTATTGTCTCTAATCCATGCCTACCCATACCTTTCTGTGTCCTTATCAAGTGTTTTTGTGTGTGTGGGTAGGGTCAGTCCATTGTGGTTCAGTTACTGCATGTGTGATTGCAGGGATCAAACCAAAGTGGATGGCTTGAGGTGAATGTACCCTCTAATTTTCAGCCTCGCTGGGTGGGGTTCCGTCACTCTCTTGCACGGCTTTGCCCCTCTGTGTGTGTGTGTCTGTGTGTGTGTGTGTGTGTGTGTGTGTGTGTGTGTGATTCAGCCATCTTCACACATGGGTTTCCATCATGACCAGAACCAAAGGGGCTGAAAAACAATCAATGTGCAAAGGAGGAGTAAAGCTGTGTGAAGGGAGATAGAATTGCATGCGCATGTGCAGACATGTACCATAGGGGGAACCTTGCTTGTGCTGTTACTTTGTTTAAGCTGTTTCACCATTTTGGGAAACTAAAAGCTTACTCCTGCTCCCCAGTGGAGGGGGACAAAGAAGAAGCAAACTTTTTTTTTTTAAAAAAAATACTTCTAAGGCAGTGCTGATGTGTTTTGCCAGATTTTTTTTAAATGAAAGCTTTCTCCTGCTTTCCCATGGACAAGGAGAGAAAAAAGGACCGAGGGTGATATTTTTGATTATTTTCTTTCTTTCTTTTCCTTTCCCTTTAAATGGAGGAAGAGCAAAACAGAGTCACTTGAGATGCAGCATGGTTTTCTGCTCCTAAACCATCTCATTGTTGCTTGTAGATGTACAGATCACCCTATCAATCAAATAATCAAATTTATTGTCATTGTAAGTCTATACGCAGTATACACATACAACGAAATTCACACAGACACCCAGAGACTAGACCCACATGCACACACATAAAAAATCCTCAAACACTCTCGACCCACTAAAAATCCCCCCCCCCTTAAAAATACAAACATCTACACTGCAAGCTAAGTAACATGTCCAACTATTCACTACTGGTGGACTTTAAGTTCTTTATTAAGTGCAATTATAAAGGTAAAGGTAAAGGTTCCCCTTGACATTTTTAGTCCAGTCGCGTCCGACTCTAGGGGGCAGTGCTCATCCCGTTTTCAAGCCGTAGAGCCAGCGCTTGTCCGAAAACAGTTTCCGTTGCCACGTGGCCAGTGTGACTAGGGAATGCCGTTTTACCTTCCCACCGAGGTGGTACCTATTTATCTACTCGCATTTGCATGCTTTCGAACTGCTAGGTTGGTGAGGAGCTGGGACAAAGCGACGGGAGCTCACTCCATCTCATGGATTTGATCTTACGACTGCTGGTCTTCTGACCCTGCAGCACAGGCTTCTGCAGTTTAGCCCACAGCTCTGGGATAAAAATTATTCAAAAAAACGTGTGGTCCGAATCTTATTTGTTCTGTATCATCTGCCAGATGACAACAGTTCAAAGAAGCTGTAACCAGGATGGGAAAAGTCTCTAAGGATGTTGTGTGACTTCCTCAGACAGTGGGATGTGAAGATGTCATCCAGGGTTGATAGCTGAAGCCTGATGATATTCTGGGCAATTTTAATGATTCTCTGTAGGGCTTCTTTTGTGTGCTACAGACACTAAATGACACCTCAAAGGCATCCTATTTAGTATAATCAAGCATGGTCCACGCTGAAATAATTTGGCCATCAAGCTGCACCCTGTTTATCTTTTTCCTACACTTCCCCTTGTCTTTACACCTTTCAATTTCTTTATATTGAATTTACGAAGAAACCACTAAATTTTGAGAGTTTTTATTTTAAAAAGTATGAAATAAATTCCACCACTATCTTTAAGAAGCATGAAGTTACTGAGTATACTGTTCTTGAGACTGAAATTCTGTTTTCCAAGGAATGTCAGTGCGACTATTTTCTGTGCTAGCGCTCTGAAGTATCAGAGCTTGGAGGTGGAGGAACACTTCCAGAAATCCTAATCACACTACTCAGTCAAGTCATGGTCTCTGACATGAAGCCGCTAACAGAACGGTGTCAGTAATGTGTGTGTTCATGTGATTGTCCATATGGTGCTTGTTTAAAACCAGTAGAATCCACAATTCAAGAGTGTTTGTATGTTCTTTTGAGATATTCCGGAATGGAGATGTATAATAATGGTCATTTTGGCTATTTGCCCAATGATATGATCACAGAAAAATATTTGCAAATTATATTTTGCCTTTGGAGATTACAGCCAGAATGGGTATGCAACTGCAACTCTTGAAGTGCTTTCAGAGGGCCCCATTAGTTATGTGGGCGACAGCAAGTGGGAGTTCCCAACCAACATTGATCTTCTAAAGTTGTCCTTTCCTCATCCACAGCTGTATTTGGTAAGCTTGCAACCATCAAAAGTGGCACACAGTTCAAAGTATGTGATAGAATTTAATGTGCTTTACTGCATGTTTTAACATGCAGTTGCTCGTACTATAATTGCCATGTTAGTAGTGTTTCAAATTAAACTGATGGTTATGTAGGGAAGAAACATTGGAGGAGCTGGCCAAACCTGGCTTGTGAATTTGTTTAACTCTTTGAAGGTTATGTCAAGGAACAATCATCGCTTGCTCGGTGGTCTAGATGATTGGATTTCTTATTATTGGGGGATGCACTGAAGTGTGAAATAGAAAACCCATTGCTCTGGGTAAAAAAGGGAAGGTCTCAGCTTGGGGGAAAAGAGTGACAAGCTATTTAATTATATTAGTAATGGCTGCCAAGAAAGAACCAGCCAAGGCACTACCAGTAGGCCAGAAGAAAAGTGTGAATTGGTATAGAAAAGCTATAATGAGCCACAGGTGTTTCCACCATCCACATTGATCCACTGTTGATTCTGAAAGACTTTCATATATCATGATTTCCTCCTAGAGTTTTCATTAAATATTTCCTGGTTTTCAAAATGTTGTGTTAACTGTACTAGGCCTTCAGCGATTCAGTTGCACCGCTTCAATGAACCGTATTTTAAAAGTAAAAATATATATGCCATTTTACATACAGGGACATTTACTATGTTATCATAACTTGGACTTGAAGTATAATAGAAGAAATACAAGTGTGGCATCATTTATCTGATTCTATGTTTTCACAATCTGAGTCCATACCCTCCTCTTGTGTGATGATAAGGTTGCTACCTGAACTGTTATTTCACCATAGGAAACATGGAGGGTTATCTGTTTTAAAACAACTGATGTTAAGAAAGGAATACATACACAGAGATAGCTATGTTCTCTGAATTGTTGGTTTCATTTCAAATTGTAGAGTATGAACTGAAAGTATGGATCATTGAGGAGTTATGTCTTTGTGTCCTTGTCCTACTAAACTTTGTGACCTCAACTCCCCCCCCTTTTTTTCAGGATTGATTGTGGTGTAAAAACTCTTTTTTGTTTTGTTTTTGAAGCTGTCAAAAGAATCTAGTAGACTGTATGTCTTTTACAAACTAAAGGCATTAAAACATTATTCTGCATGTTTTTTTTTCCTGTTAGAAATAATCTCTATAATCTAAGTCCTTTTGTTCATTCATTCCCTCATAATGTATTATTTTATTTACTTTACAAGGGCTTCCCACTTACCCAGTTTACTCCTTTCAGCAACATTTCTCTTCTGATTAGTTTCACTGAAAGAGATTGCCTTGAATACTGAATGTTTGGTTTTGTCTGTGTCTTTCTGTGCATTTTAAAAACCCTGTTCCGTACAGTGCTCTAATTGCAGTACTTATGATGTGCTGATGCTTCTGGGCACTTAGCTGAAACAGGTTACACTGAAAATCTATTACATTTTAACGTGTTTTCACAGGTTACATTGTTAAAGAGCTGAATGACCTTGGAGAGATACTAAACAAGCAGCAGCCCTCCCAGAAAAGAGAAAACCTCTGGGTCATTGGCCTTGCCATGACTGCATAGTTCATAAGACATTTTCAATAGCATGCCGTAGGTGCAGTTAAATCCTGGATTTAGAATCCTGTGATCATCTAATTAGTTAACTGTTGTCCAATTTTGTGCCTCTTCAGCCAAACATATATTGTACAATCTATGCAAGTTATGGTTAAAGTTCATGGCTTCACTGATTTGATACTGTGCTATAATTATGCTGTAATTGTAGAGTACAAAGGGGTCAGTTACCATCTGAAATCAACACAGAGTGTAACAATCAACCAAATATCCCCTCACTATCAAAGCTCTGCTGGAAGAATCTGGATGGAATGGAAACGGATGCACCTTCCATCCAGTCCTCTTATTTATGACAGTCTTTGTTGAATTAGATTCATCCATTACAGAGAGGTGGGCAGCACATAGCCCCTGGGTCAAATGTGTCCTTCCAAGCACACTTGAAATCCATAGTGCCAAAAATGCATTCTCAAAACCATGCCGACAAATGTCAGCAGCAATCAAGGAAGACTCCATTGAAAGTGAATCACTGTTTGACACTGGATTTTACAGTTTGATGCCAAATTTGGGAAGGGGGCAGGTGGAATGTGGCCACAGGAGAAGGACTTTAGCCCCCTGGCTCCTTGAGGTTGCCCAACCTTGCCTTGTAAGGTGAGGTGCTAGCCATGTATCAGCATGGAACTACAATGGAGTGAACCACTTCCACAGATCCAAGAGCTGCAAATGCCGACCTTGATTCCAGACCAGGAAGGGGGCTTTTTCAATACAGGAACTGACTAGAAGTCAATTCTGCTTTTTAAAACCCACCTGAAGCTAAAATAGCACGTTCCAAGATACATGATTTTTAAGTTGCACTTGGCAGCTTTTGACATGATTTGATGCAGAGCTCAGTCTATGCACAGAAGCAAGTTTCTTTAGCATACCTCTTGCATCGGATCATGTGACAGTTTTTCATTTTTCGTTAAAAATAGACTGGGACTATAATCAACTATAATTCACAATTTATCAAAGGACAGCTGGCTTCCTTAGTTTTGAAAAGGCATGTGGGTACTCCCGCCTTTAAAAACATTGATTACCCTTTTTGCTATTGTCTTTCAGTGTTATGGAATACACTAATTTTTCTTTTTGTCAGTTTCTTAAACCAAGATCAGCATGTGAGACATGCAACTGATAACTGAAGTAGAATGCAATAAGATTTTCCATTTCAAGAATAATTACTACTTGCATTCTAAACTGGGTGACATTGCCAACAGAAGCACTGTTTAAAAAACAGATTTTATTTTTCTAAGGAAAAATCCCACAGTGACACTATTAATAGGACTTTACCATACATCAGATTGCATAATTGTGGACCTAACATTCTGAATACAGCTCAACAGTAATCTACATCAGCCACTGGCTTGACTAAGTTTATGTTGTCTGCCTGGGGCTATAGGAAGAGAATCATCAACTATCTAGCATCCCACAACATATGCCTGGTAGGCTATGTTCAATCTGGACTGTAGGAACAGTTATGAATCAGGATAATGGTTTATCTTATCCTCTGCCTTGATGGTGACCAGCCTAATACCTGTGGAAAGCTAGGAGAACATGAGTGCATGCAAGTTCGCTAATAAGTATTCTGGTATTTAGAAGTATTGATATATTTATCCTCTATAAAATAATCTAATTGTCTTCTGAAGCTAAGTTGGTAGCCACTATGGCAATTTTTAGCACAAAACTATACTTAATTGTGCACTGTTCTGTGTGGAATCTGTTACTACCCACATCCAAGAAACAAAATCAGTTTCTAATGTTTATGACAGAAGAGAAGTCTTATTGATTTGATTTAGTTTTCTAGCTTTACTTCATTGGGGTATTTCTTCATCCTGTGGATCTTTTCAGAACTGTACACAATATTCCAAGTATTCTGGCTAGACATGGGGGCATCTATATTTGTATACGAATACGAATACCCACACGCACCTCGACACATTGAGGGGCCAGCCCCCTGGGGCCAGACCATCCACTCACCTGTCCACTACTGCTGCTGCCTCCGCTCTCCCTTCCAATCACTTCAGAGCTTGCGATTGACTATCCACTCCTGGCAGAAGGAGGGAAGACCAGTGGATAGCCGACTGCAAGCTCCGTAGTGATTGGAAGGGAGAGCGGAGCCAATAGCAGCAGCAGATGTGTGAGTGGACGGTTCAGCCCCAGGGGGCCAGACCCTCATTACATCCAGCTGTGCAGGGTGATATAATTCTGGCATAATATATTTGCATAACAGCAGCATTAGCAAGATGGGCACTTTTCCTTTCCTAATGAATTTCCAACATGATTTTTTTTCCAAAGCTACTATGCACTGGGTCAGTACTTTGGAACATCATCATTTAGTGTTCTTCTGCAACTTCTGGTTGTCTTGGATGTCAACTCACACCAGCCTCAGCCAACCTCTGTAAGGCCAGGAGTACTGGGACATGTAAGCAAATATGTGTCAGATAATAATGAGAGGATGGGGATTTTAGGGTGCCAAGAAATATTATCCCATGCTTTCGCTGCAGCATTCATTTATTGAGTCTATGTGAGGGTAATTGAAATGGACTTAAGTTCCATGTAGTGCCCCCTCAGCTGCTGTCACCGTTCTGCACACAAGAGCTTCCCAAATGCCACAGATGGCTCAAAGTCCAAGCTGCATACTTTTATACTAAGAATAAGAAAATTGGCTGTCACA
This sequence comes from Pogona vitticeps, assembly GCF_051106095.1. Taxonomy (NCBI): domain Eukaryota; kingdom Metazoa; phylum Chordata; class Lepidosauria; order Squamata; family Agamidae; genus Pogona; species Pogona vitticeps. The sequence goes on along the minus strand of NC_135785.1, from coordinate 193,927,460 downwards.
GGGTGGAAGGCATTTTATATTCAGACCATAACCATGCTAGAGTGACAGCATCCTAACTATACAGCACAGCAGCTAGCGCTTTCATAATAGAGATGACCGATTTGAAAGTGTTCAGTTAATTTACATTGCAGAAAATGACAACATGCTGTCACAATGGGTGACAGCAAGAGAAGTAGTGTGAAGGTTATTACTGTCTTCTTGCTTCTTTTTAAAGTGCAGACAAAACTGTGGCTTTATTCTGAGAAAGAGGTGTTTTTTTTTTAAAAAAATGTCTAATTTGACTCATCAGTAACTTTTGCTATATTGGCTTTCAATAAGATATCATTTGTATATAAATTCATGGGATTGAAAAGGATTTGATATGGGTATAATAAAACCTTATAATGGGCAGCTGTTTATTCAGAAGAATTTCATGTGGCCTGAAGTTTCACCCTTGTTAGGTAAGCTTACCTACAGCCAGTTATGATATATTAAGGGAACCAGTTTGCATGGGATATAAAGAACGTTTAGGCTAAAACTAAGTCTGCATGTTCCCTGAGAGGACATTTCAGGTTTTCGTGTCCCTCTTTGAAGGTGAGGGAAATGTGTATCCATGCTATGGATATAAGGTCTTTGAATATCCCTCTGACCTTGCCTCCTCAATGTTGTGACTTCTTGAGAAGTAAATAAGGTGAGAAGTGAGCATGGCAGATTAGGACAGGTTTTTGTTGGAGTGTTGTTGTCTGTGGTTTTTGTGACTAGAAGAGACTTTTCTGGCTCTGGATGACGGTCTCTCTATCTAGCACTAACCAGTTGTTCCTTCCAGCCTTTGATTCCAAAGAGAACCCCACCTCTCTGCTGAGTGCTTTCTCCCTCTCTTTAGTCTGTTGATGGCAGTTGTTTTGCTTGCTGTTCATCTGTTCGGTTGGTTGCTAAGTACGTGTGCAGTAAATAAAGCATATAGAAGTCTGTAATTCTAAGTACTCTGTGGATCTCTGTACATCTACTGCATAGCAAAACTTTACCAGAACTTCAGAACTTTGCAAAAGTTTTCAGTTTATAGGAAGCAAAGTCCTCTGGTCCTCAAGCATATCCCTAACACAAGGGATATTTATTCTAGCATTGGAGCTGTAAACCAAGCACTTAAGCTAAAAGAGATATTTTCTTCTCTATTTCTTCTGTGCAGTATGAATACACTAAAAGCTTTAGGTATATTAGATGCTCTGAGATATAGAATTGCCAGAAATGATTGAAAATATTCATGCTTGTCCTTTGTACATGAGAGCAGTACATGTACATAAAGCCCTTTTTGTTTGTTATAAACCTCCATTTAGCATTCTTACCCGACCTGGGAAACTACAGTTAATAAGCTCACATGTCACACTAAAATTAGATCACTATTAACAAGGACAAAACCACATTTCTAGAGTTCTCATGAAATGTAAACCTGCCAACCAGGTATAGAGGTTTTAAACTGCCTGCCCTTATCATGTTCAAAGAGATGTTGGTCTGAAATGAACCTCTAGTTTATGACAAAGTCCACAATTCTCTCTCAAACATATGATAATGTGTCAAAATAGGACTATCAACAGGTCCCAGTTCTGGAGTCCAGTTCAGGATATTCACAGAATTGCAGAGTTGGAAGAGACCACAGGGGCCATCGAGTCCAACCCCCTGCCATGCAGGAACTCCATCAAAGCACTCCCAACAGATGGCCACCCGGCCTCTGCTTAAAAACCTCCAAAGAAGGAGACTCCACCAACTCCGAGGCAGCATATTCCACTGCTGACCAGTTCTGACTGTCAGGAAGTTCTTCATGAGATTCAGGTGGAATCTCTTTTCCTGTACTTTGAAACTATTGTTCCTTGTCCTAGGGTCTGGAGCCGTGGAAAACAAATCTGTCCCTTTCTTAACATGGCATGCCTTTAAATATTTAAACATGGCTATCATGTCCCCTCTTAACCTTCTTTATGTGAGGCTAAACATTCCCAGCTCCCTAAGCTGCTTCTCATAAGACATGGCTTTCAGACCTTTGACCATTTTGGTCGACCTCCTCTGGACATGTTCCAGCTTGTCAACATCCTTCTTGAATTGAGGTGCCCAGAATTGGACACAATACTCCAGGTGAGGTCTGACCAAAGTGGAATAAAGTGGTACTGTCACTTCCCTTGATCTAGACACTATATTCCTATTGATGCAATCAAGAATTGCATTGGCTTTCTTGGAAGCCACATCACACTGCTGACTCATGTTCCGTTTGTGATATACCAAAACTCCTAGATCCCTTTCACAGGTACTGTTGTCTAGCCAGGTGTCTTCCATCCTATATATGTGCAGTTCATTTTTTCTGTCTAGCTGTAGGAGCTTACATTTCTCCCTGCTGAAATTCATTTTGTTAGTTTTGGCCCAGGACTCTAATCTGTCAAGGTCATTTTGAATTTTAATCCTGTCCTCTGGGGAATTAGCAACCCCTCACAATTTGGTATCATCTGCAAATATAATCAGCGTACTCTCTATTCCTTCACCCAAGTCATTGATAAAGATGTTGAAAAGCACAGGGCCCAGAACAGAACCCTGAGGCACCCTGGTAGTTAACTCTCTCCACGATGAAGCGAAGCCATTGGTGAGCACCTTTGGGTTCAGTCAGTCAACCAATTACAAATCCACCGAAGAGTAGCACTGTCTAGCTCACATTTTACCAGCTTCCTTGCAAGAATATCATGGGGAACTTTGTCAAAACACCTTACTGAAATCAAGATATGCTACATCCACAGTGTTTCCTTCATCTATCAAGCCTATAACTAGAGAGAGAGAGAGAGAGAGAGAGAGAGAGAGAGAGAAGATTAGTCTGGCATGACTTGTTTTTGAGAAACCTGTGTTGACTTTTAGTGATGACAGAATTGCTTTCTGAGTAACAACAGTCTGTTTAATGATCTGCTCCAGAATTTTTCCAGGAATTGATGTCAGGCTGACTGGGCAATAATTATTTGGGTCTTCTCCCCCCCCCCCTTTTGAAGATAGGGACAACATTTGCCCTCCTCCAGTCTGTGGGGACTTCTCGTGTTCTCCAAGAATTCTCAAATATTATTGCCAACAGTTCTGAAATTACTTCTGCCAGTTCTTTTAATATCCTTGGATGTAATTCATCTGGCCCTGGAGAAGACTTGAATTAATTTAGAGTAGCCAGATATTCCTGTATTACTTCTCTACCTATTCTGTGCTGCATTTCTCCCACTACATCAGTACATTCAAATAGATCTGGATTTGGTCCAGAGAGATTTGTGCCCCATCTGATTTGATTTATGCAGAACAAGTCGATTTACAAAGACTGCCATTGATCTGTATTACAAAACCAAAATTATTGTAATGTTTTCCGTTTGGGACTGATCTGTTTGAAATTTACAGGTAGACTCGAGTAAAGACACCAGTAAACATGCCAGCTAGCTTTAGGGTGTGGTGTACTAGACACCTTTAAATTTTCTTTATTAAAAATAAAATAAAAATAAAAATGTTGAAGTGATTTGTGCCCCTTCTGATTTGATATGTGCTCTGGGCACAAATCAATTTGCTTCACTTTCCCCCTGAAGCAAATCTGGCCATTCTTCTTCAAATCACACCTTGTACAAATCAGTCCTAATCAAGCTGATCTGGTTTATGATTTGAAATTTATCCAGGTTGGGCACCTAGCTGGAGAACTAGAGGCTGAGAGTTTGATTCTCCACTCTGCCATATGAAGAGCCAGCCTTTGTAGCCACAGACTGCCTCTGAGAATAATAAACCACTTGCAAGCACTGTATATTCAGAAAAAGTTCACCATGAAATCAGATTGATTATATTCTCTGCAGCCAAAGATGGAGAAGCTCTATACAGTCAGCAAAAACAAGACCTGCAGCTGATTGCGGCTTATTATAGCAAAACTCAAGTTTAAACTGAAGAAAGTAGGAAAAACCACTGGGCTAGTCAGGTGTAATCTAAACCAAATGCCTTATGAATACACAGTGGAAGTGAAGAACAGATTTAAGGAACTCGATTTGGTGCATAGAGTGCCTGAAGAACTATGGATGGAGGCTCGTAACATTGTACAGGAGGCAGCAATAAAAACCATCCCAAGGAAAAGGAAATGCAAGAAATAAAGTGGCTGTCCAATGAGGCCTTACGAATAGCAGAGAAAAGAAGGGAAACAAAATGCAAGAGATATGGAAAGTTACAGAAAATGCAGACTTCCAAAGAATAGCAAGGAGAGACAAGAGGGCCTTCTTAAATGAACAGTGCAAAGAAACAGATTGCCGAAGAATTGATGCTTTTGAATTGTGGTGCTGGAGGAGACTCTTGAGAGTCCCCTGGACTGCAAAGAGAACAAACCTATCCATTTTGAAGGAAATTAATGGCTCCAGTACTTTGCCCATCTCATGAGAAGAGAAGACTCCCTGGAAAAGACCCTGATGTTGGGAAAGTGTGAAGGCAAGAGGAGAAGGGGAGGACAGGACGAGATGGTTGGACAGTGTCATCAAAGTGACCAGCATGAATTCGACCCAACTCCAGGAGGCAGTGGAGGACAGGAGGGCTTGGCGTGCTCTGGTCCATGGGGTCACGAAGAGTCAGACACAACTTAACTACTGAACAACAACAACAGTCTTTAAGTTGCTCTGAGATTCTTTGTTGTTTTTTTAAAAAACTGTAGCAGGGTTATGCAACTTCTTCCATGAAAATTAATTAGAAATAACATCAGCACTCCAGTTCTGAGTCTATTCCAGGTGTCTTTGTTGTCAGAAGTATGAGGGTAGTGACCCTGGCCACGGCCATCTGTCTTCTATGAAAGATTCACTCTAATTTTGCTTTTATATGCTACCATGTCAACCTGCTTTGAAGAATTTTTAGGGCTGCACTGATCCCTCTTTCTATAATTCAAGATCAAGATAACTTATTTATAGACTTTCAAACTTTTTGACAGACACACAGATACAGACACAGGCAAGGTTTTTCTAACATGCTTTTTCTAACAGACTCTATCGCATATTATTTCTGTCTGACGCTAAAATAGACCTCTTTTTCACTCTCCTCTAAACTGACTTCACAAATTAGATTCCAACCCACTACATTCCAATTCCGCCTACCAATCAGCATTCAATCATTTAACTTCCAATCACATTAACACTCCAACTCTGTATATCCCCTATTGAGGCATATAAAGCTATTCCCATGCAAAGCTAAAAATTTTAATTACAAATACATATAGATATGGAAGTTTAAAACGGGTAGGATGATTAGCTAGAAAATTGTTCTCATCTGGACCCATGCCTGCCTGCCTTTGTGACATTACAACAGTCTGCTTCTGTGACATCATAGGATGTGATCTTGATCTGAGATTATGACCCTGAAATCTGAGGGAATGGGACAATGAAATTTTGTTAGATGACTTGGAGACTTCCAGTTGAAAAGAGGACATACATACATAAATATCAGGCCATGCTACTCTTGGTAAGCACTTGATTTAAAGCAAAAAAAATCACGTTAAAAATAAATTTTAAAGCAGAGTTGATATTTAGAGTTTAGGCATTCTTCAATCTTGAGAGACTATGGTAAAGTGCTCTTTATGGAGGACTTGGAACAGTGTCCAGTGTGGCTGAGAAGGCCAATTCGAGAGTGACAATCCCTTCCACACTCAAGACATCTACAATCTGTCCCCTGTCCAGCTCCCTGATTTTGCTGCTTCGGGGACTGCCTCTTTGCCTCGGCCTGCTGGACAAGGATCTCTTCAAACTGGGAGAGGCTGTGATGCAACGCCTGCCTCCAATCTGAACACTCAGATGTCAGGGTTTCCGGTCTGTTGAGATCCATTCCTAAGGCCTTCAGATCCTGATTGCAGATATCCTTGTATCGCAGCTGTGGTCTCCCTCTGGGGCGATTTCCCTGCACTAATTCTCCAACAGGGGATCTTTCGGAATCCAACCATGAGCCATTCTCACAACATGCCCAAGACAACGTAGACGACTCTGTTTCAGTAATATATACATGCTAAAAATTCCAACTCATTATAGGACTACTCTATTTGGAACTTTGTCCTGCCAGGTGATACCAAAAATGCATTGGAGGCAACACATATGGAAGGTGTTCAGCTTTCTCTTGTGCTCTGCACAAAGGGTCCAGGACTCACTGCAGTACAGGAGTGTGCTCGGGACACAGGCTCTAAGGACCTATACAGTACCATCAGCTTCTTATTAAGTCATACTCTCTAGAGAACGTGGTAGCTGCTTTGCCAGTGCATTTATCTAGAGAACGTGGTAGCTGCTTTGCCAGTGCATTTATCCAACTCGACATCTTGGGAGAGAGTGTCAGAGATCGTTGAGCCAAAGTACACAAATTCATGAACAACCTCCAATTCTTGTGTGGAGATGGTAATAGAGGGAGGTGAGTCCATGCCCTGGCCCATGACTTGTGTTTTCTTCAGGCTGATTGTTAATCCAAAGTTTTGGCAGGCCTTGCTAATATGATTCATGAGTTGTTGGAGGTCTTGAGCAGAGTGGGCAACAACAGCTGTGTCATCGGCAAAGAGGAAGTCCCGCATACATTTCAGCTGGACTTTGGTCTTTGCTCTCAATCTAAAGAGCTTTCCATCTGATTTAGTTCGGAGATAAGACACCTCTTGCAGTTCCAAAGGCGTGCTTCAGCATGACAGCATAAAATATCCCAAACAGGGTCGGTGCAAGGACACAGGCCTGTTTCACTCCACTTTGGATGTCAAAGGGATCTGATGTTGAGCCATCAAAAACTACAGTGCCCTTCATTTCCTCATGAAAGGACCTGATGATGTTAAAGAGTTGAGGTGGACATCTAATCTTGGGAAGTATTTTAAAAAGGCTGTCCCTGCTAACCAAATCAAAGGCCTTTGTAAGGTCTATGAAGGCCACTAAGAGTGGCTGTTGTTGTTCCCTGCATTTCTCCTGCACAACTGTCGGAGGGAGAATACCATGGCAGTGGTGGATCTATTGGCTCAAAATCCACACTGTGATTCTGGATAGACTCTGTCTGCAAGCACCTGGAGCCTCTTCAGCACAACACGGGCAAACAGCTTCCCTACAACACTGAGAAGATAGATGTCACGGTAGTTATTGCAGTCACCCCTGTCTTCTTTGTTCTCGTACAATGTGATGATGTTTGCATCCTTCATGTCCTGTGGTACTCCACCTTCCCTCCAGCAAAGACGAAAGACTTCATACAGTTCGGTGGTAATGATCTTGGAGGGAATCCAAGGTCGCTTTTATTTCTACTAAGGTTGGTTCACTGTCCAACTCTTCCAAGACAGGCAGGCACTGAACGTTATTTAATGCTTCTTCAGTTACTACATTCTCTCTGGAATATAGGTCAGAGTAGTGCTGCACCCAGCATTCCATCTGCTGTGCTCGGCCCTAGATGATCACACCTGTAGCAGTCTTCAAGGGAGCAGATTTTTTCTATATTGTACCTAAAGCCTGCTTGATATCGTCATACATTTGATGTTACCTGTGTCCGCTGCTATCTGTATCTGAGAGCAGAGCTGAAGCTAATAATTGTTGGAACATATCCTGGCAGCCTGTTGGATTTGGCTACGAGCAGCTCGAAGAGTCTGCAAGTTGTACTCACTAGGATAGGTTTTGTATGCTGCTAGAGCTCTCCTCTTATCCTCGATGGCTGGCATCAGCTCCTCCAAATGGGCTTTGAAGCAGTCGGCTGGCTTTTTGGTCTTCTTGCCAAATGTGGACAGGGCGGTGTAATACTCAGCGTTCTTGAAATGTTCCCATCGTTCATGTGCATTTCTATCAGCTGGGCCTGGAAGGGTTTCGTCAAGCGCTTGGGCAAATTCCTCCATTTTTCTTTGATTGTTGATGTCAATATGTGGTCTTCATTCCTTTTTCGTGTGATACAATCTCTTTGTTCGCAGTTTTACTCTACTACACACCAGGGAGTGATCATTATCGCAATCAGCACTCTGGTAACTACGTGTGATCGTAATACTAGGAAGGCTGGAACGTCTAGTGAGGATCAAATCGAGCTGATGCCAATGCTTCGATCTTGGATGTCTCCAGGAATCTCTGTGTTGAAGCTTCGTATTAAAGAATGTGTTGCTGACACAAAACCCATTATAACAGCAAAAATCCAGCAAGTATTGGCCATTTTTGTTCATCTTTCCAATTTACTTAGAGTGAAGGGTTAATATCTGGCTCTATCTGAGGCCAAACTTTACATTTCTAATGGAATATGAAGCATCATAAATTTCAAGATTGTTTTCCTAAATTGCTCTTATATGTTGCAGTCTGCCTCACAAGGCCCTCAATAAATATGCTTGACTAGAAAGGTCTTTTAGTACATGCATCCATCTGCGTCTACAGTGTTGATGTTAGATGGCACATTGAAACAAATGCATTATCCCAGGTCATGAAAAATTAACCTCATTCAAATATAGCACCAGAAGCCTTTGACTCTTGCATTCAAGGTGCCCCCTTCCATGTTACTGAAGAGTTCCAGGATGCTGTGAAATATATTTGTGTGCTCCTGACACCAGATAAAAAGGCAATTATGAGAAAACACTCTCCACAGTTTTGCAGCCCAAGCTGCTCCTCCTTCTTGAGACAAGTTGCCAATAAAATAAAGATAGTATGTGGGTGTACATATTTATATCTAAAACCTTGCAGGCTTCATAAGCTTAGGGACTGTCTAGCTAAGTATTTGCTCTGCTGTTTGTGCAGTGTTTCTCACTGTTTCTTTATTTCATCAGCTATATGATGTTAGGGGTGATCACATGTGGTATATTTTGTTTGGTAAGAAAAAGGTGGTGTTTATTTATTTATTTGTGGTAGTGCTTCCAGTCACATTATTTTGTCTTGTTTGTAGTTTGGGTGATTGCTTATATTAGCATTTTGGTCCTCAAGGAAGTTCCTGGGCATGGTCAAAAGATATTCCTGATGATGCCCAAAGTGGGGCATGGTGTGGGAGTGAACCCTGCTCCTTTTGCCTGCCTTTTGCTTGCAGTTGATAAGGACTGCAACTGGAATGCAACTGGCATGTAGCATTTTTAATATATATTTAGTTTAGTGCTGTAATGATCCACTGACACAGCACTAATTCAAATGCATTTAATGTCTTGTCATTTCAGCTCTGTTTCACTTCCTAAACATTGTTCATGTTTAGCAAGCAAAACAGTTCATTGTTCATGAACATTGTTCATGCTATTTCTCTTACTAAATATTAAAAAAGAAAGAAAGATGGGTGAGTGGGGATAATGACATAGAAAAGTAATGGAGAAGAGAGGGCTGGATAATGTATGGACACTAGAAGTACACTTTCCCAGGATAATTAAACATTTCTGTGTGTGAATAGCGGCAGCAATATAAATGCTAGAGTGTGGTACATAGTAGTTTGTGTCAACCCAGGATGAATGTCTGTGTGGTCATGTTCTTAGTGTGCTCTTTTACATTAGCAGGAAGTATGTCTGGGCCACATCAGAAAATTTAAAGTTTCATCCAACCATACCACTACTACTGGCCAAGTATCTGAAGTGCCCTCCCACATTCACATTGAGGACTCTTACTGCATCATTTGCACCTTGGTTGTTTCTGCCTTCGCTTCTATTCATGGCAAAACACTAAGGACAGGCCTTATTGTTGCCATTCACAGACATCATTTATCTTTGGTGAGCAGAAACACATGTCTAACAGAAATATATATATATATATTTGATTATGAAATAAATCTTTGAAAGACACATTTTAATGATGCCCCCACAAACATTATTAAATTTGTCTACTCAGAAGTTCAGTGGGACCTTGTCTCTGGGGTGTGACTGCAGCTCTAATTGTTCACTTTCAAGACCTCCCTCATTCTGGGAGGTGTTGTGAACAAACCACATATTTGCATAAGCTGTCTCTCTCATAGCATTAGAAGTTTCCTTTTAAGTAGGCTATTTAGGCAGCATTAAGCTAATTTCAATTGTAGGTGGTATGTTTTCAAGTCTTTTAAAGTTTCCCAAATGTATCCTTCTTGAAAAAAAGACGTGTGAAAAATGTTTTAAAATTCTTTGTTAGTGAGATATTGTTTCAACAAGGTGTTCAAATACTCTCTAGCATTCTTGTCATGCATTCTGTGTCTTTCCCCCAGACTTTTGCAGGCAGTTTTTTCAGGCACATTTTCCAGGTCTCATAGAAGGTAAAAACAGACAGCATACGAGGGGGTGCTGATAAGTATTGAGCCTTACCCAGAACAAAATTGAGCTAGGAAGGTATAAATTGCAGGGTGTTTTGGCCAAATTGTCTATATTCAACAATGCAAAAATCAACTACCTATGATTTTAACTGTTACTTTCCGGTCCAAAGTGAACATGGCGGCACCTCCAGAAAATTTCAATGTGGAAGAGCATAGGACCATAATCAAGCTCCTGTTTCTCCAAGGGAAAGGTGCAAAGCAGATCCATGATGAAATGTCACAAACTATGGGTGACAGTGGCCCTTCATATGCAACAGTTAAATATTGGGTTGTCAATTTTTAAACTGGCCATTTCAGTGTTGAAAGTGAGAAACCCAGTGGAAGGCCTGTTTCTGTCTCTGTGCCAGCAAATGTGAAAGCCATCCATGACATTATCATGGAAGACCACCGAATATCAGCCAAAAGTATTACTATATATCTGAGAATATCCTATGAGAGAGTTGGTGCCATTATCCACAATGACTTGTAAATGAGAAAACTGGCAGCAAAGTGGATCCCCAAACTTTTGACAACCGATCAAAAGAGGAAATGTGTGGAGTCATTGGTGACTGTTTTGGAACATTTTGCAAGAAATGAGTAAGATTTCCTGGGCAAACTGGTAACTGGTGATGATACATGGTTCTACTGTTATGATCCTGAGACAAAAGAACAGTCTAAAGGAATGGAGGCATAGTGGTTCCCATAGGCTGAAGAAGTTGCAAGCACAAAGTGCCATTTGCAGAAGTGAATGGCAAAAGTTTTTTTGGATAAGAAGGGAGTTCTGCTTGTGGACTACCTCCAACAGGGTTCAACCATCAGTGCAAAATATTACTGTGTTTTATTGACAAAGTTTAGGCAAAACATCAAGGAAAAATGTCAAGGAAAGCTCTCCAAAGATGTCATCTGGTTGCATGACAACGCCTCTTCACACACTGCAGGTGAAACAATGGCAAAACTGATGAAAACTGTTAGGCTTTCAAGTGATGCCCCATCCACCCTATTCTCCCGACCTGGCTCCTTCTGACTATTATCTGTTCCCCAAACTCAAAAAACACCTAAAAGGACAATGATTTGGGAGTGTTCTGGAGGCAACTAATGCTGCAAATGAGTGGTTACACCAGCAATTGGAAGAATTTTATTTGCAGGGGCTTAAGAAGCTGCGGGACATATGTTGCAAGTGCATTGACTTTCTGGAGGAATATGTAGAATAGTGTGGCAGTTACAGCTTCCTAGCTCAATTTTTTTCTGGGAAAGGCTCAATACTTATCAGCATCCCCTCGTAGATAGCCTATTACAGTATCAGAAGAGGAAAATTCTTGACTAATGGAATCAACTGAGTGTCAACTGAGAAATTTCTTTACCCCTTGGAGTATATAAATGTACTTGCTTTGCTTAATGGTAGGTCTTCAGGCACAGGGTTTATTGAAAATCTGATTTTGCAACCCTGAAGCAACTCCTTAGTTTCTTTTCTCCAACACTAAAATGCTTTCATATTTAATATATTCACAAAGGCTTTCACGGATGGGAGGTAATCATTGTTGTGGGTTTTTCGGGGTCTTTGGCCGTGTTCTGAAGGTTGTTCTTCCTAACGTTTCGCCAGTCTCTGTGGCCGACATGCCTTTTAAAGCTTAAGAAAGGGCGCAGCTAGACATGCATCTGTCCTGCTATTTGTCCTGTGGTCTTCACTGATCATTTTCATATTTCCTTTGATAAATGGATGACACCATTAATAAACCCTAGTAGATCTTTTTACATGACTAACCAGCACATTTTGTTCTGATCTCCACTCTCCTTTCCTTTGTTATTGTGCGTACTGTCACATTTTCTTGGTTCAGAATATGTGAACAATTTTTTCAGCCCTTCCTAAAAATGGGTGAGCATCTTGACAACATAAATTAAGATATATACAATGCTATGGGGAGATATACAAGCAGCATTCTTTGCTTTGCTTTTGCTTTGACGCATGGGGTGGGACCAAATATGTTTGCCCTTCCGTGCTGCTGCTTTGCATTGTTACCTTTTTTATATAAAGGAATTCAAATCAACAGCTATATGCAATGGAAGCATGAAATACATATAGAACAAAAACGGGGGGGGGGGGACCATATGTCTGAAAAATGCTTAATCTTTTAGCAAAAGGATGTTGAATCAATAGGTATATGCAATAGAAACATGAACTACATGGACAACAAAAAGTTTTTTGGTAAATCCATGTTTCCAAAGACAGTGGTTTTAAGTGAATGATTGCTCTGCTTCATGTAAATATATCTTAAACAGAGAAAGGGATAGAGTGCTAAACTATTTCAGCACTATATTTGTTATTAAAATTGTTTTTAAAAGGAATCAACATAATGGAAACAAGAAATACTTGGAAAACCTCTTTTGGGGAAGGGGTAAATTTATGTGTCTAAAAACCAGTTTAAATCTGCTTAGGTGCCAGGGATGGAAGTGGATGATTGGAAAGAAGGTTGGTGATACTGGAAGGAAAGGATGATAGGAGAGCGAGTGGTGCTAGAGGAACCATTCTCGACACAGTATGAAAGAAATACAGGCTGAGTCAGGATTGTATAAGTCCCATAATGAACTTTATAAGGTGCTGTATGGTGTGGAATTGTTTCCAGTCTGTAGCCTCCTTCAAATGCTCCAAGACTCCCCAGGGGACCATATGGTCTCTGTTGAGAATGGCTGGACTAGAGGATAAATATTGCTAATGTCACCAATACACTATGTATTGCTAATACCGCTCACTCCGTATTACTGAAAATAGTGTCTTGGGCTAAAACAATCATGGATTGTGAATCATACAACCAGCAGGATCTGTGATTCTGCTGTACAGGGAACAGGCTTAAACACGCAACAAGCACTCTGCTTGGTACTACACCAAACGAACAAAAAGACATAAACAAGCACAGGGATGGCCTTTTTAAAGCCACATCTCTGTGTGTGCATTTTAATAGGCTGGATTGCATCCAAAAAGGTTCATGTCTTTCAGAACATATAATTCTCCTTGCTTCTCTATGTATTCTTGATGTTTGTCACCTCTTGTTCTTCTCTCAACAGAATGAAGCCTGCTATAGCCACACTGTCACAGAAAAGCGGTGCTATCATTCCTGGAAAAATCCATTACCCATTGACGTTTTATTCTAGAACTACTGCTGAAACCCAACAAAGCCTCATCAGTTAAGCCAATGGTGCAACCAAAGTTAAAGATGTCAAAGTTCCATAGATTTAAACTAGAATTGATTGGAAGTGAATGTAACTGACAAGCACTTAACTTTGTTTAATTTGTGATTTTTTTAAAAAATGTATAATTTGGCACAGCACCTATTGACACTTTATAAATACATCTTTGATCTTTCTGGCTTTATAAAGAACAGAGGAATGTATGAGGATCACAGTATTCATGAGATTCAAAGGGCTTCAGGGCTCATCCAGATGGAGGATTTGTTATTCTATACATCTCACTTGTCCATTGATTTCTCTGAAGTTAAGACAACATGAAACTTAAATTGGTAAAAAAAAATTAAGCTCATGTTAAATTATTCCAAATATACACCCGTCAGTTTTTTTTTAAAATCACTCTCTATTAGAGATGGGCATGAACCACCAATTTGGTGGTTCATGCTGGTTCATCCTTTGGACAAACAGGTGTTTGGTGCTTCCCAGTTGTGCTTCCTTCAGCGGGCACCCACTCAGATTCCCTGCCCTGCCCACCTCCAGGCACTGTCTTTGAATGGGCTGGGAAGTGCTGAAAACCTGTTCATCCAAAGGAGGAACTGGCACAAACTGCCACTTCAGGAGTTTATGCCCATCTCTACTCACTGTAGGTGACAGGGTGTGGTTTTTTTGTTTGTTTGTTTCACTCTGTACTGGATCAGATCAGGTGGCAAGAGCTTCTTAGGCAACTAGTTTAATGTTAGTGCTATCCCACAAACAAATACAACCAAAGAAAGCTAGAAGTGGAGACCATTATTTAAAGGGTTTGAAGGATTTCTTCACCATTTTTGAAAGAGTCAGGGAGGATCAGATAACATATAAAATTGAAACAAGTCTGGCGAAAGAAGTATGTAGATACAGTATAGGGATAGAGATAGAGATAGAGATAGAGATAGAGATAGATACAGATCTTCCTCCAGATTTGGTTCAAATTTAACCAAAAGCAGCCTGGGCTGCCTGAAAGTCTGAACAGAAGAATCAGGGACCTGCTGGGAAGCACTACAACCTGCTCAGAAACATCTTCTGCAGTTTTTTTCCCCTTCCATCCAAGGAGGAAAAGACACAATAGGAAAGATACGTGGAAAGATTTGAATGGAAAACAAGATTCTATTTGCTACATTTTTGTTCTGTTCTTTCTTCAGGGAGCTCGGGGTGATGTGCCCAGGGCTAGTCCAAGACATTTTGCTGCTTGAGGCAAAGGACAAGATGTTCCCTGTGACCCACAAACAGAACCTTACTTCAGCACCCATGACAGGGCAGCATCAGTGGTATCTGATTCAACTCTCATTCCTCCACTGCAGGTAGCTAGCTTAGATGGATGCAAATCAGGCTGTGTGGTACACATAGCTCTGCCCTCCAACAAGTTTACTAATGTGAGCACCTGTTAATTGATCTTTTCTCTCCAGAAGCACCAATGTGAGGTTGTATGAACATCACTGGATGACCAACTGTATGATCGTGGCTTGCAAATGGCCACCAATAATAAAAGAGTGGTCGACCAGACCAAATGGGCGGGATATAAATAAATAAATAAATAAATAAATAAATAAATAAATAAATAAATAAAGAAAGAAAGAAAGAAAGAAAGAAAGAAAGAAAGAAAGAAAGAAAGAGAGAGAGAGAAAGAGAGAGAGAGAGAGCCTTTGTCTGGGCCAAAGCTGCTGCTATCTACTGCTCTCACACCACAGGACTGTACGGCGATAATAACAGTAGTGAAGAGTAATTATACAGTGACCTCCCTTTGTAAACCACCTAATGCATCCTTTTCCTTTAAAAACCCTGACAATTTTCATAAGTACACAATAATTTTTATAATTGGAGACTTCAATTGTCACAGCAGAGTCTGGGGTTATTCAGTTGATGATAATGACAGAAAAACTGTGCTAAAATGGGCAGAAACATCCCAACCAGCCACTATTAACAATAGCAAACTCTCTCCCCCCCCCCCATCTTTGAATAGTGGAAGATTGCAATGTGGCTATAACTCAGACCTGAGGTTTGAAAAATATGTAAATGGGACTTCAGCACCGACACAGTCCTTTGCAGGTGCAAAGAGAGGTAGGTAACTTCACACTTATATTAGCGTACTCTGTGCACCTCAACTAAAGTGCTGGATGGGATAATGCAGCTGCCTCAGACTGCCTAATAGGAGGACTAACTCAGATAAACCTGGTTCTTCTGATCTTCACAGGAGTACTCTGGATTGAAATATTCAGTTGTTAGACATTTGTTAGACGACATTTGTGTCTAGAGATAAATGCTCTAGCTCACAAACTCACGCATCCCTGGTTCTGGTGCCCTCTTGCACACAAGTGTGAAGAGGAAATACTCTTGAGCGGGGGTGCCTCTCCCTGTGAGTCAGAGTCCTGTCTTCCAGGGTCCCAACACAAGGAAAGTCCCTGTAGATAGCAGATGCTCTCTCTCTCTTGAGACTTCTTTCCTTATACCGCGTTTCCCAAAAATAAGACAGGGTCTTATATTAATTTTTGCTCCAAAAACGCATTAGGGCTTATTTTCTGGGAATGTTTTATTTTTATGTACAATAATCTACATTTATTCAAATACTGTCATGTCATCTTCTTCTGGTTGCTGCACAATGGTGGATGGCAGGGTTTCACTTAACTGGGGCTGATTTTTGGGGTAGGACTTATGAGCATCCTGAAAAATCCTACTAGGGCTTATTTTCAGGTTAGGTCTTATTTTCAGGGAAACAGGGTACACGTAGGAAGCTGATAGTGGTAGGGACTTGCCTCTATGGAGGCACAGAGTCTGCTTGATGAGTCCATCTCTTCTTTGGATTCTTCAACATCTTTTGAGATAGCAACTGCTCAGCTAAAGCACATGCATTTGTGAGAGTGAAGCATGATCTCCTTTCCCCTTCTACAATGACTCTTTGTGGAGAAATCTTTCAGGGAACCATTTAATCTGGAAGCCTTCAGCTATCTAATTCGACTGCTGAAATAAACGCAATTCCATCTTTTAAGAGATAGAACTTCATACTGATTTATACTTCCAAATAGATTGCCCCTTCTTTCAGTTCCTACCCATGCCTGCACAATAAGTTAACTTTTTTTTTTTAGCTCCTATTCATTTATGCCAATGTACTTTATAAGCATTCTCACAGAACGCTATTTTGATGTCTGCCATACTACTAGGATAGTATTTTAGAACAGATTGAGGGAAGAAGTAAAAAACGAAGAAACAAAACAGCCTCTTAACATGAAAAATGGTATAATAGGCATAAAATCCAGCAGAGGGCAAGGGTTCACTTGTACAATGAAGCCCTGGAAGAAAATTGTGAGAATGGAATTTATGGTTTTACAGTCATTTTCATAAAAATTCCAAAGACTAAAATAAATTGCATGTTACTGCCTTTGAATTATTAATGCTTCAGGGTAGTTTAATAATTCTACAAATAAGATTTTCCAGTCTTGCAGTTACTTATACAGGGAGGAAGACCACGACTGCCAATCAAAGAGCTGTTACACTACAATTATACGTCTGTTTACCCAAGAGTAAGCATAACTGAACTCAATAAAATTTTATAAGACTGTGCTGCTTATCTACTTTTAACCAATTAATAGATTCATTAGCCAACAAAATACAAATTATTTATCACCAGGACCTCAGTGTAGATTCCCCTTTTGATACAGTGAATGAGGTGAAACATAATTTACAACTATTGCCACCTACATCTCTTAGGCTTCTCTATGGACTTGCTATTGAGATAGTCTCAAGGTAGCATTACACCAATACTTATTCAACGTATTAAAGATATGGACCTTTAGTACTCTCTAGCTTATGTAGACAGGACTTGTTCACCTCTGTTTTGGCCTAAATTTCAACTCCCCCAAGCCAGCTAATACGAAATTTGCTTATGTAATTTACTTATACCAAATTACAGCACTGAGAGATTGCTTTGCCTTTTCAAGGGCTAGATTCAACTGCTTTCCCCCAGACCTTTTTTTTTTTAAAGGGCATTTTAATAATACCCCATATGGTGAAAGAATTTGTCCCTGTGGGAAAGAAATTATTGAGACCTTGGTGCACATCATTTTAGAATGTAGCCTATCTGGGATCAAACGTATCTGATATCTTGGTTCAGTCATGAGCAAATGTACTGGTCTACCTCCCACAGGCTATCTGAAGTTTCTGTTGTCTGGAGAGAATCAAATAATAACACAGTTAGTGGCTAAGTTTTTATTTTCAGCTATGACAACTCGCCAAACGCTATAGCAAGATTTTATATTATACTATGTATATATTTTGTGTATTTTATCTTTGTATAATTGGGCCTATGACTGCATAATAAAACTTTAAACTTCAAACTATTGCCAATTTTTGTTGGAAAAAGATAACATCTTTAACACCTCCTCTTCCATTTCCAGTCACATTATGCACTTGAACTAAAATAGTCTCAATAAATAAATAAATACCTTTAATTCTCAACCTTATCATTTAATATTTATTTTTAAACATTTAAATTGGCTTACAGAAATTAACCTTCTATTGATCAGTTGCAGTTCTGATCCTCTTTATGTGAGGGTAAACTCAACTGAAGGCAAAGGAGTCAAGCTTCTGAGTAGATATCCATAGGCATATTCTGTAAATTGATTTATCTAGTTATTTAAAAGATTTTGCCTTGATGAAAAAACAACTATTCTTATATAAATAAAGATAATAATAATAATAATGCCCTCTAACATTTTTTCCATATAAGTTTTAATGTTCAGCAATTTCCAAACATGATTTATGTTATTCATTCTATATTTTCATTTTTTTTTAAGTGAGGAAAGCTATATTTGGCAAAGGGGGAGGTGTTCTAAGTCAGTGGTTTTTAACCTTTGTTACTCGGATGCTTTTGAACTGCAACTCCCAGAAACCCCAGTCAGGACAGCTGGTGGTGAAGGCTTCTGGGAGTTGCAGTCCAAAACTCCTGAGTAACCCAAGGTTAAGAACCAGTGTTCTAAGTCACTGCTTAGAACACCTCCTTTTTGTTGAATGTGTAAGGGTCTGTCTCAAAACCTTTGTCAACCTTTGCATCTAATTCTACCTTTCTAAATTCATGTCTCTGTTTCTTTCCATTCTCTTTAACGTCATATAAAACCAATGTGCAGTCTTCCTTTTTTTAACCTTTTGTCCAATTATACTTAAGTTTTAGGATTTCATAATGAAATTCTTCCTCAGGCACAGTATCTGCTTACAGTGCGTGAGGGGGAAGGAATAGGGGTATGTGTGCTCCTGGGCTGTCACGTTTTCACTGGCTCTGCTCCAACTATCCATGCCTTGGGGGAAATTCTGAAATGGGGAGTTCACAATACACTTATAGGCTCTCTTTAACTTCTCCCAAAATGGCACAAAATTTTGCCGTTATCGGTTACCATTAGTTGCAGCTCATCCCAAGGGAGAGTGACATATACCAGCAATTGTATCCACACCAAAGGGTAAAAACCACTATCTCCAAAAAGGCTTTTCTTCATAAGATTTTTGATATTTTTGTTTGAAACGCATACTCCTGCTGTAGCTTGTTTTCTGGAATTTCTTCTGTTAAGGTGTGTTAATTAAAAGGTTTTGACTGAGAGGTGCTGACGAGAGATGGGCATGGACTGCTGGTTTGGCAGTTTGCGCCTATTCCTTTCTTGGCTAAGAGGTGTTTGGTGGTTCCCTGGTCCCACCTCCTTTGGCAGGAGGCCCACTCAGAAGCAGTGCCCAGAGGAGGTGGGGCAGGGAGGGCGGGGCACTACCTCTGAGTGGGTGCCTGCTGGAGGAGGTGAATCTGGAAAGCGCCGGATACCGATTCAGCTGGGAAACAAACCGGCCATGCCCATCTCTAGTTCTGACACAGAAATGAATATCAAAGGAAGCACAGAAATCTCTGCACCTAGAAAAACTCTAAAACACTCCCAGCCCCCCCCCCCACACACAAAATCCAGAAACAAAACCTGTATCTTTAGGGGGGGACCACAAAATATTCGGAAAGGCATGGATTTATCACTGTCATATGGATGGGGGGGAACCAGTAAAACAATCAGGGATAATCTACACACTTTTTAGGGATTAAATTGACAAAGAGCTTCCATTTCAGAGCCATTATGGTATTTCATATGAAAATAAAGCAAAAAGTATAACTACACATTTATAGCAATTTCATACCAGTTGACTGAATCCTGTGGAATCCTGTTATATGCCATTTGGTGAAGTGTTTTGACTTACAAAGTAGACCAAAATTATCACATCAAATTGCAGATCCTGGGGTTTCTTATGGCAAAGCTGTGACAGTTAAGGTGGTAAAAGATCACATCTCCCTGTATGAGCCTGCTTGGGAATTAAGCTCATCAGGGGAGACCTTAACGAGAAAGGTGGGATAAAATATTTTAAATAAATAAATAATATAAATATAGATAAGCTAAAATGTCTCTTCTCCATTATATATGCATATGAATGGGTACATAAGTAAAGTTACAAGGGATAGATAGAGAAACAAAACACTGTGAATATAAACAAAAAGCACACACTCATCATTCTTGAGGAAGCTTAAAATTTGCACATACATGAAAAAGTACAGCTACTTGAAAACAGTATCTTACTGGCCATATGAATGAGAAATATTTGAAGTAATAAGGTATGGGGCAAGCAAGCAATCCACAAAAACCATTCACAAATTGCTTGTGTGAAATGTACAATCCAGAACAAATCAATGTGAAAACTCCATTTTTAAATTTGCTGATAAATGCTCTGAAAACAGTATCAGTAGCCTGACTGCATTCAACAATTATGCCTGAATCTGTGAAGGGCTAAATGAGGGGTGGGAATTGGGGCATGCACACAAGCCTTCCCTCTAAACCTCCTCCCCTTCCAGGAGTCAATAAGGCCATCATGCTTTTAATACTGGTGTCTGCAAAGGAGCTGTAAGTGTTTTCAGCTCTATGTTGTGATCAGAAGCCCTGATAAGGTGGCCCTTCTGACCCCAGGAGTATTCTAAGTGAATTCAAATTAAATTTTGGCAGAAAAATTCCTTTTGCACTGGGAGGGGCACAAAACTTTGCCATTAGAAACATCACTAGCCACTAGAGGGTTCAAGTGGGCTGTGTAAGAAGTGTGTGTGTGTGTGTGTGTGTGTGTGTGTGTGTGTGTGTGTGTGTGTGCGCGCGCGCGCGCGTGTGTGTGTGTGTGCGTGCGCGTGTGCGTGTGTGCGCGCGCGCACACACACATATGTCTTGCGGAACAGGTGCATCCCCCATGTTCTAGGGATGAGGATGTGCAGCCTCTGAACTTTTGGAGGTTGCCCACCATGCTGCCCTACATGGATTCAGGTGTTACACCTGAGCAGAGCTGGTGGCCTGAATGAATGAGAACAATCTCCATGAAAGGAAATGAGAAGATTTTGCATATTCTTAAGTTCACATTATTCCCGGCAGGCATGTTACTTCATGCAGCAAAGGAAGTTCAATAAACAGAGACATCATCACAGAGATTCTTACTGAGACAGGAAGCTTCTGCAGACTCAGATACAGACATTGATCAGGTTTCATAGTCAATAGAAACAAGCCACAAGAGGCCTTTGGCACCAGCCAACTTGGTTCTTTATTAACTTTGTAAAAACAAAATTGATGGTTTTCTGCTAGCTCACCTGTCGGATAGGCCTGTGTTTGAATGAACAGAAAAGTCCACTATCAGAGTTGTTTAGGACACTGCCATGCAACATTTTGGGTAGTATTTTGTTTGAATTTGTAGGGAAAGGGCTATTATTTTTGCCCATTTGATTAGTAGATCCAGACTTTCTTTATTTTCCTTTGTGCCAATGTCAGTTTGGTGTATATCACCTTTATTAAAAACAGAAGCTTCTTTAAAACAAATAAAGACTTTGTTCCATCTAGCTTCACACTGTCTACAATGAACAGTGGCTCCTTTTTTTCAGACATTGAAATGCTCGGATTTATCTTGGATGCTGTTGCATGCAAAACAGGGCAGTATATATTTTGGGCAGTATATACAAGTAGTATATACAAGATCAGTACATACAAGTAGTATATACAAGATATACAAGTACAATATTTATTTCATACATATTGTCTTTATGATTGTGGACAAAAAAGAGTTGAGAATGGTTGCTGTAAAGTGTCACAAGCTGAAATGTTATATTAAGATGATATGTAACATAGGGCTAAATCTAGAATTAATCCTACTTAAAGTAGTTCCTCTGAAATCAATGGAACTTAGGTTAATTGTGTTACATACGTAAATCTCCATTATTTCAATTTATCTATTGTAAATAAGACTTATGTTGGATTTAGCCTAGGAAAAAAGTATGTTTGAAACAAAACCAAAAATAAAAATCATTTCCCTTATTCCATTGGGTGGCACAGTCCTATTCACAATTCTCAAGGATCAGATTCCAGTGAATTTAGTGGGATTTTCTTCTCTATTGAACTACATTAAATAAATACTGATTTTTGCATGGTGTGGCTTGTTACATGGAAACAAACCTGGCCTTTTGCTCAGCACCTGTTTTAAATCCAAGCAGTTCAGTAACCATCTGGTTGCTAGAAAGCTTTCATTCACTATGTTTTTTAAAAAAGAAATTAAGTGAAACTCCATCAGTGAGCTTTTCCCCACCTCAAAATATAAAATATGCATTACCTTTGTTAAGGAATTCTCTTACAAGCAGAATTTTTTATAAATAATGTTTGTGTTTATGATGACTCAAGCTGTGATTATATTTACTTCAAGTGACAGCAATTTGATTCATCATTTCACCTTATAAAGAAGTTATTAAATTAGCCTAACACAATAGCTCAGAAGCACTGTGCAATGTACACTATAAATTCTAATGGATAGCTTCCAGTACAGCTTTATTAACATCTATATCTGAAATGTCCAAACTGCAATCTAAAAGGTTTTATGGTCTTGAAGGGAACAGAAAGATAGATTACTAGAAATCCTTTTCCCCCCTTCCTCCCTGGGGGGAAAAAAAACCCAATAACAATTCCAGTGATAAGCTTTTCATTGAGGCTATGAAGTATTAAAACATTGTTTCTGATAGTTGTATTGGAGTGAAAAGGGTAAAGCTGCCAGAATAACCACATACCATTCACTGAAATTTCAGCACCAAAACTTGAGGTCAGAGGGCAAGACTTTCGTGATGACCCAGAGGTGCAACAGGCATGGGTTGGGAAGGGAGGACTTTTTTCCTTATCAGGCCTTGTGCAAATGCTGTGCAACAAAGAGGCTCATGAGCTGCAATGCCAGAGTAGAGCATCCTGAAATCTGTCTCTTCACCTAGCAATCTGAAGAAGCACAGCAGTTCCCTAAGACTACAGCTGGTACCCATGAATCTGGCAACCCTTTGTAGACCAAAGAAACAGTAAGCTTCTATGAATCCATACTCAGTACAGTCTTTAAGGTTAATTGCTTGAAAAATAATTTCTATCTACACCACAAATACTTCATTACTGGCTCTTCCTGCCACTGGGAATAAGGCTGCCATCTTGTTTGAAGCCAAGTAAAACTTAAATCCATACTAAAAACAAAAGAGCAAATTAGCCAGACTCACCAACCTGTCTGTTTCCCAGTCTCCCTTCTTGACCACATACTCCTAGAACCATTCCAACATGCAGAGACGTGGATCTCACCAAGTACTTCCCCTGTTCCCCACACAGGTATTGCCATTTGTCTCCACTCTTTCTTACCTTCTGGCAAAGTGGCAATAGCAACCACAAACTGATGGCACAGGTGAGGATAAGGGCAGTCAGGCGAGAGTGGGGACATGTGTGGGTGGGGAGAGGGGCATAATTCGCTGTTCTGTGGTACCAGTCACTTAATGGTAGGGCTAGTCTTGTTTAAGGGAAGAGAAAGGCATCCATGAACCTGACATTTGGTCATGCCCCCCACCCATCCCAATAAGTCACACTTACCCAGTGCAGAGATTGGAAAAGTTCTGTTTTCAGCTCCCACAATGTGCTAGTCACCTGCAGTCACAAAAGGTAAATTTTTCAAATTCTCATCCAGAGGCTTATTTTGTGGAAAGGCACACAGTCTGTGTCAGCTCTCTAGACAAAGGCAAGTTTGGAAATGATCCCTTTAATTAGTAAAGTGTCTTCTTGCTAACCTTCATTTAACCTACTTCAGGTACAGATTGAAACTAGCTATTTGCAGTGCCCACCCAATCCAAGGGCATGAACTACAGAAACAAACAAGAAAAAGCTAAATATATGAGCTATATGTTTTGAATGTGTTTGTCCCTGAAAAATTGTGTAGCTTTCTGCTACTGTCTGCAGTTGCAGCATGATGTATGATCCTGTGCCAGCAACCAGAATGTTATCTATCTATCTATCTATCTATCTAACCTATATATCTATCTAGATATATAGAAATCTATCTCCTGTGATTCATCTGGTTCTAAAAGTTAGCTGAATATCTGTATCCTACACACTAGTACCTTCGCTCCATAAGACGCACCTTTCCATAAGACGCACCAATTTTTCAGGAGAAGAAAACAGGAAAATATAATCTATTTTCTTCGCTCCATTAGACGCACAGACTTTCCACCCCCCCTGTTTTGTGGGGGGAAAGTGCGTCTTATGGTGCGAAAAATACGGTACTTTGATCTTCATCCCAGCTGTTTTACAAATTGGCTGTTTCTTGAATATAATGGAACTAATTTATGGTGCATGCCATTTAATGTAATGGCATTGGGCAGAATAAAGAACTGTCATTAAAAACCTTGAAATTAATAACTGTAATTCTTAATTGTGGAGAAGAGACTAGTGAAGACCAGAAAGTAATTACAAGTATTCACTTGTCAGACATACACTTCAGATATAGCTCACGTGACATATTTTCTACTCAGACTAAACATGTACAATGCTTATCACACTGCACTCCTCTCTCCACCCACCCCCAATAAAATAAATCACTCAAACATGGAGAAAATGCCAAGATGACATAAGCTGATGTCACTGGAAACTATATCTGTATCTACAAAAGGAAAATATACAGTGATATAGGGAGTTCCAAACCCTCTTCTTTCTCCCCATGTTACTGTTATGTGAAATATCATCACATAGTAAGCACAGGGAGTCCTAGTAAGTGTGATTTTCCTAATGTATCTAAAACCATCAGATGTCTGGGGAAATCACATTTCTTAGGGATCCCTGTGCAAACTCATCAAGCAGCGTTTTCCTGCACTGGGGATGGAGAGTGATTAAAAGATGGGTGGGCCAAGACCTGATTTCTCCAACTTTATCACTGCCACTGAGATAGTGAAACTGGGGAGAGAATAGATAGCCCACCCAGTACAGCTTTTATTACGAAGCAGATGGGGATCCATAGAGCAAACTGCCTTCTACAAACAAATGCAAACATTTGGGAAGACAAAACATTCACTTCTTTGCTTATAATTCTTGGCACCCAACTAAAATAAAACCTGGGTGAATTTGTCTGTTATTTTATTGATGGTGCCACAATACATCTATATAAATGTATAAACTGGTAATTAGAAGAAACTGTGCAGGTGTCCACTTCTGCTTGCATCTGCTCATGACCGACACAGCAATAGAAACAACAGTTCTGTTTTATTTTAGTACAGGAAAATATCTGCAAAGTTCAATTGATTTTATTTAAATTCTAACCATCCGACCTGACCTTCTCTTAATGAGAAGTGTTTAGCTCTCCAGCATCCTGTCTCTCTCATCAAAAAAAATCCCATAATCTCACCAGCAAGTCTTCAGAATAGAAGACGAGCACAGAGAGTTCAACAGATTCATGACTCCTAGCCTTTCATCACCATCTGGCCTTCCGTTAACATAAACTCAGTTGCATTTCTCTTCCCAGCTGTGAATACAGATTGTTAAGGCAGGTTATCATTTCCAGAGTTTGAAGGGCAGCTAGTTCTACACTTTGACTCTGCACAGAAGTGGATTTTTAGAGATTAAAAGATCCTCCAAGTATAATGCTCCAGAACCTATTTTAATTCTATGACTAAGAGGCAGATTGCAGGTATTTTCCCCAAAATTGCGATTAGTTTTTACGGTCCAGAATACCTGTTTTGAACATGTCAATTACTAAGTTTCAAAGATGTAGCTGTGTTAGTCTCTTTCAACATGTACTGTAAAATGCAAAGAAATATACCAGGATGCAAAATACACAAGAATGTGAGGTGCTTTTCAGAAGCACATAGCCAAAGTAGAGGGGAAGGCAAATTTTGGACTTAAATTGTTGCACAAAGAAATATGTTGGTGGGGTTGTATCATGATCAGTCAATGACCTGGGGGACATTAAGGAGACATTACCTGAAATGGAAAGGCCAGCTGGCATTTGCGGGATAACAACTAATGCTTGTATTAAAGCTACCAAAAAGCTTTGGCTTGTTTGGCTTGTTGTTTTTTATTCACTTTTCTTATTCCAAAGGAGCCACTGGTGGGAGCATGTGTTGTTCAAGGCAGTTTTGTTGGACTACTCATATCAATTCAGCCATGTTGCATCTGTGGAAGAATTCAGGCATCTGACTTCTATACTGCCATTCTGGAAAATATGTCAATTCCTATACCTAAGGAAGGTGTGGGTGAGTTTGGTCTCATGTTTTCTGTTACTGAATTCTATTAAAACTAATAAACATATTACACAGGAACTCCCTCCTCAATTTCTGTTCTTTCATATTGATCATGGCTAGTATTGCTACGGAGTATTGTTAACTCCCCAGGGATGAAGCCTTGGAACAAGCCAATATTTACTGTAAATGTTCTCTTTAACAAGTTTATTGCAATATGAACACTGAAGATCATTTTTTCAACAAAGCTGGAACAAGTTCTGTTTGGTCCATATCTTGGATATTCATCTCTTATACCTGGTGCAGAAATGGACCAAAACATCATCTACAGTCCATGTGCAGCTCATACAAATTGGAACAACTAATCTTACATTTCTTGAACGAGAATGTTTGGTCCCACCTGCTTTTAACAAATGGAAAGAAAGTTTGAGAAGCACCAGTTTAAGCTGGACCCGGAGAGTGAAGTCAAGTGGGCCTTAGATACCATGGCTAACAACAAAGCCAGTGGAGGTGATGGCATTCCAGTGCAACTATTTAAAATCTTAAAAGATGATGCTGTTAAGGTGCTACACTCAACATGCCAGCAAGTTTGGAAAACTCAGCAGTGGCCAGAGGATAGGAAAAGATCAGTCTACATCCCAAACCCGAAGAAGGGCAGTGCCAAAGAAAACTCCAACTACCATACAATTGCACATATTTCACACGCTAGGAAGGTTATGCTCAAAATCCTACAAGGCAGGCTTCAGCAGTATGTGGACTGAGAACTCCCAAAAGTACAAGCTGGATTTCGAAGGGACAGAGGAACTAGGGACCAAATTCTAACATGTGCTTGATTATGGAGAAAGCCAGAGAGTTCCAGAAAAACACCTACTTCTGCTTGATTGGCTACACAAAAGCCTTTGACTGTGTGGACCACAACAAACTATGGCAAGTTCTTAAAGAAATGGGAGCGCCTGACCACCTGATCTATCTCCCTGGAAATCTATATGTGTGACAGGAAGCAACAGTTAGAACTGGCTATGGAACAACTGATTGGTTCAAAATTTGGAAAGAAGTATGACAAGGCTGTATATTGTCTCCCTTCTTATTTAACTTATATGCAGAATACATCATGTGAAAGGCAGGACTGGATGAATCCTAAACCAGAATTAAGATTGCCGGAAGAAATATCAACAACCTCACATATTTATTTATTTATTTATTTATTTGATTTATATCCCACCCATCTGGTATATTCCACCAATCTGGGCGGCTAGATGATACCACTCTGATGGCAGTGATATGCAGATGATACCACTCTGATGGCAGTGATATGCAGATGATGCCACTCTGATGGCAGAAAGTGAGGAGGAATTAAAAAACCTCTTAATGAGGGTGAAAGAGGAGAGTGCAAAAAATGATCTGAAGCTCAACATCAAAAAAACTAAGATCATGGCTACTGGCCCCATCACCTCCTGGAAGATATGGAGGCTGTGACAGATTTTACTTTCCTGGGCTCCCTGATCACTGCACATGGGGACAGCAGCCATGAAATTAAAAGACGCATGCTTCTTGGGAGGAAAGTGATGACAAACCTAGGCAGCATCTTAAAAAGCAGAGACCTCACCTTGCTGACAAAGGTCAGCATAGTCACAGCTATAGTTTCTCCAGTAGTGATGTATGGAAGTGAGAGCTGGACCATAATGAAGGCTGATTGCTGAAGAATTGATGCTTTTGAATTGTAGTGCTGGAGGAGACTCTTGAGAGTCCCCTGGACTGCAAGGAAAACAAACCTATCCATTTTGAAAGAAATCAACCTTGAGTGCTCAGATCCTGAAGCTGAGGCTTTAATACTTTGGCCATCTCATGAGAAGAGAAGACTCCCTGAAAAAGCCCCTGATGTTGGGAAAGTGTGAAGACAAGAGGAGAAGGGGACGACAGAGGACGAGATGGTTGGACAGTGTCACTGAAGCCACCAACGTAAATTTGACGAAACCCTTGGTACGCAGTGGAAGACAGGAGGGCCTGGTGTGCTCTGGTCCATGGGGTCACGAAGAGTTGGACACAACTTAATGACTAAAGAACAATAAAAGTTTAAGCTGTGAAATTATTTTTCTTTTGCTTTGTGGCTGGGGATGGTCACACTTAATGTTAGCAGAGCGTTGTATCTTGTCATTGTTTCAACCACTCCAGTCATCTTGTCACTATATAATTGATAATTAAGGAAAAAAACCCAAAGATCTTATGTTCCATCAAGTCACTTCTGATGTGTGGTGACTATATGAGTTAATGACCTCCAAAATTTCATATCATTAACAGCCCTGCTTAGATCTTACAAACCAAAAACATCTTATATTAGGTTGTTTTACTCCTGCCCCTCCCCCTTCTTAGTAATATCATCTTTACATTTTCAAAGGCTTTCACGGCCAGGATCCGATGGTTGTTGTAGGTTTTTCGGGCTGTTTGGCCATGTTCTGGAGGTTTTGCTTCCTAATGTTGCGCCAGTCTCTGTGGCTAACAACTTCAGAGGACAGGAGTTTGAACTCTGTCTGTGTTCTGGTGTAGTATGTGGGATAGTTGAGTATTTGTAGCTGTCGGATCAGCTTTTTGTCCTTTTCAGGAAACTGGGTGATTATGGTGATCAGGGTGTTGTTTTTTTTACAGGTGTATTGTTGTGATAAGGGGGAAGATGATCTGGCACTGTGATTGATGGGTGTTGTTAGCTAGTCTTTTGTGTACCGGTCCTTGTGGCTGGGTAAGTTTGTTGACCTTTTTGCAGGCTGTATTTCTCAGTGCTGGGAGCTAGACTTTGTTGAGTTTTAGACTGTGACCCCACAGGTACAAATACTCAACTGTCCCACACGCTACACCAGAACACAGACAGAGTTCAAACTCCTGTCCTCTGAAGATGCCAGCCACAGAGACTGGTGAAACGTTAGGAAGAAAAACCTCCAGAACATGGCCAAACAGCCCAAAAAACCTACAACAATAATCAGTATCATCTTCCCCAGTAAGCTCTGCTCAAGGCTTGCAAACTAACATCTGTAGCTTATTGAGACAATCTGTCTCATGCTAGGTTTCCAAAGACAATTTTTGCTTAATTCCCAGCTTTTTTTAATTCAAAAGGTGAAGGGACATTTTTGGAAATCATGCACAGAATATGTTCATAAAAGTTTAGTCTGATATAACTTCTCTTCCTCAGGTTGCCTGCCTCAGGGGAAAGCATTTGAAAATTGGAACATAGCTTTGTAATCTGCATTCTGCAGAGGAGGCATGACAACATTAGTTTACCTGAGAGGTTAAAGGGTGTGTGTGTGTGTGTTGCACTCACTCAAACCATTCATAAAGTGACATCAAGCAAGGGAAGCAAGGGAAAATCTCAGGGATGACTCCTCTTTTTCATCTATTAACTACTTTTCACCCAAACACAAAGCAATTGTAAGGCTGTTTTTGACAAGTGTAAATGGTAGTGAGCGCAAGAGGGTATCCTACATAAATCATCTTGATTCTGCCTTTGTTGCCGGTTACATTCAGGCTACCCTTTGCTATGTAAATCTTTGCATCCTTTTTCCTGCTGGAAAGATGGGCATGATGTTTTGAATCATGGATACAGAAGGACAATATCCCACATTCATAAGCCAATTTTTTTTTGTGGGTGGGGGGGAATAGCTTAGAGTTGTCTAGCATGCTTTATATATAGGGTTTTCTCATGGACTAACATGGCCATATTTGCTTTTCTTTAAAAAGTAATGAAAATATATAACTCTGAAATACTTTCTTGGTGGATGAAGAATTTATCACCTCAGGATAAAAACTGAGATAACAATTTCTAAATCTCTTTACTGTATACATGAAAAGGGCTACAAAGAAGACCTGCGTGACCTGCATCACTTTGAAAATAGGGCTAATAATGCTCTTTCCAACTCCGCTACAACCTGTCTTTGAACACCAGGCCTCCTCCCAAAAAAAAAATCATCTTGTGTCTTAAAATACTTCTGGAACAAACCACTGAAACAGAAGAGTCCCATTTATAGAAAAGTGATTATTTTCAAAGATAAAACTCGACAATTAGAATTTTCAGCTGAGAAATGTCAATATTGAGAAATTTCTAGTTCATTTCTGAGGTTTTCAATAACATGCTTTATTGTGTTGAAGCAAAAATATCATCTGTTTAGAACAGAAGAATTTGTCATTTTTTTCTGTATTAGACTGTAAAATGTAAATGCCACAATTAGCACTTGTTTCTAGTAGTCCCATTGTGGTTCTCAAAAGTATGGCAACATAAACAGTTTAACTGGAGCTATAAATTACCAGAGGTGGGGTTAGGCGGTGGCAGTGAAAATGTAGAAGAGTCCAGTGCTTGGACTTTAACATTAAATTCATTATTTTTCTTACCCAGTGAGGTGAAATGTCATAAATAGATGTAGTTTTCTAAAAATAGCATTTTGAAAGTAATGCTAATGGGTTGTGTGTGTGTTTTTAAAAAAAGCATTGCATATTATTTATTGCTATGCTTCTCTGTATATGTTCACACTCTTGCCCTAATAGAAGGGAAGTATCCAAACAACCTTTATGAAGTACTGTATTGATTTACAGGAACCTAGATGGTAGGGGTTTGAAACAACAGCTCATAGAAACCCTAGCCAAGCCATGAAGAAGGAACTACATCCCAAGCTTGGGAACTGCAGCTCTTTATAAAACCAATAACCATATAAACCTTTGTATAGGGCAGCTCCACAGAAGCTGCAGGTTCCCCTTGACATTTTTAGTCCAAGTCGTGTCCAACTCTAGGGGGTGGTGCTCATCCCGTTTTTCAAGCCGTAGAGCCAGCACTTGTCTGAAGACAGTTTCCATTGCCATGTGGCCAGCGTGACTAGGGAACGCCATTTTACCTTCCCACCGAGGTGGTACCTATTTATCTACTCGCATTTTTACATGCTTTCAAACTTCTAAGTTGGCGAGAAGCTGGAACAAAGCGATGGGAGCTCACTCTGTCACGTGGATTCGATCTTACGACTGCTGGTCTTCTGACCCTGCAGCACAGGCTTCTGTGGTTTAGCCCACAGCGCCACCATGTCCTATTAGAAGGAGTGGATTTAGGCCCAAACCGCTGGTCGCTGTCCACCCATCCCTCTCCTGCACCATCTCCTGCACAGCTACTTCAGGTCACAACAACCTGAAGCATGCTTCCACTATTTTCATGGTTTTCATCCTAAGGACATCTATGTTTGTAGAACAGCACTAAGTCTCCAGATTGCAGCAAAATGTTTTTGTCTGCAGCCAAATTAAATAGGACATCCTAAGAGAGTTAACTGCATTACAGCCCTTCTTGAAGTTGAAAGAAAAAGTATTTAATTTGCAATACATGAACTGCACAGAAAAACAATATTGACTTAAGAAGAAATAGTAACACCTGTTCACATGGCCATAGGAAGATGCTTTGCTTGGAGGGGAGGGACCATCCAATTAGCCATTATTAATCTTTTACTTTTGCAAAAGTATCTTCCTCATGAGGCTGGTTTTCCCTCAAATTAAAACTCTTAACAGCATTTTTGAAAATTACATTATCCATGGGAGGTTAAAAGGCTGCAGTTGTAGGTTCCACGACTGTCCAATCAACATTCTCAGTGTGACTAAAACTTCATTGCTATGAGCTGTAATAAGCTATGCAAGACTGGAAGTTGATCCTTCTGTGATAATTTACTTGCTACACACTCTGCAATAGTATCTATAATGTTGTGTCTAAACAGTCTATGTTGGAAATGAAGTCCTGCATTTTACAGCAGACAATCCAAATTTTAGTTTTCAGCCATATTGTATCCTAGCATGTCCAATCAATTATTGAAGTATGTGATTTCTGGCTTAATTGGAAGAATGTGACAAATAGGGAAGAATGATATAAAGAATCAATTAATGATGCTATTATTAACTGTGAGGGGGTCACTACCAGCACCCCTAGAGGGCTATCTGCCCTCATCCCATGCTCCCCTGGAGGGCCTATCAGGAGTTGCTGCATTGGGATCCCAGGCAGGTGTTGATGTGGGACAGCAAGACCTAGGGGGAGATGCTGAGGAGACAGAAATTAGCAGTCAGCTGACTGAAGAAGCAGATGCCAAGGGTAGAGGCTAGCTGCGGAGGGATAAAGGCATGAGGAGGAGGACCATGATGAAATGAGCTTCTTGGTTCACATTCAGCTTGCAATCTACAATTCCAAGATCCTTCTCACATATAGTAACGCTGAGTCATGTATCCCACATCTAGTCATTGTGCATTTGATTTCTTTTTCCCTTGTTGTAGAACTTTGCACTTATCCCTGTCAAATTTCATTCTGTTGTTTTGAGCCTAGTGCTCAAACCTATCAATATCTTCTTGAATTTTGTTTCTGTCTTCTAGGAGATTAGCTATTCCACCCAATTTTGTGTAATCTGCAAATCTAATAAACATTTCCTACACCTCTTCATCCAAGTTCTTAATAGAAATGTTGAAGTGCACCAGCTTCAAGATCTGAGCACTCAGGGTTGATTTCTTTCAAAATGGATAGGTTCGTTCTCCTTGCAGCGCAGGGGACTCTTAAGAGCTTCCTCCAGCACCACATTTCAAAAGAAACAATTCTTCAGCGGTCGGCTTTCTTTGTGGTCCAGCTCTCACTTCCATATATCACTACAGGAAAAACCATAGCTTTGACTATGTGGGCCTTTGTCGGCAAGGTGAGGTCTCTGCTTTTTAAGGTTTAAGGTTTTAGGTTTGTCATTGTGTTCCTTCCAAGAAGCAGCCATCTTTTAATTTTGTGGCTGCTGTACCCATGTGCAGTGATCAGGGAGCCCAAGAAAGTGAAATCTGTCACTGCCTCCATATCCTCCCCTTCTATTTGTCAGGCGGTGATGGGACCAGTGGCCATGATCATAGGGTTTTTTTATGTTGAGCTTCAGACCATTTTTGGAACTCTTCTCTTTCACCCTCATTATGAGGTTCCATGTCTGGTTGCGTTGCCCCTGTAACAATGGAAACTGTCTTTGGACAAATGCTGGTTCTATGGCCTGGAAACAGGGATGAGCACCAAGCCCTAGAGTCGGACACGACTGGACTAAATGTCAAGGGAAACTTTAGCTTTACCTATGAGGTTCTTTAATTCCTCCTCACTTACTGCCATCAGAGTGGTATCATCTGCACATCGGGGGTTGCTGATATTTCTTCCGGCAATCTTAATTCTGGTTTGGGATTCATCCAGTCCTGCCTTTCGCAGATGTATTTTGCATATAAGTTAAATAAGCAGGGAGACAATATACAGCCTTGTCATACTCCTTTCTGATTTTATTACAATTGTATTTTGAGGAAATAATTAAGGTATGACTATCTTGCAATATATACTTCCACTTACTCCAGGTTTATCATAATGTAAATCGATTCAAAATTTCTCAGCAACATGGCATTAGTAATGGCAATCTACTTTATGAAGTTTTTTTTTCTTTTTCAGCAACTGTCAGGAGTTTGTTTATTTTGAATTGTTCTACAGCACACTGTTTTTTGACCTATTTTCGATGTGTGTATGGCTGTGTTGTGTTCTGTATGCAGGGGTGTTTTCTGTGCTGGCATATTGGTGATGTGTTTGCAGTGATGAGGGATACTGTCCCATCAGGAAATCAGCAATTATGCCTGCTGTCTGAACTGTTTTCCTTTTAAATTTTTTAAAAGAAACTGTTCAACTTTAGAACTGCATCACACACATGCTGGATTCTTGCTGGTGTGTTACCGACATACGGTTACCCTCCATCCGGTGACTCCAGCTTCTCCATACAAACACTATACTAGCTCCCTTCTTTTTCTTACATCTGCATTCTTTTTTGGGGGGGCCCTCCTGTCTTTCTTTATTGTTGCATTTGAAAGCTTTGCCAGCCTATGGCACAGGAAGGTTTATAGGTAATAATAAGGAGAGGAAAGGGAAGTTTCAATTGCAGAAAAATAAACTTACCTGCAACATTGATGAAGCACTATTTATTTATTTATTTATTTATTTTATTTCTATCCCGCCTATCTGATCATATTAGACCACTCTAGGCGGCTTACAGTAAAAACAACAATGTAATTTTAAAACTTTACAGCAGAAACTTAAATAAAAAAAAAATAATAATAAAGAACAGAATAAGAAAAAAGATCGTCAAGGGTTTTCTGTTGGGAAGGCCCGCCTATACATCAATGTTTTTAGTTGTTTCTTAAAAATGCCCAGCGAGGGAGCATTATAATTAAAAAAGAGAAAAGAGTTATTCATAAATTTGAAGGAAGGAAAAAGAAGAAGAAGCTCCCACTGCAAACATTTGTAAAAACAAACTCCAGACAGTTATGGACAAGTACAGAATGCAGGTGGAGTCAGGACAGACCCACGGGAGGATCAAAGTGCTTACCCAGGTCTATTAAAGGCAATTTAAAGAGTGGTGGGTTCCCCTGTACCAAATCAACCTGGTTCAATTGTGGCTGCCCCATGAGGACTGGAACAGCAACACAAAGAACACACAACATGAATTGATACAATAACCACAAGAGATATATCTTGGATTTTTTAAAGACAATATAGTCCCACTCTTATTTCTGTTAAACACAACTTAAATTGTATTCACTTGATCTTAACATCTCAGAAAGGCAAACAAAAATTGTTAGTCATCAAAACAAAAAAATTGTGGGACAGCCTTTGGTTTCAGAAGTGGAACATGTAAAGTAAATGAGTAACTAAAGAAGATGGATGTTACAAATCAACAGGGAAGAGGAAACTGAGACCAAATAACTGTTGTTGTGCCAATGTATACACAGAACTTTTAGTGGGAAAGAATTCTGCATGATTTACTTTAAGAGACCTGGTCTTCTTTTTACTTTAGTCAGTGTGTTTTGTTTTTTTTTTTTAAGTTTTCCTCCCCTGGAACACAAAATACTAACAGATGAATAATCAATGTATTCTCGAAGGCTTTCATGACCAGGATCCGATGGTTGTTGTGGGTTTTCCGGGTTGTTTGGCCATGTTCTTAAGGCTTAAGATGAATAATTGTTCATTCCTGTTATATACTTACTAACAATTAATAGTTCTTTGAGGTAACAATTCCTCTTTTGTCCAATGGCTATTTAATATATCCCTCTGGATTCCCTCTTAAACTTGTTTTGTACTAATATGAGCTCAGCAATGCACAAATTAATTTTAATTTCAGTCACAGATTCCAGCTTTGTCCATGTTAAATGTCCATAGGCAACAGTAGGTTGCATTATTTCACTTTTATCTATCGATACTGTACTGTATCAATAGCTGACACATTTTTCTCTTGCTTCTTCTCCTACTGGAGGCTACTGGAGATTATTTTGACTAGGTGCACTGCTTCAAACAATGATGTTGTATTGTATGCAAACCAATCTCCAAAGTTTTTCAGCCTGGATTTTGCTTTTGATTGAATGATATGTTATACTGTGCCGCCCGGAGTAGACTATCTGTCTAGATGGGCAGGGTATAAATCTAATTAATTAATGGTGGATACCATTAATTAATTAGATTTATAATTTATAATTTATAATTAATTAATTAAAAATAAATAAATAATAAATTTATTTCTGTACTTTTGCCATTATGTGACTGAGGTGTTCTAGCTTTCTGTGTCTGGAATGTCCCATGATTTCTTGGTCTTTGTTAAATTGTTTTAGTATTTCTCTGATGGTCACCCTCTTGGTTCAAGATATTAATAGCATCCTGCAATAATTCCACGTTTGAAATGTGTCTAGTTTTTTGGCGGATGAGTTCTCCGGCTCCAGATCCTGCTCTGAATCAAAATGGTGTGCCTTTTGCCCTTTTTCACACTTTTTAAAAATTCTTCCATGTATCATTTTAAGCAAAATCTAAGGCAAATATCTCATTAAACTTATTGTTCTATAGTCATTACAAGCTTTAACATTTTTCTTTTAATGTAGTAAAGGTTGATATCTGCTAAATTTCTGGAACAATTCCTGCTTTTTAAATTGTATTGAAAATATCCACTGAAACATCTAAGCAATTGGCTTCAATGTTATCTTCAAACAGCTCTTTAATGTATTCCCTCCACACTATGATTTTACCCTTCAGGTCAAATATCAGAGAGCTGCTATCTAGTAACTACTAGTAATGGAGCTTCCTTATTTCTGCACATTGCGCAGATCACAAATTTTCTCTGGCTCTCCTAATTTTGTTTCAGGTGTTCTTGCACAATTCTTTGCATTTGATGTTATCTTCAATTTTTTGATTTTTGTCTCTCTCCTGCCCATTAAAAAAAAAAATACTTTTAAGGTTGCTGCAGGTCCCCTTTGTTAACACCTCTGTCAATTTAGGACAAGTTGCACATATATCAGAATGATCTATGTGCACAATCTAATTGATGCCTTCAGGAGTCACCTCCTTCATATTAGTATACATTGTTGGCTCCCATGGTTGCTTATTTTCTATTATTTTCTGTTTTTATTCTATTGTACTGAATAACAAAAAAGGATTATCTGTACTGATGGATACAGTTTCTCAAAGATACAATTTTATTGGTATTATCAGGCAATGAACAAACAGACAAACAAAAGGGAGACAAAAACGTTATAGCACCTTAAATGCATTAATGTGAACTTTCATGGATAAAATTCACTTCCTTGTACAATTTTCACTGATATAACACTGTTTTGGGGACTCTGATTAATTAGGCTATAATTTACTTGGTTCCTCACAGCTCATATATTAAAGGGGAACTGGGACAAGATAACAGGGGACTTTGCCAACTGATCCACCCGAATGATATACATTTGTAGAGTGGTCCATACTTTAAACAAGGAGGAATGAACAGAAGATTTCAATCTGCTCTGCATTGTTAAAGTGAGATGGGGTTGGGGGCTGGCATTCATGCAGAGAATGATGTTACAGGAAAAACTTCATTCCTGTGCTTGAAAGTTTTTGGACCACTTTTTAAAAGGATAAAAACCATAACGGCTGGGAGATTCTGGAAGTTATACTCCCCAAAATAAAGCTTTTCAAGCTTTTCAGCTCTCCATGGGGGGAATGGGGCTCAGTTAAATAGACCGGCCCATCTAGGTGCAAGTCCTTTAGTATTTAATAAAACTGTGCATTTGTTAACTCAAACATTGTACTGGCATCTTCTTCTTTCGTTCATTTCCAGATTCAGGAATCAATTGTGATGTGACATATGCTAATCTAAATGGTAATCCCCACTAGGATTTACAAAAGTGTTGAAGCGCCATTTGGCAGGTGATTCAATAGGTCTGCTCTACCTGGGACTATACATTGGATTTAGGCCATTGTTACTGCAAATCTACTACAAAAAGCAAAATTCTATATTTCAATTTACTTGTTGGGGCATGATTCTGCTCAAACAAGCAACTGGCTACAGATATTTTCCTTAAATACATTATTTGCTAAAATGCAGCCAGTTAGGCACCTGTATATTATTGTGAACATATTATAACCAATAAAGCCTGTTTTCATTGCCTCCAATTTTTACCATCCTGCATTTTGTACACATATTCCAAAGGCTCTGCGCAAAATAAACAGCTGATTTATTGGTTGTTGTAGGTTTTTCAGGCTGTTTGGCCATGTTCTAGAGGTTTTTCTTCCTAACGTTTTTCCAGTGTCTGTATTTATATTACAAATACTCAACTATCCCACAAACTACACCAGAACACAGACAGAGTTCTAACTCCTATCCTCTGAAGATGCCAGTCACAGAGACTAGCGAAATGTTAGGAAGAAAAACCTCCAGAATATGGACAAACAGCCCAAAAAACCTACAACAACCGTCGGATCTTGACTGTGAAAGCCTTTGAGAATATAGCTGATTCATTCTTTAATGAAGAATACACGCAACCAATTAGTGGCTAAAATCTTATGGCTCAGTAACACAAAAGCTGTACATTTTAGAGGGAAGTATCCCAAGTTAAGAAATCTCTGTTACATATCAGATTGAAGGACTGGATGTGCAACCACTAATGTCTATGAAGATTTCTTAACTTGAAGCACCTTGTCTCCAAAACTAATGCTTTCTGCGTAACTGCAGGATTTTGGCCATTGATGAACAATCAGTGATATGTAAAGATAACAGACAGGAATGAGGATTGCAAGTTAGAATAACAAATTCAGCATAGTTGGGGGAGGGACTAGCCACAAAGAGAAGCTGCATTTTCACCCGTTTAGACTTTTTGAACATCCTTAATGAATATTCAGACAGTCCAAACAGCTTTGAGAATGAGACAGATCAATATTGCTGTTTTACTACATTCTTGTCCTTATGCTTACTTGTATTTAATTTCTTCTTCTTCGATAATCCTAGTGTGCTTCAAATCTGTTCATAAATTCGAAGAACATCTTGAGTTATAAATAAAATTAATTCATGATCTTCCCGGGATTGACCTTAGCTAGGATGAACAAATTTGCTGTTGAGAAAAATGAAACAGTTTGAAAAACAACTCCCCCCCCATCACCCTTCTTCATCTCCGCTTCCTCCTCTGTGCCAGTATCAGTCTTGATCATTTAATATTTTTGATTTCCTCTTGTTTCTAGCCACCCCGGGAGTTATTTGGCTTGTCTAGGCTGTTCACTCTGTTCATCCAGTGTAATATGCTAACACCAGCAATTTCACACTTAGCTATTTCAGGTAAGTTATGCATTTTTTGGAAGTCTCTGTTTTATTCCATCATTGGAAATTTGTAGTAGCCCTGCTCTTTAGGCAGTACTTTAACACTGGACTTTTATTTCCTTCTTCTTTGGATTCTTAGGTAAAGATTACAGGACCTTAACAACTGGGGGGCTCATCACATTTGAAATGTGGTTGAATTAATAACAGTCAAGGCCATTCCTTTTGAAATATTCTGTGTAAGGAGTAGATATCGCTCTTTTTAGGTCTGCTTCATGTCCTACCTGTCACATATGCCCTTCAGCATAGTGAATGAATCAAGGGAGCGTGTAAGGAACATTAATAGGCATTTAATTGATTGGTGACACAACTGGGCCATTTCAATCCAAGAAGAGGTTACAAGTGCAAACAGCAAAACTGGAATAATGAAGTTCACTGGATCTAGTACTGAAATACCCATTTCTCCCTTCAACTCTGCTTTAATGTAAACTTATCTAAAGAGGTATACAGTAATATTACTCCAATACACTTTGAACTGCATTGCACTGTTTTCTGTGTAGAAATTACCTCGATATCATTAATTAAACTCCCAGCCCACAATAGAAAAAGAACAGACAGGGGGGATTTCAGAGTTTAAAAAATCTCCATTTGAGGTACATTGATGACATTTTTATTAACTGGACAAATGAAAAAGAAGCACTAGAGAAATTTGAGCCAAATATCGATAACATTCATCCTAACATTGACTTCAAGTTGGACCCATCTATACAACAGGCCCATTTCCTGGATACTACTGGTAAGCTACAGCATGGATATCCCAGTTTTCTATTGAAAACCCTCCAATGCTCTCACCTTCTGTCCTGAGAACACACAAAATCTGTTGTCTACACCTAAGTCATTACATATAATCACATCAGATCCACAAGACGGAGACTCCAAACTCATGGATCTACAAAATGCATTTGTCAAATTACAATACTCACCATATCTGGTTAAAGAACAATGGAACCCATGGGAGAATTGACTTACCAGATCCCATTGATTCAATAGGCCTACTCTAGTGTGACTCACTAAATTAAGCAACTGGATTTCAGCCATTGTCGCTTTGTCTATTATCTGCATTCTCACTCGGTCATGGAACATGTATAAATAGGACAGTCACATAGTCTCACTCTAACATTTGAGGAAATTGACTTGATCCATGAAAGCTCTCATAAAAATACAACAGTTAGTGTATTGTATTGTTTAATTTTTCAATTTTTATCTGAAAGTTTTAAAATGTTACTTTTCTGGATTATAACTTCCTGGAATCCCCCACAGTCAGGTTTCTACTATGTTGAAGTGAGCAGGAATTGAGTAGCACTAGGTACCACCTAAGCACTTTGTCTGTATTAAATTCAATTCTGTTAGAGCAACATGGGAGTTCATCAGAACATGTCTTCTGCTTTTGTTCACTGCTGGCATAGAGACCCTTAAAGTGCCCCCTGTGCAGTACTGCAGTCAATCCTCTGCTCAAGATCTGAGTTTGATCCCAACAAGTTCAGGCAGAACTCATCCTTCCATCCTTTTGAGGCTGGCAAAGTGAACATCCAGCTCACCGGGGGGTAAAGTGTTCCTTGCATGATTATATTGGAAACCACTCAGAGAGTGCTCTAGCACTATGAGGTGGTATGTAATTTGAAAAAATGATAATATATGAAAAATGATGCACAGTAAATGAATTTAACAAAATTGATGATGACATGACTTGAGAAGTTGTGCAGAAAGCCCAAAGTTATTCTCCAATTTACATGGGTATTGAAAGCATTAGGAAGCACCAGAGCTATTTCTTATAGTAAAGAATCTAGTGAAGTAATCCAGGCACATAGATACACACATTATTATCAGATAATTGATCATGCTAAGTAGGTTGATGTAAAGCAAAGCCACTTAAAGAATAAACAAAGTCTATTTCAGGTTTTTACTTTAATAATCAAGTAGGACAAAATATGTTTCTAATTATTAGCCAGTTTTTGTTTCCTTTGCTCTTAACCTTCAGGAATTTAGAAAATGAAAGAGGATAGCAACAGAATGCAACACAGATTAGCTGGATGTAAATTGGAAAGTAGGTCAGGATGTACATTTTCAAGCATGGCACTTAAAGCAAGAGAACCCTGTGGGATTCCTCAAGATGGAACAGTACAGCAAATTGACTTACTGTATAAAATGGAACGGGGATGGTCACTGATAAGAGCATGAAAGCAGCTCTCTGAACTTTAATGAAAATGAGCTGGCACAGGCGATAATTTCAATTCTGATTTTATTTACTTTCTTATCTGCGCTTATTTTTATTTTATTTGAATTTTAAGCCTGTTTCTAGTGCAGAAAATCATTTAGCATATCCTAAAGCATACCCTAGCATACTTGGTTCATACACTCTAATGAACAAATCACGAGAACAGTGATGACCATGTAGCTGATGGACCACCTTAGCAGGGATTGACCTTCAGTACACATCTGGCCCAATCTCTATGGTGAGGGGGAAAATGAACAACATTTTAGGAAATATTTTAATATAAAAAAGCACATACTAGATGAACTCTGAATAAAGTCCAGATTCGTAGTGGCCCACATAGTGATTTCTGTATATCTGTACGTTGAGGAAAGGATGATAATCAACATTAAATTCTCATACATTAAGAAGTCTTTGATATTTAGGTTACTTATTCCACCAATGCCACCCTAAAGTGCTACAGGAGCATTCTGACATCAGTAGTCACAGTTTAGTGGATCAGACATGTATTTGCTGGCTGAACTGGAGTTAGTCACATAATGTGATATTAGTCAGGATTTGAATCATTATGTTTTAACAATATAGGAATCTCAGGAAAGGACTGTGGGGTTTCAAGAGTGTGATAGTCACAAATAGCACTTTAAGCATCCTGCTGCAGTGGTGCCTCGCTAGACAATGATAATCCGTTCCACTGAAATCGCTGTTTAGCAAAATCATTGTCTAGCGAAAAGCATTTCCCCATTGGAATGCATTGAAACCTGTTTAATGCATTCCAACGGGGAAGAATCATCGTTGTCTAGCGAAGATCGGCCATAGGAAAGCCGCTTTGCGAACTGCCGAACAGCTGTTTAAATTGCTGTCTTGCGAAGCTTACGTCCCAAAAACACCTTTTCTGTGAGTGCGGTGGGAGCTGTCAAAATCATCATCTAACGAAAATCGGTTTGTGAAGCAGGGACCAAACATTGTCCAGCGAAATTCCCCCATAGGAATCACTGTTTTGCAAATCACTATAGTGATCGCAAAAAGTCAATGTCTAGCAAAAAAAACTGTCATGCGGGGTGACTGTCTTGCGAGGCATCACTGTACTTACTTTACATGGTTCTATATTCTGAATCTGTTATATATTTCTGTAGATGTTAATGCAAAATTAAGTTTCACTGTTTTCAGAGAGATCTGCTTCCAAGTGTTTGTTTATGAAAACATGAAATCAATTCTAACGATGATTCTCTATTTCTTTGTTCTCTTGCTTCACTCTTTGTAAATGGGCTAGATGATAAGTCTGAATAATAGCACTTTGTTCCTACGGGGCAGGAAAAATGT
This sequence comes from Pogona vitticeps, assembly GCF_051106095.1. Taxonomy (NCBI): domain Eukaryota; kingdom Metazoa; phylum Chordata; class Lepidosauria; order Squamata; family Agamidae; genus Pogona; species Pogona vitticeps. The sequence goes on along the minus strand of NC_135785.1, from coordinate 193,885,303 downwards.
AAAATATGCCTTCTGTAGTAAAATGGATGGCTTTAAGAATACAATACTAAAGTACTTTTAGAACAACCATAAATTTTTACAGAGCATACAGTATTTCCAAACACTTCCTGTTGCACCATAGAATACATTTGCAAAATTAAAAATGTTTATCAAGAGTTTCAATTTGTGTCATCATTTTCAGCTTCTGCAGAAGCCCTGTGAATTAATGACTTCCACAAGATCCTATCATTAACAGTCTTGCTCAGGTCCTACAAACTAGACGTTGTGGTTTCCTTTACAGACTTAGTCTATGTCACGTTAGATCTTCCCCTTCTACTATATTCCACTTTTACCAACATTAGTGTTTCTGCATTAGTTGTCTTCTTACAGCATGCCTAAAACACAGTAGCTTTATTTCAGTCCCTTTAGCTTCTATTGAAAAGTTACAAATTAGCCTGGTTGATAAAATTTGTTTCCAACTTCTCAGTAGAGGTATGTTTTATGTGTAGATCCTATATATAAAAATTTGGGAAGCTTGCAGCTCTCTAAATGCTACTGAATATTTACTTACTTACTTACTTACTTACTTACTTACTTACTTACTTACTTACTTACTTACTTACTTACTTACTTACTTACTTACTTACTTACTTACTTACTTACTCACTCACTCACTCACTCACTCACTCACTCACTCACTCACTCACTCACTCACTCACTCACTCCACCCAACTAGTGGCCAGGCCACTACTCTGCGTAGCTTACAATAAAAGTATTCACAACACAAACCAAGATTCAATAAATGAACAACAACCAATACATTAAACCTAAAAGCACACAAAAGGTGCACTTAAATTGAATCTGTAATAAGATACATGATGGGGACAGATCAACATTGAGCCATGAAAATGTGGGTCATCAAAAATTAGAGAGACTAAACAAAAATGTAATTAAATTAAACAGAGGCAAGAGTATGAAAAGCTTGAGTAAAGGGCCTGAAGCATGGAGATATAACAACATATTGAGAGACTGAAGTAGAGGTTTGGAAGGATACATACAGTATTTAGTTTTGCCCCTATAAACAAGAGCACATCTCAGATGGTATCAGAAACATGCCTCAATATTTGACCTTTTTTTCCTGCTGTAAAGGATGGAGGAAATTATTTTAAGAACTAGATGTGTTTGTTTTAAAGACACTTTTCACTTTTCAGGAATGTTTCCATCACATATGTTCCAGGGATTTGGGAAAGGAAAGAGAGGGGGAATATTGCACTGGATCAAGTGCAATTTACTGCCATTTAGAAACAGGCACAAACCAGCAAACCCTTCAGTGTGGGCAAAAACTGTCATATTAATGACAAATGCTTAGGAGGTCTACAGGAAGGCTAAAAGGACAAGAATTAATTTGTGGCCTATTTAGTAGGGAAAAACCCTCCTGTATCTCATAAAAGGCCATGGAAAAGATAATGGCATCTGTAGCACCGCTGAAGAAATGTTTTTCCACAATTATGGAAATCTATAGAAATGAGTGTTAACTCTTTTTTTTTTTTTTTTGATGTGGCGGCCCCCAAAATGTATTAGGCCACAGATACTGTTGTGGTCATCAGGGAAAGTCAGTTTACATGGATGAGCAGATATTTAGAGAAGCCCCCTGTAATCACCAGCCCAAATATGTCTCCATGGTCCTTTGAGGTTTGATTCATCTTGCAAATCCTGGATATGTTGATGTGAAAAATTAGTGTGCGCATATACTAATGCTGTTTAGCAAGTGAGAGATTAGAGAGTAACTCAACTATGCCCTAAATTGTAAGTGGTGATGCAATCCTTGTCTGCCACGTGTCCATCTAAAAAATATGTTGCACTGGGACTTGAGCCTATGCTTTCCAGAGAACACGTTGAAGTGAGTTTTTAGCTGCAATGCTTTATTTTTGACAGTCTGAGGATGTTCCATCAATGGCTTCTAGCAATGAGTATGACTTCAAAGACCGACGCTGCCTTTGTCAATCTTTTTACACCCAACATTTCAACCTAACTTTCTGCACCCAGTCCAGATGTTACCTTCTGATCTTCCATACCATGGCATGGAAGATCAGAATAAATGTAGACCATAGCCTTAAGTGGATTTACAAATGATAGTTTGGAAATAAAAGTAAGCGCAGTTGCTCACTTCAGGTGGCATAGGAAACTGTGGCTAGAAAGACTTCTATAGCAGAGAAGAAAATTGTCATGCAGAGGTGAGCGCCTGTGGCACATTTACAGTTATCCAAACCACGGCCATCTGATCGGAGCAAATGTCTTATAAATGGTAGAGCTAAGTAGTTTTCTGTAAGTCCTGTTTTATATTGATTGCTAAACCTTTCTTCTTCTAGCTTACGGCATTTTTCCACTGTGAACATCAAATAAGTTAAATAAAAAGAATAGAAAAGATGTTAAAACTGCCTGTTTTAATACTGAGAGAATCAGTTATACAGAGATTGTGCAGCCGTGTTCTTTCACTCTGAAGATCACAGCAAGTTTTCTCTCAAAGTACAAACTTTTTTCTGAAAATGTGTATGTGTATGTGTGTGCCTGGGCCTGTGAAGACAGGCGTGCACGATACAGTCATATTAAGATCAATGGGCTTCAATGGGAAGCTTGCTGCATCTAAAGTTTGGACAAAAACATAGAACACTTAATGGAACAACCATGTCTCATAAATACAAGCACAGTATAAAGGTATAAAAGGGATGTGGTGGCGCTGCGGGTTAAACTGCAGAAGCCTCTGTGCTGCAAGGTCAGAAGGCAAGCAGTCGTAAGATCGAATCCATGCAATGGAGTGAGCTCCCATCTCTTGTCCCAGCTCCTGCCAACCTACCAGTTGGAAAGCATGTAAATGTGAGTAGATAAATAGGTACCACCACAGTGGGAAGGTAACGCTGTTCTGTGTCTAGTTGTGCTGGCCATGTGATCACGGAAACTGTCTTCGGACAAAACGCTCACTCTATGGCTTGGAAACGGGGATGAGCACCTCCCCCTAGAGTCAGACACGACTGGACTAAATGTCAAGGAGAACCTTTACTATAAAGGTATAAAATCAAAAATTCTCCAACATGGAAGTATTTCATTGTGATTAACAATAATAATTTTAACAAATAAGTCACTTTCTGATCTATGAACAGTAGGGCATATCTGAGTCACCTTAAGAAAACACATTATATGGCCGTGGGCCTTCTGCTGGGAGCTCCTCCTTGTCCTCACTAGAGGGTTTTCCAGTGAATATATGACACGGTTGCATGGCCAGTGTGATGTACAACTCACCCCAGTCCACAATGTCCGCAGATGAGATAGTCCTTTGGACTTAGCTGCATAGAAAATAATCTCCACATCCAATTTCTCCTCATGTCTTCATATATAAGAATTTGGGAAACCTGTGCTTATAAAAGGCAAGATGAAACCAGCCTTAATTTCATTATGTCCATCTATCGTAGTCAGAAATGTTATTTCCCCCCTTCCAGTTGATGCCAATATATGGATGTGGAATGAACACTTATAATGGATCATTTTATATGTGATTTTTGTGCCATGTGATATTTCTTCCTTCCTTTCATAGAATATAAGGGGTGGTTCAGCCTTGTAACCACATAATCTGGGACTATAACATGCTGTGAAAAATCAAACCTTTGTGCTGAAATTGTCTCTGGTTCATCCCCTAGAGTATTAACCTAAAATGCTGTGGGTGTGCTATGACCGAACATGGTCTTTTTATCAAATGCTATGATTTTAGTCATTGAAAGTGTCAGAAGGAAGATTAGTCTGAACCACAGATAGCTACCATTATAGTTACTTATGTGTTTTCAGTTGGGTTTTAGTGGGTAATTCTGAAGCTGAAGAATGAGGTCTATTCAAAGGACTAAGATTCCACTGTCTTTGATTCACTTTTGTCTATTTCTGGAACAGAAGATTAGGGAGCTATTTTTCCATCCTTAGTCAAAGAAAGTCTATTTTTTTACCCAAGGGGAGGGGAACCCTCTTTCTGTCTGCTCAGTCTGTGCCTTCAAAAGCAGTGTAATATGAACATGATTGCTGGCATTTCACTCTGTCTCCTCGAATGTCCTCTCTTCCTTTGTATGGGAGAGAAACGTGTGTGCCAAAATTAGCTGATGATTTTAGTTTGTGAACAACGATCAAATGAGATATTTCGCTATTTTCTGCGTGATATGCTGTGATGACGAGTAGCTATCAACACAACCTCTGAAAAAGCACACTCCATTTACCTGAGTTAATCAGATACACATACATACATACATGATCAACATCTCTATATCTATGCAAACAAGTATAGTACACCTGTTTAATCTACTGTTTACAATGACTAGAGTGTAGAGATGGGCACAAGCTGGGGGGGTGGAAGTAGTTTGTGATGGTTCATGGTTTGTGTCTACCCACAAACTAGCACGAACCCTCCAAAAGATTAACATTTTTATCTTTAAAAGATAAAATTTAGCCCCCTCCTTTTTTTATTTGCAGCAAATTCATCTTGTAGTCATGGAAATATTCAAAAGTTAAGCCACTCTTTTAAAACACAAATCAGCCATTTTATAACTCTGCAGCATGCTGAGTAGATGTTTGCAAGAAAGAAGAATGGTTTTGCCCCTAATGGTTTACAAGCGTTTGTTTGCCACTACTTTCTGGTATAAGACTTCAGTGGAGACTGATGTGTGTCCTCCAAGGAAAGAAATCACAAGACAATAGCTTGAATCACTCTGGACATGATGTAATGACTTGAAACCAGGAGAAGACCAGGTGCAAAGCATGAAGTCATCTGTTTTCTGATTGGACAAAATATGCCATGTACATGTATATAAGTGGACTGTGTCTTTGTGTCTTTCTCTTCCTCCACTATCACTTGCTGCCACACATGCTGTCCATTTGTATAAAGAGTTCCTGCTGTGCTGTTAAGATACCTGCCTGTATATAACTGTAAATACGTGTAAATACAACTGTCTTGCAACAAAAGAAGAACTGGTAAAGTGTCTTCAATAACTCTGTGTATTCTACTGTAGCCAAAACCCTAACATTCTTTAGAGTCCCTCTTTTCTGCATCAAAGTGGTAGCACTGCCTTAGCAGGTCTTTAAAATGTGACATTGTTCCCCTGCATATGGGATGTGTCCCTAGCAGGGTCCAAATTCTGGAAAAGGAAAGGGTACACTTTACTAAAGCTTATAGTGAGATCTTGCCTAGATTGCAACTCCATTGTCATCAGGGAGGGGATGATGCTAAATTGCAAACCATTATTTGACAATAACTGTGGGTTAAACCGCAGAAGCCTCTGTGCTGTAAGGTCTGTAGATCTTCAGATGTAAGACTGAATCCATGTGACGAAGTGAGTGCCCGTCACTTGTCCCAGCTCCCGCCAACCTAGTGGCTCGAAAGCATGCAAATGCGAGTAGATAAATAGGGACCACCTTGGTGGGAAGGTAGCAGTGTTTGGTGTCTAAGTCGCACTGGCCATGTGACCATGGAAAATTGTCTTCGCACAAATGCTGACTCTATGGCTTGGAAACGGGGATGAGCATCGCCCCCCTAGTGTAGAACACGACTGGACAAAAATTGTCAAGGGGAACCTTTATCTTTACCTTTACCTATATAAACTTACTTCCCTGTGTCTATGTATCAATCTTGCCCAGATTTTGTGGAAGGTGCTAATACCGGGGAGGTCAGAATTAGAGCAGCGCAACCAATGTTATTTCCATACTATGAGGTTTCACAGGGCAAAGTGGGGGGGGGGGGAGAATGCTGCAACTTTGCTGAGTTTTTATGTTTTCTTTTGCAAAGTGTGGGAATTATTTTTAAAAGGAATTAGTTACAGTTATAGCTCAAAACTCCCAATAGTATGCATTATTTACTGTTATAGTAAAATTTGAAACTTCATGGTCCCATTTATCAATAGAAACTCAGATGGGTACTTTTTAGATACCAGAAACAAAAATATAGCACATATTAATTATTTTCATTCAGCACCATGTAATACATGTAACATTTCTCTTCCAGTAGCCACCTTGCCTTTTTTTTTCCCCTGCCCACTTTTTTGTAAAAAAGTACTGAAAGCTTAGGCAGATTCTGGGGAATTTTTGCTTTCTCGCAGATTTTGGAATTTGTCTTATGGCCAACCAGGTTACTTCTGCTTTTTGTATTATAAAAATCTACCATAACCTTGCAAAAGGAATGATGCTATTTCTCACTAAGTTATATCTTACGTTAATGTAGTTATACCTTAGATATGAGGAAAACGGAGGAATTAAGGAATCTTGTAATGAGGGTGAAAGAGGAGAGTGCAAAAAACGGTCTGAAGCTCAACATAAAAACAAAAACAAAACTAACATCATGACCACTGGTCCCATCACCTCCTGGGAAATAGAAGGGGAAGATATGGAGGCAGTGACAGGTTTTACTTTCCTGGGCTCCATGATCACTGCAGATGGGGAAAACAGCCACGAAATTAAAAGATGGCTGCTTCTTGGGAGGAAAGTGATGAGAAAACTAGACAGCATCTTAAAAATCAGAGATATCACCTTGCTGACAAAGGCCCGCATAATCAAAGCTATGGTTTTTCCAGTAGTGATGTATGGAAGTGAGAGCTGGACCATAAAGAAAGCTGACCACTGAAGAATTGATGCTTTTGAATTGTGGTGCTGGAGGAGTCTCTTGAGAGTCCCCTGGACTGCAAGAAGAACAAACCTATCCATTTTGAAGGAAATCAACCCTGAGTGCTCACTGGAAAGACAGATCCTGAAGCTGAGGCTCCAATACTTTGACCATCTCAGGGGAAGACAAGACTCCTTGGAAAAGACCTTGATGTTAGGAAAGTGTGAGGGCAAGAGGAGAAGGGGACGACAGAGGATGAGATGGTTGGACTGTGTCATCAAAGCAACCAACATGAATTTGACACAACTCCAGGAGGCAGTGGAAGATAGGAGAGCCTGGCATGCTCTGGTCCATGGGTGTGGGGATTTTTCCCACACATGGGGTCATGAAGAGTCGGACACAACTAAATGACTAAACACAATTATAACTAACTATTTCCAAGCTCTGTCATTTACATGGTGGAATTAAATGTATCTGTACACAGCCAGGCTTTCTTGAAAGTAAAGTGCTGTAAATAAATGCAGATTGTTTCTGTACTGAACTCCAGTTAACACTCATGCTTCATCCATAATGAAAGCTCAATACCAGAAAAGCCGGAAGAAATGTGGTGCAGTAATTATTTCATTCTTAGCAGCCTCAAATGTTACAGAATTTCAAAGCATTCCTTATTTGAGTTGAGCCATGCATTATTGCATGGAAGTGTCATTTGAATTTAGAGATTGAAGAAACTTTAATGGGGAAATGTTATTGGTTTGGCGTTTCCCTTTCCTAAAGCCAAAAAGTGAAGAATGAATGAGAAACTTATTTGGTCTGAGTGGGTTCTTCCCACAATTGTTTGAAAAAGGATGTTACATTGTAGTTTCCTCCATTCTTATGCACAAGGAGATTTTGGACAATGCCTAGGAGGTTTTTCACAGAGCTAGGGTGACCTTTTGACTTTTTGTTTGCCTGCATTTGTCAGCTGTACTGTATAATCTTATCTGGATCACTCAGATAAAACTGGGTCAGTCTCTCAATGATTTCACCAGGGATTGAGACCATATAGCATTACAACTGGCTTTCAAAGAGGATGTAGATATGAAGAATGTCTTCAGAACTTCAGCAATACTGCTCTGTTTTCAAGGTGGAAGATTCTAAAAACTCTTAACTTCCAGCTACATTTGAACTTGGAGATACTATTGGGTAATAGTGGTGGTAAACAACAAGAATGGTGCCTTCAAGTGCTCAGTCAAACTGCTTCATGTGCTTTAGCTGGTTGTAAGTCTTACAAAAGAGAAAGGGAAAGTTTGTCCTTGGACCACATGTTGCTCCATAGGCTGTTTTTGTTGTTGCCAGTCCACCCCATCCTCTTTCATATGGCAAAAACTCCCTTGAATTACAGCTCCTGGAAGTTTCTAAGAGTGCTGTTGCACCTTTGGAATAGATTACTGCTCTCTTTGCATTGCTTAATTTCCCCAAATACCAATTTTCAAACCTGGAAGTAGGCTTCTAGTTAGTTATGTTTCCTACCACAACCCCGCCCCCCAGGAGTTTTACCATATTGCTGACACTCTACAGATGATTTCAGAAGCTTAACATTGACCCTGTCTCTGCTAAAGTTGCTCACTCTCAGCTTAAAACAAGTACTTAACATCAGCCAGTATTAATACTTCCTTTTTTAAGGGGGGAGGGATTGAGGCAAAAAAATAATAATTAGCCTAAGTTCATTTATGACCATGATCTTTGGAAAGAACCAAAAGGTTTCTGATTCATAGCTATGTCACATTGTTGTATTATATTATTATTATCTGACTGACTATATATTTGTCTCTCAGATTTTCTGCATGCTGGTCTGACATTATAGTAATGTTTTATGTACTACCTGCAAAGGCATAAGGGTAATGCAAATGCAGAATCTATTCTATTACCATCATCATTATTACCAACCATCTTTTAGTTAGATAAGGAACTATTTCTATAGATTAAAGTAAATGGCCACATTTTGTATTCCAACTGCTGGTTTTCTCACTTGCTTGCTGATGTTTTTCTACAAATATGGCTTGTTTTATATTCATCTATCTAGCTTTTCATTGAGATTTTAAGCATGTTTGAACCATGCTTTATTGTCCATCTGTGGCATTGTAAAATTGTGATTGGCATACTATGGCTCGGTTTATTATGCAGCATAAACCTTTGCCTATTTACCTGTAAAGTATCATTTTAAGCAACATTAATTGCACCACATGTCCAAATCATTTAATTGCATTTCCAAATTATTACAAAAGGGAAACCTAAAATAATCTATGCTTCCTTTCAGATGCTGTAGTCCTAGCATCTAAATCTCTTTTTAATTATTCTCTCTCTCTCTCTTTCTCTCTCTCTCTTCCCTCATTTTCTTTTTCTCTCATTCTAGTCTCCACGTCTATTTATGCATTTGTTTCTATGTTTGAATGCTTGGCTTTTCATATTAAATTGCAACTCCACTTTTCCTGCCTTTGTCTGGCACAACTATTCCAAGGTCTTCAGAGCAGTTCAGACCCAATCCAGGAAACCTCAGATGAGCCGCAAGGAATAGAAAGAAACTCTTTATCTTTTATACTTACATAGTCATTTTTATGTGAAGGGTCAAGAAATGATGAATATTGAGTAGCAGTTTCTTCCTGTTGTGTCTCGAGTGGAAGCCATTCAAGCATCTGAAATGAAACTTAAAAGACTGCACCTGCCTATGTCTTTAAAAATCGTGTCATTTTTCAAAGGCAGCTTTCTCCTGAAATTCGCTTTAAATGCTTTCCTTTATAATAATATACTTAACATTAGTACAGTGCATTGGACTTGTCAGAGATTTTTGCAGGCATTGTAATTCTTCTAGGAAGAATGGGCAGCACTTGGCTCCTGGCCTGTATGTGGGTCCCCAGAAGTTTTCATACCCCCTACATCTCCTGCTGCCACAGGTAAAGAAGGGGAAAGCAGAAAAAATGGGTCACACTTCCCCATGTAAACAAACCCTGTGACCCACACATGTTGTTCTTAAGCTGGACTGTGCTCCCATGACATTTCATACAGCAGACTATACCACAAGAACTAGGGGTGTGAAGCCCGCAAATCTTGTTTATCCATAAAAAAAGGAGTGGAGAGAGAGTGGCAGTGGTGATGGTGGTAATATTGCCATTGTGCTGCTCCCAGTCTGTACAGCCCCGGGCTCCTGGATGTTGCCCACCTTGCCTTGCAACAGCAAGTTAAAAAAAGGAGAATATATAACTCTTTCCTGTGTATTGCACCATAAGAACTAGTAACAACACAAAACTTTATGGTACTTGGCTGTCTTTGGGAATGTAGACAAACTAAATTCCATTTCTCCAACTATTCTGTCTTAATTTGAGATTTGGAAATATCATTAATGTTTTCTAGAAAACATCTTGTTTTGTCTTAAGAATTAATTTTTGATGCATCATTCTTTAGCTGGAATCCAATAGTATGTTGCAACTAAACTAGACCCATTGAATCCATGGAACTAATAGAGAAGCTGACTTTAAACAAAGCCATTACTTTCTGTCAATTTACAGATAACCAATGTTTTTGAGGTAAAGGAAGCTGAGAGCCATTTGAAAAGGGAGGGGCACAAGAAAATTAAGCAAAAGAACTTTCTCTCATCTCTTAGGAGTGGCAAGGTAGCAATAGAGGTAGTTTGTGCATGTCTATGGAGATGACATGTTTTGGGGCTGTGTATTCTCCACCTTTCCAGCAGTCATTCAGTCAGTTTTAGAAAAAGGGAGGGAGAGGCTATACAAAGCAAGGCTACTCCTGCCACCTCAATGAATCTATCATGTACAGATGGCAAATTGCACTATTGTCATCAGAGCAAGACTACTGTGCAGTGTCAAAAAAGTGCCAAGTGACATTTTGACTGATTGTATGGAGTACCCTTCATTTATCTCAAGGGGTTTTCATCATTTTCATTCAGTCAGCAGCATCTTCAGTCAAAAAGCTATGCAAGAATTACGGAAAAGATCATTTATTTTTATCAGAAGACATACGCCACAGCTGTGGTAGAAAGCAAAGTTTGCCTCTGAGAATCTTGCTTTGTAAATATTAACTGCTGCACCACAATTAATGCAGTCACAACATACTGCCTAATTATACCCCTATTGAGAAAAGCTAAAGTTAAAGCACTCACTTACTTGCCAGAACAGTTTCCTGAGAGCTATTTATTTTGACAAATAATTAAATAAAAATAAAAAACAATCTGGCCTGTTATAAAGGTTTTGAATTCTCACTCTCTTATTCAATATTTTAAAAATGGTGGTGGCGAGGAGAGAAGGAGCAAAGAATAATCTTTAAACCTGTCAGCTTCTTGCTGTTTAATGTGCAGAGTTTTTATTGAAGAAAAAAAAAGCACACACGCTCTTCTTCTACAAAAAGACACGTGTATTAACAAATATATACAAATGTACAAAGTAGCAGACCTTCGGCATGGCAGGCAAAAATATAGGCAAAGCAGCATAGAGGATAGAAGCATATAGGAAAGAAGGAGATACATTAATGTCCACACTGTTCCCTTATATACAATTAAACTGATCCTTCTGTCCAATCACTAGAAGTGTTGCATCATCTTCCTCCACATGGGTGTTGCATCATCCCCAGATATTGCATCATTTTCTTCTTAGTCACTGTGACTCAGCAGTTAGACAGGTGTTCATTATGGCAGTTCATTAATGTTACATTCTGGATCTGTTCCGGCCTATAAAATTCACAATACTTTGACAAAACCACCACAAGATCTATATGACTGTGTGCATTCATACTTATATTCTAAAAAGGACTTACAAAGCTGTGATCAACTATAGGCCAAGCTAGTGCTTAGTAGCACCTACCCATAATAATACAGTATATTTATGTGCCATCAAGCCTGTTCTGACTTACAGTGACACTTGCCAGAGCTTCTAGGTATCAAGTAATCAGAAGTGGCTTGTCATTTCCTTCTTCTGGGGGTTTCAATGAACTGAGCAGTTTGCCCAAAGCTACACAGGTTGGCTTTTCTCATGGGAAGCACAGTAGGGAATCGATTTCTCAATCATCATATTCCACCTCACTGAGCTATCCAGCTGCACTTATTCAGGCAAGGGATCAGACATCCAATGCAAGACAGGAACATAAAACATACATGGGGAGGAAGCTCAGTTATATATTTATTTTCTGAACCCCAATTCCCTTTTCTTTCTGCAACTTCTTTTATCTGATTTGACTTCTTCTATTGTCATGTAAGATAAGAAAAGAAGAGGAAATCAAGAAGGTGATGAAAAACATCTTGTTTGCAAGAGCCACAGTCAGGAGGAAGATAATGGTACACACTAGAGAGAGAGAGATGCACTTCCTCTACCCATCCTCCATCTTAAGCCTCTCTTCAGTTGAGACCTAGTGTGATTTGCAATTGTTCTGTGGAGAAAGTGTCTCTGTTGCATCACATGTGAGCTACCTGTTTGGGAAAGGGAACCAATACATCTAGCAAATGACCTAGACTAGGCAGCAGTGGATGGATAAATATGCAAGTGTCCTCCCTTCCTCTTTTTTGCTCCTAATTTCCATCCCACAGATGGAAATAGCGAGGGTCCAGCCCCATGGGACCGGACTGTCCACTCACTATTCTGCCGCTGATGCGAGCTCAACGGAGCCTTCCTATCGTGCCATTGTCCGCAATGGATTAGCCACTCCTGGCAGGAGGTGGGATGGGAAGCCTCTCTGCCAGGTCGTAGAGTAGCTAATCCATTGTGGACAACGGTGTGATAGGAAGGCTCCGCCGAGCTCATGTCAGGGACGAAATAGTGTGTGGACAGTCCAGACCCATGGGGCCAGACCCTCGTTATTTCCAGCTGTGGGGGGATATTTATATTCTTATATGAATACCCCATCTCTACTCCTAATTCTACATGTAGCTTGGTACATTCAGGCAGAGCTTGGAAGTGACTAGCTACAAATAAGTTATCTATAGCCATTACTTTTTGGGTAAAACCAATGTAACAAATGAGGTAAAAGTAGTTACAATGTTACTTTTTAGATGCAAAGCACAAGTGTTTCCACTTTCAAAAGTTTTTAAAGGGCATTTAAAAGTATTTTGACAATGGTTTTATGCTATTCTCTTCGCAATCTTTATCAAGTGGCAAGGTAAGTATTATTAGCTTTTGTCTTTTGTATACTTGTAAATATTTACAAAATATAATATCAAAACTGTCCACTAGAGGGAACAAAACAGCATTTCTCTGTATTCTTGTAGCACTGATGAAACAATTTATAATGCCTGGGACAACAAATTACTTATGTGATCCAAGAAATTACAATGATAACAATAACCTGGCTGCTTAGAGGTAATAGGTAGAGCAATGGGTTCATTCTAAAAAAATAATATTCCACACTTAAACTTATTTTCTTCCCACTTCTTTCCTATAAGGTAATTTCCTGTTCCTTCCTCTCCTAGAGAAGAGCAGATTCCATGTATAGGACCCAACTCTAGGGGCATCTGCAAATGAGTTTAGTAGAAATATTTGTAAATGATGCTTTGTTGGTTTGTTCTGCTGACAAGATCACTGCAGTCCACCAGTAAGAATACCAAATATTCCTAACCTTGCCAAGCTCCTCAAAAGGAGAAGATTAGTGCACCAGGTGTATTGAGCTTAGTGCTTGCAGAGAGAGGAATGTTCTTGTATACCTAACTTCATCTGCAGAAATGGAAGTCTTGTTTCCTTTCCAAACCTATATCTTGCTCAACTTTATTTTGTTTGTTTTTATTTTTGTGCCACCATTTTTCCAGTGAAGAAACCTGGGCAGCTTTAAGGATTTTGGAAGGTAAGAATAAAGAAGGGATGGACTTGCTCCCTTTTTCTTATCAAACAGGACAAGGAAGGGAAGTGATCGCACTGCTATCTACTCATTCAAAATTTCACAAGACAGCAGGGAACTCTCTTTTCTTCCTCCTCCATTCAAAACTAAGCTTACCCTGACCGTGTGCAGTCACTGCCCCACCATATCTAAATAGTCATATCTCCAATTTGGCTCCATGGATTTAGGAGTTTTTTTCCCCTCAAGGTCATGTTTTAGGAATTCTTCTCCCCATCTCTTGCATCCATGTGTGCATGTGAGAAACAAAATTAATTCCCATGTACGCTTCCCTGGGTGTATGTGCCACTGAACTTAATATAAAGTATTTGTAGGTAAATCTCTATAGCAATGTGGGAACAGAGCCACTAAAGAGTTGTGGTGACCTCAACAGAGTACTTTGAGAGTAAAGTTGAATATTATCAAGTACAGTATAAAGCTGACCACCATCCATGGCTGGCACTATTTGTAAAAGTCAGTACCAGGGGAGGGGGTTAACTTGTCCATTAGACTGCTATAATTTGCATAATTACTATGCCATGACTCTGCAAACCACGATGACTGTATATATAGTACACTCCTTCATATGGGGACTTCACTTCCCACAAATGGGCAACTGTATAACATTTGCTTGAGAGTGAAATAAATCAGATCCAGGAGTTATAGAACTATGGATGTGAGAATGCTCCTAAAACTTGTCATTCTCAGTGATGCAACCTGCTAAAGAATTCCTGCTCCATGTAAGAATTCTCCACCCCCCCGTGAGAAAACAAGTAGCACTTTTTCCTCACAGAAAGTTCCACAATTTGAGCAAAAGATCTCTTAAAATTACTGACTTTTCCCTTTGAGAAGCAAAACACACACAGCACACCCAAAAACACTGGGCAGAAGATGTGAATAACCCATCCGATGCTTCTAATTATGAAAAGTCCATGTATGAAAGCAGCAGCTCTTTCATGTTGTCACAGTTGCTTGCATAAAATATCTTGCCACTATATAAAGAGAGAGAATATTTTGACACAGGCAAGAATTTACATCTCTACATAAAATAAGCTCAGTATACTGAAGATTAAATTGACTTCCAGTTTCTCCCCTAAATGATAGATTGAAGGTGTTCTTGCCTCAGGGTGGGTGAAATGGAAGAGACAATGTGATCTATGAGTCACAGTTAGGGTAAAGGTTAGGTAAAGGTTCCCCTTGACAATTTTTGTCCAGTCGTGTTCGACTCGAGGGGGCGGTGCTCATCCCCGTTTCCAAGCCATAGAGCCAGCGTTTGTCTGAAGACAATCTTCCGTGGTCACATGGCCAGTGTGACTTAGACACAGAACGCTGTTACCTTCCCACCGAAGTGGTCCCTATTTATCTACTTGCATTTGCATGCTTTCGAACTGCTAGGTTGGCGGGAGCTGGGACAAGCGACGGGAGCTTACTCCGTCACGTGGATTTGATCTTACGACTGCTTGGTCTTCTGACCCTGCAGCACAGGCTTCTGCGGTTTAGCCCGCAGCGCCACCACGTCCCACGTCCCTCCCAGTTAGGGAGCATGGGGATATAGTTCATTCTGGGCACCTCTTATGTCCTTGTTGATCCAGCAGTGTGGAGTTGTCTTTTTTTATGAAACGTCAGCTGATGTGGAACCACAAATGACTCCAGCTGCTTAAAAAGTAAACGTGACTAGACAGGGGCATATGTCTGCTAGCAAGCTGCTTTGGCTGATTGTGTCCTGGAATAGCTAGCTGCTGCCTCTCTTTTCTGAGCTTTTGTGACCACATTTTTAATATGTCAGGAATCCTACATTGATGTATGCAAGAACTGAAGCGGGGCTCAAAACCTTGAACATTTACTGCTCAAGTAACTCATACCATTACTCTTTAGATTTTATTTAGTGATCATGATGTCACAGTCTCTGCTGTGAAAGGTTATGATCTGTATTCATTCCTCAGAAACAGCGATGGGGGTGAGGAGGGAATGAGAGATCAAAAACTGAAAAATGAACAGTGGGAATGTGGAGGAAACATAAGCAAGCATAAGAGCAATTGCATAAACTGAAAACTGTTTGCCTTGTGTTTTTCTCCTCCTACCAAGTTCTGTCCTTTATCATAATAAAGCCAGATTCTGTCACTTGCACAATTAATACTTTGAAATATCGGCATATGCATGACTACACAACCCTCTGACTGGCAGCTAGTTTGTAACTGCCAGTGTTCTGAATTGTTCTGGAAAAGATATAGCATTATGACTTGCAAAAAGTGGCAAGGGGATGTGTATCAAAACTTAGGTGAGGGATTTAGGTAGAAAAGCCTTATCACTACATCAATTCAGCTGGGAAGAAGGTGTTTGAATGCCTACACTTGGATGACTTATTTTCTGTTTCTAATAATGAAGTCCACCCTCACTAAAACATGTCTCATTATATCTATCAGTTCCTGAATCTAAATGGAACAGTGTCATACTTCTCACTTTCTCTGTCACATTCTCCCCCTCCGGCAAGCAATCTGAATATCTTTTACTTGGGATGACATACAGGAGGGGAAAGGGAGGTTAGAGAAACTGTTTCAGATGTATTTTATGTTTGATCTAAATCTTTCCAAGCAGCCTCTCTCTCTCTCTCCTCTCTCTCTCTCTCCCTTTCTGCAGAACTCATTTTACATACATATAGGTGAATTCTGTGGATCAGCTCCACCTTCTTTTCCATGAACATTGTACTACATTCAAATATTTCCTTTGAGGTTAGTGCAGAAGTGTACAGTCTTTCTCAGGATCTTCCTGAGGCTTTGAATAATTCAATGTACCACAATACTTTAACAACCAACTCTGTGAGTAAAGTGGATTGTAGAAAGGGATATCTCTCCTATAACAATACATGTTCGAGATTCCTGAAAACCCTGTTTATTATTGTGAGGAAATTGGATGAGATATATTGTACCTCTCCAGTCTGTTACAGGTGGTGCTTTATCTGCATGAGAAAGAAGATTTATTTTTCTCTGATTCAGACTGCCTCAAGGATACACCAGGCAGAGCCCGGACACTGCATTCCATTCTTGATGGCTCAATAGCAAAAATTTGCATGAGAACTAAAGAGAGAGGTTGAAAGAAGTTGAATTTTGGGGGTAGAGTTAATGGACAAAGGACTTGATCCTGATTGGCTAACATCTTGTTGGAGAAACATGGATTTAAGATCTAGCAAGGAGTTAGTTGCTGCTGCTGCTTTTGTTCAAGATAGCTATTGTTTCATCTGTATGCCTGCAGATGATGGATTAGAAATACCATGGTAGAGATTCAGTCATGATTACTTAGCTGGAAAATAGTTTTAAGCAGAAATAGCCAGCTTTTACTATTTTATGCGGATTGCTTTCACATAAGGTTGCTTAATTATCTGAATACGAATTGCTTGATGCTTTTGCATTACTTTAAAGCTGTGCAACTGCCTTTTGAATTCTTTTACTTTTTAAATAATTTTCAATAAACTTTTAAATATGTTACCAAGGTGTGATCCTTGGGGGGAGGGGTGAAGGGGTCTGAGGGTCTAAAAAAGGCTCCTGGTCGAACGGCTACATTCACGACTTTTAAGTATTTTGGGTGGGCTACCTTGTTTGGATAGAGGCTCGTAACATTGTACAGGAGCAAGCAACAAAAACCATCCCAAAGAAAAGGAAATGCAAGAAAGCAAAGTGGCTGTCCAACGAGGCCTTACAAATAGCAGAAAAGAGAAGGGAAACAAAATGCAGGGGAGATAGGGAAAGTTACAGAAAATTGAATGCAGACTTCCAAAGAATAGCAAGGAGAGACAAGAGGACCTTCTTAAATGAACAATGCAAAGAAATAGAGGAAAATAACAGAAAACGAAAAACCAGAGATCTGTTCAGGAAAATTGGAGATATTAGAGGAAAATTTTGTGCAAAGATGGACATGATAAAAGACAAAAATGGAAGGGACCTCACAGAAGCAGAAGACATCACGAAGAGGTGGCAAGAATACACAGAGGAATTATATCAGAAAGTTTTGGATATCCCGGACAACCCAGACAATATAGTTGCTGACCTAGAGCCAGACATCCTGGAGAGTGAGGTCAAGTGGGCCTTAGAAAGCCTGGCTAACAACAAGGCCAGTGGAGGTGATGGCATTCCAGTTGAACTATTTAAAATCTTAAAGGATGATGCTGTTAAGGTGCTACATTCAATATGCCAACAAGTTTGGAAAACTCAACAGTGGCCAGAGGACTGGAAAAGATCAGTCTACATCCCAATACCAAAGAAGGGCAGTGCCAAAGAATGCTCCAACTACCGGACAATTTCACTCATCTCACACGCCAGCAAGGTTATGCTCAAAATCATACAAGGTAGGCTTCAGCAGTATGTAGACCGAGAACTCCAGGAAGTACAAGCGGGATTCCGAAGGGGCAGAGGAACTCAAGACCAAATTGCCAACATGCGCTGGATTATGGAGAAAGCCAGAGAGTTCCAGAAAAACATCTACTTCTGCTTCATTGACTATGCAAAAGCCTTTGACTGTGTGGACCACAGCAAACTATGGCAAGTCCTAAAAGAAATGGGCGTGCCTGACCACCTTATCCATCTCCTGAGAAACCTATATGTGGGACAGGAAGCAACAGTTAGAACTGGATATGGAACAACGGATTGGTTCAAAATTGGGAAAGGAGTACGACAAGGCTGTATATTGTCCCCCTGCTTATTTAACTTATATGCAGAATACATCATGCGGAAGGCTGGACTGGAGGAATCCCAAGCTAGAATTAAGATTGCCGGAAGAAATATCAACAACCTCCGATATGCAGATGATACCACTCTGATGGAGGAAAGTGAGGAGGAACTAAAGAACCTTGTAATGAGGGTGAAAGACGAGAGTGCAAAAAACGGTTTGAAACTCAACATCAAAAAAACTAAGATCATGGCCACTGGTCCCATCACCTCCTGGCAAATAAAAGGGGAAGATATGGAGGCAGTGACAGATTTTACTTTCTTGGGCTCCATGATCACTGCAGATGGAGACAGCAGCCCTGAAATTAAAAGACGCCTGCTTCTTGGGAGGAAAGCAATGACAAACCTTGACAGCATCTTAAAAAGCAGAGACATCACCTTGCCAACAAAAGTCCGAATAGTCAAAGCTATGGTTTTTCCTGTAGTGTTGTATGGAAGTGAGAGCTGGACCATAAAGAAAGCTGACCGCCGAAGAATTGATGCCTTTGAATTGTGGTGCTGGAGGAGACTCTTGAGAGTTCCCTGGACTGCAAAGAGAACAAATCTATCAATTCTAAAGGAAATCAACCCCGAGTGCTCATTGGAAGGACAGATCCTGAAGCTGAGGCTCCAGTACTTTGGCCATCTCATGAGAAGAGAAGACTCCTTGGAAAAGACTTTGATGTTGGGAAAGTGTGAAGGCAAGAGGAGAAGGGGACGACCGAGGATGAGATGGTTGGACAGTGTCATCGAAGCAACCAACATGAATTTGACACAACTCCGGGTGGCGGTGGAAGATAGGAGGGCCTGGCGTGCTCTGGTCCATGGGGTCACGAAGAGTCGGACACGACTAAAGGACTGAACAAACAAACCTTGTTTGGTTGGTGTACTAAGTACAAAGTGCATAATCAAAAGAATTTCCTTATAATTATGTCAGTCTAACTTTGTTGATACATAGACAACAAAAGGCTGGTCAGGAACATTCACCAGGGTGCTTTTTTGTGCCCCCCTCCTAAAATGGTGGGCTAGGCTCTCCTCAGGTTGACAAAGGCACCGGGCTGATTTAATTCCTAGTTTCCTCAGCAAGGCTTGCCATATACACCTGCTTTGGAGACTCATTCAAGGACAAGCAAAACAACAATCTTTTAGGAGCTCCTGAAATTGAAAATTTGGTAGTGTGCTGAGGGGAAACACAGCTCCTGCCACAAAGTGTTGTAGCCACTATATTTAGAGCAGTGGCTTTTGTTTTTCTCCACCACCACCACCGCCCCCCCCAGAGTGCTACATAATGCACTAGAGGTGGGCTTACCTTCTGGGATAATATGGAAGGGAATAGTGATCATTGCCAAGAAACATTGTTTGCTTTAATGACTACTTAGAGCAAGCAATTGTGTGCTTGTGTGTGTGGGGCCACAGTGATTTCTGAGGATGCTATGTAGTTGTGCTGGGACTGGGTTCAGCTCTGAGCATATGATTAAAAATGTACTGAGAATGGTCACCTGTATTGACCTGTCTTGTGATGTAACCTGCCAGGATTTTGGGGAAACGCTGGTTCTTAAAATACCTGGGCCTAGATTGTTTAAGGATTTGATTTATAAAATATGCATACTGAGCCATGATAAAATGAATGACTAAAAGTGATTTAGAAAAACCTGGCCAGATTTAAGCCTTGTGAACAGGAGGAAAGGGCTCCAGTAACACTGAAGCAAAAGAGACATGAAATAAATGGCTGGCTTGAAATCCCTTACATTTCTTGGAGCTTTCTAAAGAAAAACCAGGTATGAGCAGGATCATTTAAATTCCAACCATTTCAAGTAAATGGGTTGAACATATGCCCACTAACTGTGATACCCAAGCTGTAAGAGCTTAAACTCTGCCATTTAACACTTTGCCATGTCACCCAGGATGAAGCTGGCTCATTAAGCACATTGCATAGTGCCTGGGCCATTTCAAAATACAGCCTCACTCTGGGATACACTGTGCTTGTGAAACTGAGAATCATTTGTCATAATGGCACACTGCTGCTAAATTATACTGCGAATTCTGTCAAAGTATTTGTGACAATCACATTAATATTAAATGAATCTATTAAGATGAATAGGATGATGATGAATACTAAATATTTAATGATGTGTTTAATTAAAGCTGAATTATAGTTGGAATCTCAAGGGAAAGACTGATATCCACATAGATATAAAATAATTTAATGATTATTGCAATGACAGCCAGTACAAAAGTATTTGAAGTGATAAAATACCTAAAAATTTACCAGTAATAAATTGTGACTGATTAGCATTTGCCAGCAATGATATCAATCACACTGATTTATGAAAAGGTCATAATTCATGCAGAATTTAGATCTATGGGATTTACATTTTACCTACATATGTCTTTCCTCAGCATTCTTGGGTATGTCCTTGGTTTAAAGCAAAAGGATGTGACTGCAGATTGTAACCAGCTCAAAACATGTCCTGCTCTCTTGACTGGGTGATATGAAGCCTCTTGAATACCTATAAGCACCAAATATGTAACAGCACAAATCTTGAGTAATTCTCTCTCACTCTCTCTGATTGACTTAAAATACTAATGTCCTGCCCCCACCACTCATGATTAAGATTAATTTTTATGTTCCCTTAATAGCCATCATAAATGGTCATAATTAACCCTCCTCCAGGCAAATTTTTTAAAAAATGGCTCTGAGTGACTTCTGGGGTGTTTTCTCACCCTATTGGAATTTTGATGTATTTCGAGGTATGAAAAGGCCCTGTGTGTCCACAGGAGAGTTTAAGCATGCAGAAACAAGTGTGCTCCACACTACCCAAACATCCAGAACCAGAGAACACTAAGTTCATATTAATTACTTGACAGCTTTCCTTTTTTGCAAAAAGTTTAACAGAATGATTGTATGCAATAAAAAGCACTGCTACTGTTACTTCTAGTTCAAAATAATGAAGGTATTGTCCACTTCTGCCCTGCATTATGAAAGCATCATACATCTGAAAAGACACCTGTTTTTAATTATCTGCAAGAAGACCGAGTGTTAGTGTTCTTATGGGACAATTCCTACCCCAATCAGGTGGAGCAGTGTCTGCATAGTATTAGTGGATGTAAATGTCTGCCAGTGAATTTCCCTCTTCAGGCAAGCAGATCAAATCACTCAATGGTCTTTGCAAACAGAATTCCCACACATGGTGCATCATCCACGTTTTTTTTGTTTTTCATTTTAACCACTCCCCAATGCAGAGTAATAGCAAGGGATTTTTCTTCGGAGGGTTCAATATATGATAGGGCTTTGCTTAGTAGACTTTTTGCCAGTTCTTTGCTGGTGAAAAAACTGTATCCTGCCAGCTATCATTCAATCTGGAAATACAGTTCAGCCAGTGGTTTCACCACACTGTAACCAACCTGAACTTTGCAACTGAGCAGAGTCTCTATTTGTTTCACAGAGTATGTGGCAAAGAATGTTTTCTGTAAGGAGTAGTTAAAGGATTTCTATCACTGTTTCTTTGTTTGCATGCTTTTTTTGACCCTGAGAAATCCTGAATGATGTCTCTGGGTGCCCTACCGTGAACTGTCTATGGATGTTTGCACCATTCTTCCATCCTTGTGTCTCATGAACATTCATTTCTCTATATTTTCTCAACAGGATCAAATAAATGTGCATGTGCTAGCTATCTCTAGGTCTTCTTCTCTATGCTTAGCTACAAGACTCCTTCCATTTATTATTATATACCATCAAGTTGGAACTAACTTGTAGCAACCCTAGTAGGGCTTTCAAGATAAGTGAGATATTTAAGAAGTAGTTTTACTAGTTCCACGCTCGCAGTGAGTTTCTATGGCTGGGATATGAACCCAGGCTAGGCCTCCTGAGCCCTAGTCTATCACTCTATTCACTATACCACACTTGGTATAGCAGAAGGCACTTCCAGAAGCTGTTTTTCAGGTGTGCTTATACTTGGGAAATGCTTTGAGAGAACATTCAGATTCTGAGCAGATTTCAGAAAACAGCAATGTCTTCATCTTCAGAGTGTAGTGATGACTCTTGTATTCACCTGAAGGAGCTGTTCCAAAGGTTCCTCCGAAGTCCAACATTTTTCACTTCATTATACTGTAATTCAAGATTGCAAAATGCAGGGCCGGACTGGGACCAAAAATCGGCCCTGGCATTTAGAGCACACAGGCCCACCGGCTGTGGGGACACAGGCCCACCTGTTGTGGGCTCCATTCACGATATTGTGGTGTGCTGAAAGGGCGTTGCTGGTATAGTGGTATTGGTACATGCTTAAGAGTTCTCCCTATCCCAATCATTGCCCTGGTTGTATAAATAACAAGGAGCATCAGGAAATCTAAACCTATAAAATCATCACGTTTAACAAAAAGTGTAATTAAAATTTAATGTTTAAATTTGTCAATGCTAGTGCTCGCTAAACAAAAAACACCAACAGTACAATGTGAGATCTTATAGCTATTTTAATGTATTGAAACATTATATCATTAAACATAACTGCAACAAAACGTTCAGTGTGAACAAGCCATAAGTAGCAGATCCTCCTACATCAACACTTCCACCAGGAACAAAAGGCTCAGCTCAAGAACTTTCCACCTCGTTTATGATTTGAACATTTTAAATTTGAACCCTACTAATACTGGAAAGACTTAGGAATGATACGTTATCAAGGAATAAGAAGACTTTGCAGGGCTTCACTACTCTCTGCAACTCTGTTGATGATGGCATCCACATCAAGACTCATGAGGATTTCTTTTTCTGTAGTCATTAACATGAATGAATCCAAATGGTCCTGGGATACAGTATTCCTCAGTCGATTCTTGATGAACCTCAAGGTGGAGAAGTTTCTCTCACAAGCAACTTGAGTAAATGATAGAGTCAGTAGGAATTTGTAGGCTAGACCTATCACATTATAGGCATCTGTTAATAAATTGTAGCACCGTAGAATTTGATAGCAACAAATGGCACAGTTCTTACATGTTGCACATGGCTTATTTAACAGCTCCATTTCATCAAATTGTTGACTTAGATCTTCCATGGGCGTTTCTCTTGACACCTTTACAGTGTATTCTTCTAGCGCTGATGTCTTCAATTTGTCCCAATGCAAAGCTAGACTAGTTAATTCACACTGCAAATTTTCAGCTGTGGCATTCTCATTAAATTTGATCAAGACTTTACTTAAATCTTCCATTGCAGATATATGAAGCCCTTGTTCTCTTATGTTTGAAAAGTTCCTAGGGTCTAGGCATGCATAGTCGGCATACAGTGTTTCACTAGCAAGAAAACGTCGAGTTATGCTCTCCGTGATTACATCAAGGATCACATTGTGTACTTGTATCTTATATGCCAGAACGGCCGATGGTCAGAACGGCCGGTTCCTGCCTCAGCGTAGAGGCGCTGCATACATCCCTCTATGATGCGGCCGTGGCCAGCAGTCAGACTCCTCTCGCCGGGCCGTGGCCACAGGTTGAATATCAGGGGCCAGGCTGAGTCAGCCACACTCACAGCACTGCTCTGTGAGCGCATATCACAGCCCGCAGACGCCGCGGCCCAGGAGTCAGCAGGGCACGCACCTCACGGGCGGCCACGTGATGACCGAGAAATCATGTTTTTATAAATAAGCACTACAATACAAAATATACAGATTCTACAATTATAACAGTAACATATCACATAAACAGACTTTCAAGGGAGTATTAAAACTGAAGGCAAAATATTTAAAAAGCAACTTGAATTATATCTCCACATTATACAGTATATTCCTAACACTAAGCAAGGGAATCCTGCTTATTTTTTTTCGTCTCCTTCTCCCACCAGAGAATATATCCTGCCCCTTTTTTCTCCCTCCATAAACATTCCTACACCCATTAAGAAAACACAGGCAGAAGGATGCTCCAATTTAAAAAAGATAAAGGACTCCTGTGCAAAAATTCAGTAAGTTTTTTTATTTTACTTTTTCTGTAATGGTTGCTCAACCTATGACATTTAGAAACCGTCACCACCCACCAGATTTGCCAGATGACAGGGCATCTTTCAAAATGTGAGATATAAATGAACAGGGGGACCCAAACAACAACAGTTTATGTGGCAAGAAGAAAGGAGCTAAAAATCAGTGCCTTTTATTGTTTTGCTTATCAGGCATGCTGAGCAGAGATAGAATTTCATCAGGCTCATTTTAAGAGAAGGGAAATGGCAGCAAGAGCTGGAGTCTCTGTGTATATAAACCCTTCTGTTCTTAAAAAGAAAAATCCAAAAAACTCCACCTGCAAATCACCAACAGTTGCCCGCCGTTCTATTCACTGTAATTTCCACTTCCACGATCCACGTCAACCAGGTTCTATACCAAACACAGACTAAACACGCACACACTCCCATGTATGTGTGCAAAAAAAACCAAAAAAAAAAAAACAACTCAAAAAACATGGAGAATGGAAATAGGCGCTTCCCTTCACTACAAATCAGACTGGGTGGGAAGGGGAGGCAGGGAAGGGGGGGAGATTTTTCTCTGGCTGCTTACCACTGTATCCCCCTTCTTTCTCTTCGGGGCCTAGAAAAGGGAAAATTAGAGCGGATGTGTCATGTTTAAATTCCCCCACCTCCTGTTTTCCGCCCTCCTCTCTCCAGGAGTGGAGGGGGGAGTGTCCTGTTACTACCTCCACTTCTCCCCCCACACACAAAGCAAGCAGGCCCTCTATATTGGGGTGGGGGGCCGCAAGGAATACCTCACTTCACCCCCTTTCTGCTGGAGCCCTCAGAAGCGCGCTGAAGGGAGGAAGCAGTTCCCACTCCTCTGAGAGGGAAGGGAATCCTCCCACATGATTCGCCTTCCCCTCCTTGACCGGAGGGGAGTCCGGCCCCCACTTCCCGAAGTCGGGGGAGGGGGCGGCCGCCACGCTGAGGCCGAGTTGGTTGGTTGCAAGCGGGGGGACTGTTTTGTCTCGCCCTCCTTCCTTCGTTCGTTGGTTGGTTGTTTGGCTGGCTCGGTCCTTGAGCCCCTCGCCCGCCGCTCCGAGCCGGGTGCCCCGGGCAGCCGCTCAGCCGCCGCCGCCACCGCCGCGACCAGCCTGACACAAACACACGGAAGGGAGGGGAAAGCGGAGGGGGCGGGGAGAGCCGCTCACTCAGAGCTGCGCTGCGGCCCCGACCATTCCGCCCACACAAGCCCACAAGCCCCCGACCATTCTGCCCACACAACGCGCCATCTCCCTCCGCCAGACACAAACGTGCTGGTCGGGAGGTGGAGGGAGAGGGAGGAGGGAGGGAAGGCAGGCGAGCGAGCGAGCGCGGCCGAGTGGGGTGGGGGAGGGAAGCTGCTAACGGTGCAAGGGAGCAAGTCCATCCGCGGTCTCGTGCGCAACGGCCTTGTCCGCGCACCCTCCCTCTCCCCCGCCCCGCCGGGAGGGAGGGAGGAAGGGAGCAGAACCAGCCGCCCGTCAAACAACAGAACGAGCCACTGTCTGGGGTTTTGTTGCTGGAAAACTTCAAACACCGCAGAAGCCCCAGGAGCAGAGCCTGACGGCTCCCATCCCGTATTGGGGGAGGAAGGAGGGCGGGGGTGTGTGAAGGTGAGGCAGGAACTGGCCGTTCTGACCATCAGCCGTTCTGGCATTTGCCAGAACTGCCAGATGGCCAGTCCGGCCCTGGCAAAATGTATAATACAGAAACAGCTATGATCAGATATATATTTTCCTGTCTCTCTTTTTACTTCCCACCAACCCATCTCCGCATGAAGCAACAGTAATATGTCTTCATATTTCCCATCTTTACCCACTCTATCCAGACTAGACCAAAACAATTTATCAATCTCCACAAAGACATATGGAACTTTGATGGACACAGCCATAGATTTACCTTGTAGTGGATTTGAACTCATTGAGAAGCTCCTGACTGCCTGGCTTTAAAGCAGCTGATTGTATCTTTTCATCTTCACAAAGAAACTAGTATCTTAGAGAACAGTAGGTTGCTTACGCAGGTGATGAGATTTCAAATCATAGCTTTCTTCCAGTTTCTCTCCATTTTGGTGCTGAGGAGATGTTTCTCATCTAAACACTCACACCAGCTTCTCTGCATCATATTTTGATTACAAATTGGCATATAATATTTTTTATCCTAGTATATTACATTTTGTGGGCCAGCAAAGTACACTAATGGAGAAATACAATACATCTGTTTGGACAATTTTTATTCTAGTTGTTTGTCTGGAGGAAAAGAAAAGCACAGCTGTGCATGGCAGGAGGCTGAATGATGGGGACATTGTTCAGGTGACAATTTACAAAAATATACACTTTTTAGGTTTAATTCTACATTCTATATAAAACATAACTCCTAAAATGTACCTTCTGTCTGGTTGATATTTAAATACTTTCAACACTAATTGAAATGATCAAACTAATAAAAAAACAGTTACACCAAATACATTAGAAAATAAAGAACCAAACAACCAAAGGATGAAAAGATTAGATGGGGCTAGAATCCTTTTCTGCTTATCAAGAGCTTTTTCACATTTTTCCTACAATCCAGCAGTCTGCTCACCTTCAGGTCCATATGCACAGATGTTTCTCGATAGGGGCAGATGGTCCACACAGTGGACTTGCTGACTACTGGGATGGTGGATCAGTGTATAGAAAGAACAGCAAGGATTAGCTTGAATAAAGTATGTTATGATGCAATGCTTGATGCAAAGTTTTTTGGGGGTTACAGTTCCCATTGCTAATCCTCTTCCCCAGCAACATGGCATGGCTGAGTTATTCTGCAAGCTATAACCAAAACATGTAATTTTTTTTGAAGATCATATTTTTATCTATATTGTTGTCTCTGTATCCCAGGGACAAACAGCATTTAAAATATATTGTGGAAAGATGGGGCAGAGGACAGCAGGGGGAAGCACAGCCCAAGTGGCACTGGTGCTATAAACAGTAAGATTTATTAAGACAGGTATACTGGGAAACAAGATTATTACTCTCCTTCAGCTAGTTAATGCTCTTTATGATCACTGTAATTAACTAGAAGGTATTAAAAAGAGAACACATTAGCAGCTTAAATCCAAAGATCCCTGAACATTATTAGAAAGAATTTCTATGCCAATTGTTGAAGCCTCTTTGCTTGGTCACACTGTGATCCGGAATGTCCTTGAGTAACTTTTGAAGAGAAGACATGAGCATACCTTCCAACCATTCCATTTCCTCAGGAGGCCTACCTGAGTCTTACATTGCCTCATGGGATTCCTGAATTCCCCCACTTTCTTTAAAGAAAAAGAGAGAGAAAAGAAATCTATAGCTCTTGTAGAAATAAAGTTATGAGGCAAAACACTGGGTTATTTTCCAGTCCAGTCATTTTGCAAGAAATGAACCTGCTATTTGCCTTTCATTATGGTTAGCATATGAGTACAGCCATTGATGGACGAGATCATAGATTTATGTTGTAAACTGGTCTGGTCTCTCACAAATTCTGGATGAATATTACAATTTTGGGGAAGCTTAGTTTGTGTGGTGGCTGCTGAGGTGGCCTCCATTTTTAACATCTGAGATTATAAATTATGAATAATAGCACTAATCTCCTTTCCCTTCAAGTAACCAAACCAGATCAAAATCCAACAAACAGCATCTTTTAAAAAGGATGCCCCCAAAGGTTTTCAAAGATGGCTGATTTCCAAAGGAGATTAAGATTCGAACCAGCCTCTCCTGTCAAGGATTGAATAGGAAACTGTCAATGATAGTGCTATTCTCCACACACACACCCAACCAAAGAAACAGAAAATGTGAGAAGCAAGAGAGAAAAGAAAAACACTCATACTGTGTCTCTCTAGTGACATCATGAACCATGGTCAAAGACATTTGATGTATGTGATAAAAAATAGTGTAAAATGTGCTTCAAAAATGGAAGTAAAATAAAAAAAAATGCCAGGTTGAAAAGCGAGAAGTAGAAACGAGTGCAAAAGGGTTATTTGTGATGTGTATAAGCAAAAACATCATGTGGATATTGGAGAAAACTGTGATACGATCCATACAGGGCTTGATCCTTATAGTGAGATAAATGACAGTGTGTACTTTGTATATCACTGAAAACCAATTGTTGAGGAATAAAAGCAGAAACAGGGCTCTTGCCTAGATGCTCTGCTTGTGATTTTTCCTAGAGATCACTGGTTGGCTTGCGTGTGAAGCAGGAAGAATTAGGTGTTCCTTTGCTTTAGTCCATCAAGGCTACATTTTAAAGAAAACACATTTGTACAGAACCCCTTTCTTCTACTGAGAAGAATAAAGTGGTCTCTGTGGGCAGATGAATTCAATATGGAGTTCACACAACAATATAATACGTGGGCCATTGGAACATTATCTCTGTGAGACTGCTTTTGAAAAGGGGTTGGAAACATGTGCAAGTTCAGAATGCCGCAGCCAGTGAGGCATCTTACTCAGAAATTTTCAGTCCCCCTGAGATTTCTTGCCTCAAGACAAACTGCTATTTTTTTTCTCATCAGTGTCTCTAAAATTTAGACAAATTAGCATCCCTTTGAAAAGCAGTGCACATATAATGTAAGCACAGAAGGACTGTCTAGTTGTTTAAAAAGATGCAAGCAACCCCTCTGCTGCTTTTCATCAGAAATGGGCCGGACACGTGTTCCTCACTTCTCAGCCTCACCTTCTTTGGCAGGTACCCACTCACCTTGGCTTCCCTGCCTTGCCTTCTCTGGGCAGTGCCTCTGAGTGGGCACCTGGTTCAACGGTTTGTGTCCATCTCTACTTTTAAAAAGGGCAATCATAGCTGTTTTGCACAATTAGTCCTATTAAAGTGTATAGTATTTTTACTTTAAAATGTTATTTGTTCAACTTTGCTTAATAACACAAAATTATTCAATCTTTTTATTCTCTTCTCCAGTTTTAAGCACCACCACAAAATAAGTCACCCACTTGCAGCACAGAATTATTTGACAGTTCCCCATTTTTACATTTCCAGGTAGAAGACAAGTAAGGATTTACATTGTCATTTGAAGTTGGTGTTTGCTGTTTTAAGTTTTTACTGGTAAGTTCTATGTAATTTGTACATGTTTTAGCAGAGCATGAAAGAGTTACTTTTTGAATTCCTAGTTCACAAAGCTAATGCTTTTAGCAAAGTGTGAATAGTTTCTCTTTGGTAGTTTAAAAACAGCCCCAATAACTAATGTTTTCAAGTTTTGGCTTTTAGCAGATGTGTTTTTAATTTATTTTTATTTTTATTCCTGGTCACAATTTTGTGTTTTATCTGCATTTTATTGTTATTAACTGTCTTGATTACTAATGTTAGTGGGCAAGCAAGGTATACATCTAATAAATTAAAGAGTATGATTTATTGGATTGTGCTAACTTTTCTTCACCATATAGAGCCTCTACCATTCAGCTTCTTATCTATATGACAATATAAATTCTAATATAATATGTTGGTAATTCCACCTCCCTTGTACATGGGCTAGGCTTTAGGGCAAAACTAGGTTAGACTTTCAGCCCAAAGTTGGTTTGAAATCATTCATGTGGTCTTGTCTTGTCTGGGGAATCAACTGATGATATTTCATGAATACAGGAAGACATGTGATATGAAGGCTAAATTGAAATGCCAGGAAAAATTGAGTGCATGGGTCCTTCACATCCATTTAAGTACCACTTAAGGAATAATGAATTGTTATGACTATAGAAAATAAAGCGAGCTGGTGAGATAATGTTCATAACATGTAATATTAAAGAGCTAAAATATCTTTTTCAAAAGGATTTTTATTTCTTAATGTACAAAGCTTAGTATAATCATTATAATTAGCATTGATTCATGAATATGCACTGGCACAAATCAAGAGTCAATTGTGAGACCCAAAGTATTGCACAACATGTCACATACTTGAAAATGCAGCTCCTAGAAGTAAGTGACATGTGGTAAGTCATGTCCTCTATAGATGTCTACTGACAGGGTAAACAATTATGAATTCTGGAAGATAAGGAATATCAGATCCAAATGGCTACTCCAATGGTAAAGGCAAAGTGTAGGTCAGGGGTAAAAGAGACAGTAGAAACCCATGGAAAAAACTATAAACAGGAAAGGAAGATCTGTTGGATGGAAAGGAATTTCTGGGTCATACAACAAAAGTTGCCTAGGTGGATTTCCCCTTTTGATATGTGGCCTCCTCTCCCACATGTTGGTCAGAAAAAGCTTTCCATTGGCTACAATGAAAATTCCCTCCTCCACCATAATGGCTATGGAATGTGAATGTGATATGGAACACCACAGTTGAGGAAATGAAATATAACTGTCTCCTCCTTAAACCACACCACATTGCCAATGTAAGTTTTTTCTCCTTCCTGTCATTAATGTAGAAAAAGAATAAGGAATAGGTCCCAAGCTGGGATCCCCTCCAAATTTCCCATTACAATTTCCAGGGAGCTTGGAAAAAGCTAGTGCTCTCTGTGTGTGTGTGTGTGTGTGTGTGTGTGTGTGTGTGTGTGTGTGTGTGTGTGTGTGTGTGTGTGTGTGTGTGTGTGTGTGTGTGTGTGTGTGTGTGTGTGTGTGTGTGTGTGTGTGTGTGTGTGTGTGTGTGTGTGTGTGAGAGAGAGAGAGAGAGAGAGAGAGAGAGAGAGAGAGAGAGAGAGAGAGAGAGGCCGCACACATGTATATAAATATGTGTGTTATAGGTTAATGTGAGAAGAATGGAATGAATTTGAATGCTATATGTGAATCTATTTCTAGCAGATACGAGAATTAAACTTCTGAAAAAGCTGTCTGTACCTATAATCACAGTGTACGTCATGCTTAGGTGAGAATTTGCAAAACTTTCTTTATTTGAACTGCAGTTTCTATAATTCATCAGTCAGACTGATCACTTTGCATGCTGGCTAGTAGATTTTAAGAGCAGTAGCCAGAAAACTGCTCTAAGTACTTTCTTAGATTCATGGACAATTAGCTTTGAGCAGTTATTTCTTGTTGTTTAGTCATTAAATCATGTCCAACTCTTCATGACCCCATGAACCAGAGCACGCCAGGCCGTCCTGTCTTCCACTGCTTCTCGGAGATTGGTCAAATCCATGTTGGTAGCTTCGGTGACACTGTCCAACCATCTCATCCTCTGTTGTCCCCTTCTCCTTTTGCCTTCACACTTTCTCAACATCAGGGTCTTTTCCAGGGAGTCTTCTCTTCTCATCAGATGGCCAAAGTATTGGAGCTTCAGCTTCAGGATCTGTCCTTCCACTGAGCACTCAGGGTTGATTTCCTTTAGAACGGAGAGGTTTGTTCTCCTTGCAGTCCTGGGGACTCTCAAGCATCTCCTCCGGCACCACAATTCAAAAGCATCAATTCTTCGGTGGTCAGCCTTCATTATGGTCCACTTCCATATATCACTCCTGGAAAAACCATAGCTTTGACTATGTGGACCTTTGTCAGCAAAGTGATGTCTCTGCTTTTTAAGATGCTGTCTAGGTTTGTCATCGCTTTCCTCCCAGGAAGCAGGCGTCTTTTAATTTCGTGGTTGCTGTCTCCATCTCCAGTGATCCTGGAGCCCAAGAAGGTAAAATCTGTCACTGCCTCCATATCTTTCCCTTCTATTTGCCAGGAGGTGATGGGACCAGTGGCCATGATCTTAGTTTTTTTGATATTGAGTTTCAGACCGTTTTTTGCACTCTCCTCTTTCACCCTCATTACGAGGTTCTTTAATTCCTCCTCACTTTCTTCCATTAGAGTGGTATCATCTGCATATCTGAGGTTGTTGATATTTCTTCCAGCAATCTTAATTCCAGTTTGGGATTCATTCAGTCCAGTCTTTTGCATGATGTATTCTGCATATAAATAAGCAGGGGGACAATATACACCCTTGTCGTACTCCTTTCCCAATTTTGAACCAATCAGTTCTTCCATAACCAGTTATAACTGTTGCTTCCTATCCCACATATAGATTTCTCAGGAGATAGATGAGGTGGTCAGGCATTCCCAGTTCTTTAAGAATTTGCCATAGTTTGTAGTGTTCCACACAGTCAAAGGCTTTTGCATAGTCAATGAAGCAGAAGTAGATGTTTTTCTGGAACTCTCTGGCTTTCTCCATAATCCAGTGCATATTAGCAATTTGGTCTCTAGTTCCTCTGCCCCTTCGAAATCCAGCTTGTACTTCTGGGAATTCAAGTTATACAGCTTACCAATAGACATGAAACAACACAACAATAGGCATGAACTAAAAGGACAACCAGACAAAAATCAGTAGACCTGAACATGCTGTGAGGTGGGTCCTCCCTTGAAGTGGCAATACCCAAAAGCTTTTCCACATAATATCTACTCCAGGTGGCGTTTATTTGTTTTTCCTATCCTTTGAAACTGTGAACTGTCAGAGAGAAGGATTATGGTAAAGAGAAAACAGTTCCCTCCCACACTAAAACTACTGTGCTCTTTGCTATAAAGAGGAGTATCTGCATGGTAGCATTTCAACCAGCTCTCAGTACTGGGCAGAATATGTCTCCCCAATAATATTGGAGTAAGCAAGTTGTCTATGTAGACCCCCACACACACACACACACAAAGTTTATATCTCACTGGAGCCATGAACTCACTATGACTGCTTAACATGCTGACAAAGATTCAAATAGGAAAATATAGCTTGGATGAACAAGGCCAGAGGTAAACCTTCTGGGCAATTTTTAGGAGAACACATCAGTATTCACTATCTCTTCCTTCATTTTAGTTAGGTAGCAAGAGGAAAAGCACTTGATACATCTTTTTAGACAATAGCAGGTACCATAAATCAAAAGAAAAAGTGGCTGGCTGACAGAAAAGCTTCTTCTCACCTGCTGAAACCGTTTATTTAGCTTACTTAGTTGCCCGAGGCTAACTTTAGGCATTTTCTGTGTCTTCCTTCTTTAATCTTTAACCCTCAACCAACTTCCCAGGATCAGTTTCTTATTTTTTTTCCCAGTGGGAGATTGCAGCATAGAAACTGTTTAATATTTAACATTTATCTTTTCCTTCGTAAACTTTTTTTTAATATTTTAACATTGTATTTTAATTTTTATATCATCACCTCTATGAAGCACCTACTTTTTGTGACCTCACAAAGGTTCCAGTCTTTGTTTCCCTCATTGCCACCAGTGGATTACCTCTACCCACAATATAAAAGATGTTTGTCCAAACACTTGTACGGTAAATGCAAACAGAATTTATTTATTGAAGTGCAGCAAAGTTAATAATAATCACAGATGTTCTTAAGATGTTCATTGTACACAAGCAAATCATTCACATGTCTCTCTCTATATATTTTTTCTTCTTGTCACATAAATAATTACCACCTTCTCTATCTATTTATCTTAACCAGCTTAGCTCTATTAATATCTGTTCCTTCTCTCTCTGACTCTCTGATTCTGACTAACTCTCACTGACTCTCTTTCACCAACTCACTCTGACTGACTGACTCCTCCTCTCAGGCTCCAACTTTTAACCTCTCCCTCAGTTCCGCCTCTCAACAACATTAGCATACAACATGAATAATACATGACTTATACCTAACAAAGGGTGAACGCTACAACCTTGCTCAGTTATGTCTTCCTCAAATATTTTCCACTTTCTTAGATTTTGTTTCGTTATCCGCTCACAAACATTAATGTATGAGAACTAAAGTATTTATTTGGAAATTTTAGGCATGAGAAATCACATGAGAGGGAAAGGAAACTTAAGCTTGATTGTATTTCAAGCATATGAATCTGTTATCCTCTCTAAAATAAAACAACTATTTATCTTCACCTTAAATAAGTAAGTAAAATTTTCCTGTATCCATTTTATCTGCATTGTCCATTATTTTAGAGAAATATTTCCTTTTATATGCCTTACTCTTCCCAGAGAACCAACTCTTTAGACACATTGACCAATAAGCAATACTTAATGTCCAGGCCTCTATGGAATTCCACAGAATCAGGGACCTTTCAAGATAATTGTATCATTTGCTTTAAATACTCATTGATAAATTTAAACAGCAAATATCAAAGATACAGGTAAAAGAATTTTAAAAATAATGTCAGATATAGATCTTGGGCTGTGGACAGCGATGTAGTTGAAATTTAGGATGGCTACATTCCACAAGTTAATCCTTAAATGGTGGCATTGCAACATGATCAAAATCAAGTCTATGGGAATATTGTCTGACCCAATTTGCATCCCATAACTGCTGTACACATCAGAACTGCCCCACTTAAGAGTTGATTTGGAGGTGGAATGAACTAATTTGTTTTCAATTTCCTCTAGATATTGGTATGTATACATATGTTTCTGGATGGGGGAGGAGCTGAAAATGTGGAAAATAAAAGGTTATGACTATGGGTGGGGTGCACTAAGTGCCATTGCCTTTGGGAATGTGGTGGGATTTCAATTTGTAGGCAAAGCTCCAACCTTACTGCCTGCCTGCCTGCCTGCCTGCTTGCCAGCCTTCCTTCCTTCCTTCCTTCCTTCCTTCCTTCCTTCCTTCCTTCCTTCCTTCCTTCCTTCCTTCCTTCCTTCCTTCCTTCCTTCCTTCCTTCCTTCCTTCCTTCCTTCCTTCCTTCTGCCCCTTTAGTTTTAGTTTGGAAGATGTTCCTTTACTGCCCTCAGTCTGTACCCCAGCTTGCTTAAGTGTGCTGCTCACTGCCTAGGACTCAAAGGAAGGAGAACAAAGGACCCTCTTAGTGTCGGTAACAGTACCATGGAGCAAAACAACAGGTAGGTAAGTTCAGTCACAAGTTTATTCTGTGGCATTCTTACTATGCACCACACAGTACAGGAGCAAATGTGCTGGGTTAGGGGACAATGTTGCCTCAGGAGCCTCCCTGTCCAAGCATGCCTACTTATGGGCTGGGAACACTAAGTAGCCACAGAGTGTTATTGTCATTGACAGCCTGTTTGCAAAAATGATCTGTTGCATTGTGCTTTTTACATTTGTTGCACTGTCCTTACCCGCAGGCCAGAAAAATGCAGAGATGCTCTCTATTTAGTCCTAGTGGTTGACTGTAAAACTGCGTCTTGTAAATACTTTTAAAAACACAAAAGACAGAACAAATGTACGCTCACTGTGACACAACCTGAGAAAGAAGAAAACGGGGTAGATTATTTTCAATGCTACAGTAATAGCCAGTTCCAACAAAATCTTTTTCAGAAAAAGCAAACTCTGTACAGTATACTGATGTACTAATATTCACTTCTGTTGAAAATCAGAAAATACATATTTTTAAATATATATATATATATATATATATATATATATATATATATATATATATATATATATATATATATATATATATATATATATATATATAAATATATATTTTGGTATATATATATATGTTTGCACACAAACTAGATGTTTGGTATATATATATATATATATATGTTTGCATACAAACTAGATGTTTAAACACCAATTGTTATAGTAAAGCCCATCTACAACACTTGGGATATGTAGCAAAAGCAAAAACAAAAACATTGTGACACCTTAAACTCTAAAAGGTTTATTTTAGTTTGAGTTTTTGTGTTAGCATCGTTCACTTCTTGAAACACGTGGAACACAGTATTTAGGTTTAACCTGTAGCCTAACTTATTCTCCATGTTTCTCAAGAAATGGGCTGTGATCTGGAAAAGCTCACACTGAAATAAATCTGTCAGTTTTTTAAGCCGTCACAACTCTTCTGTTTTTATTTTTGTTACACATGCTGAAAGAGACTAACATGGCCGCCTCATTGAAAATTGCTGCCTTAAGTAGTTGAACCTTTCTCAGCCTAGTGGTTAAAATGTAGAATTCATATAAGTCCAACTCATCACTAGTCTTTCTGAGACTTTGACTGTAAGAGATCAATTGCACCAGTTAGCCCCAGCGATCAGAAGATTTACTTCTTTGGATCACAAGTTTCAGACATGGTTTCTGAGAAATGTAATTTTTTCAGGTACTGGCTAACCCTGTCTACAGTTGGCAGTTTGTGGACAAACCCTGCATGAGGAGAGCCATCACAACTTCCTCATACATAGTGCCAAAGCATAAAATAAAGTTGTGTGAACTGTCCTTTTTGTTTAGTCAACATTATAATGGGGCAGGTGGGGGAGGGGATTGAATTCTTCTTACTCCAAATAAGAGAGAGTGGGTAAGAAGGCAAAATGACATTCTGAGAACAGAGAAGTTCCTGCTTAGTAAGAATAAATATGAATATATAACTAGAAATATGATATGTCTTCACTTCACTGGTTTTTAATATTAAACTATAAAGTACATTATCATACCAGGACACCCCTAGGCTCTTCACAAAATTAGTTTATGGAATCTTATGAAACGGTAAAGCTTGTTTTACCAAGTTAGAAACTAAAAAGAAAAATGAAAAAAAAAAGCTGCTGAAACAGATTGTGCTTATTCATACAAAATACGGAAAGATCAGCACAAGATGGACCTGATGCTTCTGAAGGACTAGAGGCAGTGGAGGAATAATTAAAGGCTGAAGCAATGATTACTAAGGTCATTTTCTGAAAACTGGTACTGTATTTGTATTTTGCATTATCATGATAAGAATGTTATAAGTGCCCTCTTCCCCTGTTCCATGGGCTGCTGAGTAGGTTAAGATTAGAGAGTTTATACAGTACAGTAAAGCTGCTTTCTCAATGAACAGCTATGGCAGAAAAAGATTATTTATTTGATGCTTCTCCCCTGCCAAACCAGTCAGTCTCCAGTATTTTTTTTACTATTTTTTTCAGAAGACTTTATGGTTCTCCCCACCACTACCAATTTTCCTAAGAATTCAACTAATGCCTGAGGTTGTGTTATAGGTCTCTTTGAGATCGAAGGGCAAAACTAAGTTTTAAAAACAATTTTCGAAGTGATTTTTAAATGGTTGGCTTCCCAGTGGTAAAATCACAGGATGCTTCGCCTGTGCTTCTGACTTCTTGTGCAGTGTATTGATAGAGCTAGCTTGACATTTTATGTGGTTGACATTTCCTAGGATAATTACATAGCAAGAAGCCAAACTACTGTTGAGAGTAGAGAAACTTGTCGAAAGTTGCTCCTCAAGATTTTGAGATAGCAAGTTCCTTCATACTTTCTCACAATGAATTTCTATACCATCCCTGCATGGAACAAAAGTAAAAAAAAAACAACTGTGGATAAATAATATTATAATAATAATCTTAGAACTGTAGAGCTGGAAGGGACCCTATGGATCATTAAAACCAGCCCCTGTCAAGGAGGTACAGTTGGAAATTGAATTCCCAGCCTCTGGATCCTCAGCCAGATGCATAAACCTCTAGGCTATTGAGCAGTTGGAAGGGAATGTGCTTGGTCTATATAACATCCTCACTTTATCCTTTTGCCTTCTTAGTTATTGGAACCAACTTATAGTGACTCTAGCAAGGCTAAGTGACATATTTAAGGGGTGGTTTTACCTGTTCTCTCCCCTTGTGAGTTTCCATAGTTGCACTGGAATATTAAGCCAAGTTTCCTGAGTCCTAGTCAGTCATTCAGTCCACTATAAGGCACTTTCTTATCCTTGGTTAAAGGAACCTAGACTCACAGCAACACTGAAAAGGATTTCTTCTTCAGAGAGTTTGCAATTTGCTTATTATTGCTAGTACCATTGGGCAATAACAATGATCATTGTGGTTGCATAACATATCTGATAAGACATTATAAGAAACCCTTTTATATATGTAGTTCTGGTAACACATTACAA
This sequence comes from Pogona vitticeps, assembly GCF_051106095.1. Lineage (NCBI taxonomy): Eukaryota > Metazoa > Chordata > Lepidosauria > Squamata > Agamidae > Pogona > Pogona vitticeps. Next base: position 193,847,485 of record NC_135785.1, on the reverse strand, counting down.
GGGACCACTTTATTTTGTAATAATTAAAACTCAAAGAGGCCATGTGGGGGGAAATCTTTCCCAGCTTGGAAATATTTGTTTGCAATAAATAACCCTGGAGTAATAAAGGAAGCAACTACCTGTGTAACTGCCTCCAACGGAAATTGCTTTTTTACAAGAAGGACCTCTATCACTGCAGGAATTGCTGCAGGGAAGATATCCATGGAGGATTTCATTTATGCACAATAGTTCTTCATAGGACTGTGTCTTAAGGACAGTTGAGGTATGTCAATAGGAGCTCTAAAGTAATGTGTTAGCCAGAATTTATTTCCTTACTGTCTAGTTCAGTATGCTTAAACTTACTACCTTCTTCCTTCTTTGATTTTTTACATGGTGACATGGGGGCTGAAGATTAGGGAATAGAAATGGATTTCTTTTTTTTTTTTTTTAAAGGTCATTCATAATAAACACATACACATGTCATGACACAGAATTCAAAGTAGGCTTTTAACAAAGACACAACGAAAACATGCCTTTTGTGTATCATTTAATCCCATTGGGATTTCCTTAAGAACAATTGGTGTTGTCCAAGTTGTTTCATTCTTTGGTATGGTGCCTGTCGTGGGACTGTTTGTGGTGTTTGTTGTACAACTGACATCTCACAACAGGCACCTCATGAAATAGTTCAACTGCTTGTGCAATGTTAATTGCACAGGTAGAAATTCCCAAAAAGGATACTGCCCTGCTGAGGATTTCCACATGTGCAGCTAACATTGCACAAGAGGGTATAAAAACAGCCACCTGTCTTATTTACATACCTTTTAAAGGGAGTGTTTAGTGCATTTCATTCAACTAGAATGACTTTTGTAGATTCAGTGAATTCCCTCATGGGTGTCTGTGAAGGGGTGAGGGGGTGCTTGACCCTCCCAATTCTAAATTAATCTATTATTTTAATGCACATAGATGTACACTGTTGTAGTGCTGTGCACCAAAGCTACAAATACCTCTATGCAACTTAGTCTTCTGCCTTAGAAAAATTCCTGCAGACCTTCTTGGTTGCCCCTCTTGATATACGTCAGGAGGAACTATATATCCATGAAACAGTCTCATTTTGAAAACCCCTCAAGGATCCTGTCATTGTGGATAAGCTGCTCTGCTTAAGTGATCCTTCCAAGCTTTTCAAACCATCACTTAGTCAAACAACTAGTTGCAGACTTTTAGCAGTGTCCTGTTATCAGCTGAGCTGCATCAGGCATGACATTTATGAGATCTTTGTGGAATATTCATCATTTTATGTACTAACTAAGCTGCGGCTGTGCCATAAGGTCTAGGAACAAACGTAGATAGCTAGCTAAAGATTTATTCTCATAGAGTTTTAATGACTAGATGACCTTTTCTTTAATGATTATGGGTGGATGATATATATGCTCAGAAAAGGTTCAAAGAAGAGTTAACACTGGAAACAACCTTGGACCAAACAAGGAAACTGGTTTATGTGTTTTAGTATTGGCTAGCAACAGTTCACTGGAGTTTTGGGCAGAAGATTTTTTCAATCCTGTTTGGAGACTCTGGGGGATTAAACCTGGGATTTTTTTATTTGTTTATTTATTTATTTATTTTGCAGAGAAACCAGATTTTCTGTTACTGAACTGTTTCTCTATATTTGATCAATAGGGCATGAAGTACATAACACCCGCTGGGATGAGTGTAAGACAATGTCGTTCTGTATGTGTTGTTTTTCTGACTAAAATCGGTCAAATATTGGAGATTAAAGATGTGACTTTCAGGTAAACCTGGATGGAACAATCCACAAAAGAAGCACTTCCTTTTGTTTTTTTGGAGCTGTATACTAGATAGCCTGTGAAATATGATAGATTCAGAATTCCAAAAGAGAGGGAAATGAAACTATCACATTTCATTTGGCTTTCTTTGCAAAAGATAGTAGGTCTAGTGAACAGTAGTGATGAGGTCTGACTATGTCTTTCTTTACCACCTGTATGGTTTCCTGATGCTGCTGCTGACTAGATTGTGATGCCATGTAAAGTGTGCAGTGCACAGGTCTGATGATGATTTTTGTTTCTTAGGCTCTGTTGCTGTGTTGTCTGCTTTTGGAGTACATGATTGTTTGCTGTCATGAACCTGAGCTTTTTTTTTTTTTTTTTGAGTAATTTGGAGGGTTCTGAAGGGTTTAACTCAGTTCAGTGCTGGAGATCTAAATGAGGAAAATAGAAATGAAAGCACAGGAAAGATCTGGGCCCTTTCAGGTTTGCTAAACTACCAGGTACCTGAACAATCCTGAAAATGAAATGTGTGTCTTCTAAAAGAACCCACAGTGAAAGCAAACTGGAAGTTCAACACACGTCCCTATTGGAGAGATAGGAATAGATGAAGAAGTAAAACTAGTCAGTTTTTTTTTTTGGTATGTAGGAGTGGGTGAGCATGGGGTTGGACACACATATTGAGTTGTTAAAAATCTGCAGTTGAAAACAAATCTGTGTGCAGTTGAAGAAACAGAAAAAAATAGACCATTTATGTGTATCCCTTTATTAATAACTTAAGTGACAGGCAGCATAATGTAACACAATTTATGTAAGACCTCAGAAGTCTTTGGTTTCTATCCTCAAACTGCCCAAATGATATTGCTGGAACTCTCTATTCTTCTCCCTCATTGGTAATGAAAACATGCCAGCTCTCTTGTCTGACTGTAACAGACACAAAAGCAATCATTCAGCTTGGCATTTTGTAGTTGGCTTTTTGGGGAGTGGGGTCTGACATTTGTCCAGTTAGGGAATTTTACTTAGAAAAGCTCTAACGGCAAACAGTTAATCCACAAAATATTGTGTATCCCTTTGACCTATGGCAGAAGCATCATTGAAATCATAGGACTTCCTTCTGTGCAGAGACAGACAGGTAAATAGGCAGGTAGGTAGACAGACAGATGGAGAGTTCAACATGTGCACGTTAAACCATTTGGATCAACAGAGCCTCGTGGCGCAGTGGTTAAAACGCTGTACTGCAGCTAAAACTGTGCTCACGACCTGGGGTTCAAATCCCAGGTAGCCGGCTCAAGGTTGACTCAGCCTTCCATCCTTCCGAGGTCGGTAAAATGAGTACCCAGCTTGCTGGGGGGGCAATGTGTAGCCTGTATAATTAAAATTGTAAACCGCCCGGAGAGTGCTTGTAGCGCTATGGGGCGGTATATAAGTCTAATAAATAAATAAATAAATAAATAAATAAATAAATAAATAAATAGATGTTTCCTACTCCCATTTCAAGAAACACAACAACAAAAAGTTATAATTCAATAGCTATATGAAGAAGTGAATTGTTGTGTAAACGAAATTACCTCAGTTGTCCTCCTGAGAAGAAATTCTTGGGTCAGGTGTGTGGCCAAAGTCTTCTGGTTGACTGAGGCAGGAAAGGAAGTATTGCCATCCTGTCCCCCTCACCTCCGATCTCCTGCCCCTCATAGCTGCCCCCTGAAAATGGCATTCCACATAAAAGCAAGGCTGCGTTTTTAGTCATGTTGGTGACTTGCCAATGCATTTGAACACCTTTATTTCTAGCACCTCAGCTTTGTTTCCATAATAATCAGTACTCCAAGAAATCCATTTAACTGCTTATGTTGAATCTTTTTAGTTTTTGACAAATGTGCGAGTCCACAAAGCATACATTATTCATGTCATTTCTGCTGCAAATTTTATATACCTTTTGAAAAATGATTTTCATTCAAAGTTTCATTTCTTGTACAAGAGAACTGATAAAGCTCATCAGAGCTGTCTGAAATAACTTTTAATGATGGCCGTTATAAACATGTTAATTTGGGGACTATTTACCATTAGTAGGCAATTTTTAAAAAAGTATTTGTTTAATGCCCCCGTGCCTTCTGCTAATGGAAATGGGCAAAGGTAAGTCTGAACTTGAGTCACACAATCCATTGGCATAATTACATAGCACAAAATAATACATGGTCAGCCCCAGGCAATTGTTCAAAGATAAGCAGAGTTGAAGCAAATTGGGCACACATACTGTTGTGCATGACAAGCTGGGCATTTGTGTTCTTTAGCAGCAACTGGTGTGCAACAGCATACAGAACTGAGACATGCTCATTTTATGCAGATTGCTGAACTTGATTCTTTTATAAAGTCAGTGTTTGGTTAATATTAATATGTTGTGCCTCTGATCATCATCTTTAAAAGGTACATTTTTTAAAAAAAAAGCTAACACATAACTGACCAGCTCTTCTAAACCTATTCTCCTTTTGTTCACCTTCCTCTGACACCCTTATTATAATTGTGTACTATTAAGTCAATTCTGAATGATGGCAACTCTTTTCAGGGTTCTCCAGGTGGAGAATACTCAGAAGTGGCTTTCCATTCCCTTCTTCTGGGGGCACCCTGGGACTGTGCAGCTTGCCCAGGGTTACACAGGCTGGCTCTACTCACAGGAGGCACAATGGCATACTGAACTCTGACTCCACAGCCAGATACCTAAACCACTGAGCTATCAACCAGCTGCCACCTTTATTAAGCAGACACAATAAATTTGGATATTAAAAAAGAAAGGTTCCTCAAAATTAATAGAGGCCCTCCTTTTTTCCTGTTATTCATTTCTCACCAAGACTTTGGGCCAGACTGCTTCATTTCCTTAGTATGGGGCAGCACTTGAAGATGACCCTAAGGTCAAATCCTATGAATGGGCGTCTGTTTGGTGCTGTGTGCAGTTCTCTAGGTATCTTGGCATCTAGTTGCTATTTCAGGCAATATTTCATATAAATGGAGCTTAGATTGCTGGAGGAACAGCTGGGAGAGTTTACATATGTAAGTGTACTGAGTACAAAGCAATCTCTGTAGTGAGCAATATGTACATTTACACCATAGGTACAGATGATCAAGTATCAGTGTTACACAATCTCCATTCTATGCTTGTTAAACTGATGGTGCAATGATGGAGAGATTTATTCAAAATTAATCTGTATTGTGACCAATGGGAATTTTTTTTTTCCTGAGGGTCATGGTGTATAGTATTGCAATCTGGTGGAGTAATTGTATATGTTCAATTGTTCTACTGATGGTGGACCCACAATTTCAATATAAGTATATGGAAACATGGGAAGCTGTCTTATGCTGGATCAGACCTTTGTACATCAAGCCCAAATAAGAACATAAGAAGAGCCCTGCTGGATCAGGCCAAGGGCTCATCTAGTCCAGCTTCCTGTATCTCACAGTGGCCCCACCAGATGCCTCTGGGAGCACATGAGACAACCAGATGCCTGTCTCCTGATACCTCCCCTGCATCTGGCATTTTGAAGTGCCTTCCTTTTAAGCCTGGAGATTATACATCCCCATGATGGCTTGTAACCTGCAATGGACTTTTCCTCCAGGAATCTGTCCAATTCCCTTTTAAAGGCATCTAGGCCAGATGCCATCACCACATCCTGTGGCAAGGAATTCCACAAACTAACAACATGCTGCATAAAGAAATATTTTCTTTTGTCTATTCTCACTCTCCCAACACTCAATTTGAGTGGATGTCCCCTGGTTCTGGTACTGCGTGAGAGGGAAAAAGAGCTTCCCTCTATCCCCTTTATCAATCTCCTGCATCATTTTATGTCCCTCCTCAGGTGCCTTTTCTCTAAAGAGCCCCAAATGCCGTAGCCTTTCCTCATAAGGAAGGTGCCCCAGCTCAGTAATCAATCATTTTAGTTGCTGTCTTCTACACCTTTTCCAGTCCCACTATGTCTTTTTTGAGGTGCGGCAACCAGAACTGTATGCAATACTCCAGGTGCGGCCTTACTAGCATTTTGTACTATGGCATTATAATGTTGACTGTTTTATTTTCAATCCCCTTTTTAATGAGACCTAGAATGGGATTGGCCTTCTTCACTGCCACTGCACACTGGGTTGACACTTTCATCAAGCTGTCCACCAGCACACCAAGATCTCTTTCCTGATCCATCACAGACAGCTCAGAGCCCATCAGCTGATAAATAAAGTTTTGATTTTTTTGCCCCAATGTGCATTACTTTATATTTTCCTATATTGAAGTGCATTTGCCATTATGCTATTCATTCTCCCAGTTTGGAGATATCCTTCTGGAGCTCTTCACAATCCCTTCTGGTCTTCACCATCTGGAAAAGTTTCACGACATCTGCAAACTTGGCCACCTCACTGCTGATTACTGTCTCCAGGTCATTTATGAACAGGTCGAAAAGCATGGGATTCCACTACTGTTTTGACGACACCCTTCTTAAAATTTAAATAAAAATCTTGTTCATAAGGGGGGAAAAGCACTGGTCCCAGGACAGATCCCTGGGGAAACCACTTTTCACCCCTCTCCATTGTGAAAACTGCCCATTGACACCTACTTTCTGTTTTCCTGGCTCTCAACCAGTTCTCAGTCCGTAAGAGGACCTGCCCTCTTATCCCTTGATTGTGGAGTTTTCTCAGCAGCCTTTGGTGAGGGACCACATCCAACACCTTCTGAAAATCCAGATACACAATATCCACTGGTTTGCCTGCATCCACATGCCTGTTGACCTTTTCAAAGAATTCCAAAAGGTATTCGTGAAGGCTTTCACGGCCGGGATCTGAAGATGTGCTGTCCTCTGAAGATGCCGGCCACAGAGATTGGCGAAACGTTAGGAAGAACAACCTTCAGAACATGGTCAAAGAGCCCAAAAAATCCACAACAACCAATTCTAAAAGGATTGTGAGACAAGACTTACCCTTACAGAAGCCATGCTGATTTTCCCTCAGCAAGGTTTATTCTTCTATGTGTTTTAAGCTTTTATCTTGGTTGAGGCTTTCCATCATCTTCTCCAGAACAGATGTTAGGCTAACTGGCCTGTAGTTTCCTGGGTCCCCTTCCTTCCCTTTTTAAAGATTGGCTTGACATGTGCTATCCTCCAGTCCTCTGGCACTGTGGCCATTTTAAGAGAAAAGTTGTATATTTTAGTTAAAAGATCAGTGTCAGTCTGGCTCTCCAGGGTTTCTAGCATCTCTATGGATAAGATGAGGCCCTTCAGTGCTTCAACTTCCAAATCGATAACATCCTCAGCTGGGAGGGTGGGGGGAAATTAATTTTGGAAAAACAAAAGGAAGTGCACAGCAATATATACAAGCATATCCCAAATAAACCCCAAATCATACTAAGAAAAGATAGATTCCATGACATACAGAGTGATGGGTGCTGGTAATGGCATAATAATGATGCAGTCATGCACTTAGTCTCCACACAAGACTCATATGTCATACATATCACATTGTGTGGAAAATCCTATTGTAGCATAGGTAGACTCTGTAGAATTTCCATTTATATACTTCGGCCTCTTTCCTAGTTCCAACCTTTCCAGATTTCCTACTCCAATGGGTGCATATTGGCACAAAACCTTTTTAAGTTTACAAAGGGAAAACCCTGAATAAAGAGAAGCATAAAAACTATATAAAACATGAACAGATGCACAGAGCTAACAATCTGAAGAATACTCTGTTGCATTATATATCTTACAGAGCAACAAATATGCCTCATGGTTGATATTTAAAGGGAATTATAACAATCACTGTGCTTACATTAACATATCCACAGCCTCTCATGCTGCCTAGATTAACAAGTCCTGATTCTACATTCACAGAGAAGGAACCAATACTGCAGACTGGTCCAGTTAAAATATACAGTATTTGGGTGAAGCTTTTGAACTGTTTTCTGAGGACAAGGGCAATGGCTCAGTAATCATGCCCTCTATTAACTCTCTAGTGTCCAAAATAGATGCTACACCCAGCTGCTTACAAAAGATGGCAGCTGTATATTTACACCTCCCACCAGCACTGGTCAATGGTAAAGAGAGGTGGTAGATAGTTGTATATCATAACATCTGACCTCACTATAAAATACTTGGGTGTTTATGAAGTGTGAAAGAGTCCAAGGAAGTGAACATTGTTTTGACCTTCTATTAGAAACACAGGCTATTATGTCTCAAGGGAAGACATCTCTCACCTCCCAAAAAGATGAGTAATAATGACAGTTTCAGTGGACTTTGTGTAGGAGGTACCAAATCTTAAAATAAATCAGAGAAGAGCTTCTGTTAGTGAATCCACCTCTATTTCAAAATTGATGGGGTCATTTGGCTTCCATGGCAGTGCTATGAAGATTATTTGAAAAAAGGTGATTTATCCTTGTAAAGTTATGCTAAAGATTTTTTTAAAGTTCTAGGCTGAAAGCTTAACAATTACAATGTCAGCACACTTAACAAGGTCTCTTGAGCTCATCAGAACATGTAGCATATGCCATTAGTGAGTAGGGGTCTATGAACGCAGGAATAAATTAGAAAACTATAGCAGAACTATGGCACCATTGGCAGCACAATCAATACATGAATATTCAAAAGTGATGGTTCAGCAACACTTACTACTAGGAAGCAACATTATCTGAGCAGGGAGTACTTACTTCGAGCCGTCAGTGCTATTAGGAAGCTTGGTAATAATAACTACATGCTGTCAAGCTGATTCTAATTTATGGTGATCCTTTCCAGAATTTTCTAGGTAGAGCACTCAAGTACTGGCTTATCATTCGATTCTGGGGTTGCTCTCTTTCCTCTTCCTAGTGTCTGTCCCATCTTGTCCAAAGTTTTTCCCCTTATATAAAATTGTTTTTAATTACATTGTTATATTTTTGTTGTAAGCCGCCTAGAGTGGTCTTAATCGACTAGATAGGTGGGATATAAATAAAATAAAATAAAGATAAAAATAAATAAAATTGAGGACTGTATAACTTGCTGAAGGTCACATGGGCTCACTCTTCTCCTACAAAAAACAGCTGGGAATCACACTTCAAACCCCAGCCCAATGTTCCTCTATTGAAACCGTTCTAGCTTGGTTCAGAAGAGGGACCTGAAATTTCCATGCAGTGCATCAAAGAATGCACACATCAGCAGTCAAGAAGTTAGAAGCTCTGGTTTCAGACTCAATTAATGAGATTTTAGAAACCATTTAACAACACAAAATAAGGGAAAGCCTAATAGTAATTTGCTGAATCAATTAATTTCACTTCAGCAAGGTTGTATTTAAATGCAGTAAATGTTCATTTATCCAAGAATTCCTTTATGTGTATTATTTATAAATGCACATAGGATTTTTTTTTGCTTGAAAATAACACTGTGCCATGTCTCTAAATTTACATTTATAATTCTTTCCATTAGACTAAAAAGATCTAATTTTCTCGGTGAAGCTTTAATAATGCGAGGGAAATGCTCAGTTCTATTTAAGCTACTGCTAGATCTGGCTCCGAAAAAGAAATTCACACATAAATAATAGTTTTGGTAGTAGTTTGCAGAATATATAAGAAGTTCTAAAGCAAACATTTCCATAGCAGTAGGCTGTGGTAGCCAGTTTTAGCCAAACGAAGCAAAGTTTGATGCACCTGATGAAGAAGACTGCACACATAAAAGCTTATGCCATAATACATCTGTTATTCTATTGGGTGACGCTAGACTCTGTTGAAACAACAACAAAGACTTCATATTAGCTACAAAGATGGTAAATTTTGTATGTGTATGGACAAATGCACGTACGCACACACATACATGCATATTTGAATAATTTGCTAGCATACTTTGAGGATGTTAATAAAATATAATTGCCAAGATCCATATTTCTATATCCATTGGTGTATTCCTGTATTCCATTCTATAAAACTGCCCCCTTCTCCTTGCCACTGTAGCCTTTCATGATGTCAAACTCCTACTGCAGCCAGATTCTCAGCCTTTCAGAGAAAGTTCTCGGGATGCTTGGCAGGCTCAGACAGGGGGACAGCAGTGTCAAACCTGGTAGGAACTGCAGAACCCAGCAAAAACATGCAATTTGTTTCTGGCCGATGGCTTTCCCACTTCATACTAAATAATGTACATGGATATCTTTAGTCCAGTCCTAATTTTAAAATGTTTTTGGAGATACTTGGCACAATGTGGTCTTTAAATACTCTGCATACTTTACAGGTCAGATCTGCATGCTTAAGTTGAATAGGCAAAGCTTCCCTGGGAGTTGGGGCCTACAAGAATGCCCTGGCTTATTCAGCTGTTATTCCCATGGTAGACATGATGATCATGGCCTTTCATTCCATCAGAATTCATGCGGCCTGGGGTTGTTTACACAGACATCTTGTCTGCCCTTGTGAACTTCTTCCCATGATATTTGGCCCTTCTGAAATCAAACTAGAAATCATGACATTGCAAAAATGACAAAGGCTGGTCCTGTATTCTGTGGTTCATGGGGCTCACTCCAAAATAAATGTGAATATGATTTTCTACCCTAGGGACACTGCAACAAATTGACATAAAAGCACCTCCTGTCTCTGTTTGCAAGTGATGTCCTCTGATGGGACTAAAGAACTAGCACAACTATCTTAAGCCCTCTTTGCATGTACCACCAACTTTTCCCTTTGCAATGTCATGTAACTGAAATCTTAAGGGAATACCAGAACCCAATCAGCCCTCTTCAAACGCTAAGATACGTAATATCTGAAGACATGAACTGTTTAGGAAATGGAAAGCTGCCAGTATCACCCCAGTTCCCTTGTGTGTACTGGATCTGTGCTCTCTGTTCGTCACTTTCACATAGAGAGAATGAAGCTCTGAAACCAGATTCTAAAGGAACCATGTACAATACGCATCCTCAACTGCAGGAGAGCTTCAAAGCATGCTTAGCAGAATTTGCATAGAATAGGTTGGGCAGTCTGGGAGCCCCATTTGGTCCCCCTCATCCCACTGTGGTTTCCAGCAGGGATGGGGATAATAGTTTTGGGCAGGGCAGAGACATAGTCCCTAGCCTAACATATTTTTGCAGTGCATATCTACGTAAGGATGTGGTGTGATTCTGACCATAAGGATGAGGTGTAAAAAAAAGATACCTGTGCTTGGTTAATATAAATTGCTCCAGTATATGTGTGCATGTTTTTCTCTGTAAAAATGCACCAAAAGCATCATGAGTATTTTAAATATACTGTGAATCTCCAAGCTATACAAGAATTTTTCTGGAAGACTAAAGAAAGGCAAGGAATAATATGACCATGTCTTCATTTAGATGCAAGATGTACAACAGACATTCTGAATACAAAGCAAAGATGTACATTTAGGTAAAAGGTAAAGGTTCCCCTTGACAATTTGTCCAGTTGTGTCCAACTCTAGGCGTAGGTGCTCATTTCCATTTCCAACCCATAGAGCTAGCATTTGTCCAAAGACAATCTTCCGTGGTCACGTGGCCAGAGTGGCTAAATATGGAAAGCCGTTTACAGTTACTGAATTAAAGAAAATCCCAGGAGTGGAGCATTTGGAATACGTTGTGTTTGTAATAATTTGAATAATAAATGAGTCCTCTATTGAAACCTAGTGAGAAGAGATTGCTTTTCCGCAGTTTGGACAAGAAATGGAAAATTTTTTCAATTATCTACAGTTCCATTTCAGTGCCATGTATAAGTCAAGCACTGCAAAAGAAAGCCAAGATATCTTATCTTCATCTCAGTTTCTTTGAATGCAACTGACATTTGTGTTACTGCAAATTCCTAACCCCTTGCTTGGAACTATATAAATATTAAAACCAAGAAGATATTTTTTTAAAAAAAATCACTTTATTTTGGAAAGATGTGTGTGCGTGTGCGCATGCTAACACACACACACACACACACACACACACACACACACACACACACACACAACTAGAAAGGCATAAAGTTAAGGGTGTAAATTTATTTATTAGGAATTAAGAAATATGTATTACTGATTCTCTGATCTATGTTTTGTTGTTCCTATGTAGTCGTTAAGTCTTATCTGACTCTTTGTTACCCCATGGACCAGAGCATGTCAGGCCCTCCTGTCTTCCACTGCCTCCCGGAGTTGGGTCAAATTCATGTTGGTAACTTCGGTGACACTGTCCACCCATAACGTCCCCTTCTCCTCCTGCCTTCACACATTCCCAACATCAGGGTCTTTTCCAGGGAGTCTTTTCTTCTCATGAGATGGCCAAAGTATTGGAGCCTCAGCTTCAGGATCTGTCCTTCCAGTGAGCACTCAGGGTTGATTTCCTTCAAAATGGATAGATTTGTTCTCTTCGCAGTCCAGGGGACTCCCAAGAGTCTCCTCCAGCACCACAATTCAAAAGCATCAATCTTTGGTGGTCAACCTTCTTTATGGTTCAGCTCTCACTTCCATAATCACTACTGGAAAAACCATAGCTTTAACTATACGGATCTTTGTTGGCAATGTAATGTCTCTGCTTTTTAAGATGCTGTCTAGGTTTGTCGTCGCTTTTCTCCAAGAAGCAGGTGTCTTTTAATTTTGTGCTGTCACCATCTCCAGTGATCATGGAGCCCAAGAAAGTAAAATCTGTCTCTGCCTCCATATCTTCCCCTTCTATTTGCCAGGAGGTGATGGGACCAGTGGCCATGATCTTAGTTTTTTGATGTTGAGCTTCAGACCATTTTGGTGTTCTCCTCTTTCACCCTCATTACGGGGTTCTATAAATCCTCCTCACTTTCTGCCATCAGAGTGGTATCATTTGCATATCGGAGGTTGTTGATATTTCTTCCAGGAATCTTAATTCTGTCTTGGGATTCATCCAGTCCTGCCTTTCACATTATGTATTCTGCATACAAGTTAAATAAGCAGGGGGACAATATACAATGTCGTACTCCTTTCCCAATTTTGAACCAATCCGTTGTTCCATATCCAGTTCTAACTGTTGCTTCCTGTCCCACATATAGATTTCCCAGGAGATAGATCAGGTGCTCATGTACTCCCATTTCTTTAAGGACTTGCAATAGTTTGTTGTGGTCCACACATTCAAAGGCTTTTGAATAGGCAATGAAGCAGAAGTAGATGTTTTTCTGGAACTCTCTGGCTTTCTCCATAATCCAGCGCATGTTAGCAATTTGGTCTCGCATTCCTCTGCCTCTTTGAAATCCAGCTTGTACTTCTGGGAGTTCTCGGTCCACATACTGCTGAAGCCTGCCTTGTAGGATTTTGAGCATAACCTTGCTAGCATGTGAAATGAATGCAATTGTACGGTAGTTGGAGCATTCTTTGGGACTGCCCTGCTTTGGGATTGGGATGTAGACTGATCTTTTCCAATCCTTTGGCCACTGCTGAGTTTTCCAAACGCTGGCATATTGAGTGCAGCACCTTAACAGCCTCATGTTTTAAGATTTTAAATAGTTCAATTGGAATGCCATTGCCTCCACTGGCCTTGTTGTTAGCTATGCTTTCTAAGGCCCACTTGACCTCACTCTCCAGAATGTCTGGCTCAAGGTCAGCAACCACACTATCTGGGTTGTCTGGGACATCCAGATCTTTCTGGTATAATTCCTCTGTGTATTCTTCCCACCTCTTCTTGATGTCTTCTGCTTCTGTGAGGTCCTTACCATTTTTGTCCTTTATCATGTCCATCTTTGCACAAAAGGTTCCTTTAATATCGCCAATTTTCTTGAACCTATCTCTGGGTTTTCCCTTTCTGTTATCTTCCTCTATTTCTTTGCATTGTTCATTTAAGAAGGCCCTCTTGTCTCTCCTTGCTATTCTTTGGAAGTCTGCATTCAATTTTCTGTAACTTTCCCTATCTCCCTTGTATTTTGTTTCCCTTCTCTTCTTTGCTATTTGTAAGGCCTTGTTGGACAGCCACTTTGTTTTCTTGCATTTCCTTTTCTTTGGAATGGTTTTTGTTGCTGCCTCCTGTACAATGTTATGGGAGGCAGCAACATTGTCCACCAAATCTAGTTTGTTAATTCTGTTCTTCACTTCAACATAAGAGATTTGGTTTAGAAGTTTATACCTAACTCATCCAGTGGTTTTTCCTACTTTCTTCAGTTTAAGCTTGAGTTTTGCTATAAGAAGCTGATGATCAGAGCCACAATCAGCTTCAGGTCTTGTTTTTGCTGACTGTATAGAGATTCTTCATCTTTGGCTGCAGAGAATATAATCAATCTGATTTCAGTATTGCCCATCTGGTGATGTCCATGTGTAGAGTTGCCTGTTGTATTGCTGGAAAAGAGTGCTTCTGATGACCAGCTTGTTCTCTTGACAAAACTCTATTAACCTTTGCCCTGCTTCATTTTGAACTCCAAGGCCAAAGTTACCTATTGTTCCTTTTATCTCTTGACTCTCTACTTTAGCATTTCAGTCCCGTATAATGAGAAGAACATCTTTCGTTGGTGTCAGTTCTAGAAGGTGTTGTAAGTCTTCACAGAATTCATCAATTTCAGCCTCTTCAGCATTGGTGGTTGGTGCATAAACTTGGATTACTGTGATGTTGAAAGGTCTGCCTTGGATTTGTATTGAAATCATTATATCATTTTTGAGATTATATCCCAGTACAGCTTTTCCCACTCTTTTGTTTACTATGAGGGCTACTCCATTTCTTCTACATGATCCATGCCCACAATAGTAGATATGATAATCGTCTGAACTGAATTCGCCCATTCCCGTCCATTTTAGTTCACTGATGCCCATGATGTCAATGTTTATTCTTGCCATCTCCTGTTTGACCACATCCAGCTTCCCAAGATTCATAGATCTTACATTCCAGGTTCCTAGGCAGTAATTTTCATTGTACAGTACCATTGGACTTTCCTTTCACTTCCAGGCACATCCACAGCTGAGCATCCTTTCAGCTTTGGCCCAACCACTTCATTAGCTTTGGAGCTACTTGTACTTGTCATCCACTCTTTCTCAGTAGCATGTTGGACGCCTTCCGACCTGAGGGGCTCATCTTCCAGCATCATATCTTTTAGCCTTTTGTTTCTATTCATGGGGTTTTCTTGGCAAAGATACTGGAGTGGCTTGCCAGTTCCTGCTCCAGGTGGATCGCATTTAGTCAGAACTCTCCATTATGACCTGTCCATCTTGGTTGTCCCTGCATGGCATAGCCCATAGCTTATCTGAATTACTCAAGCCCCTTCGCCAGGACAAGGCAGCAATCCATGAAGGGAGATCTATATTTTACTGCATTGTAAATCTGCTGAAACACCCATTTTTAACAATAATCCCTTGTTTAATTTACTCTGTCTTTCCTTTTTCTTAAGGCTGCAATGAATTCTTACAATTATCTCACCAGCCCTACGAGAAGCACACTCTCTATTGGCATTTTTAAATTCCTTTATGTGTTGAACAGCTGAAATAGCAGTCTTACATGGAGATAAAAGAGTTGAAAAAGCATTGGAATTAAAATAGGAACAGGAAAGAAATAGAAGGCAAAGACAAAGAAAACTTTAGAAACGGGGGAGAGAGGAACTGATCTTTCAAGTGAAAAAAATCAGCAAAAACATGCAAAATGTTGAACACAAAGAAGAAACAGGGAGTAAAGAAATCAGCCAACTGGAAGAGAAGGTGAGAGAGAACAAAGCAAAGACTTGTGCTTCATAAGAAAGATAAGGTCCCTTGTGTGTGGGCACCACATTTAAAACTGCATTAAGGCAGAGGAAAGAGACAGTCTGACTTAGGAAATGGTTAGAAGATCATATTGGAGTTGGCTGAATCACACTAAATGAGATTGCTTCAGGTCAGAAAAGGTCACATAAATGTTTGCTGGATGAAAGAATAATGTGAAGTTTTGGGTCAGGAAACCCCACTGCACCTTAAGCAGCCCTGTTTAGTATGATCAAGATCTTTGTTCCCTTTAAAATATTTCTTTTTTAAGAGAAGGATTTCTCAACATTTTTAAGTGACTGGCTGGCTGATACATTAGCAACAATTTAAAAGAAATGCAAAACTTCCTATCCCCTGCCCTCCAAAGGAGAACTGAGCAGAAATTTTCCATTTCTCAAGATTGTTAAGAGGCAAATATCATCAGATTGTGAAAAGGCCAGCCAGCCATTCCAGTCGAGTCCCAGTGATCACACATGCTGGAATTGAACCAAAATGGAGCAATCCTCTCTGCACCCCCAAAAACAGTAGCCCTTGACAGGGAGCCAGAAATTGTGCATGTAGGAACGCTCTCGGGATGAGCTGATTTACGCTGGCACTTATGTTGCCTGATAACTGGCAAAAGAAGCAGATCAGCCCATTCCCAGAGTAGATCAGTGGGACAAATGCCTGTGTAGTCAGGCACTGATCTATCTACAGGACAGCTGGCAGTGACAAGTGACACATCATGGCTGCCAGCCATGTGGTCACCCAATGAGTCTTGGTCAATCAGGCTCTCCTATTCTTGTACGGAAAGGGTCTTTCCTATGCAGTCCACACTTACAGAATATCAAGGAGCTTTCATATACTTTATTGCTTCTTAGCTAATCAGGCTGCAGGCATAAACAAAATTTAAACCACTCTTAAAATATAGCATAGAAGGACTTAGTTTATGTATTGAATATGTGTATACTTAATGGAGGAAAACAGGGGATGCTTCTTTAGAAATTATACCAAATATTGTTCAGAGCTCAGGCACACAAAAGAATGGTTTATAGTATACTCTTTGCAGACTTATGTTAGCCTTCATATCATCCAAGTCAAGGTTCCTTCAGGTCATCACCCTGAGGGAGGTCCATAAATCCTCTATAAGAGGTAGGGCCTTCTTTGTGGTGGATCCAACTTTATGGGACCAGCTTCCAAGGAGCTCTGTGTAGCCCCCTCCCTGTTGATATCCAGGAAGCAATGTCACATTTCAGGGAGGCTTTCCACACCAACCCTAGCTGACCAACTCCCCCCACCTTTTTCCCTCTTCTCCCCCCCCCCTTTTCCTCCTTCCACTCTAAGCTTATCTGATTTACGGTTATTGCTGCTGCTTTTAATGTTTCTCTATTTATTTTTGTTTTCTGTTATATGTGCTGTAACTGCACAGAGTAGTGCCTCAACACTAACGGGATTAAATAAATATATAAATAAATGATGCATGTATTGATAAATTGATTACGTAAATACAAATAATACATATATAAAAGCTGAATTTAAAAGGTGATGGTTATGCCCAGAGTGGTAGAATATACCAGATGGGCAGGATAATAAATAAATAAATAAATAAATAAATAAATAAATAAATAAATAAATGAATGAATGAATGAATGAATGAATGAATGAATGACTGAATGAATGAATGAATGAATGAATGAATAAATAAATAAATAAATAAATAAATAAATAAATAAATAAATAAATAAATAAATAAATGCCTTTTCAGATGAAGGGGACTTGTAGTACTCAACTAGCTGAATTGCACAATGGGAGTTGTGAAAATGATGTTAGAAAAAGAAAAGTAACGACAGATTCCGGGTGGCTGCAGAGTGACTGTACCGGCTGTTGTTTCAATTTTACTAAGTTCCTTGAATAAATAAGTTTCAAGTACTTTTCTTTGGTCTTTTGAGATTTTTCCATAGCCACCACATGCTGTGTTTTCTACCATGAGTAGCAACCATTTACTGCCCTGTCAGTTCCCTCCGTTTATCTCTATCCTTTTACATCTACAGGCAGACAGGTTGCCCAAGAGCATACTGCTAGTGATCTTTCCCTTTCATAGCAGAGCAACACCATTTTCTGCAATGATATCAAGAGTCAAGGGCAGTGTACTGTTTTGACATTTTTCCAAACTCATCCATCTTAGATACTCAGCTTTATTACAGTGCAAAAATTCCTTCCAGGCTGCACTAGCAACATCTAATTTATAAAAATATATCTTCAAAGTGCCAAACTCATTTGAAATTAGCAACGGACCCTTTTATCTGCCAGCTAAAACCTTGCATCCTGCATTTCAGTTCTAAGAAGTATCCAAACCAAAACAATTTCACTTGGAATGTTTTCGTTTATAGCAAAGTGATAGTCTTGAAGCACTGTAATCAAGGCTGCAAAGTAATACATCCCCCCCAACGAATAACCTTCGCCTTTGCCTTCACCAAGCTTATTATTGGAGCTGTTGTATGTCCTAATTAGCACTCCACCTCAAGCATGTCCTTGTCACGCTTGTCAAAATAGCAGAGAAGCTTAGAAGCTCCTGAAGGAAGGGGGATGTGCAATTGAAAAGATCAGTCAAATGTAAGCAGTTTTGCTTTTCTATAGGCTTAGAAAGAAAGAAAGAAAGAAAGAAAGAAAGAAAGAAAGAAAGAAAGAAAGAAAGAAAGAAAGAAAGAAAGAAAGAAAGAAAGAAAGAAAGAAAGAAAAGTTCTTTAAAGGGGTATGTACACAAAAATTTCATTCTAGAAGTGAAATCTTAATCAACACTACTTGGACCAAACATGGAAATGAAAATAACTTTTGGCCATGAATCCATAAGCAGAAAAAATGTGTTTAACAATACACACCACATCATTTTGAAATAGACATCAAGTCATGGATTCTGGAGACTCAATGAACACAAATGGACATAACATTTAATCACTAAACCAGGAACACAACATTAGCTAGGTAGATGAAAAAATTGTATAGAGTCTAGAGATAAAACATTTCTGTGAAACTGAATAGAAGCGGTAGAACACTGGAGGCACATTTCACAATGGCTAGAATCCTACTGTTGTGTAATTTGCTGCAACTAATTGCAGCTAATTGACAGGTTACCAGTGTACCTCTTGGTGAGCTCTCTGGAACCTCTGTGGACAGTGACCAAGACACACCTCAGCACCTCACTGGCTACACAAAACGTACATGAACTGTAGCTCACTTGATCAGATGCAACCAGATATGTGAGTCCATGCCAAAAATATACACAAGCTCTGCAGAAGCAGTACAGCTCATCTAGGTTGTCAAAAAGAAGCTATAATTCAGTTCTCTGTTAGAAAGCTCTAATACACTCCCCTGAACTATATCAGGGAACATAACCTACAACTCATTAAGGTATAAATTCCAGGATTCCATGGGGCAGAGCCATGGCAGGCAGAATGATATAACTATGGAGTGTATGTTGACTCTCCAGGGAATACATAAGATTGGTTCCTGTCACTTTTATTAATCAGGCCCAGAAGACAATTTGTAGCCAAAGAATCTTAAGCCATAGGGCTTATAACTCTACTAGAAAGCCATAATTATCATAATCCTCATCAAGTGCAATCAAGTGGATTCTGACTTATGGTGACTCTTTTCAGTGTTTTCCAGGTAGAGAATATTCAGAAGTGATTTATCATTCCCTTCTTCTGGGGGTGTTCTGGGACTGTGCAGCTTGCCCAAGACTGCACATGCCGGATTTACTAACCTTTGGCTCTGCAGCCAGATACCTAATCCACTGAGCTATCTAGCCGGCTGGCAATATAAAGCCCTGCTGCATCTCTCTGTTTCAATGGAAAGCCATTGAGTCTCTTTAAATACAGTGGCCTGTCAAGATTAAACAGTAATTATGCAAAAACGTGATGCCAATTTCTCTCACATATGCTGCTGTCAGAGAGCCCACAGTATGCACCCTATGGAGCCCTAGTGCTTCCCTTTGGCTCACTATTGTTTCTGATGCACAATTGCTAATGCTTTGTGAACATTCTTGTGCTGAATACACACCAGGTGCCTTGAGCAGCATTCCTACATTTAGCAGAGCAGAAGGAGATGGGCAGCTGCTGGATGCTTTTACACCATCTGGATGGCTTTCCATCTTCATAGATCCTGCAGGGACAGGAGACATCATAAATCTTGACTTGCCATTTTCAAAGGGCTAACAAAAGAATTAAGGAGCTGCATTAGCATGGGATGAGGAGAGCCGCTCAGCTACCACCATGCTTACATGCTTTGGGTTTTGAGAGGATTTTGTCACTTTGCAGCTGAGGCAGCCAAGAGAAAAGCTAAGTGGGATGGAAATAATGAGGAGAATTTGCAGAAGCAAGGAAAAGCATCTTGAGGGAACACAATGCTGTACTGCTTAACTGGAATCCAGTTTTGGGGGATTTTTGAAAGTGAGTAAGATCCGGATTTAGGAATAGAGAGAATCATTTTCGTAAGATCATTACCTACATACTCCTTTCATAAATGGTGGTGTGACATTTTGAGACCAAAAGTTTTAAGTGAGGAAAATATCTGTGACTCTAAGCAAAGGAGGGGATTAAAAAATATATGTAATTATAAAGGTACTCACCACTAGTAATTGCTTATCCAGAATAATGCAAAAAGTAGACAAATATCTCCAAATACTTTAATATTTATTTGCTTACTAATTTACATAACATTTATTTCCTGCCCCCTTTGCACTATTATGCACTGCTCAGCACAGCTAACAATCATTAAAATCAGAAAGAGAATGCAGTAAAATTTGGGAAGGGGAAAATGGAATGGAGCTATCCAAAACTGTGCTGCTGAAATCTGTCACTTACAACATTTTCACATACACAAAATGCCATGTGTGATGCTGTATTTCTGATGCTGAAAGGCATTGCTTAATATTGCCAGTGAAGAGCATTGTTATGTTGTTCTGACAAAAATCCTAACAAAAGTAGCATGGAAAAGCCTGGAAATACTGTACAGGTGGTGGTGGTGGGGAAGGTATCAAGAATATTTTTCTATCATGTGTATATTCCATTATGTGTCATATTAGTTCAAACTGAATGTTCTGAACCTATCTGTATACTAGAGAAATCTACATGCTGTGTTATGTTTGGATGTAACACATTAGAAATTGTGACATTACCTGTATGATCTTTTGTTCTTTGGAATGACAAGTACAGCCTCCTCTTGCCATGATTTAATGTTAACACTAATCGAAGTGGAGGTTCTATGTGATGAATGACATTTGCTCTTTGTGCAGCTGTCATTATAAGGCTGATGATGTCCTCAGCTAGAGTGATTTTTCAAAATTAACACATTTCTGATCCCACCCCGAAGATCCCAAAGCTTCCATGAGAAGGCACAGGGGAGGAAGGGGGGGTCACAGGATGGGGGGCTCTATAATTGCCTAAAATTTCCTAAAATCACCACTTGATTTTTATGGGCGCCTCAGGACCTGGTGGTGTCATGAGACGTACAAGTTTAGCTACATGAAGAGGATTTCAGGCACTACTTCCAAAATGGTTTGTGGAAGGGGATAATTGGTGGTCGTGTATTTTGATTTGTTCATTTAAATGTTTGTGTCATCATTCTGCCGAAGAAATGCACTTGGAGGTGTGGCATCAGTAAAACCACTTCTTAAATGTCTCGCTTACCTTGAAGACCTCTAACGTCACAGTATATGACAACGATAGCACATCATTCATAAAACATGTTATAAATGTTCAAGAGTAATATCTAATAGCATGGCAGCATGACTTTTAAATATTTCAAGAGGCATTGCATCCAGGCTTTGTCTTGCAGAAATAGAAAACTATCCCTTTTCTTGCCATTTTTCAGTGTTTTCAGGCTTAACACAGAAGAATGGTTAGAGTCTTTTGGCATAACACTGTTTAATAAGAAATTACTCCTTAAATATAGGAGATGGGGGAGGGGAGGGGGACCTTTTTTTTAATTTTAAGAATGAGCTGATATTTCCACATTTATGAGAACCACAAAATCACACCTTATGGAGGACAAGGGACCTCCTAGAGTCATTATTCTGTTTGAGTTATCCTTGGGTATGTCTTCTGAATCTTACTAGGAACCTCATGTATATTTACTACAGTAGACTATGGACAGTAAGTTAACACTGAATAGAAAGGATGAACACAAAACAGATCATCATAAATCTTATAAAATTTTGC
Organism: Pogona vitticeps; assembly: GCF_051106095.1. NCBI lineage: Eukaryota > Metazoa > Chordata > Lepidosauria > Squamata > Agamidae > Pogona > Pogona vitticeps. The sequence continues at coordinate 193,825,903 of NC_135785.1, read as the reverse complement.
TAAGGAATTAATAAATAACTGCAGCAGGTATGTAATTAATAACCTCCTTCTCCACAAGTATTTTTTGTTTCCAGTGTGTGCTTTGGAACCAAATATATGTTTAAGGATTCTACTCAGGTGGAAAAGGTAAAACCAGTGAATCAATTTATATCCCCCAAACCTGAACAGTCAGTCAGTATTATGTAGTTATCCAGGTTCACTGTCAAATTCAGATTAAATATTTATTGCAGCCTAGCCTTAAATATATTTATTAAGAAGTGAATTCCACTTTCAGCGGTTTTGTTTTATTAAAGGAAAAAAGCTCAGGTTTACATTCTTCTTACATCTCACATTTGCACATGTTGCTGGAGCAATATATCCCATTGAGTTGAACAGGGCTAGTAGTGCCATCCTACTGTGCAGTAAAATCAGTGCGATTTACTACAAAGTAAGCATGTCCACGTCAAGCATATGGACGTGGTGGCACTGCGGGTTAAACCTCAGAAGCCTCTGTGCTGCAGGGTCAGAAGACCAGCAGTCGTAATAGCGAATCCAAAAGCAAAGTGTGCTGCTTATATACTGCCCCATAGTGCTTCAAGCACTCTCTGGGCGGTTTACAAGTTAATTATGCAGGCTACACATTGCCCCCCCCCAGTGAGCTGGGTACTCAGTTTTACCGACCTCGGAAGGATAGAAGGCTGAGTCAACCTTGAGCCGTTACTTGGGATTGAACCCCAGGTCGTGAGCACAGTTTTGGCTGCAGTACAGCGGTGTAACCACTGTGCCATGCAACGGAGTGAGCTCCCGTTGCTTGTCCCAGCTCCTGCCAACCTAGCAGTTTGAAAGCATGTAAAATGCGTGAAAATAAATAGGCAGCACCCCAGTGGGATGGTAACAGCGTTCTGTTTCTAGTTGCACTGGCCACGTGACCATGGAAACTGTCTTCAGACAAATGCTGGCTCTATGGCTTGGAAATGGGGATAAGCACATGCCCTAGAGTCAAACATGACTGGACTAAATGTCAAGGGGAACCTTTAAGCTTGTTCAAGATTGCAGCCATTTCTTGCAAGGAAATTCAATATGATTGGCCATTGTGAGCCCATTCAGCCCTGGCACCTTTAGCAGGGTTCCCACCTTCTGTCCCTTTCTCCACACAATCAGTAGACAATGGATCAAACTCAACAGGATTTATTGAAACTTGGATTAGGGAAAAGGAAAACAACCACTTGTAAACAGTCCAAAGTTCCAAACGCTGGCCCCACATTCTCTCTATTGCTTTGTTGCTTTCTGGTTCTGTTCACCAAGGCGCTCAAAGTCTTTTGGGTGACTAGGTTTTAATCAATTTGACCAGTCCAGTCTAAGACACAAGGTCTTCCATTCTTAGGGGTATATCTCTGAGCAAGGGGTAATATGCCCACACCAAGGGTAAGTATGTTGGCACTCCTTCTCGAGTATCACTTGTTCCCTTGCTTCTCTTTGTTGTCAGTTGCAACTTCTTCATCAGCGTTTATGTGGGAAGGAAGTCAAGGCAACTTCCTTTATTAATTCCATCTTTTCTCTCCTCTCTCTCTTCTCAAATAAGAGAGTTGTGGGGCTAGCCTATATTCATTTTACAGGCCTTTAGGCACCTGGAATTGGGCTCAGCCCCTACAAGGAAGACCCTTGACAGGTAGGGGCTGAATAGTGAATATATATATATATATTCACCCTTCCTTCTTCCTTATATATATGGTCTGTGGGGGGTTTCCTCCCCCTCTGGTATAAGGGAACCTCTCTCCTCCTCTTTTGCAGAGTTATCTCTCCCTCCATCACCTCCCCCTCCATCACTGCATCCACATCTGGCTCAGGGATATCCCTGGGGCAACTGGTCCTCCTTTCTTGAGCACCAGTCATTTCTCTACTTAACAACTATTCCCTTCTCTCTTAGTTTCCCATCAATCTTCTGTCTCCTGTGGTGCAAAGCTGCTTTTATATTCTTCTTTCACTGGAGTAGACTAGTTTCTGTCATTTCCCCCATGGACCACTGCCAAACTCCCATTACTGACACCACCACCTCTGTGGCTTGTCTTTGCGTTTTAGCATCTTGGGGGAGGGTTAGGGGCCAAGGCCCTGTAAACTCTCTGTAACTATTAGGGTAGCAATCTGGTTGGGGGTCTCAGACTCCTAGTCAGAGAACAATTGCCAGCAGGGGCACTCTATCCTCCTCACACCACTTAGGCAGCAGCTGTCATTTTTAACCTTAACTGTACCTAAAATTTGAACAGAAATATCCCTCTTGTAGAATTATCAGTGTTAAAGAATCCCAGAAGATGAGCACATGATCTGCACAATGGTTCCTGGGAGAGGATAGAAGCAAGAACAGCTAGGATGTGCTATACTCTCTCTGTGCCAAAATATTTTGAAAGGTTATTTTTGGACGTACTGTTTTAAAGTGGTGAAGCAAAGGTATCAGTTAAGTACTGTACAAAGCATAGAATGGAGAAACATAAACTCCTTTGAATGGTTGAAATATGACAGGATATTGACGCCAAAGCACTACTAATATCAAGTAAGACCATCCCCAATGACAAATAAAAAACAGGAATTTCACAAATTAAATAAGTGAATTTCTGAATATTTGTTTTGTTTTTAAAAATATCTTTTAAAATATTTTTACAAGTGACAAGGAATCCATTTGCCACCACCAATGTCTGTTTGACCAGGAAGGAGTTAAAAAGTTCTCCTCCTGAGAGCAAACTAATTGGGTCCTGACCGACAAGCTCAAAAGTTCAAATTGCTCCAGATCTGGACCTGATTTCTCCTTTGAAGACTGGTGTCAGGAGCCAGGTTTCAGAAATGTTTATTGAAAGGACTCAGGACTCAGACAAACACAACTGCTCTGTGTTTTTGTAGTACAGAAATACTTTGAAATTGTCTTACAAAATTGTGTGCTAATTCCCTGAAGATACATGGCAAAATGTCTCTTTCTGGAAGACTTCTTGAAAGCAAGCCTTTTTTCCCTCTTCAAAAACACCCTGTCTTTTGACAGGTTTTGTGACCTTTCATTGCCATGAAGCTGCCACAATGTATCTACGTTGGAAAGGTCTTGAGCCTAAGCTTGTTCAGCACATACTCAGTTTATAAGAAAGTCACTGTTTCCCTTTTGAAAGGCCTTTTTTGAAGTTCAGTGTTTCAGCCCCTGCACCCTGGTTTTCTTCCAAATAAAACAAGAAGGTGGGGCCAATCATTCTTTTTCAAGACAATATAGGAGTTATTTTCAATTTATTTGATTTGTTTTAAATCTGGTGATTTTTAAGGTCATTTGTTTCTGCATGGTGGGTGATGGTAAAACAGTTTTACATTAAAAAAAAAGATCACAACTCAAAAACCCTTTGGCCAAATGTCCCTAAGAGCAAGAACTCACTGTTTGCTATATCTGTGCCAATTTCATGATGATCAAATATCCAGTTTCAAAGGTATAGTTTTTGTTTCGACTGCCTTATGTTTACAATTCCTTTGTAGAATGTTGATGTACTTTCCAGCACAGATATTAGTAGAAAAATACTACAATAATTAAAGTGTATAATTTGCATAATAAGCAGTTTTGCATAATGTGCACTTAAAGCTATCCAGTTCACCGTGTACACACTACAGTACCTGGATTTGAAGAACTAGAATATGGTGGCCTTAAAATATTAAAACATTTACTGTTTTGACCTGATCCAAGTCAAGAAATATTAGGAGGCAAAGAAGGAAGCCTAATCATATTCATTATGTCACAAAATCCATTCTGTTTTCTTTTTATTTTTAGTATCCTCCAATTGCACAAAAATTCTGTTTTATGTTTCTGTAGATTGTTTTATGTCATAAAACTGTCAGGAAAAAAATTATATGCTGTACCGGGCTTCTAAAATTTACGTTGTAAAATTTAGCACTAAGCAATACTAAATCAGAAGGTTGTGATAGCAGATTGTGGCACAGTTATATATCAAAATGATAAATCAGAAGCTTGCAGTTCTGTTAGAAAGTATTATCTGATCCAGCTGCCACAGTACTAATTAATGTTAGTGTTTGTAAAGCAGACAAAGAAATATAGCCTTTTCTTGGTTCAGACATAAATGTACTGGTGTAGTTAATGCATACAATACATGGCAATACTATGCAGAATTTTTAAAAGTCAATGAATTGCATGGAATTTAAATAGTCTAATAAGACATGCCAGTTGTGTTTTAATCATGACAGAAGAACAGAAAGGGGCTATATTTGTTCATATAGTGTAATGTTAAATAGCTAGGTGTATACATAAAGACAACCATTTTGGAATTCTTCTGTTCTAGCATTTGTTTTACATTTCACAAATCAGAAAACTGGAGCATCAGAATGTATCATTGCTGTGCTGGCTTGATAAACTGTAGTAGGTTTCTGGAAAGAAACGGCAGGTGTAAAGAGGAAGCCTCACCTTAAACACTGAGAGATCATTTTGGTATACATAGTTTCTCCCCTGTTCAATTCAAGCATATAAATAATAGAGATCTGTATTCTTTCTGATGTGCAACGTGACAACATGCACCTTGACTAGGGCACAGCATTGGTACAGTATTACAATGGATAAATCAGCACACTACCCTGAAATCTAATCTTTTTCTGAAGCATCCATAGGAAAGCCTTTGAAAAATAATTTTGCTTCAGTGTCAGTTTACATGGCGGGGCAATGTTGACGTTCTTAAAGAGAATGGAGCTATGGAGTTAGAAATTCTCAGATGATTCAGCACTGGTGATGGATGGTGATAACTGGTGATGTAATGGGGGAGCGCGCACACCTGTCAGCTCCACAAGCTGTTGATAGTCAGTAGATTTTCATATTAAATTAAATCAAGCCAAAAGTTCTGTATTCCCAACTTCTGTGGTCAACAATGCGATCAAAGACTCCATATATGGGTTCACATCAAGTATTTGGACTAACACGCCATAGAATAAAGTGTCACCATTTATCATTTAGGTCAGAGGGTGTCCCTGAAACACATGGACCTGAGAACTAATGTTTCATAATAAGAGTCATAAATGCCTTTGGTATTCAGATGCACAGGTTTTGTAACAAATTGTTTTGCTATCTTAATCTATAAAGGGGGTGTTTTATTAAAAAAAGATATGCATAGTGGAAGTCTTGGATTGCTTTTTATAAAAAAATAAATTGCCAACACAATAAATTTTCATGGGAGACAGAAGTATTCATATATTTTTGTTCTTATAAATGTGAGCCACTGTGTGTGTAGCACATACAAAGATGGGGTACAGAGATGCTGGACACATCGGTGCATTCCTATATAGGTCTAATCAGAGATAAACCCCATGAGATACAGAGAAAGTGAGGCTTTCTCTGTTATGTATGCACAGGACTGTGGTCTGTGACTATAACATGAAGGGAGAGGTAATATGGATGACCAATTTATGTGATGAGGATAGGTTTTCCCCTGCAATTAATGGTCTCAAAATAACATTAGGTCTTTCAAGGGTAATTTATCAGCCACAAAGTTGAACAAATCCAGGGCTACCAATAAGAGACGCTGAACAGAAGTCCATGGTTTTGATAGCTGAGAACTACTTTCTTCTGTAATACTGTATTTGTGTGTTCCGTGCTGTTAAATCAGAACCAACTTATAGCAACCCTAATAGGGATTTTGAGGTAACAGATATTTGAAGAGTGGTTCACCAGTTCTACTTCCCCAATCAGTTTCCATGGCCAAGCAGGGATTCGAACTCTATTCTCCAGAGTTCTAGTCCATCACTCTATCCACTACACCACATTGGGAATTTTTATATAATACCATATGGGTATGTATGTATGTATGTATGGATGGATGGATGGATGGATGGATGGATGGATGGATGGATGCATGCGATTTATTTATTTATTTATTTATTTATTTATTTATTTATTTATTTATTTATACTATACTATACTATACTATACTATACTATACTATACTATACTATACTATACTATACTATACTATACTATACTAAATACTGGCCAACAATGGACTTGAGTCAAATTGGTGGCAGGCACTAATTTCACTGAAATAGTGTAATTACCATGAGGAATGTTTAATTATGAAAGATAAGCAATCAATTTCTTGAGATGCTGAAAAAAAGGAGAATAGGGGAGCATTTCTGCTAGGTGACTGTAGCCTGTAAAATCGTATTAGCTATTCTTTTGGTTTACTTATGAGCATAGTTCTCCATCTTTATGAACACAAAACTCTTAAAAGCCAACAAAAGAATTCAAGGCAGTACTGTGAATGTTGTGCAACGTAATGAGAACTGGGAATAGGTTTTTTGTCCTTCCTAATTTCTTAATTTGTAATCCACCAAATGCACTGTACTAAACTGCGGAACATATTATGAAGTTTAATCACTTTAAAAAAACTTCTAATGAAGTATATACATTGGGCACACACAGGGTGTTTCTTAGAGAGAAGTATCATTTTGGCTTCAAATCTGTTTTGTTCTTCATGAAAGTAAATATTCAAAAATGATTCAGTATTGGCATATGGCACCCAAGAGGCCAGTTTTCTTCTGTAAGCAATGGTTTCTTCCCAAACTAAATATCAAGCTCTGGATTTGCTCATTTCCAACAGCCCGTTTTTTCTCTAACAAGAGTTTTACATACAAAGTTTTAATCCATTTTAATTTCTGTTATGTTGCCTTAATGAGGATTAGAACAAAGAGGCACACATCCATTTCTGTCAGTGATTTGATGGGTGTCGCCAAGGAAGTTTAAACTTTCTGGGTCAGGGCTACAGCTGGATTATATTTGTTTGGCTACACTGATTTGACATGCTTGAATTTAGTACAGCTGTACTAATTTGTACCAGCTGCAAATATGCAGACTGGTGTCCCAGTTGCCTTATTTGTAAATAGGAGTCAGCAGCATCCTCTAACCTCCTAAGAAGTTGGAATGCAGCTTTAATATTCAAGCTTTGGGTGATTACTAACACAAACACTGGCTGAAATCCTGCCATAATGTAGTAACTCATAATTCAAGTGTACCTATTCTAGTTGTGACTTACGTTAGTATAGTAAATTACAACTAGAGTAGGCCAAGGGAACTTACAGAAGAGTTTACTCACAAAATCCTCATTTCATCAATGGACCTACACAAGTGTCCTTGCTTACAATGCTAAGCAATAGGGTTTCAGTCACTATGTATTGTAATTCATTGGCCAAAATCCTATTGTCACATAGTGCATGTGTAAGAACAATTGGCAAGCAGTTTTCATGGCTTGCCAGTTGTCAGTCATACATCCAATCTCCATCAGTCAGAAGATGCATAATCAAAGGTGCACATTCAGGGAATGATCAGAGATGTATGACAAGGACACAGCAAAATCCTCTTGCCACTTCAGCTATTGTTCTTATGCAGCCATGTAATACAACAGGATTCTGGCAATTTGTTTTAAAATTAATGCTTTAAAAATGCAGTCTTCCATGCTGAAAAGGAAAAAAATCTTATAATTTTCCCAAACATGTCTGAAAATTCAGTATTTTTCAAAGGAATATACAGGCATATTTACAATGAATTAAGTGAATATCATAGCCAGAGTTATAGGAATTCTCGAAGGTGAGTTTTTGACAACTGTCTTCTAGACAGAGATATATATACATAAAAAAATGTATTCAAGTGTAGACTCATATCTACATATGAAGTTAAGCACCAAAGAAGCTTGAGAGTTATATTCCATTATTAAGACTTATGAAAAATAAATATTTACGACTAGTGAGCTAACCCATAAGGATCCACTACAATACAAATATTAGGAACCAGGGTGTCCACTATTCCCCCCCCCACACACACATACACACTTTTCCATTGGAAAAGTTTGCACGGATGGGTCTCTCCATGTTTCCAATACCAGAAAAAAACTTATTACATTCATTTCCAGCAGTCGGCTATGCTGATAAAAATAGTTTATAGACAGACTTTCCACCTCATATTATAGCCATTTACTTGGAAATGAAACCTTCCAAGTTCAAGAACTCTTGCTTCTTGTATCTACTCTTCAGTGTTGCTGTCATGTTCCTTGAATCTATTCAGACTTTGACAGAAATAAGCTCCACTGCATTTAATAGTTTTGATACCCAAGCAAGTAAAGTATATTATCTTTTTTTTTAAAAAAAGAAAACTATCTTATAGGTTCTTAGTAATCCACATAAAATGCATTCATTAATGTAAACTGGACTAACAAGCAAAATAATAATTTCATATATATCACCATAAAAACCTACTGGCTTCTCAACCAGTAGAATCAGGAAGACTGCATTATGTTCTTCAGAAGCTGAGTACCTCAATATATTCTGAGATTACACAGTTAGTGCTGTCAAGCTGAAATTGTTGATACCAAGTATTCTGCAAATCTGCATTTTTGTAGCTGGCAGCTTTGAGATAACCTTTATAAATAGCAACAGTAAATAAGGGCAAGTGGTCAGAAGACCACTTTAAACATTAGTTCCCTTTTTATTGCCTCTGGGCAGGGATATTGGCTTACAGGAAAGTCCTAGAGTAAAGACTGCATTAATTTATGCATTTGTTTATGCAGGTTCATTCTCACCTGCTTTTTAGTGCAGGTTTTCAATAAAATCAATATAAATTATAGGAGTTGTGAAAAATATTGTTTTCACATTGTTCTTCCATGGGCAGGAGCTTGTCTTGGTATTTACTTTAGAATGATTCCTCCTTCATTACTTCTTGGCTGAGAAGCTTTTCTTCCCTAAATCCGGGACCTTACCAAGCAGTCTAGTGTTATATGTTACTCAACAAGTATTGGGGCTGTATTGTTTTGATCCAGGCCTTACTCACAAGACAGCTTCAGTACATTAGTCATGCTGGTAGTTTAGTCCAAACAGATCAGTCACCTTCACGATGGGGGAAGAGGCAGAGATTAGGTCATTGGTGATCCATTTGTCAAAGGTTCCAGAGATTTGGACAAGCAGCATGAGCAGTAGATAAGAAAGGAATATTGTCTCCACAAATTCTCCATACAGAATTTATAGCTCCCAGCCAACCTCTCCATAGTGTCCAAGTGTTTCCAATTACCATCTGGAGAGCCTTGAAACACTGGCTGTGCTTTTGCTCTAATCTGTTCAGTCTGTGCCTCTTCCTGGGACAACTAGGCCTCCCATTTACTGCATGCCCTTTATCCTCTGAAACTTTCCCGTTGACTATGCTGCTTCTGGAAGCTTCATAAACAAAACTGACTATTGGGCCACTAAATTATCCTTCCACGCCTGCATGAGGACTTCCTCCTCTTTTGAAGCTGACTTATCAAGGTGAGGCATGACATGCAAGAGACCTACCTTCTAAGTAAGAAAATATCTATGTGCTTTTTCACTGTAACCACAAGACAGGAAGTAGGAAAACAGCATATTCAAGATCAATGTCTTTGCCTATGTTCTGTGAGGCCACTTGTAATTTCTAAGTCAGAGTTGAACAACTGCATAGGCTTGGGCTCTGCAGCTTGAACACTGGTATGCATACCAGAGAACTGTTGAATGGAACTGCATTTTGTTTTGTACTTTTAAGAAGTTGATGCACTGAGGATTCCTTCTGAGCAGAACTGATTCCTAGCACTGAGCTCTACTTTACATGTTTTGTGTAAAAAACTGTCGATATGCGTAAGAGCTACTTTTGACCCACTATTTTAGTGCACTCCCCAAGTGTCTTCAGGAAATGGAATATAGTCCCTGGGTCAAAAGGTTTTTTAACTCTAGTTTATAGACTCCTCAGAGTTAGGGTATGGATACAAGTATCTACTGAGTGACCTATGGAGGAGGAGAGAATTAGCTATTATACCACTTTTTAATATATAGTATTCAACAAAGAATATTTAGGCTCCACACCAATTGTAAGTTCACATATGTGAAAAGATTATAGGTTTATCTATGTGTGAAGGCCCATAGCTCAGAGGCGGAGCTCATGCTTTGCAGGCAAAAAAATCACAAATTCAATCCCTTCATCTTCAGATAGAATTAGGAAATGACACTGCCTAAAGCCTTGGAGAACTGCTGTGAGTCAGGCTCCTCAATGCTGGCCTAGCTGGATCAATGTTTGATTCAGAATGACAGTTTCCCGTGTTTCTAATTTTATCAGATCGGACCATGATCTGGACACTGGTTGATGACTGGAAGTGGAAATGTCAATGTTAGGCAAGAAGAGTGTGCCATTAATAATTAATTATCTGCCCTCTACTCTCACAACCCTTATGGCTCCATCATCCTTCATGGTTTTCTATTTCTTCTACACATTGTACTGCCAATGTGTAGAAGATATAGAAAACATACTTTAATGGTGGAGAAGACGAATGACATGCAACTGGTTCTTCTACTTGGGTGTAATGCAACGTGTACCACAGCAGCAGAAGTAGGTCATAAAATTTGTTTAACAATATATTTCTAGTTTCTAAAAAAGCTTGATAGGAATTTGGAGAATATTAAAACATAGTTGAAATTCAGTCAGAATTGTGTATGGAGTCATGCACGTAGTTATTACTCAAACGCCAGTGTACTATATTACTGTGGTGAAGTCAAGGTGGCCATTGAGCGGTTTTGAAGTTCCTTCCTTATTTCAGAGACAGACATAGAAAAGTGTGGCATTTAATATATTAAGAGCAAGTTGTGAATAAATCTTATAGAATGGGGAAAAGAACATTAAGAAAATCACCAATGCTACCTCTGTCTCCTTGCCTGTGGCTTATTTCCTCTCTCTAGGTGAATGGGCATATTGAAAGCAGCTGAAATATAGTTTTCACAAGATTTTAACAGGAGAAAAGGAAAACATAAGCATAAGTCTAAAGTAGTACAAGAAATGCAAATGTGTGAAATCTCCAGATGATTAGTAAGTCAACTAGCTCGGCACTTTGTCAAAAGTTTGCATTAAAGAGGGATTACATAAGATCCTGTTTAACCTTAAGGTTGGCATCAACTTAGCTTTCCATTTCTGTTTTCCTTGGGTAGATCTTTGCCCATGATGCTAAAAATCCTGTCTCCTTCCATTTTTTCTAAAACCATTCAAAGCAGAATAAGTTCAAGCTGGTGGCAGTACTTACAAAATTTTACTTGTGATTATGTCTCATGCTTCAGGCCTATGAAGACTGCAGTAAATGCAAAAGCAAAAATGAAAAACTTACACCACAAACTTCTCACTTCAACATATTGGAAAGGCAGCCATTAATTTTCAGTAAACAACAGTTTTGCCAAGGGTATTCTTCTCAATAGTTGACTTTTTTCAGAAAACTCACAAAATGTTAGAGAATGTTTTATTATAGCAGTAAATTGTGTGAAAGCAATCATTTCACTAGTTATCAACTAGTTTATTGGAACACTAATCTGTGTTACAGCCTATTACTTTATAAACATATTTAGGGACACTGGCAGGGGTCCTAAAACTTGATAATTTTTAAATGAACATTGATGGTTGTTGTGACACTCTGACTATTCACTCCTTATATTCTTTCACTGCATCAAACCCAAACTACCTTTCTTCTCCTCAAACCTTTCTCTCTATCTCCTTTCTAAACTTTGTCTAAGTTTATCTTCTGCTACAGCCCCCCTTTTTATCTAGCTGACTCCACCTCCCAATAACTGTCATTGGTACATGCAAATAATCTTCTCCCTGAGCCAAAGCAGGGTGATCACCACAGTTAGTAGTGAGGGTCACTAACTTTGGTCAAGGAAAATCCCATAGATTTCCTTTCCTAAAGGAAAATAGGGTTTGTACATTGGTCTATGAATCTAAAAGCTCTTTATAATTTATACACCAAATTTTACCTTTCAATTTATCTCTTAGCAATAAATCCCAGGAAGAATGGTTGATCACCACAGACAATCACTCATTTTCAAAAGCTATTTCTGCCACTTTCTTGAGTTTGTCATTTCCCCCCCTTTTTCTTAAAGTGCTTCTTCAAATACAATCAATGCAGCACTTGTGTGTATGTGATTTATGCCTTGCCATATATACAAAACAAGATCTAGCAAATGGACAAGATAATGCTATTGAAGTAGCCCACTTCTGGTCAAAAATAGTCTAATTATCTTAACATTTTGTTTTTAATGTTATCTATATTTCATATACATTAATAATTTTAAATTGTGCAATGCTCCAATACAAATAAAGAACATCATACTATTCCCATAGATGTTTAGTGCACTGTGCCAAAATATTTGGTTTTTCTTTCATTTTTTCAGCTGGACTGAAAATCTGCATAATGATTTGAGCTGATTTCCCACAGACTCTGTCCGCTTTTCTTCTCTTTGGTTGTGATTGTAGGATTTCTGAGACACATTGTTCCATTCCAGTTTCTTTAAATCATTCTAAAAAAATGCCACTAGGTTGTTGAGAAATTAAACATAATGATGACTGACAGTCCTATTCTTTTCACTGAATCCTGCACACACAGCCTTCACACATTTTTCTTCCCAAAACATTATGTCTTCAAATGCTGGACAATATTGTATGTCTTTCTTTGGAAATTAAGTCATGACAACTGAACTTCTTTCTTATTAGGTTGAAACATTAGGCTCATTAGATAGACAAAGGATGGATGAGGGTGGGGAGTGAAAATTCCTGCAATCCTTCTCCAGCCATTCTCATGGGGTCTTTCTTGTGTGTGTGGTCCAGATCTTTCTGGGAAAGACTGTTAATGACTCTTAATGATCCATGACATTGGGTGGAGAAGGACTTCAGAAGTGGGATTTTCCCTCACCCCCAGTCCTTTGTCCATCTAATGAGCCTATTCAGACCAGGGGGAAGTGAAAGCAACATGGAGGATATATCAGGGATCTCCTACCAACTCTCCTCAGACTGAAGAAGCTACTTCGATGAGTAGTGATGCGTTTCAGCCTAATAAGAAAGAAGTCCAGTTGCCACGACCCAACTTCCAGATAACCTCACCTGGATGACTGAGAACCTGCTCAGATATATTGTATGCCATTATTGATGGACCCAATGGCTCCCTTATGGCTTCACATTTGGTTGGGAATTAAAGTTATTGGAACAATGTTTTCACACTCAGTAGAAAAATTATAGGTAAAAACAAAATGAAAAAATAGAAATAAAGGAACAAATAAAAAGAGAAAAAACATGGGGGCACTTTAAAGACTAAGGTAAAGGTAAAGGTTCCCCTTGACATTTAGTCCAGTCGTGTCTGCCTCTAGGGGGCAGTGCTCATCCCCGTTTACAAGCCATAGAGCTAGTGTTTGTCTCAGCAACAGCGCATGTGAAAAGGAACTAGAGATCTTACTGGACCACATGTTTAGGATGCAGTTAGCAAAAATGTGAATATTGTACAGTACTAAACCACATCAGCAGAAATAGTATGTTTAAATCAAGGAAAGTAACTGTATTAACTGTATTCTGCTTTAGTCAATCCTCACTAGGAATACCATGTCTAATTCTGTACAAGACAGATTAAAAAGGGTGACCAAGATAGTAAAAGGTCTGTAAATCAGGCTTTATAAAGAATGATTGAAGGAGTTTGCTATATTTAACTTGGACAAGATAAGAATGAGATATGATATGGTGCTCATCTTCAAATATATGAAGGGTTATCATGTAGAAGATGCAACAAGCTTGTTTTCTATAGCTACATTGGAAGGGCTGAAAGAAATGAATTCAAATTACGAGAAAGAATATTTCTACTAAACATTAAGAAGAACATCCTGACATTAAGAGCTGTCTGACTAAAGAATTCAGTACCTCTGAAGTTAGTAGACTGTACTTCACTGTTTCGAAACAGAGGTTGGATAACCATGTGCCAGAGATGCTTTAGCTTTGGATTTCCTGCTTTGCCAGGTAATTGAACCCTTGGAGTTGCTTCCAGCTACACAACTCAATGATTACATGACCAATCTCAGTCCACATTTTTGGATATGTAATGCCTTGGTAGGTGTGGAAGAAAGAACAGTGTTAAAAGAAAGCATTAGTTAGGAGTAAATATGAGACACGTCTGCTTCAACATGTGACTAGAAATGGGCACAAACCACTTGTTCGTTTAGCAGCGCTTCAAAGACCCGGATCCTCTAGTGAGTGCCTACTCAGAGGCAGCAACCAGAGGAGATGGGGCAGGCAAATCAGGCCACTGAGTGGGTGTCCACCAAGGAGGCAGGGCTTTGACGCACCGAACACCTGTTTGGCCTCTAAACGAACCAACACAAACTACCAAACTGGTAGTCTGGTAAGCAAAAGAGAGTGGGCAACAAACCTGTGCAACAACATGATCAGGCCATTGCTTTACTTCCGGTATACTCCAGCAGACAAAACATTAAAAATCTTTATGGAATTATTCTTCTGGAAAGAAAAAAAAAGCAGAAAAGGTGTTAAACATGTGTTGATAACAAGAGGTATCAAAATGTGTATTTTGACAGTAATTTATCCTTTAGAGGTCATTAATAAATTGCGACGATGCATACATTGATTTAAAAAAAAGCTTTATACACTAAAGCAGATTAATTCCCCAGTTACATGTTTTAGAACAAAGCTCATGGTGACAGCATTAATAACACTAAATGTGGAAAGTAATTAATAGCTTTCTCAAGGTCACTACAGAACACCCACTGCAACCTCATCTTCTATACTAAACTACCACTATGAGATAATTTAGATCTCTACAGATGCCATTTTGGCAGACTTAATTAGAAATAAGCTGGATTGACTGATGTGAGTATGTTTAAAATTGGGATATGATCCTAGTACTTGCTGTGCCAGCAAATAAATCCTTGTGGCAGACACTGGGAAGTATCTAAAGTATAGTCTTTGGGAGTCCACATTTCCTGCTTTGTCTGAATACTGGTTGCCACTTTGTTTTTTCATGCTGTTCCTTGTAACTCCAGTGACACCTTTCCACTTATATGTAAATTCAGTGTGATAGTACTGTAGGCAACGTATCCGTTGGTTCAAAAAAAAAAAATCTCTTGTTTACAAACAAAATCACTTCCGCTCTGATTTTTTCTTTTTAGCAGCTCTACAGTATACTCAGAGTATTTATAAAATTTATCTCTTTGTCATTACCATAGTGCACATGTATCCATCTGGTTAATGTGTGAGTAAGTGAAGTTGCACTTTCTAGGGATGGGATTTTTGAATTTTCTGGACCACTCATACCATAAGGACCACTCGACCTACCTTACAGGCACCTTGTAAATATCTGTATGTGATGCACCTGGAAGAAAGGACTAAATTAAAAGGCTTTGACAATTAACTAGGCCGCACTACACTCAGGTATCATGTACCAATCAGGAGTTTTCTTTCTGGGGAGGACACATATTTAGCAACAAGTGAAGGCACACAGATAGCTACAAACCTAATAAGACTATTCCAACAAACTTTAAGAACTCTGTGGAAATGGATTAGCATTTGGTTCAATAACTGGCATTCAAAACAAATGGCTGGTTAGGTAAGTGGATTAACAGTATTGATATTTACTTTCTGTAGCAAAATGAATAATACTACATAGGTTATAACCATCAATAACTAATTTGACCATTTTACTGAATTTACATACTGAAAATATTGAATATGTAAGCACTTTGAGCATTTTTCCCCATGAAAAGTGAACAAAACAATGAATAATAATTATAAAAGGCTGGGAAATAGAGCTTGTGAATATTGCTTGAGGGCAAAAAGAAGAACATGACAAGATGAGAGTAATAGCCTCCAGTGAAGAGGCACTTAAAATGCTGTTTTCTTTTAAGAAACACCCCACAGTGTCATTTATAACATTTTCATCATCTTCTGCATGCCTATAACTGCCTTAACTATTCACACGAGACAAGTTGGACTAAATCATGAATGTCCAACAGTAAGAAGGGATTGGTAAGCACATTGTTGTGCTTTAAGGAAAGTGAAAAACGTGTCAAATGCTTGTCTAATAGCATTCAGTCAGTACATGCATGCACATTTCCACTGTGGTTATGATGCTATTTCCAGAGCCCCAAAACTGGGGAACTATTTCTACAGGTCTTTACCTTTCTTGAACCTTTTAACTGCATGGAGCATTTTGAAAAATGTCATAGACTCTCACATAGTACATTCAGTGTGTAATAATATTAAAAGCAGTATCTCTAAGTTTGAAAAACTAGCTCACCCATACGTATAGTACATTCTCTCTCTCTCTCTCTCTCTCTCTCTCTCTCTCTCTCTCTCTCTCTCTCTCTGTGTGTGTGTGTGTGTGTGTGTGTGTGTGTGTGTGTGTGTGTGTGTGTGCGCGTGCGCGCGTGCGTGCGTGCGTGCATGCATACCATCAAGTTGATTCTGATTTACAAGGATCGTTTTCAGGGTCTTCCAGGTAGAAAATACTCAGAAGCCTTTTTTCCAATCCCTTCTTCTGGAGGCATCCTGGGACTGTGCAGCTTGCCCATGGTCACACAGGTTGGCTCTTCTTGCAGGAATCCAACTCCAAACTTCTGACTCTGCAGCCAGAAGACTATCCCACTGAGCTATCTAACCAATCATGTAAACAAATATATCAGTCTGAGACGTATTACCAAGACTTTCTGCCACATCAGTGAGATTTCTTAGTTTCCTGTAAACATGAAACCCCAGTCTTATCTCCCTCTTGCTTTCATTTTTCACCTGGTTATTTTGCACAAGAAATGGCCTAGTTCTGCAATTTACGCTATGTGGCACTACTGAATTTCCTCCCTGTGATGTCCCCAACATCCCTCTTCCTTTTTTGGTACAACTTCATATCTCCAGAATTGGACACAGTTCACTAGATTAGGCCTAACCAGTGCTGAATAGAGCACTGGTGGGATTTGGAGGCAATACTTCTGTTAAAGCAGCTTAAAATAGCATTTGCCTTTTTTGCAGCCACATCACACTGTTGGCTCATATGTAGCTTCTGTTCTACAACAATTCCTAGATCCTTTTCATTCGAGCTAAGTATCTCCCATCTTGTAACGGTGTATTTATTTTTCTCCTAGGTGTAGAACTTTGCACTTGTCCCTGTTAAATTTTATTCTTTTGTTTTCAGCCCAGTACTTAAGCCCAGTGGTTCTTAACCTTTGTTACTCGGATGTTTTTGAACTGCAACTCCCAGAAACCCCAGCCAGCACAGTTGGTGGTTGTAACAGCCACTCTCAAACCTCAAAGAGTGGTTGCTACTTAACTTTAAAATCTTGCTGCCACCAACTTATCTTTGAAAATCAAGCGAAGGACAAATGTAACTTTGAAAAACAAAAACTGGTTTATTGATTACAGGAAGTAAAAATAGTAAATCACTGGTAAAGAATCAATTAATCAATCACTGTTCTTAAATCACTGGCTCACACAGACTATTTCTCACTGACAGGCTCTCTCACTCATTATAACTAACAATCACTTTCAACTCTCAGCTCAGACTCTAATCTCCCCTCACACACTCTTCACCCCCCTTTTTATACTAGCTCCTCCCCTTAAGTTCCACCCTCCGTCACACCATTGGCTGATGACTCACTGCCCAGCTGTGATGGACATGTGATGTTATGTCTGCCCGTTACAGTGGTGAAGGCTTCTGGGAGTTGCAGTCCAAAACGTCTGAGTAACCCAAGGTTAAGAACCAGTGCTTAAGCCTATCAAGATTGTTTTGAATTTTATTCCTGACTTCCAAAGTATTAGCTCTTCTGCCCAATTTTGTGTCATCCACACATTTGTTTGTTCCCTGCACCATCTCATCTAAGTAATTAATAGAAATGTCAAAGAGCATTAAGCCCAGGACTGAGCATCGTGGTAGCCCCCCTTGTTACCTCCTCCCAATTTGAGATGGAGTCATTGATAAACCTGTTAGTTACAGACTGTTAGCATGAGTCTGTAACTAACTGGTTATCCACTTTACAGTTGTTCTATCCAGCTCACATTTAGTTATCTTGCTAATCAGAACATCATGGGCCACATTGTCAAAAGCTTTGCTAAAGTCAAGATGTATTACATTTGCAACATTCCCACCATCTACCAAGGAGGTTACCCAATCAAAAAATTAGATACAATTAGACTTGCAGGAGTTATTCTTGACAAACCCATGTTGCCTTTTAGTTATTGCTGCATTGTTTTCAAGGTGTTTGCTGAGTGACTACTTTATAATCTGCTCCTACCTACAGTGAACCCTCTACTTATGGAATTAATCCGTATTGGAACAGTGGCTGCAGGTCGAAAAGTCTGTAGGTCGAGTCTCCATTAACCTACAATGCATTGAAAACTGATTAATCCGTAGCCGGCCATTTTTGTTCCGTTTTTGTTCCATTTTGGTTTTTTTCTGTAGGTCGATTATCCGGCTGCAAGTTGAACCTAAATTTTGCGGCCAGAGAAGTCTGTAACTTGAAAAGTCTGTAAGTCGAGCCATCTGTAAGTCGAGGCTCCACTGTACAAGTAAAGTTTGACACTTTCCCCTGTTGAAATGCATGCTGTTTATTTTGTCTTAGTTCTCCAATGTATTAGGTCATGAATCCTAATTGTCTTCTGATGCATCTCAGTTTGATATCATATGTAGATTTTATGAATAACTCCTCCACACATTCATCCAAATAATATATATAGATGTTGAACAACACAAGGCTCAGGAGAGGACCCTGTTGCACCTCACTAATCACTCGTCTTCAGGAGGATGAGGAATCATTAGTTAAAGTTATTTGGGTGTGGCCCACTAACCAGCTGCAAATAAAAGCCCATTAACAGAAACATCATCTAGCCTACAACATTTTACTAGCATGGCTGTAAAAATATCAAGAGGAGTCATTTCAAAATCATTGCTGACAGCAACATACACTACATCTACATCTACAGCACTTCATCAACTGATTTTTTGGTATAAGAAGTCTGATATGACCTGCTGTTCTTTGTGGTCTCTGTGGATGCACACTAATGGGTTAATCTGCACCTGCACAGAGCCGCTTCGGAACTTTCCAGAGCTTGAGCACAAGGTGCCAGGACCTCCCATACACTGGCTAAAACCCTGCCCCCAGCACCGGGTGTCTCAGTTCCTTCCTTGCTGCTGCTGCAGTAGCTCTGTTAGGAAGTACTGTGCGTTTCTGTCTTCCATCATCTTTGCCATTGTTGGGGCACTCCACAGTTGGAACCAAGTAAACAGCATGACTAGATATTTTAAGATTCAGGAAGGTTTCCTCTACCAAGTGATTCCAGTTTCAGCCAGGTACTTTATAATTAATGGTCCCCCATTGTCCTTTTTTAGAGAGGTCAGAAAGGAAGTAACAGTCACACTCAAGTAAATGTTCAATCAAAATAAAATCCAAATGCAAAAATAAGCAATATTTTGTAGACCACTAAAAATCATCATACAATAAATGAGCATTTGTGGATTAAAACACTTTGTTGTTGTTTAGTTGTTAAATCATGTTTGACTCTTCGTGGACTTCCAGTGAGCACTCAGGGTTGATTTCCTTCAAAATGGATAGGTTTGTTCTCCTTGCAGTCTAGGGGACTCTCAAGACTGTCCTCAAGCCACCACAATTAAAAAGCATCAATTCTTCGATGGTCAGCTTTCTGTCCAGCACTCACTTCCATACATCGCTACTGGAAAAACCATAGCTTTGACTATGCAGACCTTTGTTGGCAAGGTGATGTCTCTGCTTTTTAAGATGCTGTCTAGGTTTCTCATTGCTTTCCTCCCAAGAAACAGGGGTCTTTTAATTTTGTGGCTGCTGTCACTATCTGCAGTGCTCATGGAGCCCAAGAAGGTAAAATTTGTCACTGCCTCCATATCTTCCCCTTCTATTTGCCAGGAGGTGATGGGACCAGTGGCCATGATCGTAGTTTTTTTGATGTTGAGCTTCAGACCATTTTTTGCGCTCTCCTCTTTCAGCTTCATTAAGAGGTTATTTAATTCCTCCTCACTTTCTGTCATCAGAGTGGTATCATCTGCATATCTGTGGTTGTTGATATTTCTTCCAGCAATCTTAATTCTGGTTTGGGAATTAAAACACTACATACAATAAATGAACATTTTGAATTAAAACACTACTTTATCAGGAGTGTACCAGTGTGAAGAATTTAAAGAAGAGCCTCATGGCGCAGTGGTTAAACTACTGTACTGCAGCTAAAACTGTGCTCATGACCCGGGGTTCAATCCCAGGTAGCCGGCTCAAGGTTGACTCAGCCTTCTATCCTTCCAAGGTTGGTAAAATGAGTACCCAGCTCTCGGGGGAGGGGCGTGTGTAGCCTGCAAAATTAACTTGTAAACCACCCAGAGAGTGTTTGAAGCACTATGGGGCAGTATATAAGTAACACACTTTGCTTTTTTAAAAAAAGTCCAAAATGTAAACTCTAACCATACATGGCAAGATAGATTTTGCCAGGAAAGTTGCTCTTAGATGTTAAGTCCAGCAGTTCTTGGCAAGGTGGTTTTCACCAGGCTTGTCTCTTAGATGTAGACCAGGAATCCGGTTGCTGTTTTATAGTTACAGCTTAGGCAGCTGTGGAATGAGGGTAACAACCTAGTTCTCCAAACGAAGAAGCAAAGGTCATGTGCCTACACTTCTCTATTTGGCCTTTGTTTGGAATAGATAGGTTTCTGCTTGGCCGTGTGTGTGTGTGTGTGTGTGTGTGTGTGTGTGTGTGTGTGTCTGTGTCTGTGTCTGTGTCTGTGTCTGTGTCTGTGTGTCTGTGTTTGTGTGTCTGTGTCTGTGTGTCTCTGTGTGTCTGTGTCTATGTGTCTGTCTGTGTGTGTCTGTCTGTCTGTCTATGTCTGTGTTTGTGTATGTTTCTGTTTCTGTGTGAGAGAGAGACAGACAGAAAGATAGACAGAAAATTTGAGTCCTCCATCTGAGAATTAATAATTTAATAAACAACTGATCCCAGTCAGTTACACTAGTTTAACCAACTGGGGTCAGATACTGCCTTTAAAAAATCCTCCATGGACCTTTTTATGGGCCAAGGAAAGAGTTCAGGGACATGACCAAGGGACATTGAAAGCCCAAGTAGTTTCCTGTCAGGCTGGTAATTTTGGAGATGCAGTGTGTTCTGCAAGTTGTTGTCTCGAGTCTAGATACAAAAACTTCTTTGTGCCATATATTTTATCATAGACTTTAAACTGTTCAACTGAAAACTTAAATTGATTAGGAATAACCAAGAATAATTATACTGAAACGGATCTCATGTCCTCTTTCTGTCTAGTTCGGATAGTTTCCAAAACATTCCTATCTCTTTTTCTCCTGTCAGGAGTGACAGTGGAACACATTCTTGATGAAATTGGTAACTGCCAGTTGCTGACAATTTTTTAAAAGTCAGACCAGAAAAGCATTGCAGGTAGTCTGAACCAGATGGCTCATGACTTCCAGTATGAGTTGGTTCTGGGCATGTTTATTTGGCTAGTTGTTCCTAATCTCTCTCTCTCCATTTCAGGGGCCTGTCAAGTTGAAATGGTAGTTATGCAAAAGGTGACACTGATTTCTCCCCCATCTGCTGCTGTCAGGAAGCCCAGGGGAGTCCCTGTGTCCCCCTTTGGCTCATTATTATTTCTGCACAGATGCAAATGGATTGTGGACATTCTTGTGTTGAGAGGCGCTGGGTGCCTTGAGCAGCATTCCTAACTTTGGCAGAGCACAAGGGGTTGGGCAGCTGCTGGATGCTGTTACACCATCTGGATGGCTTTCCATCTTCACAGACCCTGCAGGAACAGGAGGGGCTGTAAATCTTGACCGGCCATTTTCAAAGAGCCAACAAAAGAATTAACAAGCTGAGCTGCATTAGCATGGGATGAGGATGGCAGTTCAGCTTACACGCTTTTGATTTGAAGAGGATTGTGTGAATGAAGAAGCTAGGAAGGAGAACAAGGAAGAAAACTGCAGAGTTCTCTGCAGAAAAACAGAGAAAATTACCTTAGGGGAGCACAGTGCTGTGCTGAGCGATGGGAATCCCACTTTGGTGCATTTTTGCAGGACATTAAAAGCTGGAGTTGAGAACAGAAAGAAGCATCATGATGAGGTCATGGTTTATATATCTTTATTATTAATGAATGTTGTGAAACTCCTTAATCACAATAGTCATAGTCTGTCAAGATTCATATTTTATCTCTAGACTATGTCTCTTCTACCCAAGTTGCCACATCAGGCTTCCATATGCTCATGCGTGCGGCTGACCTGTGTAAAGTCCACTATTCCAGAGATCTGTTGTATGGCCAGTCCACAGCCTTGATACTATGTTCAGTTTTCACACTAGCATCTGTTTCAAGCCCACCCCACCCCCGTCCCTGGTATACATGGACATTGCCTGGAGTCAAATACCAATGAAAAGTAAGAACAATAAAAGGCTGAGTTAAAGTATTATGTTCCACATGGGCAGGCACAGGACAAAGCCTCAGTTGCATTAATTTTAAAGCCCATGTAGCCCCCTCAACCAATACACAACAAAGCTTAAAAATGGATTAAAGGTTTTCCCAAAAGAATACACACTTCATCCCAAATACTATGTGCCTCCTATGTGACTTTAACCTGATTTCAGCCCCGCCCCAAATCTGCTTGTATTCCAAACCTATTGATCCATTTTCACAGTGTAAACACACTCTCAATGAAGCTAAGCAAACTTCACAGTGTTTACTCTGGAGATCTACTTTTTGTATACCTTATTTTTAAAATTCTTCTTTCCTGTACTCTGTTATGTTAATAGGGTCTATAATTATCAACTGTCTTTTACATGGAAAGGATTGATTAGTACAATTAGTCAATGAGAGATAATTTTCATCACCAGATCCTATATAGTTTCTTTTCCTGACTTGATTAGTATGCTACCACTTGGTTACAGGGCAGATGCCACAAAATGTTGTTTGAGGACAAAATGCCTGCCTAAATATAGCAATCATTATGCATATATGTGCAATAATCTCTTGTGTATTTATATATGTAATTTAGAGGAGTTTTATGAGTTCATCAGTCATCTCCTACACTAATCAGGGAGAAAAAAGTTAGATACGATTAATAAAAACTAATTTGCATCTGCAATTAAAAATATGAGTTCAATTATCCCCTTTTTATCTATGGATCTTTTTCACCTAATGCTAGGATAGTGTGGAAGAATAATTACTTTGTAAAATCCAGTTGGATTTCCATGCAGACCTGGAAATTCAACCTCCAAAGAAGATTGTGTAAATAAGAAAAGGAGGTTCCAGAAGCACACTTGGACATGGTGCAGAACACTTCCATATTGCTCAATTTTATCATATTTTAAATAGGGAATGTATTGGGGGCAATGTATTCCAGCAATAGGGAATGTATTCCGGCAATTAAGATTGCCGGAAAAAATATCAACAACCTCCGATATGCAGATGATACCACTCTGATGACAGAAAGTGAGGAGGAATTAAAGAACCTTGTAATGAGGGTGAAAGAGGAGAGCGCAAAAAAAAAAAAAAAACGATCTGAAACTCAACATCAGAAAAACTAAGATCATGGCCACTGGTCCCATCACCTCCTGGGAAACAGAAGGGGAAGATATGGAGTGCTCACTGGAAGGACAGATCCTGAAGCTGAGGCTCCAATACTTTGGCCATCTCATGAGAAGAGAAGACTCCTTGGAAAAGACCTTGATGTTAGGAAAGTGTGACGGCAAGAGGAGAAGGGGACGACAGAGGATGAGATGGTTGGACAGTGTCATCGAAGCAACCAACATGAATTTGACACAACTACGGGAGGCAGTGGAAGATAGAAGGGCCTGGCATGCTCTGGTCCATGGGGTCACGAAGAGTCGGACATGACTAAATGACTAAACAACAACGACGTATTGGGGGTAGAGAAAAACTCCATCAGCAAAAGGAAACGAGGTGTGACCATGCAAGAATTATCAGTACAAGACAGGACCATGTCCATCATGGGCCAGAAAGGTGGATAAAGCAACTTACATTTTTTTGATAAAAATACATATTTGCTGAAATTCTGACCTTGAGTACAAGGTCCAACTCTGCTGTGGTTTTTAGTTCATCTTGTCATCTTGTCATCTTGCAAAGTTGAAACAATCAGAATGTATTTCCTAAAGTTCTTGTGATGAGTCCAATAAGGATTTTGATTAAAATTAAAACTTAAAATTAATGTTTCAAACAACATACCCTCTAATTTTCAGCCCTGCTGGGTAGGGTTCTGCCTTGCATATGCATGGCTTCGCCCCTGTGCACGTGTGCAACTCTGTCCCCCCCCCCCCCGCACACTGGGTTTCATCATGAACAGAACTAAACACAATCCCTGTGTGGAGGAGGAAGACAGCTGTGCGGAGGAAAGCGGAGTCGTGTGCGCATGCCCAACTTAGCAGGAACCTTGGTTTCAAACATAAAGTCATTTACTGTATACAATGCCAGGTGCTTGGGTACATTTTCCAGATTATTGTAAGATATTCAGGGAGATGTTCAAATTATATCAAACTCAGGATTCTGATAGGATACTCTCAATTAAAGATCAGACATTTATAGTTAGCAAACATGCAGGACACTTATTTTTAAACAAATTACAGTCTAACCATTTACACCTCCAAATATTTTTTTAAAAAATTAGCGAAGACACAATTTTCAGAAATAGAATAACTTTCAGAGAGTTAGAGTAACTTTAGAATTAAAATAGTTTTTCATGACTTATGGTATCATACTGAGAGAGAGAGAGAGAGAGAGAGAGAGAGAGAGAGAGAGAGAGAGAGAGAGAGAGAGAGAAATGTATGAGTACTGGGTGATTCAATTTGTATTCAAATATTTGCTGTGCAGATTAGGACTGACCTGCCCCGTGCTTTGAATTACATCTCAATGCTTTCTGATTAAATTTTGGTGAATTGTGGATGACAACCAGGTTTTCTTGTGCATTCTGCAACATCAAAACAATTACAGCCCAGCCACTGACACCAGCAAATGTTTCAACTACAACTCTTGTCAGCTTCACCCAGCATGGGCAATGAATGGCAAGAAACTGTGAGAGTTGTAGCCCAAACCATCAGGCAGGTCAAAGATTCCCTGTTGCTACTGTCTACATTTATACAGAAGAAAATTCCTGCAAACTTAATGATATGGTTAAAATTGCATTCTTAATTTTATGAAACAAATCACATTACTTGTCGTTAATTATTTTCAGAGATATAAGCAAACATCAGCAGCTCTGCATATGAGATGAAGCAGAACTGCATACGAATAAAGTATTTTCCCTGTCTTGTTTATTGGCAGTTGCAATACCTTGAAGTCAAAATTAATTAGCACAGCTCATTTTTTTACATCATGTGCTATGTGTGTTAAAAAACATGCAGGTTAAAAAGAAACATTAACTACTGAATGAGAAAATATTTTTAGATCCCTATAATTCAGTCACCACTATTGAGCACCATCTTCTAGGCCAATAGTTCCTAGTCTTTTTCAAGTTGTGACCCCCTTTTATAATAGCCAAGTATAAGACCCAAGGGTCTGTTTCTCATGCATACACATATACACTAGTTTTTATATCCCATTCTGAAAGGTCAAGGAAGGAATTATTAAACAAGGACCACAACAAATATAAGGTGACCCACAAACCCCCAGAAAATACTTTGTGAATGGTGATTGTGATCATGAGGTTGGGAAACACTGTTCTAAGCCAGACAGGACCTTTTGGCACTTAATTTAGGAAAGAAATTGAATTTCTAGAAGTTTTCTTTTTCTTTCATTTATTTTTGGATTTTAACTCCCTACTTTAACTCCCATGCGGAGTTTCAGGCAACTATCCCTCATTTTATCACAGTGAATATCTAATAACTCTGCCTCTGAACCTGCTGGCCAATGGTGGCTAGGAGATTGTGGTAAGTGTAAGCTGAAAACATAACTTTTCCAAGTTGTGAATACAGTATAATATATTTACTGACAATGGCTCATGAAAGTCAACATCATCTTTCTTTTTTTCTTTCCTCCATTTCCTGTGTCTCTAGCTTAGAAAATTATCACTTCTCCCAACTGGCATATAGACTTTAACAAACTACTATCTGTCATTTTATCATAGAAAATGTCTAACAACTGAGGTCATTGAACTTTTCAATTGTAAACAGATATTTATAGACACCTTTCTGCTGCAATGGATCAAACAACCTGTTTAGCTGATTCCCCCATTTAACAGAGAAAGCCATGATTCAATGAAACAAGCAGAATTTATATTGGCCTGTCTACCTAAATTAGGCTTGGGCAGAATGTATTTTTCAATGATATGTGATAGATCGGCAAATATTTGCCAATAATTTAAGAGTAGGAATAACTGACATCTCCCAACCCTCAATGCTCTAAATTATATTTCTAAAATGAAGAATGCTTAGGCTGTCCAGGAGTGGGTTTTGTGGGAAAAGATCATGAACTTATCTCAGTTCTGATTCTGAAAAAGAATTTCTGGGGTCACAATTCTTAACTCTATAGACCTATTCAGCAGTCAAAGGGGGGGGGGGGCTTAATTTGAAATTATGAGTAGGAAGTGAATTTTAGTGCTACACAGAGAAAGACATCATGAAAAGGAAAACTTCAGCTACACCTGGAGTCCCTCCCTATGATGGGGGATCCTGAAAAATCAGTGCATGCAGGCTCTATTGAGCTAGAGAGTATATGTGACTAAATTATGATTAGGCATCCATCAGTCTTGGGGGGCTATGGTAACATGCTCTGAATAGATGGAACAGCATCTAGTATCACAGAGAAGGCCAATTCGAGATTGACAATCCCTTCCACACTGAAGACAAATACAGTCTGTCCCCTGTCCAACTCCCTGATTTTGCTGCATTCATGACTGCTTCTTTGCCTCGGCCTGCTGGACAAGGGTCTCTTCAAATTGGGAGAGGCCGTGATGCAATGCCTGCCTCCAGGCTGAAAGCTCAAATATCAGGGTTTCCCATCTGTTGAGGTCCATTCCTAAGGCCTTCAGATCCTGCTTGCAGATATCCTTGTATCGCAGTTGTGGTCTCCCTCTGGGACACTTTCCTCCACTAATTTCTCCATACAGGAGATCTTTTGGAATCTGACGATCAGCCATTCTCACAACATGCCCAGATACTAGATGTCACTGTTTCAGTAATGTATACATGCTAAAAATTCCAGCTCATTCTAGGACTACTCTATTTGGAACTTTGTCCTGCCAGGTGATACAAAAAATGCATCAGAGACAACACATGTGGAACATGTTCAGCTTCCTCTCCTGCCATGCACAAAGGGTCCAGGACTCACTGCAGTACAGGAGTGCACTCAGGACACAGGCTCTAAGGACCTGGATCATGGTATACGTCATCAGCTTCTTATTGAGCCATACTCTCTTTGTGAGTCTACAGAACATGGTAGGTGCTTTGCCAATGCGTTTATCCAGCTCGACATCTAGGAAGAGAGTGTCAGAGATTGTTGAGCCAAGGTACACAAAGTCATGAACGACCTCCAATTCTTGTGTGGAGATGGTAATAGAGGGAGGCGAGTCCACGCCCTGGCCCATGACTTGTGTTTTCTTCAGGCTGATTGTTAATCCAAAGTCTTGGCAGGCCTTGCTAAAATGATTCATGAGTTGTTGGAAGTGTTCAGCAGAATGGGCAACAACAGCTGCATCATCGGCAAAGAGGAAGTCTCGCATGCATTTCAGTTGGATGTTGGTCTTTACTCTCAGTCTAGAGAAATTAAAGAGCTTTCCATCTGATCTAGTCCGGAGATAGACACCTGTTGCTGTTCCAAAGCTGTGCTTCACCTTGACTGCAAAAAATGCCGTCCCTGCTAACCAAATAAGGCCTAGATGCCTTTGTAAGATGATGAAGGCCACAAAGAGTGGCTGTGGTTGTTCCCTACATTTCTCCTGCAACTGTCTGAGGGAAAATACCATGTCAGTGGTGGATCTATTAGCTCAAAATCCACACTGTGATTCTGGATAGACTCTGTCCTCAAGCACCTGGAGTCTCCTCAGCACAACACGGGCAAGGAGCTTCCCTACAACGCTGAGAAGAGAGATGCCATGGTGGTTATTGCAGTTCCCCCCTGTCTCCTTTGTTCTTATACAATGTGACGATGTTTGCATTCTTCATGTCCTGTAGTACTCCACCTTCCCTCCAGCAAAAACAAACAAAAAAAATTCATACAGCTCAGTGGTGATGATGTCTTTACAGCACTTCAGCAGGGAAGTTATTCTTTCCAGGTGCCTTGCCGGAGGAGAGGGAAGCCACTGGTAATGGTGCGGCTAAAAAATATTGTAAATAAATAAATAAATAATCCAAGGCCACTTTTATTTCTGCTAAAGTTGGTTCGCTCTCCAACTCTTCCATGACAGGCAGGCACTCAATGTTATTTACCGTAATGCCTCTTTGGTTACTACATGCTCTCTAGAATATAGCTCAGAGTATTGCTGCACCTAGTGTTCCATCTGCTTTGCTCGGTCCTGGATGATCACACCTGTAGCAAACTTCAAAGGAGCAGATTTTTTCTGTATTGGACCTAAAGCCTGGATGATACTGTCATACATTCCCTTGATGTTACCTGTGTCTGCTGCTATCTGTATCTGAGAGCAGAGCTGAAACCAGTAATCATTAGATCATCTCCTGACTTTGCTACTAGCAACTTGAAGAGCCTGCAAGTTGTACACACTAGGACAGGCTTTGTGTGCTGCTAGAGCTCTCCTCTTTTCCTCGATGGCTGGCATCAACTCCTCCGAATGGGTTTTGAACCATTCTACCGTCTTTTTGGTCTTTTTGCCAAATGTGGAGAAGGAGGTGTTATAAACAGTGTTCTTGAAATGTTCCCATTGTTCAGGTGCATTTGCATCAGCCGGGCCTGGAAGGCTTTCCTCAAGTACTTGGGCAAGTTTCTCCACTTTTGTTTGATCGCGACTCAGTCTTGCTGATATTAATACATGGTCTTCCTTCCTTTTTCATGTGATACAATCTCTTTGTTCATAGTTTTACTCTACTACACACCAGGGAGTGATCAGTGTCGCAATCAGCAGCCTGATAACTGATTGTAATAGTAGGAAGGCTAGAGCGTCTAGTGAGGATAAAATCAGGCTGATGTGAATGCTTCAATCTGGGATGTCTCCAGGAAACTCTGTGTTGAAGCTTCGTATTAAAGAACGTGTTGCTGACGCAAAGTATGGCAATCTCCTCTGAAGCCCCTATCCCCTCAGGTCTTCACGAGGTTCTCACCCTTCTTCTTTCTTCACTGCCACCAGGTATTACTGCTTTAATACCATTTAAACATGGATACATGTGTGTTTTTAAAACTTAAAAGTTTATTAGATCAGGGAAGTTAATATATGATTAATATTCAATAGGTAAATCACAGGTTGCTAATCACTTATATTTGAATCAATTCTAATTTAACTATTTCATTCATCATTCTCACAGATCTCTAACTCGCTCTTAGTTCACTTTTAAATTTCACACTGTCTCTCACTACCAGAAACTCTCTCATACTCCATACACCAGCCTTTATATCCAGCCCCCTCCCCCCTTGGCTCCACCTTCCGTCCTCTCATTGGCTCCTACTCCACTGTTCTGCTGTGACGGACAGCTGAGGGCAGGGCTGTTTGCTACACAAAGACCATAATAACAGCAAAACTCCAGCAAGTGTTGGCTAATTTTGTTCATCTTCTCAATGCCAAAACAGCTTAGACAAGTGGGCCAAGAATTGTGATCAGCACCAACTCTAGCGTTAAAGTTTCAGAGAATGAACAGTGGCTCTCTCTCAGGAATTTTTTTTTTGATAGCAGCTGCCAAATCGTCGTAGAATTTGTCTTTGACTTCTGTTGTAGATGACAATGTTGATGCATATGCACTAATGAGGGTGACCAGTCCCACTGATGAGTGGAGCTCAAGAGACAGGATTCTTTCACTCCCCACAGGATCTCAGCAGATCTCAATGGATCTCAGCAGATTATTTCTGACCCAAAGCCAACACCGTATTCCCTGGTCTCATTCAATGGTTTTCCTGCTATAAGAATAAGAATTTTTTTCTTTGACAGATCCTAAGCCTGGCACTCTGATCTCTTGCAGGGCAACAATGTCCATCTTCAGCTTACTCAGATCCATGTCGATGACAGCTGTCTTGTGCATGTCGTCTATTTCCTGCAGGTCATCAGAAAAACCAGGGGTCACTGTCTGAACATTCCAGGTGCCCAACTTAAGGGCATAAGTTTTCTTATGATTGTGGCATGGTGCAGGGTTATCAATCTGCTTGTCGGCTTTTATCCTAAACCCCATGCACCCCACAGTTAAATATAGTTACGAATAACAAAGAAGCATTCAAATATCCTAAAGTTTAGAAAGTTAGTTAAAAGTTATAGTTATAGTGGCAAAGAGACATTTAATTACCATGACCATTGCCATTTCAAAAGGTAAACCCATTCTTACTGAAGTCTCTCTAATTTTTCACAGCACCTGTTATCGTCTTTACAACAGGCTTGTCGAACCTGCGGCCCGTGGGCCGCATGCGGCCCAGGTCGGCTCGTAATGCAGCCCAGTACAATTTTTTATTTTTAAAGAAATTCCAAAGTTTCAAGTTACACTACTGGTGCTTGCGGCTGTAATGTGACCGGGGCACATCACTATGGTAGGGGGGAGAAAGGAAAGGAAGGAGCAGGAGGGGAGGGGAGAGGGGGGCTGTGTGACTGCATTGCGCCATCCCTGTCAATAGGTGGACCCCCTCCCGGCCCCATAAAGCCACCAGAGTCGAAGCTGGCAGCCTCTGCTGTCTGAGATCACAGCTGCTGGTAAGCGCGCTTTGAGCAGGGCTGCAGAGAACGGCTAGGGCTGCCCCCCCATGCGTCCCAAACCAAATTTATGTGTGGCCCAAACCAAATTTTCATCTTCTAATGTGGCCCAGGGAAGGTGAAAGGTTGGACACCCTTGCTTTACAAGAAAGTGACAACAGCCAGGCATTTGTACAGTGGCAAGATTGCCAGCTACCTTTCCCTGCTGTCTGTAGTATGATTGTGCTCACACAAGCCATTCTGAAGGAGAATCAGAAGAGGGTCTAGAGGAAGAACCAGAAAGTGCTTATGGTTATTGTAGTGAAACTGAGAAGTTCTGTCCACTGGCCCTGGAGGTGGGAACAAGAACAGAGGTACTGTTCCATAGTATTAAGGAGCTCTGGGAATTCCTGTTTTCTAAAGTGTTAAGAAAATGACTGACTGGTTCCTTTTTCCAGACTTTGTTTGCAGCTTAAAGTCTTGCAAATCAGTTACAGCACTGAAACCAATTCACTGAGCTGGTTACACAGGTGATGCCCATGGATATCCTGGCTTTGATATTCTGGGAGTTTGGGTTTAAAAAAGAGTAACTTTTCCCATTTCAGGGCTGCACACCTCTCAAATCCAACGTACCAGGATATATTGGAAACATAGGGTGATTGTTTTTGATTTGTTTGTTTGGTGGTCAGTAAAATGACCCTAGGTATAATCCTCCCTACCATGATGCTCTCACTGCAGTGGAAAGTGCAGAACAAAGTACTGCTTATCAGGTCTCTGATACAGTATCTGTTACAGGAATGAATTGGTTAATGTACCTCATTTCCATAGTCTTTTTTTTTTAAAAAAGGCATGACATTGAGAAATATATCCAGCCACACATTTGTTGGCCAGGACAGATCCTTTAGTGT
Source organism: Pogona vitticeps (assembly GCF_051106095.1). Classification (NCBI taxonomy): domain Eukaryota; kingdom Metazoa; phylum Chordata; class Lepidosauria; order Squamata; family Agamidae; genus Pogona; species Pogona vitticeps. Next base: position 193,794,377 of record NC_135785.1, on the reverse strand, counting down.
GTTTCTCTAGAGCTAGATGTGTACATGTGACAGGAAAGATAAACGAATAAAATACAGCCTTTCAGTATTTTTGAATTTCAGGCCAAATAAGCACTTTCCAACTGTCTTAGTCTGGGGCATTAAAGATTAATATATCTAATATAATTTGCTTATATGCAAGCTATTTTTCAACAAGCAAACAAAACTGCATCACTGGATTTATCTTAGATATATAGCAAGGTTACTGCAGTCATGTGAAACATCATTGCCTCAGAATGGAATTGAGGGAGCAGGGTAGGCATTGCTTAACAGAATAGAAATGTGTTCCGCAGGTCTACCTGGTGGCCACAACTTATATTTTACCATATCAAAATGGCTCTGTGTAGGCAGAGCTATTAATCTTGTTGGATTATAAATGGACCATGGATTTGATGCTGAGACAGATTAGTGATGACTGAAAAAGAAAAGAATGGGTTTAAATTTTGCATCACTATACTCACTTCTGTGATTCTGTTGGTGGTCCTACTTTGCATTTCACTCTATCTGCAAATGTAAAAATATTCTTTGATTATTGGTATGCTGTGTTCTGATTGCTTAGAAGAATTCTAAAAACAAAATTATTTTTTTAAGTGTGAAAATGTTACGAAGTGCTGAACATGCAATATACTAACAATGTTTCCTAAGGGGCTGGAGGGGAATATATACAGCTCTCCAGATGTTGGTGGACTGCACTTCTCATCAGCATGGGCAATGGTGAAGGATGGTGAGAGATGGTCAGATTTTTGAGTGCTACACTTTCCCCACTCCTGTTCTGAAATAACTCAATACTATTACCTCAGCATTGCACATGGATGTTGAGGGTGAGATAATATTTACTCTCCTAAGGCCACTTATAAGGGACATGGTGACACTGCGGGTTAAACCACAGTGTAAGGCCTCTAGATCTTGAGCTGTAGAATCCACCTACCAGTTTGAAAGCATGCAAATGCAGAGTAGATAAACAGGGACCACCTGGGGGGGGGGAAGGTAACAGCGTTCCGTGTCTAAGTCGCACTGGCCATATGACCATGGAAACTCTCTTCAGACAAACGCTGGCTCCATGGCTTGGAAACGGGGATGAGCACCACAACTGGACAAAAATTGAACACGAGTTTCCCAAACCACCAATGGTGGGGCCACCCACCCTCAGGACCTCCGTCTTGTCCTGGTTCAGCCTCAGTCCATTCTCCTACATCCATCGCAGTATAGCCTCCAGGCAGCGCACAAGAGACTACAAATTGCTAGTTACTTAGGATTAATTCTTTTCCCCTACAAAACTGTAACTTGGGCATAACCTGACTCCTTTTGTGAAGTGTCGATTTTAACTTTCAGGTTACTGTTACAGTTACAGAAATGTGACCTTGTGAAATGATGGGGCAAGAATGCCTTGTGATTCAAGTAAGGACTCATGCTCAGCCTTTTGCTTCTGCTGCATACTCTGATGTGTTGTAGAAAAATAATGAGGAGAAAGGAGGATTTTTAGTACTACTAGAGTTACATTTTAAAAACATTTAAAAAGCATAATTCTAAAAAAAAATTTAAAAAATCTAAGTGCAATAGTAACAAACAACTTTTTTGTATTTTTGAAGCTGCAAGTGTAATTAATTACTTTCTAAATATAACTTCCCAAGCTATTAGCCTTTGGTGCTCAGAGTGCATAAAAAACCCGGCTTGAGTTCCCAGGGACAGAGGAAATTTTCTAAAGATCAATCATCACTGATGTATATTTTGCCAGAGCTGGCTATAAATAAAAATCAGGGAGCCAGAATCATAGGTTGCTGACCTGCTGAGGGAGGCTGACGGGGCAAAATGTCTCTGTTGGTCCTTCTTGATATCTCAGCTGCCTTTGATACCGTCAACCACGGTATCCTCCTGGGGAGGCTCTCTGAGTTGGGAATCGGTGGTCTGGTGCTTGCCTGGCTCTGATCCTTCCTGGAGGACTATCCTCAGAGAATACAGCTTGGGGAGAGTGTTTTGGCCCTGTAAAGTCTCAATTGTGTGGTTCCGCAGGGCTTGATTATCTCCCCAATGCTGTTTAATATCTACATGAGGCCGCTGGGCAGGGTCATCCGGGGGTATGGGGCTTCATGTCATCAGTACACTGATGACACCCTGCTCTACATTTCCTTTTCCCCAACAAGAGTGGTACATATCTCTTTGTGTCTTAAATCACAGGGCCTAGAATCTCCTGCAAAGTATCTCCACACCCCACTTTCTTTTCTGGAAGAAAAATCACAGACTGGTTACTTCTGCTCGCAAATACTAGCATATATTTATATTTAAATTCTGTCTCTTTCCATCATGGACTAGCTAAACTGTCCCTACTGTGTTCTTGCTGCCATCCTACCCATTCTGAAAACTCCAGATGACCTTTCCACTATTGGAAATACAGTCATCTTCTCTGACCTATGGGGGTGGGGTGGGAAGGTTGTTTTTTGTTTTTGCCTTCCTTTTCAGCCAGATGCAAAGATTTTCTGTTCTCCTTTAAAAAAATTGGATGACCTCTCTACTTTCTCTCTTTGCACGAACCTAATGTGAGTATAGTCCCACAGTTCTTTCTTCATTGCTTCCGAGCGCCCCTCTTTTTTATCAGTGCAATTTGACAAGAGGCCTCTTTTCCTGCTGTCAAATAAATCGGATTGCTGTGTCTTTATGGTTTTTCACACTCTGGAGTTACAACTTTCATTAGTGCATGACTGGAGCTTATGGAAGATGACTTGACAAGTTGGTTCCCTTGTGTCTTCAACTGTCCTATTATCTCTTATTAATTTTTCTATAAGGCCTCATACTTGCAATGTTCAGCAAGACTGCTGAATGGCGGTTATAAAATTTTCAGCTGCTTCCCTTCATTACCAGCACATCCTATTAAAGGTTGCCCTTAAATCTGACCTATATAATATGATGTCTCCCTGCAATACAGCCATCTAAAGCTCTCCCCCACCATGCTGCGTGTAATTGCACTGTTTCATTTTAGAGGCAAGTGCCATGTCAAATATGATCAGCTGTTATCAATGGAGGCGGCTGTTAGCACATTGTGTACTGGTACTGTGACTTACAATACTGGGGGTGACGGGAGTGGTGGTTTGAAATCTTTCATTTCTTTTGATAGTTTCAGGTACATCCTGTGTGAGTAATCTGATCTTAGTCCACAGCTCCTACACTGCCCATAGAACAAAAACTCTTGCCACTCGGAAATTCTCACACTGATGGACAGCTCTGAGCATGTAACAAAAAAGTGGACATTGGAAAAGAATGTCTACAGAAATGCATGTATTTCAGGCGTATGGGGATGCACACAAGCAATGTGTACTATTTTACAATAAATTCTGGCATATATATCTAAGTCAAGACAGGATGTGCAATTTTAAAACCTTGTGATTCTGCTCTTTAAATAACATACATGATTATTTACCATCAGCTTTCTGTAGCTTTCCTGTACATCTGGCCAGAAGCAGTCAATGGTTGTGCTTTGGTCTTAGCAGTATCTCATCAATTTAACCATTTGCAAAGTCCTTTGGGATTTAAGTAACTTTACATCTGATGTTTTGTACCAATAAAAAAGAAGCCTTTTTAAAAAAAAGTCCTACAGTTTGAAATATACTCTGATTTGCTTCAGTTTGAACAAAGGAGAGCATATAAATCCAACATAGTGAATTGTTTCACTTCTATGGGATGTAATACATGAAAATTACATTACTTGACTCTATAGTTCTGCAGTCACTAAAAACCATTTTTAATTTTTTCAGAACTGCAAAACCATAACTGTGATAGTGGTTTATACCTTGGCTGTCATGAGAAAGTACCCTTGTGTGTACACAATCCTGCTCACACGTGTTTTCCCCAAACACCATGGACACCTAGCCAACCTAGGCTAATTATTGGAAGTATGAATGTGCTGGCAGCAGTGGTCCCTGGCCTGGAACCAGCAAGTCCAATGAGCACCAGTCCTACAAGGAAGTCCAAAACTCAGCAGCAATTCTGATAGTGTATATGGTGTGGACTCTAAACGGCCAAGACTGGACTTAGTATCACACTGTTCCCTATCACGTTCTGAAAAGTCAAATTGTCCATTCCACCCATTATCTTATGATTTCTGTCAACCTTGAAGACTTTAAGAGAAATTAATGCACTAATAGACACCATTCTTTCTCACCTACATGTAGCATCCTTCATGAACATACTGTATGCTTTAACTATTATGGGGCATAATTCATATCCCACATATGTATGAAAATTCTATTGATTTTAATAAGGCTTAGTAGCAATTTATTTTCTTTTTCAGCAATGTAATGATAGTTTATATGCAACCAGGATCAAAATATAACATTCTGCTAACAAAAATACATTGACCACGGTCCCATTGAATCTATATGTTGATGGAAGACATCCATCAGAGATTTTCAGAGCTGGCAGATCTCCCCTCCCCACGCAGTTCCTGAATGCTTTCAATATCTTCTCTTATGTGGATGAGAACAGGGTTTTGAATGCTGCGGCCAACTGGAAGGGGAAGAAGAGAATGGAAGAGTTTTGTTCTGGGTGTACTGGCACTGCATGAGAAAGGAGGAAATTGCCACTTTGAAACCCACTGATGGACTCTTTCAGTGCAAGGACCCAATAAGCCCTGGAAGGAATGATTTCCCTTCCGTGAGCCCCACCAGTTCCTGCTTGTTCGGTGGGCACCTTTCCCTCATCCTTTCTTCTACAAACTCTGGACAAGAAGATTTATTTTGAATCTGGATTTATTTTAATATAAAGAGAGTTAACAAGCAATGGATTCAAAGAACACTTCAAGTCCTCTGACCTAGTTGAAGGCACTGGTCAGCTACCTGACTCTTAGGTCTCTGGTCCCCTTCACTGGGAGATTCCTCAACAACCCCAGTTCTCATCACTGGAGAAGTGGAGAGGCTTTATTGATATCAAACCCCTTTTAGCAATGAGGTTCACTATGCCCACAATGAGGGCAATAATATGGAGAGTGTCTCCCTGGAGGTCTCTGTTACATACAGCACTGATGTTACCTGTCTGTCATGGGTTTGGAGGGAAAGTTCCATCCTATGGGGAGTGGAAGGCGGGACATCAGGAGGAGGGGCTGTACTGTATAAATGTGAAGCCTGTGTGGTGAAGAGGAGATGCTGAGAGATGCTGAGAGACACTGGGATGTGACGAAGCAGCAGCTGGGAAGAAGAAGCTGTTGTGGGAGTCTGTGTGTCAGACAGGGTACTTCTGTGTGTCAGAGTACCAACCTGATAGGTTCAGGTGTCTGTTGGTTAGCCAGAACTGATAGGTTCAGGGTCTGTGCTTCCAGTTAAGGGTTCTGTGTGAACCAAACTGTATGCATGTATGAATGAGAATAAGCCACGTTACTTTATCCTATTCACCTGATTGTTTATTTTTCCCTGTGTGTATTTAAAATAAACCTTATTCTTTTTATTGTTTAAAAATCCATCCCTGGTCTGTGTGACTTCTTAAAGGGAATGGTTGGTGGCAGCTTAGTGTAACTGTGTGACATATCCCAGTAGGTCTGGGTTTGTCACATTGATTGGTGTCCAGCGTGTGGGATACGACTGGTCCAGTTGTCCAGCGGTCCAGCAAAGCCTTGGCAAGTGTGCCCAGAGCAAGGGGGGTCTAGTCAGGGACAGTCTGAGGCGCGTAGGTAATCTTCTAGGTGTACCTCACGGGGAGGTGCGCTAGTAGAAGAACGTGCCAACTGGGGAGACTTAGATTAAGGTGCTCTGAGGCAGCCTAGTTTTGGCGGGAAAAAGCTGAGGCAAAACTGCGTAGTAACAGTGAGCTAGCTTGCCAGCTGAGAGGCCCAGCAGAGGGGGGTAGGCTCTGACTCGATACTGTTGCAAGTTAGTGCTGAAGAACAGCAGCAATCTCTAGGGAGAGCTGGTTCTGAGGCAAGAAGGAAAAAAGTGGTCGTTTTATTTTGAGGCTTGACTTTTAAAGCAGCCTGTTCTGAGGGGGGATTATGCCCTTGACTCGAAGCCAGATGGCCGAAATGAGTGAAGTGAAAGACCCCCAGATTGACCAAGGTTCTGAGGATGAATTTGGCTCAGTGCAGGGTGACAGCACAGTAGAGCAGAACCCAGAACTTAGAAAATTGCTCATAGCCCAACAGCATGAACTGAGGATGAGGCAATTTGAAATGGAGGAAAGGGAAAGAGAAGAAAGGGAAAGGGAGAAACAGCGGCAATTTGAATTAGAGAGAGAGAGATTGGAAAGAGAAGAAAGATTAGAGAGAGAGAAAATTGCTCTGGAAAAAGAAAGGATGGCGTATGAGTTAAGAAAATTGGAAATGATGAACCAGAACAATAATAACAATAGGGATTCTGAGGGAGGCCAATTGTCTAAGGCTGACCTGAAGAAATTCCCTGTGTACCACAAGGGAGATTGTCCTGAGGTGTTCTTTTCCTTAGTGGAAAGAGCGTTTGTGGACTTCTCAGTGAGGGAAACTGAGAAGATGACCATCATGCGATCTTTAATCAGTGGTAGCCTGGCTGAGGTTTATGCCGAGATGCCTGAGGAACTGATGAAAGATTTTGCAGAGTTTAAAAAACTGGTGTTTGCCAGACATGGGATAAATGCAGAGCAGCTGAGACAAAGATTCAGGTCCCTCACCAAGAAACCAGAACAAACTTTTACCCAAGTGGGGGCCCAATTGGTGAGGCTGCTTGAGAAATGGCTATCGCAGGAGGGAACAGAGACCTATGAGCAGCTTAAAGACTTGATAGCACTGGAACAGTTCTATTCAGTCCTGCATGGGGAATTGAAATTCCAGGTGAGGGAAAGGAAACCGAAATCTGTGGCAGCAGCCGCAGAGATCGCAGATTTTATTTCCCAAATAAGAAAGCCCTTGGGTGAGGGGAAATCTGTAGGTAAACCCAAAGAAACCTACAGCAAGTACTCTCAGGGACCAGGGAAAAGCCAGCAAGGGGGAGGGGCCCATGGTGAAGGGAAGCCCTCAGACATGAAACTAAGACCTCAGATTTTGGAGGGAAAACAAAAACAAGATGAGAGAGAATCAAAATACACCAGAAAATGCTATTTCTGTCAGGGAAAGGGTCATCTAATCTCAGAGTGTGAGAAATTAAAGCAGCTAAAAGGAATGGTGCCTCAGAATTCTAGTGGGACCAAGCCAAAAGCTGTGTTCTGTGTCCAGAAAGAGCAAGGCTCAGTGTCACAGAGGGAGCCTGTTGCCATGGCTACTCAGTCTGGAACAGCTACCGCTGCTGAACAGGCTGAGGAAAATGGTCCTCTTGTGGAGGTAAAGCGCTGCTTGCTGATAAAAACAGATTCTCAGTTGTTTGAGACAGCAGGGGTGGACGTAGGAATACTTGACCGTCAGTATAGGGGGCTGCGGGACACTTGTTCCCAGGTAACCCTGTGCCATCCAGATATTATTCCTAGGGAGTTTATAATCCCAAATGAGAGCATGAAGGTGGCAGGGATTGAGGGGCAGGTAATCTCTCTGCCAGTAGCAGAGGTACCTGTCAACTTTCAAGGCTGGAGGGGAGTTTGGAGGCTAGCGATTTCATCGACTCTGCCAGCAGCCGTGCTCGTGGGAAATGACCTGGCTGAACATGTGAAACGGGTGCTAGTGATTACACGCTCACAAGCCACCACAGGGACAGTTCAGGGGGGTAATGTTGAGCCAGAGACGGAAGCCGAGGGGAGTTCAGAAGCTGTGGTGGAAACCTTAACCACAGACAGCAGATTTGGACAGGAGCAAAAGGCAGACGCCACTCTCCAAAAGTGTTTTGAACAGGTGACTGACGCCCAGCTAACACCTGAAACCCCAGTGAGATTTCTGGAGGAAAAGGGGATTTTATATAGAGAGACCCTGAGGAATATCTCAAAAGGGGGAGATGGGATCAGAAGTCAGCTGGTGGTACCTGAAAAGTATCGCCCCATGATCTTAAAAAGGGGTCACTCTGACATGTCTGCTGCACACTTAGGGGTGAAAGGGCCCCTTGATTTGATCAAACAAAATTGGGAGCAGATCACCCAGGATGACCCACAAGACGTTGTGACATACATAGACACCTTGATGAATGACCTAAGGAGAAATCTAGAGCTGGCAGCAGAAAACCTGCAAGCTCAGAAGGTCAGACAGAAAACATGGTATGACCACAAAGCTAGAGAGAGGCACTTTGACCCAGGGGAGGAAGTGCTTTGGCTTAGGCCCTGCAGAGAGAACAAACTGCAGCTCAAATGGGCAGGACCATATAGGGTCATTTCCAAGATGTCAGACCTGAACTACCTAATAGAGCAGGAGGAGAACCAAGCAAGGAGGGTGGTTCATGTGAATGCCCTAAAACCCTACTACAGAGGGGAACAGAGGGTTTTATTCGCGATAAAAGCAGCTGAGAGTGAGGAAGCGGAATTACCCTTCTGGGAGGGTAGAGGGGAAGTAAAATACAACCCAGAGGAGGTAAAGATCAGTCCTGCACTCACCCAAGACCAGCAGCAAGAACTAAAAATGCTGCTTAGTAAATATCAACAGGTGTTTTCCAACAAGCCGGGGATAGTGAAGGGAGTGATGCATCGGATCCACACAGGGGATGCACCCCCGCAGGCAGTATCCCCATACCGAGTAACGGGACCCTATAGGGACAAGGTGCGGAAGGAGCTGGACGAAATGCTGAGGGAGAACATAATCGTCCCCTCTTCTAGTCCTTGGTCCTCTCCGATAGTCCTTGTGGACAAGCCTGATGGGAGCATTAGGTTTTGTGTCGATTACAGGAAATTAAACCGTGTAACCACTCCTGATGCCTACCCAATGCCCAGGCTAGACAACCTGATTGAAACCATAGGGGGTTGTCGGTTCATCTCATCATTGGACCTGGTAAAGGGATATTGGCAATTAAGAATTGATCCCAGGGATCAAGAAAAGACTGCCTTTTGCAGCCCTTTTGGTCTCTATGAGTTTCGAGTCCTGAGCTTTGGTCTCAGAAATGCACCAGCCACATTCCAGAGGCTGATGGACCAGACCTTGGCAGGGCTCAGTGACTTTACAGTGGCCTACATTGACGACATAGGGATCTTCAGTAACACCTGGGAAGATCACCTGATACACCTGGAGTTAGTGCTGCAGAGGTTAAGTGCAGCAGGGCTAACAGTAAAGGCCAGCAAGTGTCAGCTGGGTAGCCCAGAAATAAAATACTTGGGTCACATGGTAGGGGGAGGAATGATAAAACCCCTAGAGGCCAAAATAGAAGCTGTTCGTGATTGGCCCAGACCCAACACCAAGAAAAAGGTCAAATCATTTCTTGGGTTGGTGGGCTACTACAGAAAGTTCATCCCGAGGTTTAGCGAGATTGCGGCTCCGCTGACCGATCTGACGAGGAAGAAGGCTGATGACCGCATCCCGTGGACCAGCGACTGTGAGGCGGCGTTCCAGAGGTTGAAGGAGGCGTTAATCAACTATCCAGTCCTGCGGGCTCCAGACTTCGACCGGGAGTTCATCATCTACACAGATGCGTCTAACAGCGGCGTAGGAGCAGTTCTGTGCCAGGAGGATGAGAATGGTGACCAGCATCCAGTGTCCTACCTGAGTAGGAAACTTCAAAAAGGTGAGAGACATTTGGCAACCGTGGAGAAGGAGTGTTTGGCCATAGTCTACGCGATCCAGAAGGCCAAGCCTTACATCTGGGGAAGACATTTTGTTCTGTGTACTGACCATTCACCATTGCAATGGTTAAAGACAATGAAAACCCACAATAGCAAACTTATGAGGTGGGCTTTAAACCTACAGGACTATGACTTTGAAGTGAAAGTGGTCAGAGGGTCAGTGAACTGTGTTGCTGACGCCTTATCAAGAAGACCTGAAGAATGAAGACGGCGAAAGAACATGGACTATGTGTATATATTGTGAACAAAAAGTTAAATGTACCTGGTTTTGAATTGGTTTGTATGAATAAAGGTAAATTGATGTAATGTATATGGTAAATGTTTAAATGCCTAATTGCTATGGTTAACTTAGAATGTAAGTATAAGTAAGTATAATATGGAATGTATAACTGTTGTTGTGTGTTTTATTCAGGTTGTTTTTTGGTGAAAAGCACGTTAGCTTTCCCCCTACAAAACAACTTATAAAGAGGGGAGGTGTTACATACAGCACTGATGTTACCTGTCTGTCATGGGTTTGGAGGGAAAGTTCCATCCTATGGGGAGTGGAAGGCGGGACATCAGGAGGAGGGGCTGTACTGTATAAATGTGAAGCCTGTGTGGTGAAGAGGAGATGCTGAGAGATGCTGAGAGACACTGGGATGTGACGAAGCAGCAGCTGGGAAGAAGAAGCTGTTGTGGGAGTCTGTGTGTCAGACAGGGTACTTCTGTGTGTCAGAGTACCAACCTGATAGGTTCAGGTGTCTGTTGGTTAGCCAGAACTGATAGGTTCAGGGTCTGTGCTTCCAGTTAAGGGTTCTGTGTGAACCAAACTGTGTGCATGTATGAATGAGAATAAGCCACGTTACTTTATCCTATTCACCTGATTGTTTATTTTTCCCTGTGTGTATTTAAAATAAACCTTATTCTTTTTATTGTTTAAAAATCCATCCCTGGTCTGTGTGACTTCTTAAAGGGAATGGTTGGTGGCAGCTTAGTGAAACTGTGTGACATATCCCAGTAGGTCTGGGTTTGTCACAGTCTCTAGCTCCCTGGTCCAACAGCCCAGTTCCCTCCCTCTCTTCCTGGTGCTGGTGATCTCTTTGGTGTTCCTTTGTCCACCATCATTGGAGCTGGGTGGCCATCATTGCTCCAGGATTGGGCACTGTTTTCCTCTGCTGCTCCAGTGCTGAATACTCTCCCTCCAGTAGGATGGCTTATATGGGAGTTGGGGGTGTTTGTATTTTTCTCCTTCTACTTCAGGGACCCTCATCTGTGCCAGGACTCTTCTCCAGGGTCTTCCTTATAGATATAGTCCCATTCTCCAGAGAGTTCTCAGTTCTTCCTCTGGGGACACCTCAGCAGTATATGCCTCTGAGAGGTCTCCCTGAGCATCTCCCTAGGCCCCTTTGCTTCTCCATTTTCCCATTCGAGAAAGAACTTGCTTCCTCAATCTCTTCAGGCTGGCCTGTAAAAGTTTATTATAGCCACTGGCCATTAAAACCATGAACATGTACATATACATTAAAATACACAATAAAATGACATAATAGTAAGGTTGTACATCTGATAAGCTATGTAGACTGTAATCAGCTTTATATACTATACCGTATCTCTAGTATTTCCTATTCTATCCTTATTATTTAGCCAGTTATCCCTTAATCTTCAGGCTGGCATCTCTGTTTTCAACAGGTTTTCTTTGCTGAGGTTTCTCTTCTTCCTCATGTCAGTGTTGCCTTCATTTCCCCCTATGCCAGGGGCAAACAACCTTCCTCCTCTACTCCATTTTCCCTGCTTCTGGGTTTCCACCACCACCTCCACAGGCAGGGACTCGATCGGAGACCCAGTTTCCCAGAAGTGGGGCTTCTCTTCCTTGCCCGAGTCTACCTATACATCCACCAGATCTCCCAAGCCCTCAGTATTCCCCTCAGATAGTTTGGTCCATGCTCTGGGCCCTGGGCAGGAAGGCAATGGCCTGCTGACAGAGACATCCTCACCACTGTCCCCTCCCCACCTTCAATGTAATTTTGTATTCCTTTAAAATTGAAAAGGAAAATCTTCTATATAAAGGTAGGAGACAGGTTAATAAGATAGAACTAGAGGCAAAAAAAGAAGACGAAACAGACACAATCTGGGAAGACTCAGAGGATTCTGGTTGAAATAACTTCCTTCAAACCAGTATTGTTTTGTGGTTTGGATTTGTGGATTTTTCAGTTCGGATATCAGAAAATGGTGCCTTAAGGAACCAAGAAGTTCCCCTGAAGCTGGGACAGCAAAGAAGAAGTGACTCAATAATTAATAAGTCAAGGTATCTTCAAATCACAGAAGGAAGAATGCCAAATGCCAAGGCCAAAATCCTGCAGCAAATCAGCATGCGTCTAAGTGTATGTGTGTAACAGAATGTTTCTGGTGGCTGGTCATGCTATTGGTTGCACAATGTGAGGACAACTTGGAATGGAACAAAAGCATATACCACAGAGAAGATCGTCCTCACATTTAGTCTGAGTCATTTTCCATGTAATTTAAACTCATGGATTCAGATCCTATGTTCTAGAAAAAGAAAAAACAGAGCAAAGTTGCTCTGGTGTATATGTGACAGTCCTTTGAATATTTCAAAGTGAACTTTTAAATTGTCTCCGAAGATGTATCAGTGGCACTGGGGGAGTGGGGACTCCTTTGTTCTTTTTCTCCACTCTTCATTCAGGTTCAAAGGGCTAACAGAAGGAGTAGGGTTGAGAAAGATAATTTTAAAAAAAATCTCTCCACCTCCTTTAAAAAAGGAAGTGTATCATAAAGGCCAAGATTTCCAGAAGAACATTTCTTTGATGAAGCAGAAACTGCATGGAAAAAAAAAGGGGGGGGGAAGGTCAAAACACACCTGCGCAATCTGATCTTGCAGCTACCATTGATGGACATTTTCTAACAATGGACTGATTAAAAACAAAACCATGATTATGAGAAAGGCTTTCCAAAACAGAAGTGGACAACTTTGCAAGATTAAAGGATGCACTGGACCTGTGAGAACACACCAGATTTGCAACTTCTGCATCCCCCACCAAAAAAATGGTCCAGTCCAGCTCTCTCTAGTACTGTGGGACAGAGAAAACAAAGGCAGGAGAGGAAGAAGTTATAAGAGATTTAAGAATGATCATCATGGAATCTGAGTCCAGGGCTTGTATAAATCACTGGCTCAGTGAAAGAAGGTCTTACTACATTCCTTCCACTTATTATAGGCCTTGATCATTGGCCCACACTCTAAGAAAATGACACAAAAAGAGATTCCAGTTAAATTAACGAAGATTATTTAAAATAACACTTTCAACAGAAATGAAATGAGATGTTATAAGAATTAAAAGTTCAGCATTCAGCCCTGGAAAGAACAATGCTCTTAAAAGAATGCAATCTTGAGAAGATGCCCCAAGCCAAAGATGACAGGCTGATTTGTCTGAATCCACCACAGCTTTTATCCCCCCTTTGATCCCTCACCCCATGATCAAATTAGCATTGCCTACTTAGCATAGTTATTCTAAAATGAGTCTAATGATTGGCCTTCATCACAGTTTTAGCTCACCTTTTCCTGCAATATGGGACTTTAGTCTCTCCTTTCAAGCAGTGGGAAATCCCCTACCTGTGGTCAATGTGTTTATGCCTATTTATAACAATATTTTGATAACTTGGAACAAGTTAGTCTTGTAGTCACAACTTAGGAGTGCTGCCTTATGGCCTTATTACTCTTTTTGGCTCTGTATCTGGGTCCTGACCGGACAAGTTGTTTTTCAAGGCACTACTTTTCCAACTAATTTGTATAAAAATTGTTCTTCATACTAATCTATTTGCCAAATAACTCTTCCAGTATTTCTTAACTTTAACTACCAACTAAAATGCCTTTGATTGTGTGGACCACAGCCAACTATGGCAAGTCTTTAATGAAATGGGAGTGCCTGGCCACCTTATCTACCTCCTGAGAAACCTATACGTGGGACAGGAAGCAACAGTTAGAACTGGATATGGAAAAACTGATTGGTTCAAAATCGGGAAAGGATTATGACAAGGCTGTATATTGTCCCCCTGCTTATTTAACTTATATGTAGAATATATCATGTGAAAGGCCGGACTGGAGGAATCCCAAGACGGAATAAAGATTGCTGGAAGAAATATCAACAACATCCGATATGCAGCTGATACCACGCTGATGGCAGAAAGTGAAGAGGAATTAAGGAACCTTGTAATGAGGGTGAAAGGGGAGAGTGCAAAAATGGTCTGAAGCTCACCATCACAAAAACTAAGATCATGGCCACTGGTCCCATCACCTCCTGGAAAATAGAAGGGGAAGATATGGAGGCAGTGACAGATTTTACTTTGTTTGGCTCCATGATCACTGCAGCCACGAAATTAAAAGACACCTGCTTCTTGGGAGGAAAGCGATGACAAACCTAGACAGCATCTTAAAAAGCAGAGACATCACCTTGCCAACAAAAGTCCAAATAGTAAAAGCTATGGTTTTTCCTGTAGTGATGTACGGAAGTGAGAGCTGGACCATAAAGAAAGCTGACCGCTGAAAAATTGATGCTTTTGAATTGTGGTGCTGGAGGAGGCTCTTGAGAGTCCTCTGGACTGCAAGGAGAACAAACTTATCCATTCTAAAGGAAATCAACCCTCAGTGCTCACTGGAAGGACAGATCCTGATGCTGAGGCTTCAATAATTTGGCCATCTCATGAGAAGACTGCCTGGAAAAGACGCTGATGTTAGGAAAGTGTGAAGGCAGAGGGAGAAGGGTACAACAGACGATGAGATGGTTGGACAGTGTCATCGAAGTGACCAACATGAATTTGACCCAACTCTGTGAGGCAGTGGAAGACAGAAGGGCCTGGCGTGTTCTGGTCCATGGGGCCACGAAGAGACGGACACGACTAAACAACAACAAAGTGCTATTATCTATGGTTTAGAACCTAACTTCTAATACCATATTTCTTACATACTCTTACTCTGTGCTTAACCTTTCTTATGCTTTATATCTTATGACTAGCATTCATGCCTGATCTGATGTTTGGATGCCTCTGAGTATATAATCTATTTTAGAGATACAAACTATATCTATCATAAGTGTGCAACTTGCTTTTTATGACTCCAAAGTATACTTCTGTATGCTTATATCTAAAATCAGAAAGCTTCTTATAATCTAAGGCAAGAAAAGAGAAGGTCTAATATCCTAGAAAAGAAGCAATGTGCAGTGGGCACAGTATGCTTGAAATGGCAGCCTTAAAAGGTCTTGCAGGCATGAGCAAAGGAAAATGGCTATTGCGCTTTTTTGCCTTTTGGAAGGGGGTGGGATCACTAATTTTCAACAGCTTGGTTTGTCAGCATGCTGGCAACTGGGAGACACACTGGATGCTACAAAAATGGCTTCGCAGAGGCCTTCTATTGAACTCGGATGTCCATCAGTTAAAACAGCAGCAGCAATAGTCCCCTTTATACTATATATTAAAAGAAATGTCACACAATAGAAATATATATTCAGAAAATTATGCTCTTCTTTCTGGCTGGAAACGGTAATTTTTAGTAAGCAATCCATAACCTGTGCCTAAGACCCCATAAAAAAGTTCATAACGATCTGATCAATGCTAATGAAGTATTTATGTGGAATTATCACCAGCAAGCCTTGAATACCACAGCTTATATATGAAGACTGGCCATTTTAATAATGTTTATCTATCCCCAGAGTGAAATTTGTGAGGCCCTCAATTTCAGTTCATGACACACTGAATCTAAATTTCATTTGTCCCCTCTGGTTCTATATGATGCAAATCAATAATAAATGCTCCTTACTTGCTTTTTACAAGACAATAATAGATTTATCTCCTCCTGTTACTCACACCACTGTGGCCTCCCCTGTCCCCATCTATTTCTATAGGGGTTCTATGTCATTTTAAATTTATACCAATGGGATTCTGATACCCTCAAATATCTGATACCTACAGGGGGCTGATTCACATCATATGCACTGAGATGGCATTGCTGATACCATGTCCCAATAACACCCACATCATTTATAGGTGCCTCCACATGCTGGCAGTATGTGCAGCTACCATGGTCTGGGATTTCTGAAGCCACAGCATGGGAAAGTTACTTTTCTGGATGATGACTTCCAGTGTCCCTCAGTCAGAATGGGCAGTTTGTAGTTCCAAAAGTAACTTTTACAAGCTCTGTTTAAAATGACCCCAGTGTCCAAAATGTAGTGGGCTCAAAATGGAAGGGTGTGTCGATCAAAATAGTGATGTTTCTATTATGCAACTTTTATACCCATGGGTGGGGGAGCCTACAATTATGGTTTGTCTCCTGTCTCCAAGTTAAAATATATGTACGGAAATCCTTCATGAACAACCTGTAGTATTGCATATGGGCTAACAAATGGATGCATCTTTAGAGAAAAATCTAAAACTTTCTATATGGTCAAAACAAGCATGTTATAGAGTAGACTTTGTCTAAAAAGGTGGGATAGTAATCTAATATATAAATAAATAAAATATAGGAAGACTAGACCCAAATGTTCTTCTTGAATAACATGCTGCTCTTCTTGTTTAGAGAAAGGCAAGCATGCCAACAGCTGTCCACATGGCATCACTCTTGATCTGGTTTGTACAGAGACTAGCCCTTCCCTTTTTGGTTACTTTTAACTGTTGGGTTTTTCCCTCTCCTACTCACAAGACATGGTTTATCCTGTCTCAAATTCTCTGGGGGGTGGGGGAGGGCAAGGTTGAGTGCTATGACACTTTCCATGTCATTTCTGCAGTTAGAACAGTTAAAACTCATATGCCATCATGCCAAGAGACCATGAGTTCTGTAGTTCTTCAGTCCAAAATACCTGGTGCAAGAACTGCCTGCTTGTAAGCAAAGGGAGTTCAAGGGTAGGAAAGCATTTGTCCACCCAGCCAGTTGGAAGCTTTCAATTACGTTTTCATTAAGCATACTAAAAACAGCTGGCCGAGAGAATTAAAGTGAGTATCAAAGCATTAAAGTGAGTATCTAAGGATCTTTTGCAAGGATTTCAGCAATGTTTTTCCTTCAGAGAAGAAACAAGGCTTTTAAAAGTTCAATCTGGACACTTACTTTGCTATTCAGAGTCCTTAGTAAACATTCACAAAAGTTTCAGTCACCAAATACATCACTTACTCCATAGCAAAATGGATTCAAGACGTAACACATAACAGAGGGGCATATAAGACTATTATCCATAATATTTTGTGTATCCAAGCACATTTCTTCAGATGACTATAGTGGTGTTCTATTCATCTATAAAAGTCTGCTTGGACACACAGAAGCTTATGAAAAATAAAAACTAGTTCGTTTTATATGTACTATATGACTTCTGCTTTCTCCTTTGCTACAACAGAGTAACATGGCTACCTGCTAGAAGGGCACAGTTTTTTGATGTGCTTCTGTATATGCTAGTTGAACCCCAGATGAGGAATTAGCAAACTTCCATTGGTTATCTACCATTCTGTTTGTGTGGTTTGAAGTGTTGAAGGAAAGGAGGCCATTCCTAATCTTCCACTGCAGTCTAGAAATAAAAAGGAATATTATTTTATTCCTTATGTGTAGAGTGGGGAAAAATGTTTTGACATTTTCTCTGTGTCCTTGCCTTTCTTTTAGATGCAGGTCCAAAAGCAACAAAGCGTTTTCATTATCTTTTGCTCTTCACTTCATCATATACCACATAATCTTTTTTTTTTTCATATTGCAACTGCTGTATCTCTCAAACCTAGAACTCCAAACCTGCTTAGTCACACTGCTGGCTATATTTCTCTACACTGAATAGCAGGGTGTTCTTTGCAAGAGGCTACAAGGCACTGTCCTTGCAGCTAATGAACTTCTTTGACAGTCATGTGCTGCTGTTCTGTAAAAACAAGCTATCAATCAACAAGGTACTTGATAGAAGGCTCTTGAACTTACTTATGAAAATTGACACATGATACATTTACAGTTTTTTTCTGTGTCAAAAGGCAATGACAATCAATCCATTGAGTTGTTAGTATTGCTATCACTGTAAGAATGTGACTGTGCAGTAGTTGACATTAAGAACTAACACATTTTTTGTGGCACAAACCTCTGAGGACCAGAAAGATCACAGTAGCCAAAGACCTCGTCATCCTCTCTCTCACCACCAGGGGCTTGGCAGTGTCCTCTTTTATACAGACTCCTCCCAACAGTGAAGGTTCAAGGAGGAGTCAATGCTCATTATGGTCATAACACATTTAAAAAGCAGCTTTGGTCAGGGAGCTATTTAGAGGGAAGAAGAAATGGTAGGGCACACTTAACCTACTTGCTACTCATTACCTTAATTGAAATGGTCTGATCAGCAAATTTCCTTCTTCTGCTTGTGTTTGGTAGGTAGGTAGGTAGGTAGGTAGGTAGGTAGGTAGGTAGGTAGGTAGGTAGGTAGGTAGGTAGGTAGGTAGGTAGGTAGGTAGGTAGGTAGGTTAAATGTTTTCATCCCACCTTTCTCCTCAAAAGGACCCAGATAGCTTACATCATTAAAAAGAAATAATATTACAAGATAAAAATAATGAATGATTGCAATATTTTAAAAAGAATGAAACAAATATCATGTTAAACACAGTAAACAAAAACAGTACTTAAATTATGCTAGATAGTCCCAGAGTGTTAGATGTCCTTGCCTTTTAATAACATGTTGGGTATCCATCAAGGGTCACAATGAGAGCGCAATACTGAAATCAGAATGAACAGGTGTGATTCAACCTGTCTTGGAGCTGCAGTTACTCTGTAAGGTGCTCTTTTTTTGGTGCCAGCAAGATTATCACATTTGAATGAGTCCATATTTATTGTAATACTAAGGAGAAAGTACTTCAGGCCAGTTACCGCATAGTCCCAGTAAAAGAAAGTACACAGCATTATTGTGATAATCTTGAGAGATACAGTATATTTGGCCATTTTCAAGATTATGTGGGTGCATGTATAGGAAGAAAATGTGATTGATGGGAAGTACAGAGGTGATACCACATGTAGAGAGGCAAAGTGCACTGAAAAGAATTATTTAGTGATCCTTTTGTGATCACTTGATGAAGAAGGACCATGTGCGAAGGCATCTATTTCATTCCTTCTCCTACACACTGGGAATACAAGAAGAGGACCACATAGTCTATTTGTGGCACATCTATGAATGAAGTGGCAAATATTGGCTTTTTATTTTTATATCCTAGGACTACTCCCTGTGTTAAGTATATTTTAACTAAGCAACGCTCTCTCCCCTACTAGTCTCCTGATGGCATTAATTACAAGCATCGTCCTATTGCTAGGGTTTAAAAGCATTAGCATTGCGTGCATAAAATAAACTTTACGTAAGCCTGTGCTTCTTACAAGCACTGTCATCTGGAGCAGACAAGTAGCAAAGAATGAGTTCAAGGTCTCACAGACAAACAAAATAAAATAAAATAACATAATCACATGCAGGTGCACAACCCACCCCCAAGAACAAACAGAAAAGCAACCCCACATGCCTCCATTCCTCAGCAATAACATCAATTCCATCAGAAACAAATGGATTCCTGCTCGTGTTTGCTTCCAGGCACACATGAAGTTTCAGACTGCAAGAGAAACAAATACACTCCATCAGTGACACAAATGCTAACGACTGGAGGAAAGGATTCCAAGATTTAATGTGAATAGAATTCCAACAAGCAACAAAAGAGCAAAGCTCAGCCAGTTCCTCAAGTGCTCTGGCTGGAAGGGTTTGTGGTGACTCACTTGGCTGCACTGGGTGATATGATGTCAGTAGATAATAAAGAGTTCTCATATTCACAGCCTCCTCCTCTTTGCTGCTGGATAAAGTCATAAACATTTGCTGCCCATCATCTCTGCTTCTTCAATAACCATCATATACACAATGTATAGCAGCACCTCAGTCAATTTCCTCTACACTATCTACTGTACCTTTTTCTCTTTTTAGCATGAACTAAATAAAAAATACTTTGTGATTTGGATTGACCAGGAATAGCCCTTGCATACTCCCTTTTGAAATATTATGGTGACCAATGATAGGAGATACCTGATGTTAGGTATGCAAATCAGAAAAGGACAAATACTAAACTCACAATAAGGAATTAACTGAACACAGGCTGTGCCTTCTTATACAGTGGAACCTCTATTTAACAACTTAATCTGTATTGGAATGGTGTTCTTAAGTTGAAGCAAAATTTCCCATAGGAATGCATTGAAAACCGATTAATCAATTCCCATAGGAACTAATGCAAAGCCGGTTAATCCGTACTCTACCACTAGGGGAGATATTTTTAAAAAACCTAAGATGACCTAAGGTTAAAAATAGGGCAGGAAAGGTTTTTTTTGCCATTCTTATCTTGGAACTCCGTTCTCAAGTAGAAGCAAAATTTAGCGAACAGAGCTGTTCTTAAGTTGGATCGTTCTTAAGTAGGGACGTTCTTAAGTAGAGGTTCCACTGTATCTGTTTTCAGTTCTAGGATAGGTGACTGAATTGATTTATCTTAGTTTCATTCATGAAGGATGATGTTTTAATGTCTGCAAGTACCCTCTGATCTACAGGAGTACAAAAACACAGAATGGGGTACATAGAGTAAGAAATACAATATCCCGGTACAAAATTCAAAACAGTATGTACACAGGAGAGACAATGATGTGTGGATTTTACAGTGGACCCTCGACTTACAGATGGCTCGACTTACAGACTTTTCAAATTACAGACTTCTCTGGCCGCAAAATTTAGGTTCAACTTGCAGCCAGAGAATCGACCTACAGACCACAAAAAACCAAAATGGAACAAAAATGGAACAAAAATGGCTGGTTACGCATTAATCAGTTTCGACCTACAGACTTTTTCACCTGCAGCCACCGTTCCAATATGGATTAATTCCATAAGTAGAGGGTCCACTGTATCTTATGAGTGTTCAGTTTTTAAAGGGATCAACAAGACCAAATTTTACCCATACTATTTTCAACTCAACCAAGAGGCCTGGATTACTATTAGTAATTATCCTTTCTAAAATAACCAGGGGGAGACATTAAATCTTTACTGTGCATTATCTTTGTAGTCCAGAATTACTGTTTATTGCTGGGCTCAAGTATATCTTTATTATTTTAGAATTCCATTTTACTTTGTAACTAAATTTTCATGTTCTAATTAATAATCACCAGCAGGTAAAAGGACTCCAGCAACTGGCCTCACAGTCTAGTAGGCTTATAGATACATATCTTGGACAAACTAATTGAATTTCTACCAGAAATTTATTTTCAACTTTCCATTTCTAAATAGCCATTTTAATCATAATACAGACCAATGCCTGGTGATAAATGGATGTTAGTGGCTAAAGATCTGTTTTCCCAACATGGAGGTAAAACATGGAATTTTTAAAAGGTGAACCAGACATTTTTCCCTAAATCCAACATTTTTTGTTCTAGAAAAATACAGCCTTTTAGTCTAAAGTGCTTATGACAGTAAATAAGCTTTGAACAGGCACTTGAATCATTCAGAAGTGAGAGGTGGGATCTTTCCAAAAAGTATGGAAACCACCACATAAGGAGTAACATGGTGAAGGGGGCTATGAACCACAGAGGACCCCTGGTTCACAGTGCAGGAAGAAGGAGATTCCCTGTTTTGGATACAGTTCACTGCATCACGATAACAGGTGGCCTCATGTTTCCTTTGCTTGCTTTCAGGTTTCGGACAAAGCCCTAAACAGCTTGGGACCTCAGTACCTGGCCGAACACCTATTCCTAACTGCCTCTCCTACTCACACTTTCTGGCTGAGATTGCTGACCCTGAGAGAGGCTAGCAAATAAAACAAAACAAAACAAACAAAAAAAATGGGCCTTCTCATCAGTCCCTCCTCAGCTGTGGAATCAGTTAACATTCACCATTTGCCTGGCCCCTTCGTTGGAGATTTTCAAGGAACAACTTAAGTGTTGGTTATTTTTAGCAGGCATTTTAAAATATGGCACCTACAGAGCCCAGCTAATCTGCTATTACACCCAAAATATCATAAAATGACCATCAACCCAAAGGTTTTAGTTGTTTAGAGCATTGTAGAATGCATTTTAATGGATGTATTTTTATAGTTGTGCTGTTTTTATGGTTTTGGATTGTCTATTGTTGTTCTGTGTTGTAAATTGCCCAGAGTGGGCTTTGGCCAGATGGGCAGTATATCAATTAAATAAATAAATAATATAACTTTCTAACATAATTTTTACTATCACTCCATGTACTTTGCTGCAAATACTTCCCTCCTGAGGCGTTAGGACCTACAGACTACCGATATGTAGAACTTCATATGCACTTTCATTAAGGCATGGAGCAATGTTGTGGAAGGGAACTTTGATCTAATCACATAATTCCACTGAGATTAATAAGATTAATTGGAGCATCTTCAGTCTAACTGGTCTCCATCTAATTTATTACCCTGAGACCCTGGGACCCTCAGTAGCATCAAATTTGCTGCTCCGTAGCAGAAATATGTCATCCATTACTTTTGCATGAAGTAGAGTAAAGCCTTGTGTTAGGGCAAGGGTTAGGGCTAGGGAAGTCACATGGCTATTAGAGATGGGATGACTCACCATTTTTGTGAGTCGTCCTGCTTCGTGAGTCGTCAAACATTGACGACTCACAAAGCACAAAGTTGCCCCCATGAAGTGACGAATAATGAAGTTATTTGTCAAATTGTGGGGGTTATAAAACACACTGCCACCCCTATGCTGCCACCCAACCGCTACCATGCCACCCCCACACACCCTACCCCCGCTGACACCCTCTTACTGTAATTGTTGCCACCGCTGCCGAAGTCTCCATCTGGCCTCCGCAGCTACAGCATGTAAAAAGGGAGACTGGCTGACCTTTGCAAAGATGGGGGCTGTGGCTTCATTTAGGGTAAGGAAGCTGCAGCTGCCATCTTTGCAAAGGGCAGCCTGGATTCCCTTAAGGCAGGCTACGGGAATCCAGGCTGTACTTTGCAAAGATGGCAGCTGCAGTCTCCCTTTTTACATGCCTTGGCTGTTGAGGCCAGATGGAGACCTTGATGGTGGTGGCAGCGATTATGATAAGGGAGTGTTGGCAGGGGTTGGGGGGGCTAAGGTAGGGAGAGGAAGGGGGTGGGGGTAGGCTGTGGGGTTGGGTGGCTGCCCATCAGGTGATTGGCGGCTGGTAGGCAGAATGTTTTTTTAAAAAAAATTATGAAGGATGAATAAAATGGAGAGATATTTGTCAAGCCATATTCATCGGGACTTAAAATTTGATGAATATGGATTGATGAATATTTAACGAATTGGCTATTTTCATTGAAAAAAACGACCCATTTTTATATTCATTCCCATCTCTAGGTAAAGGCAAAGGTTCCCCTTGACAATTTTTGTCCAGTCGTGTTCAACTCTAGCTTATTCCCGTTTCCAAGCCATAGAGCCAGCGTTTTGTCCGAATACAATCTTCCGTGGTCACATGGTGACTTAGACACAGAATGCTGTTACCTTCCCACCGAGGTGGTCCCTATTTATCTACTCCGCATTTGCATGCTTTCGAACCGCTAGGTTGGCGGAAGCTAGGACAAGTGACGGGCTCTCACTCTGTCACATGGATTCGATTTTATGACTGCTTGTTCTTCAGACCCTGCAGCACAGGCTTCTGCGGTTTGGCCCACAGCGCCACCACGTCCCGTTCTCATCTCTATTAGCCTTGTCTACTCCACAAGAAGAAAATGTCCCTCAGCTTGAGGGCCAATAAGCAGGCAGCAGAGCTCAGTGATTTAGGCATCTAGCTGTGGGGCCCGAAGTTGGGGATTCAATTCCCCACTGTGTCTCCTGTCAGAAGAGCCAGCCTCTGTAGCCATGGGCAAGGTACACAATTCCAGGACTCCCCGTGATTAAGGGAATGGCAAACCACTTCTGTGTATATTCTACCTAGAAAACCCTGGAAACGGTTGACGTAAGTGAGAATGGACTTGATGACCTGCAATTATTATTACTGATGTGCATGAGAAGCTTGTATAATTTGCTGTGGCTAAATGACAAGGTGCCAGATGCATTTCGGCTGCACAAATGGGCATATGACGAGCCATAAAAGTGACATGTGGTCAGCATCTTGTTAGTTTGCCACAATTAGCCATGGCAAGCTGTGCAAGCTTTACAGGAATACCAACAGGATGCTCTTTCTGGCCGATATGACATTACAAGCTTCTTTATGGCACAACAAATGTGTTCATTAGCAAAGTGCTGCAGAGTTTTTATTGTTCTTGCTGGAATATAAAAAGGCTAATTCCATGCTATTAGCTTCATAGAGTTTTTGCGATAATTAAAAACAAAACAAAACAAAAAGACAAGACAAAAACTCTCCACGGACACAACTATGAACTTAAGAAAAGAATACAAATATGGTAGCTTCAGATTCTTCTGTAAACTGTAAGCATATCTGAATGTGCTTCACAGAATGTCCCAAAGTGACCTTGTCTTGACCTTGAATATTCTAAATATGTCAAATACATAGTACTATGGGTCAGAAATACTTTTCAGTATGAAGCAGCTATGCTGTTTTTGTGATTTGCACAACGAATTAGTAGGCGATACTTTACTGCAAAGCCTGACCCAGAAACATAATTCTGTGACTTTTCTTCAGTTCTTTTGGAAAATAATTGCATTTGAATCAAGACAAAACAGCTGGAAACTGTTGGCTTCAAACACATTCCTTTGCCTCTTGTTTTCTTCAGTGCTCTTGTTTTCTCTCCTGCCACCCCCTCCCCATTCATTATTGACCTAGAAAGAATGGTTCATCAGAACTGAAACAGACTATGACAAGCTTCTGAAATGAAAGAGGGGAAAAGTCGTATAGCTTTGTTCAAAGATATCTTGGGTGGATTCTTTCACATAATAATAAATACAGAGTTTAGGCCAAGCCAAGGATGAGCTGTTTGATTAGCTGGCACATGGTTTGACTTTTATTCATCCCGGTTGCTTGAGATCAGATTTGGTGTGAAGGTCAAATCACACTCTTAAAAGATGAGTTGGAATCTCTTATAAAAGGCTGCAGAGGCTATGCCTTCAAAAGAAGCATCCCTTTGCACAGTGAACTGCTTATTGCTTACACGGCATGGAATGGAGCATGCCTCTCAGCCAAGTTGGAATCACTCCCAAACAAGCACTGCAGATTCAATCATACCCCTGAAAGTGTTTGGTTTTGGGTTTTGTCTGAACAAATTGCTTGAGAAATGAATTCAGCCAAATTAAAAAGAGGAGTGGGGGTGGGAGAGAACAAGTGTAGGGATAAACTGGAAAACGGATTGATTTTAAAAGTGTGAAAATTGATTTAAGTCTACCAGGGATTCAAAGGCCTCTGGGGCATATTAAAAAAAAGGAGGAATGATGAAAAGGCATGACAGGCATAACAAATAAGGATAGATTGACGGTGTCTAGCATACAATGTAAGTGGAACAAAGCTGTCTAACCTCCAGTGTGGCGTAAGTATTCTCCCCCCACCCTAATTTTAACATTCTAGATTAAACGACTTTGCGTGTTTTGATTCTAGAGAAGATTGGTGCTAAATTTATTTATTTATTTATTTGTTTGTTTCTTTGTTTGTTTATTAGATTTCTATCCCACCCCTCTAGACAAAGTCTACTCAGGGAGGGTTCCATTAAACATTATAAACTAAAACAATTAAAACAATTCAAAGCAATAATGTTAGTAATGCTCAAGATGGGAAAACAAACTTATAATAAGAACAAAGTCAAGTATTGACAGGAGGGAGAGCCTGCCTGAAGAGCCAAGTTTTTAATTGGCTCTTAAAAACACCCAGCGAGAGAACCAGGTGGATCATTGATGGGAGGCTATTCCAGAGCCGAGGGGCCACTGCCAAGAAGGCCCATTTTCTTGTTCTTTCTTTCCGGGCCTCTCTTGGCGTTAGGCCCCTCAACCGTCCTTCCTGGCTATGGTGAGTGATTCAAGTAGATCTAGGTGGGACAAGGTGATCTGCCAGCTATCGAGGTCCTAAACCATTTAGGACCTTTTTATATCATCATCAACACTTTGAAGTCAATGCGGAAGCAAATGGGTAGCCAATGCAAGGCATCCAGAGTGGGAGAGATATGCTGGTATTTTCTCACCCCACTAAGGAGTCTGGCCACCACATTCTGCACCATTTGAAGCTTCTGCATCAATTTCAAAGGTAGTCCCAAGTAGAGCGCATTACAGTGGTCTAATCTCGAGATTACAAGCGCATGGATGAGAGTGGTGAAAGCCCCGCCATCAAGATAGGGTCGCAACTGGGCAATCCACCACAGATGGAAATAGGCGGAGCAGGCCACAAATGCCACCTGGGTTTCCATGACAAACGCCAGATCCAGATGCGCACCACACACTTTGCGGTGAGTCACCCCCCCAAAAGAGAGGGAGTTTCCCAAACTGCCAAATGGAGGGGCTGCCCACCTTCAAGACCTCCATCTTGTTCAGGTTCAACCTCAACCCATTCAGCTGCATCCATTGCAGCACAGCCTCCAGACAGTGCTGAAGGGACAGAAGGGCATCCACTGAGGTAGGTGAAAAGGAGATGTAGAGCTGGGTATCATCAGTATACTGATAGCACGAATCCCCATACCCCGATGACCCCGTCCATCGGCCTCATATAGATGATAAACAGCACTGGGGAGATGATCGACCCCTACGGAACTCCACGGGGCCGAAACACTCTCCCCAAGCTGTACAATCTGGGGACGATCCTCCAAGAAGGATTGGAGCCAGGCAAGTGCCAGGCCACCAATTCCCAGCTCGGACAGCCTCCCCAGGAAGATACCATGGTCAACGGTATCGAAAGCTGCTGAGATATTGAGGAGGACCAACAAGGACATTTTGCCACGGTCAGCCTCCCTCAACAGGTCATCCAACAGTGCGAACAGTGCTGTTTCTGTGCCATGGCATGGCCTGAAGCCCGACTGGAATGGATCCAGGGATTTGGTTTCGTCCAAAAGAGCCTGAAGCTGATCAGCCACCACCCTCTCCACAACTTTGCTAAGGAAAGAAACATTGGCGACGGGCCTATAATTGCCAATTTCGTCCACCACCAAATTTGTTTTCTTCCTGATGGGCCTAATGAGTGTCTCCTTGACACTCATTAATTGACCCATTAATTATCACTGTGGCCCATTCAATTTTTATAGGGAGGAGGTGGTGGCCTGACAGCGGTCAAGCACTTTGTCCACTATGTCTGGCATCACAGGCTGAAAGAATTCAAATTTCACTGGGCAAGACGGAGCGCTGGACATCTCTGCTTGATCCACTGTATTTAAAAAAGGAGAGAGATCCCGGTGGATGGCCTCCACTTTAGATTTTTTAAATGCTGCAAATTGGTCAGGTGAGATATTAGTAGGAGGCCTGTTACCTAGACCAATTCCAGATAGATTGCAAAATATACGGAAGAGTTCCACCTGCTGGTTTGAAGCTTCACTTATCCGATTAGCGAAGTGTGATCGTCTAGCAGCCGTACCTTAGCAAGGTAGTGGTTAGTCGCGATCCTGACAGCTTTATTATTATAAACCACCAGTTTCTGTCTCCATTTAGCTGTCTCCTGTTTTTCTTCATAGCTCTCAGTTCCTAATTAAACCAGAGCCCTGACCGAGCTCTGCGCCAGAGAGGGAGTTTAGGAGCGATCATGCCTACAGCCCTAGTGGTGGCAGCAAGCCAGCCATCAACCAGAGCTTCAACAGGAGCACCAGACAGATCAGCTGGAATCCCTCTCATGGCATCCTGGAATTGTAATGGATCCAATAGTCTTCAAGGGCGGACCATTAAAATAGGTCCATGCTCCCTGCAGGGAGGGAGAGCCACTGAGAGGTTACATTTTATTAGGTGGTGATCTGACCATGACAAGGGAACCGAGACAAGATCAGTCACCATGAGACCACACTCACTCCACTCAGTGGAGAACACCAGGTCTAGCATATGGCCATTCATGTGGGTGGGGACATTAACATGTTGGGACATGTCCAAGGAAGCCATGGTTTCCAAGAACTCAAGAGCTGGACTGGCAATCTCTGCCTCTGCATGGATGTTGAAGTCACCCAGGACCAGAAGCCGCGGGGATTCCAACAGTGCTGCGGAGACAAAGTCCGCCAGCTCCAGTAGGGAGGTGGCTGGGTCGCGGGGAGCACAGTAACCCAGCAAGATCCCAATACCATCCCTGGCCCCAATCAACACGTGGAGGGCCTCCAGACCCAACTTCACCAAAGAGCACATAAAAACCTTCAAGGTATTTCTATAAACAATCACTACTCCCCCGCCCCTCCAGTCTACCCTAGTGTGGACTGCATAAACAGGAGGACAGACAAGGGTCAGAGGAACTCTCCCTTCCCTGCCCATCCAAGTTTCAGTTATGCACGCCAGGTCTGCATCCTCCTCCAGAATAAGATCTTATATAATCTGGGACTTATTGGACACAGACCTGGCATTCAACAGCACCAGTTTTAGAGTGGAGGGCTGGCTAATCTGGCTACCTTGAGACTGGCAGTTGGTCACAGTGCCAGAACAGTGAACATCCTTCAAATATCTATTCACTGTTCTACAACGAGTAGGTACTGTGCCAATGCCATATCTCCCTCTACCCGTAATCACACTGATGTAGAATCCCTGCTGGGAGGGCAAGCTTTCCACTTCTTGTCAAGAAAGAAAAAAACAAGATACACTAAATTAATACAGTGAACAATAACAAGATTAACAAAATAAATCCAACATTAAACAATAATACAAGCTCAAACAATTATCAATGATCAAATTAATCAAATTATTAATTTAAGCAGTTTATCAAATTAGCAATTTAAATAAAATTTAAATTGGGCAACTTAAATAAAATTTAAATAAAGATACATTTGTTTCAAAAAATAAAAATAGAATAAAAACATATAACAACTAATATAAACTAAATATAACAAAAATACATTAAAACAAAAATAATAAACAAAATAAACCCAAGATTCTCCCACACACAAATGGACCTGTCCCACCACACACTGGCCACAGATCTTCTTTACCTCAAGGAGGCTGTCGGAGATGAATTCGAGTTTATGGGGGCAGAGGCACCAAGCCAAGCAGTCAGAAGCAAAGGCAAAGCAGGAAGTAACATCTGAAGGAGGGGGAGCTGAAGGAGAGCCGCTGGGAACATGGCGATGGGGAAACAGACAAAAATTTCCCCCTTAAATATGCCAGGGTCCACTGCTGGAAAGGAGCCTCCCCGGCCATAGATATCAATGACTCCCAGTTCCAAACGGTCCCCCAGAAAAGTTCCCAAAAGAGTCCCACCACAAGCCGGCACCAACTTCACTAGTCCTTAGCCAGCCTCTCAGTCCCCAACTCCAGGCTCACCACGCCTCCTCCAACTGGTGTTCGCGATCTCTCTGGGGCCCCACCATTCGAGCAAGCGAGCTCCTCCGCACCTCTCCACGCTGGGTTCATCTTCGAGACCCCAGCGCCAAGCCACCAAGACTAAGAGGCACTTAATTATAACAGAATGGCAGTAAAAGGCACAACTGAGACCAACTACCAAGTGTTGTAGTGCCCGTTTATTGTTCCCGTCACTGAGCGACATCTTTCTCCATGATACTCCCTTCCCCTCATTTTTTGGGGGGATTATTTATTTATTTATTTATTTATTTATTTATTTATTTATTTATTTATTCATTCATTCATTCATTCATTCATTCATTCATTCATTCATTCATTCATTCATTCATTCATTTATTTTTGTCCATCAACATTCTATGGCTACTAAACACCATCTATGCTAGGGATAAAAAGAAGCCAATCTCACAAACATGAGCATCCACACCACCAGAAAATATTATATCATCTTGTGGCTGAGAAAAAGTTTGCATTTTTTTCTCTCGTGGGAATAAGACACATAAAGGCTTACATCCTTATTCTGCCTGCACCGGAACGTTTTATTTATTTGGCTGGTTTTCAGACCCCTTAGCAATAAAACTGAGTAGCAGGAGACAATGCAAGTATACCAATGAACCAGCTGAAAAATAAAATCAGTTAGAAGCCTGAAAGAGTTTAGGGCAGTTCTCATTCAATTGAATGCACTTATAGCACTTATGCTGAACATGTGATGGTCTGCATACCTTCTATGGAGCTGTGGGAGTAGATTTAGTCACATTCCCACATCACCACTGTCTTTGAGCCCTACATATTTTCAAGCTTAAAACTTATTAAGGGGCCACATCTGACAATCAATTGAAGATATGGCAGAAGAGACCTGGTATTTGCATCCCAACCACCTACGTCTTTATGGGCAAGCACTAGTATCTTGAATTGAGTTTGGCAGCTGCTGCGACTCTTTCTGAATTAAGGTAATATGGATCCACATAGATAATAGTGCAGTGGTTAGAGTATTAGATTATAATTCAGGAGATATAACTATCTAGCCTTGAACCTTTCCGTATAACCTTTGGCTACTCACAAGAACTCAGCCTGCCCTAGCAGGGAGGAATCATGCATACCGCCTTGAGCTCACTGAAGGATACATAATACACAATAACTAAACAAACAGGTCAGAATTGTAGGTACCAAAAGTTGAAACTTCCCAACTTGTCTTCAGAGCAGCTCTAAGTATAGCTTATTTCAGGAATTTATTACACAATTCTTCCTCCAACTGGTTTATCATATCTTCTTTGATCATTATCATATCTTTGCTTCTGCCAGCCATCAATCAGCATTCTATTTACATATACTCTGTTTGCATTGTTTGGAGTTTTTTTTCCAGGTTTCCTTTGCATTAGGATTTTCCTTATAATGGGTATTTGTACAAAGTAGTCACTGATCTACTCCACACATACTTTAGGGAAATTGATTTCCTGGATTTATTCCAGTCTAGTTTCTGGCTGGGTTGTAGACCAGGAACTGCTCCGACTGCCTTTTCAGATTGCATGATGGGGGAAAAGGAATGGAGAAAATTGTGACTGTGTTCATTTTCTTTGCTCTCTCAGTGGCTTTTGATGCCCTCAGCTGTGGAACTGAGATGGGATGAGGAAGTATTGCACCATAGTGCTTTGTTCTGATTTGGGAAGTTAATTTGGAAATTTGAAAAAGCAGGCCTGCTCTGTCCCAGGTCAGCTGCACTGGAGAGGCTCATGACTGCTTTAGTTCAAATGCTTTCCAACAACTACATGAAACCACTGGGAGAGTTTATCTGGAGATAAAAGCCAAGGAGCTACTAACAGATGGATGACAAGCAGCTCCCTATCTCCTTTTCCTTTAACACAGGTGAGGCAGGTGTTCAGTGCTTAGATGGGTTAACAGATTGGAGGAAGGCCAATAAACTGAGACACAGTCCAGGCAAGATGGAGATAACTGTTATGAGGTTTGTGTGTTTGCCCATCCAGTAAAGAAATATTTGCTCTATTCTAAAGGGTGTTGGTTTGGGGGTGCTTTTAGATTCATAAGAGGCACACATGATCTCAGTAGTGCAGACTCTTATTTATCAAGTGAGGCAACCCTGCCTGAACAGAGAAAGCCTGGTGACAACAATACTGCAATGCAGTGTGTATGTGTGTGGATGCTTTTGAAAATGGTCCAGAATCTTCAGTTAGTCCTGAAAGGGGCGGCTGGGTGCTCACTACATCACTTAAAAGAAACACAGTGTGTTCTATGTACCCCACCTTGGGTCTTTTTAAGGAGCAAGGTGGGGTAAATATAAAATAAAAACCATGCTATCTGTTTTGGTTCAGTCCCCTTGCAGGCCCCCAATCCAGAAACCCTGAACACCATGGAGACAGGTTATTTGAAGGCACATTCCTCCCATATGTTACTGGTGCCCAGTGAAGGCCTTTTATATTCCCCACACATGCTAAAATTTGCTTTTAAATGTTAGCATTGTTCTCTTTAGGGTGCTTATCTTGTTTTGGGTTTGTTTGTTACAATGTTTTTATTCTTATTCTTAGCTGATAGTTCTATTCTAGTTTTTTTATTCTTATTCTTTGCTTATGGTTCTATTCTAGTTTTATGATGTGCCCCTTTTTATTGTCTTATTTCATGTTTTTAATACGTTTTGGTATGGGCAGGAAATTACTTAGAGAACTCAAGTGACTGACCTAAAAATTCAATAAATATGATTATTAGATATATATGCTGTTCCACTCTATTTGTTTAATTATTTGTCATTTGTCTGTAAGAAGAATCCAATCCCAACATGGCAATTTAGTCTAAAAGAGGTGCTCTGAATTATTCTTCCTGTAGAACACATATCTCAACAATGACACACACAACACAAAACACTATTATTTGGTATTTATTTGCCAACCTCAATCAGAAGCAGCACTTCTGGCTCCTGGCACTATTCTGGAATTAAGATCTAGTGCTATTAATTCTTCTCTCTCAAGAAAGCTTTTGTGTCAGCCCACTTCTTTCAGTGAACAAGTACCCTCTATGTTATTTTATACAGTGGTGGGAAGAAGGTGAAACGTAAGAGGTTGAGCATGCTGATGAGCTATTTGTGTCCCAATGTTTCCTTACATTTTAGCCAGACTGGTACTCATCCAGCAAAGTGAATTGCAGCACTAAATGGCTGCTAGTTAAGACATTAAGTCTCCTGACTTTGTGCACAACAAATGGGGGCACTGCTAACAAATTTAACACCTGGGAAAGAGGCCCTGACTCCTGCCCACTCCGCTGGGAGGCAGGGGCACAAATGCTCCAAGAGGAGGAGGAGGACGTGATCCTTCCCTCCAAGTGTATATTGTAAACAGCACTAGGTGTTTATTTTTCTGACATTACCAGAACGTTCACTTCTAGATTTCTGTGCCCCGTCCTGCTGACATCCCTGTGAGAAATTGGAATTCCAACTTCTCAACTTGCAGCAATTCCTGGCAGCAATTTAGACCATCTGAGTTACAGCAAAGGTGTAAGTAATAGGATTCTAGGCCTTATCTTCTATCCTCCTAACCTGGAGGGAAAAGAAAGCAATAAGTAAAACAAAACAATTAATTAGCCTGAAAAGTGCCTCAGGACTCGTCCTTGTTTTTATTTGTAAAAAGTTACCCGGCGGCGGGGAGGGCATGGACAGCTGCCTTTCCGTCCAGAACCAGCCCTCATTGGGCAGCTTCACGCCGCCAGGCATTCGGCTCTGGCTGCCCGCCCATCATCCTCCGTTGCTTGGGTTTGTCTGGCTTGCAGTCCGGAGCAGGGACCGCACCTCACCCACACATTTCGGAGAGGGGGGCTCCGGTGGTCACGATCCTCCTGTGGAGCGGGACCTCTGCTGCCCCTGACAGGAGGAGGAGAAGAAGGAGGTCTTGCCCAACAAGCAGTAAAGACACAACCCAAGGCGTGCGCTTAAGAACGCGATCCCAAGGCACGGCTTAAGGCAGGAGCGGCCTCACAAGCAAAGGCGCAGCTGCCCATCGAGAGAAGTTCCGGAGGGCGACTCCCTGCACCGACCGGCCGTTCCTCAAAGCCAGCTCTTTACGCCGCCGAGAGGAGCCTCCGAAACGCCGGCGCTCTCTCGCCCCGACCCAACCCAACCCGCCCCAAAGACGACGGCAGCCGGCGCCGCGCCCCCCCCCCCCGCGCGCGCATTAATTGCTCTCGCCCTGCCGAGCGGGGCTACGTCGCCGTCCGGAACGTCCGGCGGCAGGACTGGAGCGAGGCCAAGCCGGAGATGGGGCGGCCGGTGGGCGGGGGTGACGAGGGAACGAGCGGGTTCTTGCCGCCGCCGGCCGTGGCTGGCGGCAGCCGAACCCACCCTCTAGCTCCGCGGCCAGGGAGCGCAACCACGGAGCCGTCCGCGCCTCCCCGCCCTCTTTCCCGGGAGGAAGCCCGGGGAGTGACGTGTGCGGCGCCTCGGCGCTGGCCCCGGTGCCGCTGCCCCCGCCCCTTCCCCAGACGGGGAGGGATTCAGGCAGGAGGGGAGGAGGAGGAGGAGTGAGGTGCTGGGGAGCTGCGCGAGCCGAGAAGTGGCGACTGGAGGGAGCAGCTGACGCCGCCGCCCGCTTCGCCCGCTCGACCTGACCGCCTGGGACCCGGCGGGAGCCCCAGAGAAGCGCCAGCCCTCGTCGCCCTCGCCTCCCGCTTCCAGCCGGACTCCTAGCCGAAGGGGCGCCCGGTTTCGCCGAAGCGCCTCTGCCCTGCTGCCCCGTCCGCCCGCCCGCCCATGGCTTCAGCCGGCAGCGGCATGGAAGAAGTGCGCGTCTCGGTGCTGACCCCGCTCAAGCTGGTGGGGCTGGTGTGCATCTTCCTGGCGTTGTGTCTGGACCTGGGGGCCGTGCTGAGCCCGGCCTGGGTGACGGCCGATCACCAGTCTTACCTGTCCCTTTGGGAGTCCTGCACCAAACTCGGCAACCCGGAGACTTGGCGCTGCAAAACTACCTTGAATAGCGGTGAGAAAGGCGACCTTCCCCCGCTCCGGCTCCCCCAGCCCAGTCTGCCGCCCCCCCTTGCCCGCCTTCCCCTCGATCCACCCGCGAACGAACGGCGTCCGCTGCCCACCGTCGCCCTCCTCCCCGACCCCACCCATTGCAGCAGCGCTCCACGAAACATCCCTTTTCGTGCTGCCCTTCCCTCCCCACCTGCCGCCCCAAGCCGGTTCCTGGAATCGCGCCTCCTCCTCCCTCTCTCCCTTTCACCCACACACCTTGCTTGCCCCCTCAGGTCTGCACTGCTCTCCCCCCCCCCCAGCCTCATCCCTCTTTCATCCTCCTTGCCATGGCAGCGATCCACTATGCTCCTCCTGTTGAACCCGCCCCAGGGTCCTTTCCTGCCACCGTATTCACCCTCTAGCGACCCCTCAGCCCCCCCACACACGGGAGGCGAGCTTCTCCCGACTCCAACCCACCGATTAGCCCTGTCATGCGGCGCCCAGCACTACGCCGATGATGTGCAAGGAGCGGGATCGCAGAATTACCTGCACACCGTAGTCTGCTTTCCCCCCCCCCCAGGGTCTCGCGTAACGCGCTCCCCCCACTCCCCGTTACCACTTTCCGTGCCACCTGACTTCCCACCACAGGGATGCCCACCCATCCTTGCATCCTAATTGAATCTCTCGAAGCCACTCCGTTTTCCAGCCACTTATCCCACAGTTATCCCTTCCAAACTCATCCCGGATTCTGAGACTAGTATTTTTTTCTTATACCCAAACTCTGAAACCTACCATCACTGATCACTGCTCTGTCCTGCTAGCCCTCCATGCTCTGCCACCCACATCTCCCATAGCTCCCATCTGTCTTAAGTCTGCCATTCTGCTGTGTTCCAGCCCTCTTGTCTTCTCTCGCTCCTGCTCTGTTCCACACCTTGTGTCAGTATCCTTATTGTTCCAGATGCCCTTCCATCTCCACATCCTTGTAGGTGCCAGTTGACAGGAAAGTACATTTCTGCCATTCGAAAGCAGACTGTTCATTACAGGCACAGATTATACACATACTGTTATTATATGTGGCCTTGCTCTATTCTGAAAATCAAAATAAAGTTAAGGTCAGAAAACAGAATTAGCTTCTGAAAACTGTTTGCATTGGATGATCACATGGTTTTCTCAGTTTGCATGGGCAGATTATGAGGGAGCCTGGACTCCTGCTTGCTGGATGTGGAGGTGGTACAGAAAATAGAATACAGAAAATAGTAATTTTCTGTTCCATTTAGTATTTATACCATGAACCCAGGCTGGCAGAAAGGTTGTGACTTTCACTCTTTGAATCCTTACTGAACACAAAAGCAACATTCTTATTTCAAGATTCTTTCTGACATCTCCATCCTGCCAACCATATTCTCCTCTGCGGTCTTTTCTGAAAATTACCCCTAGACAGCATATTCAGTTTCCTTCCCTCTGCCTCTTCCCCTTGTGTATCTGTATCCAATACTGGATTGCCTTTACTGGCGTTTCTCCTAGCATTTCATGTGCTTTCATGAATTAAAAAAAAATTCAATGTAACATTTCTTACTGTAAATGAGAGACATGATTTCACAATATCTCTTTTCCTCCATGAGTGACTTGTTCAATTTGCCCCCTCCACACACAAGAAAAGCATTTCGTAAATTGTTTTAAATTTGTCCCCATGGACAGCAATATCTGTACTCTTCTTTGGAATCCTTTGCAAGTTAAACTGTAGCTTACACAGATTCAGCTCATGAATCTTTTGTTCCACTTTTATTCTTGATGTTTCTTTTACCCACCCACTCCTTTGGATTGGGAGAAAAGTTATCCAAGAAAAGAAGATACAGAAAAGTTTTCTGTTTAATTGACTGCCTGTTGTATAGTCTGAGTATGTGTTCTTGATCTTTTTGCCCCCTCTAAAATTATTTTCATTTGCTTCAAAACTACAGCAGAGGCTGGTTTCTTTCTTTTGTGGTTGTTAGTGCTCCATCAAGTGCCCTTTGGGTGTTAGTGAGGTATGCTTTGAATTGTGTCTTGTTTTTAAAGAATTGCTTCTTTGTGCAGTTACCAGGGAGGCTAAACAAACTTTGTAGGAGAGCTTTAGCTCTTCCTTCCCCTTTCCCACTTTATACAGGGGTGTCAGCTTTGACATGTCTCTATAGCAACAAGGATTCCTTGCCCCCTTTTTTCTGTCTCCCAAAATAATATCCCCTTAATTGAGTGGATTGAGTGGGGACTGGGGGTGTGCAAGTGGCCAAGTTTCAATCCCCTGCTTTTCTTTCTCTTTATTCCCTAACCTATAAGAAGTATGTGGGAATTAGAGAAGGTTAAATAATGCATAGAGAAGGATTTAGGGGAGTGCTGAATCTTTGAATTGGGTTTTAAAAATCTAGTTTGCCTGCTTCTTTGCTTGCTTGCTTCTTTGCTTAATAGAAGAAGTGATAGTAGAGGGTGTATGCTTACTGTTTTTAGCTTTAAAATATCAACTTTTTAATACTGTGTAAGCCATCTGGGGTCCTTTTTTGAGAAGAAAGGCAGAGTATGTATGTATGTATGTATGTATGTATGTATGTATGTATGTATGTATGTATGTATGTATGTATGTATGTATGTATGTATGTATGTATGTATGTATGTATGTATGTATAAATTAATGTCTGGCTGTAGCATGTTTAAATGATAACTAAATGAGGAAATAGGTATTTATCATCTTCTCAAATGACTTCCTTCCACTTCAGGATGTCAAGACTGTTTACTTCTGTAAAGGCACTGACTTATTGTTGTTGCTTTAAAAATAGTTCCCCAGATTTCATAAGCTGCCAGGAATGTGAATGCTCAGTGAGTTAAGCAAAACCTTTCCTTTCATTTGAATAGGAAAGTCTTCACTGTTTGCACACACATGTACATGCACATCCTTTGACAGGCCATCCTTCCATAGGAGCAAGCCCTCTTGATGAATTGGAAAAGAAGGGCCTTACTGCATTTGAGGACTAATGGACTGGGGTCTGTGGCTTGCTTTGCATTGAATATAGTCCTTGGTTGTTAAGGCCCTATCCTGGGTTTCTCTCTCTCTATCTTTTTAAAAGAGAATATCCCTTTCCTGTGTGCTTCATTTTAGAAAGACCTTGGATATACTGGAAGTAAGTAAAGAGTTTCCCATGGAAAGACTTTTAAGTTATGGTACCAGAGCAAGGAGTGTTGCTATTGGAAGAGCAGGATGGAAAACGTAGGAACAGCACATCTGTCTTAAAACATTTGCTTCATTGTCTCTTGAAGGAGAGCACCTCAAGTGGCACTATCAAGGGGAGACACACACTGAAACCTACTAAAGCATATCCCAGGTTTAATTAAAAACCTTTGTCTTAATTAGACTTTAGGCCCTGGCTGCTCTCAGAGCGAGCAGATCTAGTTGCATTTGGAATGTCCTCTGAGTGCTTAGATCAATTGTACTAGGAAATAGTCCCTTTGTCTGGTTTTCCTAATGGCCAGCATATCTCTTGTTAACTAAATGGTATGCTTTCTGTGATGCTAACTGAGCATCAACATGTTTCCGCTAACACTGCTAACAGTAAAGGAGGAAAGAGGGCTGTTTATATGGTTTAAATATTTAGAAGGCCCATAATATTTTGATTTGCTTTAGAAAAAGTTTAACATGCAATTGTCAAGCATTTGTACAAATTATA
Organism: Pogona vitticeps; assembly: GCF_051106095.1. Classification (NCBI taxonomy): domain Eukaryota; kingdom Metazoa; phylum Chordata; class Lepidosauria; order Squamata; family Agamidae; genus Pogona; species Pogona vitticeps. The sequence goes on along the minus strand of NC_135785.1, from coordinate 193,756,696 downwards.
AGGTATATAATAATATAAATACATATCGATGTACAGTTTTGGAAATATTTTGTTTAAAAAATTCAGTTAGAGATGCATCTTTTTCTTCCAGAGCAGCCCCTTAATTTCAGTGGAGCTACATTGGAATAAAAGAATGAAGAATCTGATTTTGTTGATTTGATGTAGATGGTTAGATCTTTGTGCCAGTAGCAGCAGTGACATGCTTCAGTAATACATCAAAGCTATGTACAAAAGCTTGTGAATTTTCAGGTGGCATTGAACATGTCTTTAAAGTACATGGTCTGCTTGCATGGCATCATTGCGTCAAATTCTCAGGGCACATATTGTAGGATCTTATGCTGCTGAATTATACTTAGTATCCCATATATTTCAACCATACCAGCTTTGTTACACTAACAAAAATTAAATGCTAATTAGAGATGAAATCTTTCTGGAACATTCTTATTTTGGCTTAAACTAGCACAAATGGATTTGTGGAAATGATTAAAATAACTGGGAGAAAACAAATAAGCAGTATAAAGTTTTTTGCTTTATAGGGCATTTTTGTTACACCTTTCTTTCAAATGAACCATATATTGTCATATTTATACAATGTTCTGAACCTCAGGAAATGTATTTCATATAATTTATGGAAACCATGAGATTAAATATCTGACTGCGTTTCTGCCTATCTAGTAATTAAAAGCAGTACTAAAGATCGTTCTATAAAATGACTAGATTCTTTATTTCCATAGTCTTGATAGAATATCAGTGATCCAAAATTCAACCTTAATGAATGTTCAGTTAAAGAAAAAGTAGCTTAAGACTGCTGTGTTTGTATGAGACAGGATGAGAGCTGATGAGATTTAGCCTTACATATGTGTATATTAAAATAATTTACTTTAATGTAAACTAGATGTTTTGTGATCTACCCAGATTTTAACAGTCACAGCTGACACGCATATGCATTTTGCACGAGAACAGTTATTTCTAAAGCAAAATTGACAGCTCCAAAGCAGTTCCCCCTGGGAATATGTAGCTCATGCTTTAGCTGAATTGTAGTGATGGATATTTACAAATAGCTCAGCTAGACTGGTAGTCACAACACACAGTTCTTTTCTGGCTCACTGCAAATGTCATAAATGGTGTAATGGTGTTTTGTTAAGGCTGAAATATGGTAGCTGACGAAGATGGAAAAATTAAGAGTTAACTTACAGACGCAGAATCCAACAGGTTGTTTTTTGGGGGGAAAGTTTATTCATCATTAATAGAAAATGGGTTTTTAGAAGATTTTCTTTTAAAGCTTTCCAGAACATGTCTCCTTTACATAAAGAAGTAATTGGGATATATACAGGAAAGATAATGTAATAGGATGTAAAAAAACAATGTGCAAAACCTAATGACTGCATGGACAGTCCCTTCATTCATTCCATCATAGAGAGAATTAAGAGAAATGTGCTCAAAAGAAGATTTAAAAACAAATGCTCACACCCCAAAGATGTCCTGTCCAAAGATCTCCCACATTAATTACATGGGATGAGGAGATGTATGCAAAAATGCAAATATGGATAACTTTTGCACATGGTGCAGGTGAGAAGATCTTTGCATCCAAATGTTCTAAAAGAAGGTTCAGGTCCAAACCTGATATGAGATTCAGGAAGATCTCCTATATACTGGGAAGATTTAAAAGTGGCAAGATGGGACCCAAATCATGCCCTTTGTCTAGAGATGGCTATGGACAGGCAAGTTGAAACTAGAAGCTGAGCTCCTTCCCATATGACAAGTTGTCCTGCACTCCTTGTTATGTCACATATTCTTCAATACACTATTCAGACAAGCTGAGAATTTTTGCAGAAGAGAAGTATGCCACTCATGATGCCTGTCTAGGACAATAATGGCAACACATATTTTCCAAGCTGGTGCTTGGAGCCTTCCATCGTCAGTCTTGTTTCAGTGTTTCACCCTACAGGAGACTTCCTTGACAATAGGAATGGCACCAGCGGCTATTATATCTACTGAAAGAAGAGCAGTAATTTCAGGCCTGCTTGAAATCTCTTGGGGTCCCCTAAAGAGTCAAGAATTGGGTGAGAATTCTATAAGACAAGGAAGATTACTGCACTCATGGCTTTTAATAGCTTGTGCCAAAACTTGGGGAAATATAAAGCTAATTGTGTCGCATTGATTATGATCCTGGGTGTTAGAACTTTATCACAGATTCTAGGCAAGAGATGTTCACAAACATATACATGGGTGGGCTGTTCAGGGAGCAACTTGCACAGCTCAGCAACTGGACTTTAAGAACCATGATTGTAAGGAGAGTTCTCTCAAATGATTTGAAGATATAAGGAAACAAATGTTTGCAGACATTTATAATAAAAAGTAGTAGGGTGGGAGTTGATGGAAGTTCAACAGGGAAAGGAGAAAAGGAGTATCAGAGACATACTTTAATGTCCCTAAACAATGGATAGAAAGAAACCCATACACAAACACTTATATTCAATTACAACTTTTAATGGTACCTGCAGCTGTTGGCCAGTGTGAGATAAGTTGCAAGTTATCCATGTTACCTGTGTTAAATTGTAAGAATGAAATATAGGCACAGCTCTGCTACAGTGGAAATACAGATATATATAAGAAAGAAAGCAAAGTATGCTGTTTGTATACTGCCACACAGCACTTCAAGCACTCTCTGGACAGTTACAGGGGTCTCAAACTCAATTTACCTGGGGGCCGCTGGAGGCAAAGTCTGGATGAGGCTGAGGCGCATCAGTTTTTCTGCCAATCAGAGCAAGAGCCCAAGGAAGCCACCCAGGAGTTTCCTTAGCCCAGCTGGGGCTCCGAGGTGGAGGAGGGGCGCATGAGCCCTCTTCGCCAGCCATGACCCCCTCTGGCTCCTTCGCTACCACCACCACCAGCAGCAGCAGGAGGACAAAGAAGCGGAGAAGAGAGGGAACGCCGGCGACTGCCTAGCCGGGGGGGGGGGAGGAGGAGGGCATGACATAAAATTAAAAAAAAACCTCACAGAATTTGCCTTGCCAAAGGAGAAAAGCTCCCATTGGTACCCGTGAAATTGAACAAAACGGGCTGGGCCCCCAGAGGTGCGCGTGTGCGGACACACACAAACACACACACACGGAGGTCCAGCAACCTTCAAAAAAAGGTGGGCTGGCTGGCAGGCTGCAGTTCTGGATGGAGGGTGCAAGAAGCGCTGTCTTGGGAGAGAGCCCACGAGCGGGGCTTTTTTGATTCTTGACAGCAGAAGACGCGTAGGTGCTTTGGGGAGGGCAGGCAAGGCGGGGGCCACAAACTATCATCCGGCGGCCCACCAATGGCCCCCAGGCTGCATATTTGGTTTACAAGTTAATTATGCAGACTACATATTGCCCCCCAGCCCCCTTCAGCAAGCTGAGTACTCATTTTATGAACCTCCGAAGGATGGAAGGCTGAATCACCCTCAAGCCGGCTACCTGGGATTGAACCCAGATAATGAGTAGAGTTTTGGCTACAGTACTGCACCCCACTGCAGTACCACTGCACCCCAAAGGGGCTTTTTGTGCCACAATTTACTTCTACTCCAAGAACTCTGGCTGTTAGTCTCATTTCTGGTTTTGGAATGCTCCTCTTCCTTCATTATTCCCCTCTTACTGGAACTTGAGCACAATCATGCTGTTCTGAGTTGAGATGTAGCAGCTCCGAACTTTGATGTTCTTCTACTTCCTCCATTTCTTTTCCCATTTTTTTTACCTTGAATGATTAGCTGTAATAATCTGTACTTTATGTTTCACATTTTTTGACCAAAATATTCTAGCTCTCGATATCTGTACCTTCCTGGGTTTTTTATTCATTTGTTTGATTACTTTTCAGCTGATCACCCTCTTGATCCAATAAATCCTTGGCATTCTGCCATAAATCCATATACAAAATGCATCTGCCTTTTGCTTTAGATTATTCGAAATGAGATAATGTCTCCTGATTCTCTTCTAGATCATTCTGTAAAACCTGAGCTTGGACCGTATAGTATAACTTTGACTGGATATACAAAATAACCATGTTACTGTTTTAAAGCATGGAAGCAAGCTTCAGTGAAGTGTGTCCTAAACTAATTTATCTCAGTGTAACCACTTTTTGTATTGCTGCATTTAAAATTTTAATGTCTGCTTCTCCTTTAAATATTTTTAAATTGGGTTTCAGAAGTTTAAGGAATGATTTTACTTCTAGTGATAATAGAAGTAGCCTAAATATTTTATGAGGTTTCTGTTTAAAAGCAAGTGGACTGTAACCTCATCTCTTAGTTGTTGATCTGTTTTGAAAGATGATGCAGTAGGATTCATACTCAGAATCAGAAGGAGGTAGGATCTGTATTGTTTTATGGAATCATACTTTATTTGGTAATATCAGAAGGAGGACTTTTTGGTGGATCATGGTCAAACTGAGAGGCAGTAACAGGTGATACTCCACAAGTACCTTTACAACATATTGCTGTCAACATTTAATTAGAGAGCCACACAGAAGAAAGGAGAATATACACAGAAGAAGCACAGTCCTATCAAAGGTTGTACTTCTGAATTTCAGGTATTTTTTTGGTGAAAGGTTTTGTCACATGATTAATTTCTCTGTTGGAATCATTGAGATTAAAATGTGTTTATCTTCAGTGACACTGTTCTTCTAATCTGTTCTGCTTCAAAAACAAAAGGAACTACAAGTTATATTGAGCATGATGAAAGCTTTATTTATTTATTTATTTATTTATTTATTTATTTATTTATTTATTTATTTATTTATTTATTTATTTATATCCCGCCTATCTGGTGAAACGACCACTCTAGGTGACTAAAAGAAGCAAAGCGTGCTGCTTATATACTGCCCCATAGTGCTTCAAGCACTCTCTGGGCAGTTTACAAGTTAATTATGCAGGCTACACATTGCCCCCCCCCCCCCAGCAAGCTGGGTACTCATTTTACCAACCTCGGAAAGATAGAAGGCTGAGTCAGTCTTGAGCCAGCTACCTGGGATTGAACCCCAGGTCGTGAGCACAGTTTTGGCTGCAGTACGGCGGTTTAACCACTGTGCCACAAAGCTCTTAAGAATTAATTGCTCTTAAGAATTAAGACCATAATTTAATATAGAGTGGGTGGGATTCCTCCCCCATGTGCCCCAGTGTAAGTGAGCATACAATGCTTTTGTATGTGTATGGTGGAATAGACAATGTTTAATTTTTCTGATAGAAGATGCTATCATAGCAAACTCCTCTACAGGCATTTTTCACATGGTGTGTGTCTGTGTGTGTGTGTGAGAGAAAGAGAAGTGATTTTTGGAGGACCTTTCACCAGACCACAAGGAGCTTGAATCCTTTAACAATGGCTGGTAGAAAGTCAGTACACATGATGATACATATTAACATTCTATACCTATTAACTACATGAAGAGCTCCATGCCTTCTGATTTCTGCCCATAACCCTCCAGCACCTGTTTGTTGTATATGGGAAACCTATACATATATGGATTTCCTGTTAAGATATTCATACTTATTGCATGGTTATAGACAGAGAGCTTTATGATATCCTTTTTTTTATTCATGGACCCATCTTCACAAATATTATATAGTAATAGGAGTTGAATTGAAGAATTTAATTAGATGTCCATCTTGTTAGGCTGTATGTAGAAACAGATACAGATAATCCTATCTGTCATTAGAAGAGGGAAATTATTAACTGCTGGAAGTGTCTGAGTACACAGCAGAAGCTTTTGTCATCTCAAGTTATTTTCAAATTAGCATGGTTTGTTTTGTGATTTAAGCTTGGGATTCCTTCAGGATTTAAGCTTGGGATTCCTTTGAAGCCTGCCTAAGTAGTGAAAATCAGCCTGAATCACATGTCTCCAATACTAATATATTTTCAGTTCTAATCAATGGGTGTTTGTCTGTGCTCCTTGGGGAAGAGAGAATATGTTGAGTTTCTTCAGACGTTTATACTATGTGTGAGGCAAATTAAACATGGTTCAGAACATCTGTTATTATACTCTCTCATGCTTGCTCTAGAAAGTTAAAAAGAGTCCTAGGGTTCGTAGGCCCTATCGCATCCCCTCACCATCCAAGCCCTGGTTGCATTTAACCTAAAGAAATCAACAAATACTAAATGTTCTTCTTGCAGTTCTCCTTTGTTATCCAAAGATATAGGCTGTGATGAAACTATGTTTAAATATTGTAGCTAGAAAATTAGCTCATTTAAAAGCACCATCATTTTAAGATAGGTGCAAATAATTTAGAAAGGATAAATCTGAAAGGGATTATGAAACATTTGTGCTGTCTACCACATTTGTTGGTAGACATCACAACAACAATTAAAGACACCACCTAACAGTCTGTTGTACCTTTTTAAAGCAGTTAGATCTGCAGAAGAAGATCTAGCAAATGAACTAAGATCACGCTATTGAAGTAGCTCACATCTGATCAAAACTAGTCTATTTTTCTTAATATTTTAATTTGTTTTAAATTTTACCTATATTTTATATATGTCCATAATTTTGAATTGTACAATTAAAATTGTGCAACTCATAGCACAGTGGTTAAACTTCAGTGAAGGCTCTGTTCAGGACCTGAGTTTGATCCTGGGCTCAGGTAGTTGGCTTCAGGTTGACTCAACCTTCCATCCTTCCAAGGTTGGTAAATTGAGTACCCAGCTTGCTGGGAGTGGTGCAGTGTGTAGCCTGCATAATTAAATTGTAAACTGCCTAAAGAGAGCCTTAAACCTTCTGGGATTGTATGTAAGTAGAATGCTTTGCTTTGCACTCCAATAAGAATAAAGAAAGAAAAATGTGCAAAATTAACACGTAAAGCTTTTTAAATCAAAGAGTCTTTTTTAAAAAAAACCTAAAGAAGCTAGTTCAGAAGCTTGCAGTCCTAAAATAGCACTAAAAAGGGTATCACAATACTTTTCTTTTTCTCAAAGACCACCATAAAGAAGAAAGGAATAAGTTGTTCATTGGAATTAAGCAGAAGAGAGGACAAGTAATGGATTCAAGATGCCATGGGCAAATTTTGGTTCATTACATGTAAAGTTAAATACAGTTTAAGTCCCATAGATTTCAGAGAGAAATAAGCACAAGGCACATCATTTTCACTGAGATCAGTAGGGTTGGAAAGTGTTTAATTTCTGTTAGGTTGATTGAAAATATTAATGGAAAGAATTGTTCATATTGGAAGAAGATGTTTTGGAAAACAGAAAGATAGCATTCCCAGAATATGACCATTTGTTCTGTGGATAATATCGATCTATTGTGGCAGTGAAGGTTCAGGATTGCAACAAACATTGCAATTACTTAATTAATTAAGGTTGCAATACTACTGGCTCTTAATCAGAGAGTAAGCCCCGTTGTGTGCAACAGAACTTATTTCTGAGTAAACAATCAATTCAAGCTGAAATTTAATGGCAGAGGCAGGTTTGGGGTGGTGGTGGATTTGTGCCTCGAGCAAATAGCTGAATGAGAAAATTCAACATTAGAATAAAACAAACAATGCAAATAGCAGAATGAGATGTGTTGATTATAGAACTACTTGAAAGTAACTGTACATAGAAGTGAGGTTTGCACTGAAATTCTAATCCCTGAATGCTGATGGCTAGAACATGTTAGGCTGGCATTTTAGTGACCCAGATGGCCTGATTTGATTTTGTCAGCCATGCAAGGCCTGCAGTTGAAGGAACAAATCCCATATAAAAAGGGAGAAAATAAAAGTGTGAGGATCTATTGGGCTGAAAAGCCCACCAAAATCATTCATATGCGCCTTGGATGCACAAACTAGCAGAGTACATATGGAGGTGGTAAACTTGTTTCATCCCACCCTAGTCAGTCTGGATGTTGCTCTTTAATATAGCATGTGGAGTCTCTGAAAAGCAGTATACTTCCTTGTATTAAAATAAAACCCCATGAAAGCTACAATAGTAGCAACACCAAATAATTCATGCTGGTCAGTAAAATATATTATGGTATTGAAGGAGAATCTAAATTATAAAAAGGTAAGACAAAAAGATGGGAGGAAAGCAATGACAAACCTAGGCAGCATCTTAAAAAGCAGAGACATCACCTTGCCGACAAAGGTCTGCATAGTCAAACCTATGGTTTTTCCAGTAGCAATGTATGGAAGTGAGAACTGGACCATCAAGAAGGCTGACCACCGAAGAATTGATCCTTTTGAACTGTGGTGCTGGAGGAAATTCTTGAGAGTCCCCTGGACTGCAAAGAGAACAAACCTATCCATTTTGAAAGAAATCAACCCTGAGTGCTCACTGGAAGGACAGATCCTGAAGCGGAGGCTCCAATACTTTGGCCATCTCACGAGAAGAAAAGACTCCCTGGAAAAGACCATGATGTTGGGAAAGTGTGAAGGCAAGAGGAGAAGGGGACGACAGAGGACAAGATGATTGGACAGTGTCACTGAAGCTACCAACATGAATCTGATCCAACTCCGGGAGGCAGTGGAAGACAGGAGGGCCTGGCGTGCTCTCATCCATGGGATCATGAATGGTCAGACATGACTTAATGACTAAACAACATCAAACAACAAAAAGAATCCAGTTGCTGAAGAAGGAAGGGAAGACATTATTCGTAGGAATAGCAATACAATAAATCAAAGCAGCTGAAGGTAAGATATATACAAGTCAAGAGAATAATGAAGTAAATACTGTTCAGACCAGAGTGGTCAGTCTTGCAGTACAAAAGGAGCATCAAAAATTGAGGGTATCCATAACTGTATACATTTGGAATCAATTCACTAATCTGCATAGCACCCAAAACCAGTCAGAAAAGCAGTTCAGCTCTCACAGTTCTATCTCATGGCAGAACAAAGTGTTTCATAGGGCTGTGTTTTTAAAACCCAACTACAGATAATCTGGAATTGGAGCAGGAGGCATGTTCTTTGATCCAAAAATCCAAGACCTCTGTCCAAAAATGGCACCTTGAATCTATCATTTGTGAATCAAGTTCTGTTAAATTGATGTTGCATAGTATGTGAAGAAATGTGATCCACAACCCCTTCATGCAATACATTGAAGATAAAACAAAGTCTCCTTGCTTTTCTGCTTGTATCCTTGTCCACTCTTTTTTACATTTTTTTTAAAAAAATAATATGTAGCTAACAAACAAAATATGCACGAAATCAGATAATGGAATAAAACTATGAAAAGCAAACCACTTTGTTAAACATTTATTTGAGAATTGATACTCTTTTAACAGGTGGGTGCAACAGACCGGAATCAAAAATTAGAATAACCACATATTTTTTTCCATTGATTTTCCATGAACAAATGATCTGAAAGTTTTGTTGGACCTGAGGAAAATGAGGTGGGGTGTCAAATTGCTTGTAAAGGATTAGGTCCCAGCCAAACTATGAAACACCTAATGTGTCCATGTGTTGGCTCTACCACAATAAAAACAAGCTATATGTGAGAAAAAGTAACTGTTTTGGATGGCTGGTGCTGGAATACCCCCAGCAGCTTACCCAATGGCTGTGCCAGCTAGGAGAATTTTTGGAAACCTTTGTTTTTTTTAAGAAAGCCCTAAATTTCCCCTTTTCAGGAATGAGCAAATAAAACAAAATCAGCTTCAACCTTCTTCAAGGACTTGATCTGAAGATCAGTAAGCAGAAATTGGACCAGATGCCTGCTTCTCTAAATAGGAGGTTTGAAAAGTCAATTTTGATAAGCTGTAGTTCCAAGGCCCAAAAATAGTTGGTCAATAATAACAATGTTTAAAATGCAATTCTTTTGTTTCCCACTTATGAAGATGTAACTATTTTAGTTACTTGAAAAATCTGAGTATAGCAGAATGATATACAAGATGAACTGGGACACAAAGCATGTGATATTTCTCTTCTGTTATTTAGTGCAGCCACACCCTTGTAGCTATACAAATAACAAAAATGTTTGAGTTACACTGCAAAAGAAGTAAATATATTCTTCATTACATTACTCTCATAGTCTAACATGCATATCTTTTTTTTTAATTTGGAAAAAGGACTAATCAGAGGTAGCTGATTATTGATACTGGTTACTTCCAAACTTTGGGTTTGGTCCAAATGCAAGTTATGGGAGGTGGGGAAGTGGCAATGGGGTGAATGTAGAGCAGGTAACTTACAAAATGTTTGTTTGGACAGTACAGTGAGAACATACTAGAACACACTACTACTACCTTTTTCGGTAACAAGGGCCTATCTGTCTTATAGAAGAGTAACATGTGAGGTCCTAAAACAAGACAAAAGCGGTGGCAAATTCTGAAACAGATAGATTGGAGGTGATAAGATACTGGATGTTTGTAGCAAACATACATACTAGGGCTCCACAGCAGCTGCTCTTAAAGTAATTGCACTGGAGATATGTGATGGGAGACCTTAAATAGCCATCTGCGTATTCTTTAATATTGTCATATATATTTTCCCTGTGCTTTAGATACTGATTGTATACATTAATCAATTTTATAACATCAGTTCTTTTGTTGTTGCCTTCATGGCAGTTACATTCCGTTGGTACCCTTTCATTATACTTTATTAGTCAAATGAATGTATGTTTCTAATCATGTGTTTTAAAGTTATTGACCTGAATATGCCAGGCTATTTATTAACCTCATAAAATAATCAGACATAAGAACACTCCTGCAAATAGGTAAAATCTATCATAGCCAGGTTGCTAATGTTGAGCCCCCCCCCCCGAGTCCAGTTCTGAAATCGCTGAACACGTCTATGTCCGTTGCTTTACCACTTACTGAAATTGTTGCTGCCCAGTGTGCATGTTCCATGAAAACACAACTCTAATGACACATGGGACTTCTAATTTCTTATTACTTTAAATGGAATATTGATTTATTATTTATTTACAGAATGTATATTTCAGGGAAGTGTACAGTAAAATAAAATGTTTAATGTTATATATTTTTATATTGTTATTATATGCGTTGGAAACCGCCCAGAGTAGTCAGTTGACTAGATGGGCGGGGTACAAATGCAATCAATCAATAAATAAAACAACCAAATAAAAATAAGTATATTTATGAATTGGGATGAAGTTTACCAGTCAGGAAAGGAAAGCAAACACTGAAAAGAAATAAGTGTAGGTGTGTGTCTATCCCCAATTGGAAAGGCGCTCCACAGAATGGGAGTAGATACCCTACAGATTCTTTCCCTAGTGCTTTCCATGTGGCTCTCTGACCCACAGAGTCCCTGTTCCAAAGATCTCAGGGATAAGATAGGATGAAAGGGGAGAAGACATTTCTTAGGTGTCATGACCACATACTGTTTAAGGTTGTCTTCACTAATAAAAGAAGCTTGACCCTGGCCTGGTAACAAATAAACAACTAGAGCAAAACCTGCAGCAACAACATTGCATGTTTATAGGAAGCATTACCAATTGCATTCTGCATTAACTATAACTTCTAGACAAAACTCAAGGAGGAGCTACATAAATGTGCACTGGAGTAATCTAGAGATTATGCATGCTTGTACAGCTGTGGCTAGACCATCAATGTAGATTACATACATATATGCTTAGAGAATTTCAGTGACAACCACGAGGTTCTGTCTCTTTGAATTATGCAACAAAATAAAAAAGCAACAACATTACTATATATTGGCAAAAAAAGACTTGAGCTCCATGTGGCACCCATGCCTCAGATGAGGAAAATAAATATGAGAAACAAAAATGTATTTTAATGAAATTTCCAACCGAATCAGATCCCCATGTTGCAGTTGACAAAGGACCATGTATAGATGTAACAGACATGAATTTAATCCATTTAACATGCTGATATGGTAGCATTGTCATCTTTAGCTCATATTTTATTTATTTATTTATTAGATTTTTATCCCGCCTCTCTAGACAGGAGTCTACTTAGGGCGGCTTGCAATATCATACTCCCTTGATGGCTCAATGTAACTACTTAGACCAATTTAAGAACAATTTAATATGAGGTTTGATAAATTCATGAAATGAATTATACTTCAGCTTCCAGAATACTTCAAAAATTTCCAAGGCAGAATTCTGGGAGTGTCAGTGCAAAATTCTTAAGATTCATCACCCCAGCATTGGAAAGTCTCAAAAAAAGAAAGAAAGAAAGCTACTTTTATGAGATTAATGATGTCCCAAAAATAAGATAGGTTTTCGGTTTAACTTGGGTATTACAGCACACAGTATTTTGAAAGATACTCTGTTTTATAGTCTGTACTTTTAATGTTGTATTGCGTTTTTATTCATAAACTAAGATAAATATTATACATATGCCACAGCACTAGTGCTAGTATGTAGAAGCTGTTAGATGACAGCCTAAGCTCTTGTTAAATTTCATTAGCTTGAAGAGACTTCAGAGGTTCTGCATTAAGATATTTTAAATTAGCTGGGGGATTTTAACCCACTGCACTCATTAACTTGGCTTTGAAAATTCCATCTCAGAATGATTTGGTGTGTTGTGTTCAACCTGGTTTTGTGCAATCAATTATATAACATAGTGCCCTATTTCTTATGTCAAGAAGTCTTTTTTTCAAAATTAATACAACATTGAGATTAGGCAGCAGGAAAACGAAATCTCAAAAAGTTGTAATAAACTTTTGTCCTGACATAAAACCAACTCTCATGTAGCTTAAACTGTTATGAAGTATTTTTTTTAACTGAAAATTTAAAAACGAGCACTTTCTGCTATTCTGATTTCAATGCAATTTCTAGATAAATGAAAATGACACCTGGTTATGTAACCATTAGTGATGCACCTATAAGAATGTGTCCTATTCAGTAAACATTGTTTTAAAAAAGTCCTCCTCATTAAATGAGTCATGACAGTTTGCTATGCCCATTAGCAGCATTCGGTCCCCAGCAACATAAGCATATCCCTAGACAATTATACTTAGAATCATAGAATAATTGAGTTGCAAGGGGCCCACACCCTGATCAATGGAGGAACCCAAATCAAAGAAGATCTGAGAGATAGTTATCCAATTTTCACTTGGATACCTCCAGCGTTTGAGTACTTCCATATACAATTTTTGTAGAGTATATACCTCAAAGAGAGACACTGTCATGTAGTGGATAATGGGTTGAACTAGGACTCAGGAGACCTTGGTTGAAATCCCAGTTCAGACAGAGAAACAGTGGGGCAGAGTGGCAATGGTAAAACTCCTCCTTAAATATCTCATGTACCTTGAGAACCCCTGTTAGCATGGCCATCAGTCATATGACTTGGCAGCACATTTTTTATATATAATTCCATCATGGTATGGTCATACGTAAGGAATTAACATGTTGCCTCTGCCAGTGTCAGTATTTTGCATTTATGTGCTCTGCTTAAGTCATTATTTCAGTATTGCACATGTACTACATACCAAAATGTAACCATAAGGACTGGAGGCTTGAATTGAGTCCACCCCTGCTCCTGACAAACAGTGGATTGGTGAGATTTTGTTTTACAGGATTCCATAGGACCAGACCCTGAACAGATGCCTCTGAAATAGTAATCAAGAAGTGTAAATTCACCTTCATGTCTTCATGTTTCATTCATCATTAGGATGTAACTAAACTTATTAGGCCATTAATAATTGTGACTATTTAATTGTTGAAATCAAGGTGTATTAATTTGCAAATAGCTCCTGTTAATTTTACCATGAATTTTCCCAATCTATCTTTGTCTCATGAAGTTTTGCCAAACTGTTTAAACTGTTGCTATTTTGAGATTCAGTTCAGTGCACACTTCCCAGAGAGTAAACCCTACACAGCACAATGTGATATGCTTCTGAGGAAGCATGCCAGGGTTGTGCTGTAAGTCAAAGGTATGTTCAGTTGTTCCTATCAACATTTTGTCCAGAAAAAAAAAGTGTTTGTACATATTGAATGATTGGTAAGATGAATAGTGAACATATTTTCAATATACAAAGTCTTGCTTTTCTTTTATATTTAAAGGAAAATACACTCTGAGAGTATCTTAAATCTGAGAAAAATTGTCAACCTGTGGGTAAAGCTCTTGGAAAAAAAGCATAAATGAACTTATTTGTTCTAATGTTCCAAGTGAGCATTTACTAAAGATCTTCTGTATCTACTGCCACCTCCACAGATATATATTTGTATACGTTAGTGTCCACCTTCAACTACAGTACTATCATTTCTGTCTCTCTACAGATTGGCAGATCGCTACACTTTCTATGCTGTTGGGTGGTGCTGCAATAATTCTTATAGCTTTCTTGGTTGGATTAATTTCTATCTGTGTTGGATCACGGAGGCGGTTCTACAGGCCAGTTGCTGTCATGCTGTTTGCTGCAGGTAAACAAATTGCTTCTCTCAAATATATAAACATTTGATGATTTATATTTTACATATAAGTCTTGACTCAGATAAGAGTTGGGAAACTGCAAAGAAAGATTTTTTCTGACTTGAAAAGTATACTCCTGACTAACAATCTTGTGGTCTAGCTGCATTTGCCTAATATGTGAATATACTAATAAAGTTTTAATTCTCATATATAGGTGAAGCTTTACACTTGTGCAGAGAATAGATGTAACTTACACCCTGTGATCCAGGAATAATTAGTTCATTGCCTTAGGTTGTATACAAGTTGTTGAATATTCAATATAATTAGATTTTCTTTATGTTGACAAGAAAAATCATAGGATGGTTCAGTTTCATTCTAGAACACAGACTGGTCACATTTTTCCCATGAATTCTTAACTCGTATACTAAAACATGTAGAAGTCTACTGTTAAGACTACCACATGTTTCTCTGATGAAAGCTGGAGAGTTTCAAGTGATTCAGCAGTTCTTTGCAGTTATTTTCACGTTTTGGCCTTCTTCAGTCTCATGTGCCAAACAATAGTAATCCAAGGGACGTGGTGGCGCTGTGGGTTAAACTGCAGAAGCCTCTGTGCTGCAAGGTCGGAAGACCAGCAGTCGTAGGATCGAATCCACACAACGGGGTGTTGCTTGTTCCAGCTCCTGCCAACCTAGCAGTTCGAAAGCTTGCAAATGCAAGTAGATAAATAGGTACCAGCACGCTGGGAAGGTAACAGTGTTCCGTGTCTAGTCGTGCTGGCCACATTACCACAGAAACTGTCTATGGACAAACACTGCCTCTACGACTTAGAAACTGGGATAAGCACCACTTCCTAAAGTCAGACACGACTGGACTAAATGTCAAGGGGAACCTTTACCTTTACCTAGTAATCCAATACTGAATTTAATTTAATTTAAACAGTATTTAAACTGTTTTTAGTAAAATGTGGGATCCAGACTTAGCAGTGTGGTTCTACTTCAAAACGGTAATGGTTGTAGTAGGTTATAATTCAGCAAAAGACTCACCTGCCACCAGAAAGCTCCTTGTCCCATCAGAATCTGCTTCCGCCAGTTGTTCTCAGAGTTTTTATAACAAAGCACTCTGAAGACTTGTTCTGCTAGCTAAGTTCGGTCAACAGAAAAGTCAAAACGGGATCATACAAGATATGGAGCAAGAAAAGAGCTGAGTTACTCCAGATCCAAGGAGATAATCACAATGCCAGCTCAAAGTTAGGATCAGAGAAGAATGGTCTTAAGTAATGTCCAGCATCTCTAGGCTGGGTGAGGTCTGAATTCAGCACACACCGGTTAAAAAGCAAAGCAAAAGCAAAGCATGCTGCTTATATACAGCCCCATAGCGCTTCAAGCACTCTCTGGGCAGTTTACAAGTTAATTATGCAGGCTACACATTGCCTTTATCTCTAAGCTTTATGTTAAGCTGGCTTTTGGGCATTTTGACCAATCAGAATTGCAAGGTTAATCATGTTTAGAGCAGACCTACTAAACCTAATGGGATTTCATCCGTTTAAATGACTAATGGTGGCTCCTGCCCAAAGTGAAAATTCACACCATTAAATTCTTCAATAGAATTATGTATATGTTTGTGTCATGGAAGCCTACTATGAACAAAGTTACCCATGTGGGAAATCGTAAGTGGCTCATGACTGGAACTGGGTGGGGCAATCCATCTAAAATTTAGGAGTGAGACACTGCTCTTGCTTTGTCAATCCCCCTCCCCCCTCAATAGGGACATGTATGTCCAACAGTTCACAGTAAGCTTAATTCACAATATAAAGTCTCCAGGAATAGCACTGCCTGGAGAAGGTTGACACTTGTGTCATCTAGCCTAACTATCAGAACAAATAAATCCTACATTGTTATTATATGTTAATATAGTAATTATGTGTCTTCAAGTCAAATCTGACTTATGGCAACCCTTTCCAGGCTCTTCTAGGTAGATCATACTCAGGGGTGGTTTACCATTCCATTCTTTTAGAGGCACCCTGGGACTCTGTAGCTTGCCCATGAGTACGCAGGCTGGCTCTTCTCCGAGGAGTCACAGTGGGGAATCAAACTCCCAACCTCTGGCTCTACTGCCCGATACCTAAACCACTGAGCTATCTAGCCAGCATTATTATATGTTAGAGTTTTGTAATATCAAGTGCTGCTTTAAAACACACTATGTTGTAGATGAGTTTTTGTAGGCTGAGTCGTTTATATGAACTTTTGATGGTGTTGGGTTTTTTTTTAAAAAAACTTGCTGTCTTTGCATTCTCTGATAAGCTGAATGCTATTCTCTTTAAATTTGTCAAAGAAAACTTTTTTAAGTATTAGCTTTAGAAAATATTCATAGGAAAATAAATCAGATTAAACTGAAAGGTGCTTATAGCTTCCTCACACTCCACAGGAAAAATAAATTTCATTGCCTCAGGTTTATTTTTTGTTATTAACTTCAACAACCCTCACACTGTAAACCCTTTATTTCATTTTTCAAAGCATCAAAGGAAAGAATTTGTGCACAGAAATACTTCTTTAAAAAACATAAACAGAGCAACATAAATAACACGATCTAATACAATAAAAAAAAAAGCCACAATGAAATCATATTTCTCTGTGCATTCCAATGTCTGTTGGATTGTCCAATGATAAAGGGGGCTTCCCCTCCCAGTTTTTTTCCAAACATAGTTTTCCTTCATTCTGTCAATCATGTGTGTGCAGAAACTGAAACAGTGGGCTACTCTAATAGCCCATAATGGAGAGAATGACAGAAATTTCTACTCTGCTAGATGGATTTAAGAAATTCATTTATAAAGCTGTTGAAAGATAGGCTCTTCAAGTATTTCAAGAACTGTAATTATAAGGGGTATTATATTCTGCCCCTGCTGTTTCCACTATTTTCTTTAAACCATTGCAGTTTACTAAGGAAATTGGACAATATGTTTATGTATACACAGTGGTTCTTAACCTTTGTTACTCGGATGCTTTTGAACTGCAACTCCCAGAAACCCCAGCCAGGACAGCTGGTGGTGAAGGCTTCTGGGAGTTGCAGTCCAAAAACACCTGAGTAACCCAAGGTTAAGAACCAGTGTACTAGAATTCTCATAATCTTTCAAAGAAGTTTCCAAAATGGATTCATGAAAAACATGTTGCTCTTCATGCTGTTTTATTGGTCGAGTCCAATAATGGTGTCTTCTTTTAAAAGCTAATTCCAGAGTACCTGTTCCCATTAACATTTCAAATGCTGCTTCTCTTTGCACCTTGAACCCTATATCTCAAACACGGTAATGCAGATATTCAAAATGCGACCCATAGCAGAGAGCAAGATACATGAAAGTGCCGTTGACATTAAAAACTGAGGAAGCAGGATCAGTTTCCCAGCTGATATTTTACAGGGCATGGGAAATTATATAGACTTCCAGCCAAAGAGAAAACTGGGCTGGGATCCAGGCATCTCCTGTGAAATGTCCAAAGAGAATAGACATGAAAATAATTTTTTGTTAGTTTACACACCTTTGCTTCTGGGTCTCATGGATCCTCACCTTTTGGAGTAGAACATTTCACATATGTTGACTATCTCAGTTTGTTGACAGAAAACTCTTGAGTCATGAAATAAAATAAAGACTTTCTTCAGCACTACCAGCACTACCAAGAAAATACATGAATTGCAGAGTGATAAGTAGACAACAATTCTGTGTTGACCTACTTGAGAGGATGTCCTGATGAAATAAGTGGGATGGATTTCTTGGTATGTGTATACTGAGGATCTAAAGCAGTGGTTGCCAGCTTGATTCCCCAGATGTTCTTGGACTAAAACCCAGAAGCCTTCACTACTAAGCTATGTTGGACAGGATTTCTTGGCATTGTAGTCCAAGAACGTCTGGGTACCCAAGTTTGGGAGCCACTGGTCTAAAGCTACAGAGATCTGCAGTGGTGAAAGCAGCAATTTTGTTTTACCTGTGATATGTACGTTCTCTGAGACAATCTCAGCTCCTCATTACTCAGTATTCTTAAATTTAGATATTTTAGGCATAATCTGCTTGCTCAGAGTCTTAAGTGTAAGGGAAGGAGATTCTTCAAAAGCCCACTACAGGAGAAGAAAATCTAAGGCTAAGCAGGAACAGATGATATATTTAATCGACCATTAGGCATATTATATTAAACAAAACAAAAACAAATAAACCAATAGTGAGATTTTGATGATAAATCATCTTCTTCAAAGCTGGGCATTAAAAAAGCATGCTGCTTATATACTGCCCCATAGTGCTTCAAGCACTCTCTGGGCAGTTTACAAGTTAATTATGCAGGCTACACATTGCCCGCCCGCCCCAGCGAGCTGGGTACTCATTTTACTGACCTTGGAAGGAGAGAAGGCTGAGTCAACCTTGAGCCAGCTACCTGGAATTGAACCCCAGGTCGTGAGCACAGTTTTGGCTGCAGTACAGCAGTTTAACCATTGCGCCATGAGGCTCTTAAGTTCTTATGGGCAGTTCCAAACTTACGTGGTGTTTCATGGATGAACTGGATCAGTGAGAGCCAATCAAAAGCTGTGTTAGACCAAGTAATATTCTGAACAGAGAGCTACTGATTGTAATAGTGCTCTGAAAACTTTAGGGCTTCTAATGAGAGGGACAGAATATTTGCCACCCTAAATGAAAGACATAGACAGAATCATTGATTTGAGCTATCTGGAGGAGGGTGATAATGATTATGATCTTAAAAGAAAATTATCAGCTCTCCTGGAGCATTGGACTTTGGTAAAAATATACAGGGAATCTAACTTGCTTTGCGACCTGCCCCTTTTGTGATCAATTCCAGTATAAGCCTGTTATATCCTCAGTGTCCAAAACTCACTCTTATGACTGCTTCCACCACTATATCTATTCCGCCATGTACAACAGCCATGCACTGAAAACATGCAAGATGGGGGATGGAAGGGCAAAGCAAGGAAACTAGTGAGCAGAAGGACAGACTGTGGGGAGAAGCAAGAAGGCAGAGGAAAGAAAATGAAAGAGAAGGAGAGCTCTGATGCACATCATCTTCATTTTACTTATTTATTGACTGACTGACTGATTGATTTAAGCAAAAAAAGCAAAGTGTGCTGCTTATATACTGCCCCACTGTGCTTAAAAAGCACTCTCTGTGTGGTTTACAATTTAAGTATGTAGGCTACACATTGCTGCCTACCACTCCCTCCCCGGCAAGCTGGGTACTCAGTTTACTGACCTTAGAAGGATGGGAGGCTGAGTCCATTTGAGCCAGCTAGCCAAGCCTGTCAGGATTGAATTTAGGTTGCAGTACTGTAATTTAGCCACTCCACCATGAGCCTCTTGATTAGTTACTAGTATCAAGACATTCATGTTTTCAAGGTACAATGCGCTTATTTTAATATTAAACCTAATAGGGAAATAGTATCTGGCTTAAAAGAAGCTGATTTCACAGCTGTTCTCAGAAAACCAATAGTTTTTCTGGAGAATTGCTTGTTGAATTGCTTGTTGTTGTTTAGTCATGTCCAACTCTTCATGACCCCATGGACCAGAGCACACCAGGCCCTCCTGTCTTTCACTGCCCCCCGGAGTTGGGTCAAATTCATGTTGGTCACTTCAGTGACACTGTCCTGCAATCTCATCCTCTGTTGTCCCTTTCTCCTCTTGCCTTCACTTTTTCTGAAGATCAGGGGTTTTTTTCCAGGGAGTCTTCTTTTCTCATGAGATGGCCGAGTATTGGAGCCTCCGCTTCAGGATCTATCCTTCCAGTGAGCACTCAGGGTTGATTTCTTTCAAAATGGATAGGTTTGTTCTCTTTGCAGTCCAGGGGACTCTCAAGAGTCTCCTCCAGCACCACAGTTCAAAAGCATCAATTCTTCGGTGGTCAGCCTTCTTGATGGTCCAGCTCTCACTTCCATACATAGCTACTGGAAAAAACCATAGCTTTGAGTACGCGGACCTTTGTCGGCAAGGTGATGTCTCTGCTTTTTAAGATGCTGTCAAGGTTTGTCATTGCTTTCCTCCCAAGAAGCAGGCGTCTTTTAATTTTGTGGCTGCTGTCACCATCTGCAGTGATCATGAGTCCAAGAAAGTAAAATCTGTCACTGTCTCCATATCTCCCCCTTCTATTTGCCAGGAGGTAATGGGACCAGTGGCCATGATCTTAGTTTTTTATGTTGAGCTTCAGATCATTTTTTGCACTCTCCTCTTTCACCCTCATTACGAGAGTTGCTTAGACATCCATATTAAAGTTTCTGCTATCATACCTTTGCTTTACAATTTTAAAAGAAAACATGATAAATTTTTGATCTCAGTATGTACTGTGCAAAACAAGTATTTTAGTGTTCAGTTACTGGGAAACATTTATTCTATTACAAAGATGATAAGTATATGTATTTGGTAGGGATGCTAAATATTAAACAGAATTTAACTTGGAGGTTATATGTATTTAATATACAATTCCACGTGAATTCTGTTATAATTAGCTGCTAATTAATGTTACTTATTTCAGGGGATCAGGCAAGATAAATGAGCTTTCCTGTATTAGATTTCTTCATTAACTTTTATTATTTTTCTGACTCCATTGTGATATACTGTAGTTATAGACAGCATTAAGTTAGTTACCTGGGTTCTGCTGCAGTTAAGCATGTATGAAAAGAAAAGGAATTATGGGATGGTAATAGAAAGTATTTATTGTTCATTCTTCTGAATCTCAAACTATCACACGTTATGCTCCTGAAATTTATGTCTGTTTTGAATGTTGTTTGAATTGTTTGCCTCATTTGTTTATTTCCCTCTGTTTTAATGGCCAAACTCTGGTTCCTTAGTGTAGTAAGGTGCCCTAGTGTAGGCCCATGATGAAGCTGTGGTACAAATAATAGACAAAGTTACCATAATTCACTAACACAAGAATGGGACTACCAAGCTGTTAATTTTTCAAAAAGCTATTGACATGTTAACTTATGTTAGTATTGTCAGGGTTATTGAGGAAAGACAGAGTTTAACATTTTAAATATATATATATATATTTTAAAAAAGTACTGTAGCAAGAAATAATATAATTGAGCAGATCTGCAACCCTTTTGATTTTATAAATGTTATTTTTATACTGAGGTTATTCAAATATGTGCTTCCATCATACAGTTCAGTTTCACGATACTTCTAAATATGTTGTATGAACGTATCCAGATTATATGTCTTGTTGCTTTAGTAGTAGATTTCCTCTAAGAAAACAATTGAAGGCTCACATGTGACATGGTGTCTTTTTTATTCTTTATTTTTTCTGTCTTTTCCCAGTGGTTCTTCAGGTGTGCAGTCTTGTCCTTTACCCAATCAAGTTCATCGAAACTGTCAATTTGAGAATATACCATGAGTTCAACTGGGGCTATGGCCTAGCCTGGGGTGCAACTATATTTTCATTTGGAGGTGCCATACTTTATTGCCTGAACCCTAAGAACTATGAGGACTACTACTAAAGAAGCTGTTTCTTCTTTTAAAGGAAAAGAATAACATAAGGACTTGTTCTGTCTTTTCTAGATCAGTGTTTTTAGAACTTTTGTAGAGTGTCAAGCAGTCTCCTCTATTGATTTGTCAGCCTTTACCCTTTGATTACAAGTACTTCAAGTAGCTTTTTAAGATCCTTTTCCAAGAATGGCAAAAATCACACTTGCTTACCAGAGCGCATAAACAGACTATGTAAGCCGTTGATACATTATGGGAAGCAAAGTTCAGCACCATTGAAGTATATAAATGTAAGTAGCCATCTTGAGAAGATTGAATGACAACACAGTTCCTGCTATAGCCTGCAAAGGAGTTGCTGGAAGAAGAAGTGTGTAGAAGGTTGCTTATCAAAAAATGATTCAAACCTTCTGGTGGGTTGTCCGTTTATTCCACAAGGTTGTTTTCATCCTCTGGGGCTTTTGCTGAAATTAAACCTGTAAACATCCAGATGCTAAGAAGAGTGAAGAGTAATGCTTAATCAATACATGTAGCAGTTTCCTGCAACACACCTTTGTACATCCATCAATCCACATTTTCCAGTCAGTTGTGGTATATCAAACACACTCTTCTAATTATATGGTTGGACTTCATGTCTCAGAAGTAACCAAGTGCTGGTAAAAAGCATGGAGAATTAAATGGAATCTATTGACTCCTTCAATAGAAGTTTAAAGAGAAGGAGAATACATGCATGAGCTGCCTTTTCACTGAACACATTTGATTTCCCAACATCACGGTAAAGTCCTCACAAGCAACACTCTCATTGTTTTTACAGAAGATATTTGTTGCTATTACTATCAAGAAAAATGTATAGAGAAAACATATGAAACTCCAGCTTGGTCTTAATAATGGAGTGAACGGGAAAAACGTTGAGTGAATTTAAATGTTCAAGAGCTTCTTAGGTGAATTGGATAGAACTGTAATAATTTAGTGAAAACATTCCTGTAATGATTTAATTGTCATATTTCTTTGATTTACAAACTTGATGAGCCATCAAATAAAAGCTTAACTAAGGGTATGCCAACAGCTGCTGTGCCCCTGCAGTTAGACAACATGACGTTGACTGCATGTAGACATTACATTAAGTTATGGATTGTTATAATAGGAAGGGAGGGCCATAGGTGCTCACGCTCTTGTGTTCTCCTTTTTAGCTGTGAAGGGAATATCAGACATTTCTCTGAACTGAAGAGAGAGGGCATGTGGAGCAAGGCCTGCCTCAGCTTGTAAACTGTGATTTATCATGATACCCAAATGCAGTCAGTATGTCCGTTTGGCATAGGCATTAAGATTAAAATAAAGGCCAACATAATGTTGCCTTCTTTACTATGCTTTTCAAAAATGGTAGCATCTATAGAAAATTAATATATTTAGACATAATGAAAGAAATATAGCTCTATAACTTTCCAAATGGTGCCTACTGATCCGAAAGGCTTTTGCTAATCAGTGGGAGGACCTTTTGTTTTGCATGTGTCTTTAGTTCACATCCATGTTGATTGTGTGTGGCACTAGCAGGTATTAGAGTCTCCCTGGTAACTGAAATGATAAAAGTGGTTGCTGTGCCACAACTAGGCCATTATATTTGAGCAGCAAAGAGACTTGTGGCCCCTTAAAGACTAAAAAGGTTTAATTTGGCGTAAGTTTTGCTGGGCTGCCGTTACCTTTTATCAGGTCTACTTCATGGAGTGCAGCTACTTGATTGTCTCAGTAGGTGAATATTTATACTCTGGCATTAACAGAGAAATGCCAACATTATATTTCAGAGAGGCAAGAGCTGTGCCCATGTGACAAATAGCTGATTTAGGTTTGATTTTTGTAGCATAATCCAGCGAACATACTTTCCATAGTAGGCTACCAGTGACCTGACCTAATTGTGAAAATAACACATTAGCAGGGTAGTGTGAGTTTATTCCATTTTCTACATCAGATATTATAGATTGACCAACAGTTATTTGCATTTATCATGGCTCCTTTATTGGTTACTTAAATTTTGCTGAAATATATAAAGATATTAAGACTCAAGTTAATTTGGGGTGGACATTTAAATTGGTGTAAACAACATGCCATTTATTTTTGTTTACAATAAGCTTATTTCAATATTTTCGATTTATCCTGAAAATATTTTTATACAGTGTATACAGTTCTAATATACAACTTTAGAAACAATTATTTTTGCTATACAGAAATTAAAATGTACCCTACCATGGATGTCCTTTAAGAGCACAGCTGTTGAAATGATAGAAGTACTGCTCAGTATTGTTGCCCAAGACCTCAAAGTCATGAATATTTAGTTACTGAAAAATACACACATGCACCAAAAGACAGTGTTTGACACATCCTAAAGCTAGAATAGTTGTCTTTATACATACCATTAGCAAAGAACAAAATGTTGATTGTGTTATATTTTGTTTCCTATGGGGAGATCATTATAAGGATCTAGACACCAGCACTTCACCCTCCACAGAAAGGGGCTGTGTGCGCATCATAACAGGTGGCAACAGCTTCTACATTGACAAGCAGCAGTATGTCAATAGTGATCTAGTATGACTTTTGTATGATAGAACAGGCTGTTAGGGTATCAGTTCCCACTTTGAATAGATGCTTATTCATGGTGATGGATCACACTTTGAATTGGACAAGACCAAACAAAGAAACAAAATTCCCCTGGACACAAAACTCTCAGTTAGGTGGTAAACTTTTGGTCCTCCAGAGGTTGCTGGACTGCAACTTGTCTATCAACCCTTGACAGCATAGCCCATGCTAAGGGGTGATGAGAGTTGCAACCTGGCTGCAGTATAGGATTATACATGGTGCACATCATCCTCTCAAAAGGAAGGGCAGAGGATACTAAGAACGATAGAGAATTGTTTGCTGGTAGCTGGGGATATTATGCTGGTAGCTGAGGATATTTGATGACTGGTATTTGCAATGGGCACTGAAGCTTAAACAAGCCAAAGTATTTTAAAATAGGGTGTGAAAGAATGGTGGCGGCACAGTGTTACAATACAGGTGACAAATGTTCTGTCATTGCAGGGGTGTTAAGGCTGGTATCTGGGTACGGATAGTTGTTAAAAGTATAGTAATACTTTTGAGATCATCTAGTGCAAACTAAGCTATTACTGAGTCTAGTGATGGCCAGTTTTTTTTTTTCAACCATTATGCTACACCCTCCTGGTGGTAATTTTCCATTTTAATGTCCATTCCTATAGGCATTAAAGAGCATAGTGACCACGCATTGTATGAAGAACCATCCAGGCTAAGTTGTGGGCCACACTTGTTTATAGTTTCGGAAAAGAACTCTCTGAAAATTTGGAGACCTAATCCCAGACTCCATAGCATAACCTGTAGCCCTTTGCTTTCTCAGACTGATCGGAGACTTCTGCTGCCTCTGTTATTTCTTTCACCCATGTCTGAGGATTGCTGCCTTACATAGGATTTAGAAACAAGAGGAAGTGGCTTAATTTCCTTTATTCTCTGCAAGTTATCTTGGGATAAAGTGACAGTTGCTAGAGTTATCTAACTAACTAGGCCCAAGAGGAAAGTTGGTTGTAAAGTGAACTTGGTTATAAAATGAGGTTGGGATATAGTAGTTCTGCAATGCGGGCAGGTTTCTTGAGGCACAGTTTTCAAGCCTTGGTTATTTATTCTTTGTAGTGGTCTCACAGAAACCAGTAGTATAACTCTGCAGTTTCATGACTATGGCCTTTCAAGATTATCCTAATCAGCCGCTGAATTCAGCTAAATTACATCAAGTCAGTATCTTTTGGGTTGCAGCCTTTGTCTTCTCATGTTTCAAATGAGGAAGGCAAGGCACTTAGGATGTGACCTACTTTCATCCCTCAATCAGTTCCAGTAGGCCCAACTGCATATTTCTAAATTTGAATTAGTCATAATCTCAAAGCCTTTAGTGACCTTGATAAGTAGAAAATCTTCAGCTGGCTGCTTTACATTTACGTTTGTTTGTTCAGTGATGTGCACCTACTGAAGAATGTAGGGAAGATAATATTGTGAGGAACCCTGCCTCAGATACAAAATGATTCAGTTCCATTGAAGTAAATGGGATGACATTAGATTAGGTTCATGTCTAGTTCCTCTAGTAGTGTATATTTTTTGTACTCAACAGGGGGATGTTAGCTATGCATTTGTGAGACTTTGTGTGCATTAGGACTGGGAACTTCCATTTATGGAATGTGTAGGACCAATCTGGCATTTATAGGAGCAATCTCTTAACAAAATAAAACATTCACCAAGTTGAACGGGTGGTTTGGGGAAGCACAATGAGACAGAAATTCCAGGTTATTATTTTATATTAATTCAGTAAACAAGATAATGCCACAATCTTGTCCACACCATTTTTGGTCATATAAATGCAAATGTTGATGCTGCATTTTCATGTTCTTTTAAACACAGATGATTCAAGCAACAAGAATATTTCAGAACAGAATTAGGAATAGATGCAATGCAGACTAGAAATACCCTTCCCTCACAAAGGATTAAATACTTAGGTCGTTGTGTAAAAGGCCACATTTTAATGTATAATCATTCTATTTAAGGGTTAGCACTTCTGTCTTATTTGGCTTTGTATACTGACAGGATTAATTTTTGCCTCATACATGTATTATTTTATCTTACAAATATGTGTGTATGTGTACACACACACACACACACACACACACACACACACACACACACACACACACACACACACACACACACACACACACACACACACACACGTATGTTGCAACCAGGGCTAGATCTTTGTACTTTTAAAGCTTAAAGTATGCCGTCTGGTGCTGACAAGTTATGTGGCACCTTTCTTGGATTTCTTGCACAATTACGTTTAGCTTTTGTAAGCTCAACATGTAAATTTTAAAGACATAAATATAGAGAGATCTATGTGTTTGAAATATAAGTGAGAGATATATATAAATATAAATATAAATAAATAAATATACAGATTAGCATGTAAACTGAATATTATTAAACATGCCATGAAATGACTGACAAGTGAAGTTTGATCTTATGGCTAGCAATGTAATTTATTCAGACTGTATTTTTGTACAGAACACTGCACACTAACCTATTGCCTCTCTGTGTCCTCTCTAATGCCCCAAACTGTGCCTAGAGGTTTCATTTCTGTCTCTTAACCATGAACAATGAATGGTTCCTCATGCTGTTGATAGAATTAGTTTCTTTAATGTTATTGTCCCTTCTCAAATGTATGCTATGTTTTATTAAATAATACATCAAAATGTGGATCACCTTAGTTAAGGAAAGAGATATGTTTGTATTCCTTTTCTAAAAAAAATCAAAATTTAGTGGTTATTCCCTCTTATTTTTAGTTTTCCATTTTTATTGCCATATCACAACTTTTGTAGCTTACATGAAGTTGTATGTTGAAAAAATAATCCAAATAATAATAAAAAAAACCTTGGTAAATGAATGTAATGTGCATTTAAACTAATGTCCTGATTTCAGATATTGCCAAGATAATGCACGTGCAATGATATGTGCCATGGAAATGAGGTCAAGCTCAGCACCAAGGGGTTCTAATTCTGATCTGGTGGAATACTTGCTACTATTTTTGTTTCTTGTCTCTCTAAGGTACTTAAAGGTTGGCATACTAGCACCAGGACAGATCCTGGAGACAGGAAAATGGTGACAGGTTGCTGTTTGGTTTCCATGCATGCATAATTAGAGTTTCTGCCTCTTCAAAACTGCCATGTAAGCATTCACCTGCATACCCAGGTTTCAGAGAAAGGTACACAATGCTTACCACAGACTTTTTTTGGATACACAGACTCTTTTAAAGATTTTCCTCTGTCATGCATGATCTATGAAGGCGTTCTGTTTATTTAAACATGGCTGGAAAGATGCACATGATTGGGAACCGACGCTTTTACAAACTTTTAACCTTTGCTTCTGCAGTTGAGTGCTTGCATAGAGATTTACTTAAGATTGTGTGTGTGATGTGCCATCATGTTAGACCCTACTGTGGCTTTCAAGGTAAATGAGGTATTTAAGGAGTGGTTTTATCATTTCATCCCATCCCCCAGTGAGTTTCCATGGTTGAACCCAGTTCTTGTAAGTCCTAAACCATTGCTGTATTCACTACACCATAGTGGATGATTAACTTCCCATTAAACTAGAGGCTCTGTAGTTTCTTATATCAAAGTGTTCTGAAATATTGAATTACTGGACATTTTGGGAATAATACATATAATGCCCCTTTGGAAGAGCAAATGTGCTTAATGCCACTTTTTTAGTTTGTTCAGTGCATCTATACATCTCATGCAATTTACACATGCAGCAAACATTTGAGGTGCAGAAATTTTTTTTTCATATGTTTATAGTTCTATAAAATACATATTTAAATAGCAACTATACCTGCAAATCTTTTAGATGTTTATCACCCTATCCTTTTTAATTACCTTTTTCAATAAGAACATTCACATAAATGTTTCTGCACTTTTAAGAGATGCTTCTTATCCTTCACAGCATATCTCAAGAGAGAAAAAAAGAGAAAGATATACCTGAAGACACATACCCAGATTGACATACTGTATATTTTGGCAACTCTTCCATACCTGGATGGGAACTGAATATGCATGGACTTGCTGGGGGGCCATCAGTTGGATTTCAAACAAATAGGACCTATGAATATTGTCCCCACATGTTTCGATGTGGATGCAAGCTGGCTAGACCCACAACAACTGCAAACCTTTTCCCCACATGCAAGATATTTTCTGGTAATCTCTGGTTTTGTATTTGTGGTAACAGTTTTTGTACAAATTGCACAGATGATGCAAATGGTATAACTAAATTTTGATAGCTGCCTTGCCTTGTTGCATAGACAGAAGCAACAGATTTCTGCATCTTTTTTACCTGAGCTTCTGTGCTTCCTTTGAGTGTGTGCCTGCATGCACAAATGTGTGTGTAGAATATATATGCCTTGCTTCATTAGTTTTGCACAAAAACATTTGTACAAATTGTGGAAACCTTCAAATCTCCCTTGCCCCCCACAAAAAAACCTTTTCTTTTTCTCACACTGAAGGTGAGAAATCTCATGAGGGTTAACAAACTCAGCATGTTGCCACCATGTTTTGAGACAGTCGGTCTCTTCAAGAGTGAGTAATTGAGCAAATGTTCTTTAGATCTAGTGAAGGTCTCTGAGCAGTCGACGAGTGGCAGGAAAATGTACTCTTACAGTGGCTTATATACACCAATATAATTTTAGAATGCAAAAGAATCTGCAACAGGAAAACATCCGCTCTTGCTTTGACTCTATGTCACTCTCTTAAGTCTTCATGTGGAAAGAGGGGTCTTTTAGACAATGTATAATTTATCAGCTGTACTTTGAATCACGTAAATTGTTTCAGTGCACTGCTTGGGGCAGGGTATTCAAAAAGACTTCCACAGACCTTAAAATTAGCTGCACATAATGAAGTAAGTGCTGCATGGCACAATGGGTTCCACAGATAAAGCTCTGGCAATGGAGCAACTTCTTCTAAAAACAACTCATATTTAAAAATGAAGGCGACAGCAGGAGACATTTCCTGACAGCCACTCGTTCATTTCAAAGTAGGGTCTTCAGTGAAAGAAATCCGGGGCAATTACAAACCAGGCCGAGGGACAATGAATTAAAGGACCAGTGCTATCGAAGAAGGAGTAGCAGTGAGATCCTGAGTCCATGTCGGTGAAGGAGAACTGTGGATCAAGGGCATGGTGCAGGAAAATCAAGTTGAAAGTCATATGAAACTTTTAATATGTGGCCCTTGAAAATAACATGACCATGATAAAGTGCTTGAATTATATCAATGTCCCCTCTCTAATATTTTGTTACCTTTCATGGTTCGGACAAGCTAAGCAATCTATGCAGGTTATTTAAAATAAACTGACCTGGGTAAGTGTGGTGCTGTGGTTAAACTGCACTATTGTAGTCAGATTGATCAGAAATAACTTGCTGCCTGAGATGAAAGATAAAACTCCAGCCCTTATACAGTTTGTTCAAATTGTCTACTGAATTTTATTTCATTAACTCCTCTTTCAACTTTAGAAAAAATGGCTAGAGAGAGGAAGGAGAAAACGAGACAAACACTATATTGTAAGGTAAGTTTTAATAGATTTCACAAATGTTTGATTTGTAGACATTCTCATGGGGCTTAGTTCTCAGAGAAAATACTAAAAACAATATTTAATTTCTACAACCTAAACTTGTGTGCTCTTTAGCTTTTTTTATTATTTCACAGATGATTTCAGATTTTGTGGGAACTGGTTTGTTGGCATGTTTTTTAAACTGCCATTGGACATCATCATTTGCAAGAGAGAGCATTGTATATTAAGACTTTTGTTAAGACTTTTGTTAAGTGTCACAAAATCTAGACTAGCATTGAAAACAATTTTCTCTATTAATACATTACCTCGGACTTGATAACTTCTTTATGTGATATTCCCCCTCCCCCTTTCAAACAGCACCATACAGTGCAATCCTGTGGTCTCTGATGGGCTTCAGGAGAGATCAGAAATCCCACTTGGAGGTCAGGGGAAGAGTTTCAGTCATCAGCACCTCAGATGGGTTGGGAATGTAGACCAGGCCTGGGCCTGTATGTCATCTAAATTCATTCTCTCCCATCAGTTGCAGGAGGAAGAGCAACAAGAGATAAAACAAGGAGGAAGAGGAAGAGATGCCAGTTCCCCTTGTTTTCTGCCTCATTGGCAGGAACCTAGCAGGGTGATATGCTCAAACCTCAGACTGCTGGGCCATAATCATCACTGGGTTTGCCCCAGAGCATGGAAACCTTATTTCTAAACTTTAACTCCTAAAATCCTTTGCCTGTTATGAATAGTGGAAATGCTGGCTGAGGGGATTCTGGGGATCTGGTATAAAAAAGTAATTTTTCTAAGCTTTGAATTTTAATGAAGCTCCAAAATATAAAGACTAGTAAACCCAAAATGGATACTAACGGAATGTGTTCAAAACTTCCTGCTTTTTTTGTGATCCCGAGCCTGCAGATAGTAGGGTGCGAAGGGCACAAAATGGAACATTTAACTAGTATTTATTGGTATGTGTGTGAGTGTATTATGAATTAATGACCTCAAGAAGGTTCTGTCATTAACAGCACTGCTCAGAATTTGCAAACAGAAGACTTATTTTATTCATGCAACTAGGACTGCAAGGATCTCATCTGGGGCTGATTGGCTAGATCAAAACAGAACTTCATCTTTACCTCCATTGCGGCTTTCTCTTTTCTTTTTAATGCCTGCCTGCTTTTAATTGCAGAACCATTTCCCCTTGTTTTTGGTGTCTCTGTATGATTCCCCTCTTGTAGAGAGGAAGGAAGGAGGAAGCTGTTTGGAAAGCAAAACACTGTACCCTAAAATTAAATGTTTCATGTCTGGTGTGCATATAGCCAACAATGAAATACAGTCAAGGAAATACATATATTTGTACGAGTATCTGCCTACTTGGAGATAATAAACAGGTGCCTTGAAATGAGCTTTCAAACCACTTTCTAACAAGTGTAAGTTTTCTTTCTTACAACATCTTGAGAAGTCTGAATGTGTGTATTTTGTTAATGATTACACATTCAAGCCAGCCCTAAAACTCTATGCTAGACTAGTTGGGTACATTGAAATTCTGACAGCTGACATAAGTGGGAATAGCACATTTTCTTCTCTTAGTCGCATTGCTCTTGGTAGCCGAACAAAAGTACAAAGGACTAAGATTAAGGAAAGCTGCGTCCACAGCCTGTCCTATCTGTGATTCACAAAGCATAGCTTCTCCAGTTGCTAATTACCTGTCAGTCATCTGGAGCTCTTGCGGTTCACACATTTTTTGCCATCAGCTTAGCATATTAATTTACAGTCCAAGTGGAACAAAGGCTAAACTGTTCAGCAGGGTAGAGTAATGTGTGGCCTTTTCAAGCCAAAACTAACGAAAAGCAGAAAAATGGTGCTCTTTGTTAAACCATTGCTGTGTTGCTGGCCTTAACTCTGGCACACATACTTTGTGAGCTCACTGCTATTCAGGACTCTTGAGGGCGGGGAGAGGTGGATACAAGATACTTTTTTCCCCAGCTAAAGCTAGACTTTTTCAGATATCCAAAAATTGCTGAAATTTAAATTGCTTGGAATTAAATTGTGTGACTCCTTTTTTTCATTTCTTCTGCAATATTGCTGGATGTGTCTTAAGAACATAGATCAAGATATATACAGTAAGTCATGGTGTGGGCTCCCACTAAAATAACCATACTTCCCTTTACACCTTTTAAAAGCACTAGATCAGTTGACAGTTTTCAGTGAAATGATTGCTCCAGTTTGTAAAATAAATAATTTTATGCTATATTGATATACCATTAATCCATTTCAGCCTTAATTGTTTGTTGTTGGTAGTGTTTGTTAAAGAGTTTGTCTTACAGTCAAATGGCATTGAAACATGAGATACATGTACAGGAAAAATGCCCATGTGTCTGAAAACTGCAGTTTTAGCTAAAATTATGGCTACAATTTTTGCACTGTATTGCTGCACCATTTCAGCACTAAATCGATGTTAAAATGAACTTTTTAAAAGGACATTGAAACAAGAGTTATATTCAAAAGAGCATGAAACACAGGATCAACACCAACAAAAAGGTAAATCTATGTATCCAAAACCTGTATTTTAAAAACCCATTTAAGCAACAGAGCAGGAAGCAGATAGGCAGGTACAAAGCATAAAAGGAAAGGTAAAGGGTGAAGAGAGGGTAGTTATATTGACAGAGGAGGATGACAGGTAAGGTTGAGGGGAAGATTAGAGGAGAAATTTTGCTAATACCACCCACTCTGTGGACAACAGAAAAGCAGCATTCTGGACTGAAAGAAAAATGAACATGTGAATCACACCATCAATTTGATCTGTAACTATGTGGTATAGTTAGTGTACATCAGTGTGGAACAGTGATTGTTCTGGTGATGCCCTGACTTTCCCAAAGCTGTAGTTCCAACTAGAATGCAAAAAAGCTAAGCCCCAGTGTGTGGTGGAATGACTGCTGGATAGCTCAGTGGTTTAAGTCTCTAGCTGTAGAGTCAGAGGTTGGGAGTTTGTGGTGGAACTAAGTCATTCTCCTTTTTTTTCTGCCTCATTCTCTCTCTCTCTCTCTCTCTCTCTCCCTCTCTGACTGTATTCATTATACTGTAAATTTGTTTTCATCTTCTCTTTCCTTAGCAAACAGCAGTATTATTCTTTATTGATAATAAATAGGTGGAGACAGGAAGGTGAACATAAATAGCCCTGCAAGTTCCATCCAAATGGTGCCTGTGCCCTGATGTGAATGTGCATTCAGTCCCAAGAACTGGTTTCCATAGTGGTCCAAGCCTGATAGAACTGCTTTCTGACTTTTCATAACAGGTTTCAAATAAGAGCTCTTCCAAACTGAATTTTGTGTACTTCCTAGTTCTTGACTGCCTGCATAGTATAAGATTTTTTTTCCCCGATGCCATGATAAAAACCTTGACTTTTGCCACAGCAGCTCAAATGCTGATCTCACTGGATTATATAAATTAGGCAGAAAGAAAATAGTCTTTTCTGTTTTGTGTTCAGCAGCAATGATTATACCATGTTGTCTCCCGCCTCTCTCTCTCTCTCTCTCTCTCAATACTTCAGTACAAACTAATTGTTTTCTCATGCCAATGCTGTTCCAAGGTCATGTTTCTACTGGGTGGAGTCAAATATTGCCATGTCTCTAGGGGTGACCAGGAGGGTGACTGGGTAGATGAAGGGGCAAGCAAGTAAGGGGGCAACTGCAAGTGAGAGGGTGACTGGGTGGGCGGAGGGGCAATCAGGTGGGTGGGGGAGAGTGGGCAGTCACCAGCTTTTTTTTAAATGCCTGCTTTTTGATATAACTGTATCAGATAGCAGAACTTTTTTAAAAAAAGCAGATGGGGCATTCACATATGCAGAATCAAGTCCACATTTGCCCCCCTCTCAAATAAATGGACCTCCTGCAGAGAAGCAAAAAAAAAACACCTCACTCCCTTGCCACAGTGCTCCATGCATGCACGTACCTCATGTGTACAATAAATTTAAGTTGGACTGGTTTTTGTGTTTTTGTTTTGTTTTTAGCAGAACCTGGTACAACAGTGGGTTTTATCATCAGTGGGATCAAGCCCTTAGTTGAACATACGGATATTCAAAGCTGCAGTTTCAGCTATGTAACTAGACTTTTTAAGTCTGCAGTGTTTCTATAGCTCAGGTTCCACAGAAGCCTGCAAGGAAAAATTCTGAAGAGACAATCCAAATAAATTCTTATTGTGTTTCCAAAGTACAGAGGATAAAATTAAGTGAACTCCAAAGTGAATGCTGAAGGAACAGATTTGCAGACTGCTGTATATTATGTACCTATTCACAGGCAACATGGTGGAAAGATTTATTGGACTATGTATGTGGATTTGAATAAGACCAAATATAATGTCTCTGTACACTTTGTTGGTCGTTTATATTTGGTCAGAAGATATTAGTGATATGGCACTGAAATATGGAGAATTTATTTCATATGAGAGCACAATCACATATTGACTCTAGGCTGACAGATCTTTGCACCAGACCCAGTAGCAGGGACCTGGACAAGGGTTTCACATCACCAGCTACCTGCCTACTAAGGACCATATCTCACTGACACGGGTCAGGTTTAGACAGTAGGACATTAGAATAGACATGTACTAGAATAACCTGTGCTAAGAACCTGCTTCTAGAGCTGTGGTGCATCATGACAGGAAAAAGGACTCCAGAGTACCTCAGCTTCAAGATAGTTTGTTGCTTCGTAATATCAATGAATGAATGAATGAATGAGCTTTATTACGGTCGCAGAACAACAGATATATCGATATGTAACTATAACAAAAAATTACAATGAAAGGTAGCATAAGGTAGCAATAATAATATCACATGTACGCAATCTGTTGCAATACGTAATATCTGTGGAAATCTTGGGAGCTGAGCTGAGAGTTTCCCCTTGGATTGTGCTGTGCATAGGTGTTTTCGAAATTGTAGTCATGTGCATATGGCACTGGGAATTTTCCAGCTTTTTGTGGGCAGATAACTGGGAGAACCATTTCGCTAAATTTCTCCAAGGTTTTTTCTTTTCTTTTCTTCCAGTGCAACACAAAACAACAGCACCGGCAGCCTTGCCATAATTTTGCTTTCTGCACAATATCCCCTACTTACTGCATTCTAGGTCATTGTGGTGGCGGTAGCGGGGAGGCAGACATTGAAAAAGGAAAGGAAAGGAAAGGGTAGGATAAATTTTGGAAAACAAATTCTGCAAACCCTATCTTTTTTTTTTGGATAGAACGAGAAAGAAAACTCTCAAAATGTCTCTTAGAAACAGAACTTCTGAGAAATGTTGGTTATGATTCTTCAGAGTTTTGCACTTTTTGAATCTCCCAAAGAAGTCCGGTGGCAGAAATGGGGGAAGGCAGTGAAGTTTCCAGCTCCAGGAAACCTGTGAAGCTAGTGCTGAACTATACCACTTCTCTTTATTTCCTTATTGAAGAGGCCTCTCTTTTTCTGCCACAATCTCCATGCTCACCTTTATTTCTCATGCTTTTGAGTTTGCCATAACACTGCAAAGTGACCAACAATGCTACCTTTGGTATTTGGGGTTTCCCCCCTTTCTGTTGTACATTTCTTCATCACTCTACACATTCCCTGCCTGCCCAGCAGTTGACCTGAAAAAGCTGTGTGCAGTGAACTAGAATGACATCTTCCTCTGGGCTTTAAATTAACTTAGGGATATTGCTGACTCGTGACTGTATAATGAAAGGCAATGTATTCCTTGGCCACCTTAACACAAGAATCCAGAACCTCGGACATGAAAATTTCCCCTGAATTTCTCTTCCCTTGAAATTCTTTTCAGAGAGGTTCTCTTGCATCATGTTAAATGAGAACAGTGAAAACATTCCGGGAAGCAATCTTCTGTACAGCCCTGTTCAAAGCAAAAATCTTGCCACCATGTTGACAATCGTGTGTGGAAGGAAGAATGTAAAAGGGAGAAAACTTCACTGCTGAGCAAGGGAAAAACACACTCTCTACTTCTAAAATGATTTCTTCTCGCAGTGTGTTTGTGGATGGGGTTTCTCCTGTTACGAAGACAAATAGAGATAGATGCCACTGAAGGGCTTGATATTTTTCCCCCATCATGGAAACTGGGTGCAAGAGAGAGGTATATAGATCCTTGGGATCCTTGTGGTTCCTAACCTTAGTGGTACTAATGCATTCAGTGTTTTGTTTGTATATAGAAGTTTTCTCAGTGCATTTTCCATTTGAGATTCCTAAATTGCCAGTCAATGGTCATATGGTGAGATGTCTGACTAGGGGAAGAACTGAAGGTGTTGTATATCATTTTCCAGAAAACTGATGTCTGGTGAATAATATATTTGCGAAGGCTTTCACAGCCGGGATCTAATGGTTGTTGTGGGTTTTTCGGGCTCTTTGGCCGTGTTCTGAAGGTTGTTCTTCCTGATGTTTTGCCAGTCTCTGTGACCGGCATCTTCAGAGGACAGCAACCTGGTGCCCCCTTATTCTGGTGAATAACTTATGTTTTTTCTATATCAACAAAAGAAAGATAATGTAGACTTGTGACTCACTTTGCTTATCTGAAAAGGTAAGTGTCATACCAACTTATCTTTTAATAGTGTAGGCACTGGAAGAAATATGCTCATATGGCAACAAGGGTTGCTGTCTGTGCAGCAAGCCTCAGTAGGGGCCCTTGGCAAATCCTGGAGCTTGGTGATGCTGCTGCTGTCATCCCCATTAGCATCTTGCCAAGGGACAATTATTGAATTGGCAGTCTATATAACATACAGTGGTGCCTTGCTTAACGAGGATAATCCATTCCAGCAAAATCACTGTAGAACGAAATTGTCAAGTGAATGTAAAAAAAACCCATTGAAATGCATTGAAAACCAGTTCAATGCATTCCAATGGGCAAAATACCTCAGCGTCCAGCAAAGCTCCTCCATAGGGCAGCCATTTTCCGGTGCCTGTATAGCGAGGAATCCGTCCTAAAACACAGCGGGGAGCCATTTTGCACAGCAGGTGGCCATTTTGAAAACCCGACGATCAGTTGTTTTGATCGTCGTTAAGCGAAAAATTGGTTCCCATACAAAAAACCCCATACAAACATAGTTTTGCAATCACTATAGCGATCACAAAATATTCATCGTTAAGCGATTTCCTCATCTAACAAGGTAATCATCAAGCGGGGCACCACTGTATAGCATGGAAGTTAGAAATGCTGGGAAGCAGGAAAAGTGGATGAGGGGGAAACTGCTATACTCTTTCTTAATGTGGTTCCTTCAAGTTGCAAGTTTTCCTGTTTGTTCCATTCTGGCCATACAGAATCTCCTACTCCCATCTTTTGGTACTACTCTATAATCTCACAGCATTTGGAATTAGCTTGCAATTTTACCATAGCACATACTCAAATGTTCCAGTAATTTTGCTATCTTTCACTCCCATATATAAATTGCTGGTTTGCACTGTTGTTCTAACCTCATATATCCTGTTTACTTCTACCACTGATGGCCTCCAAAACCACTAATTGTTCTTTTTCAAGCAAGGCTCTTAGTCCAATACTAACATTTTTGATGATTTTATAAATCTCAGCTTTCACTTCCATTTACTACAAATTACATTGTCTGTGGCCCACTTCAGATATTATTGAGAAAATCTAAGTTTTTCCTGTATTGGGAAAAAAACTTAAACTTTGGATGATGATCAGGAAAAAGTTAAAAGTTAATACCTAAGCCCAACAGAACAAGTTTGAAAGCATGGCCTTCTTGTACAGCAGCAAGAACTCACAAAAATGAGCAACGAACACTGAAGAAATGTGGGTACGTGCATTGTATTCATTCCCCAAAGGCCAGTTATTGAAAAACAATCTCACCCCCTCACCACCACCCCCAGTTCATTTTTGAGAAGCAAATGGCTTCTTAAAAAAACAACACAGAGAAAAGAATCCCTTAAGGAACCTGAGATGGGGGTTGTTTTTTATTTGCCAGAATTTTAATGTCTGAAGAATTAAATATCAAAATCTGACCAATTGCTGACTCCTCCCCTTCCTCCCCCTATAGCTCTCCTTGTGAATTATCTACACACTATGAAGAGTGCTTATATTTAATCTATTTTAATGCTATCTACAGATCAAGAAATCTGTAGGGTTGATTTCTGTAATCTGTCTTCTACAAAAAATGCAAATATTTATTACTGTTTTTTTCTTTTTAAAAACAGTCTTTCTCATTCTGAAAATCAAATTCATGTGATGCAAAAATGTAGATCTACTGTATTAAGACAAACTTTCTTTTTTGACAGCTTTCTGTTCTTTTTTAATGAATATATTCTAGATTCAAATATGGTGAAGGGAACACTGTTAGGTAAAAGCAGCTTCTTCAGAAGAATGTGAAATGTGCAGGTATCAGCCATATTATGGCACAGTTCAGTTGCTGTAATGCATACATAATTCATACATACATGCACACAGCTCTTGCTATGCGCAAACTTTCATCACTGGATGAAACTGCAGTCCTAGTTGCATGAAAGACATGTAAAAGGACATACTCAAGCAGTTTAACATTTGCCATGAGCATCAGCCAGATGTGCCAAAGTGTACTTCTTTACTCAGATCTTTTTTGCTGAGTTCGGGTAAGACTCTGCCTAGAGATACCATAGGAGATACAAGAAAGAATCCTGATGCTCCTTCAGGATAAACAGATTTTATCAAGATAGCAGTATATGATATGACTGCATAATGCAGTGATTGTCAGCGATTGTCTTCCAGGTTGTGTAAGGAGAAGGGGGCACAGTAACTATGTTGAAGAACGTTATATAAGCACTTTCTGTGGTCTCCAGTCACAAGCAATTCATGTTCAAAACAGATAAATGGATCAAGCCGGTAGCTTCCAAGCGATGAGAACACTGCACCCCATTTCTTAAGATGCCACTTGAATAATCCTACCTCTAAAGAAGTGGGCTTCAGTGAACCTGCTCAAGCTTATGGCAGACAAAACTTGTGAACCTTTAAGGTGCCATAAGGCACTTGCAGATATTGCTGTAACAGATTAATGCGGTTGCCTCCCATGGAAATTACTACAGAAAATCCTTTCAGAAATCTCCTGCGATGCAGCAGAACAGTCTCACCCAAAGTGCTCAACAATGAAATCAGCATGGACAGCAATAAAAGGCACTTTGTTGGGGTGACAGAATGTGATTCAGTTTGTTGTATTGCTTTCTAGATTTGTTAGAAAGAAAACAAGAGGCAGTTTACTTATCACAGGGAAAGAAAAGGTCCACAAAGAGAACATTCTTCCCAAGAACTGGTTGTCCAGCAGGTTTTCCTTTGTGCTCAGATCATGTTGGTTTTGTGGCTGACAAAAAAACAAAAACATTCTGGGAGATTTTTCCCCCTTTCCCTTTTCTTTTTTCTTAGACATTACAATTTCATCACCCTTGTTTTTTTTTCAGCATTTGCTACTGCAGATATTGGTGTGTTTCTCTCACAGCTTTACTTTCTTTCTCCATCACTCACTTTATCCTACATACAATAAGAATAATCCCACATGTAATAAGAATGTGCTGTCAAGCCAATTCTGATTTCTGGCCACCCTTTCCAGTATTCATACGTATTTTGCCCCTGCGTTCTTCTGGGACCTCTGGGAACTATGAAGCTTGTCCAAGGATACACAGACTGGTTCTTCTCCTACGTGGCACAGTGAGGAATCAAACTCCCAGCACCTGACTCCACAGCTAGATACATAAATCAGTGAGTTATCCAGCCAGCCTTGTCTCTGACCCCATCCAACCCACAGAATATAATATGAAAGAAAACATAGATGAATAGACTGCAAAAAAAGAAATATGAAGATATTGTAGTCTATTTTTCCCTGTTTTCATAGATTTCTTCCTATGTAGTTTACACAGTATTATTTCCTCCTGTGAATATTGCTATCTTTCTTTTGTAGCTTTTCAGTCTCTCCCTCCCTCCCCATGTGAACATACACACATACATCATAAATAGACATGTAGAAAGAAAGACAAATACATGGGAGCTAGTTTTATAGATGTTTGTTCCTATGTAATCAGCCAAAGGAAGGGAGGGAGGAGTTTATTGCTAGTGCTGTAAGATGCTGTGAGCAGTGTTTTATGTTTTATTCTGTATGACTTTCATACATAACTGACCTTTCCAATACAATGAATGTAACAATTTTGTGATTTATGATCATTAGTGAATGATTGACAAACAGCACATTACCAGCATTGGGAACTAAAGATACAGAATGAAAGTATATGTATATTATAGATATTGGCCTGAATCTAATTGGTATTCCCAATTAAATTGCAAATTGCTGAGTCAGTTGTTAAATGGTGATTTAAAACTTATCCCATTTACTAGCAATGGGATTTAGGCCCTCTTTTCTGGCTGTCATAAGTGTTTACGCATTTGTATTTGCGAAGGCTTTCGCGGCCAGGATCTAATGATTGTTGTGGGTTTTTCGGGCTCATTGGCTGTGTTCTGAAGATTGTTCTTCCTAACGTTTTGCCAGTCTCTGTGGCCGGCAACTTCAGAGGACGGCCAGAGTGCTGTCCTCTGAAGATGCCGGCCACAGAGACTGGCGAAACGTTAGGAAGAACAACCTTCAGAACACAGCCAAAGAGCCCGAAAAACCCACAACAACCGTTGGCGCATTTACTTATATTTAATACACTTATTGTGGAAATTGGTCATCCCCATGTGTAAAAGCTAAGTGTAAAAGATAAAAGACAAACAGTTACAACACAGGGAAACATGGAAAGAATATTTAAAAATCCAAGCTTCCACTCAGCCCCTTTGTTTTCACTAGACTTTTCTGTATAAAAGTAAAGACACTTTATAAGTAGCTTAAGTACAAAAGATTTTTTTTACTTACAGATAGTTTTTAGTTACATTCAGAAGAATAAAAAAGGATAAAATAAAGAAATTGCAGCCTCAACCGTATGGGAGGCTCAGTTTGCCATTGCAGCTACCTGTCTGCTCTGACTGATGGTCAGAGAAGAAGAAGACATGAAATCAAACAAGAGAACCAGGAAGAAGGGAATGACAAGCTACCGGTACAAAAAACAACTTAATAGGAAAAGAGAGAATCTCTTTAGATCCAAAAAAGTTCCCTCTTTTGATGCTCAATATTACAAAGCATGCAAGATTGTTAATTTCTCCAACAACTATACCCTACTTTTCTGCGAAAAACAGAACACATTGCAGCATAGATGGATTTCCAAATGAATTCCTGTCCAGACACTGGCAAGACCTACAGCTACTTATAGTTCCAGAACAGTGACTACACTTACCTTTAGAACACACCCCAAGACATGTGCAGTGTTGGCAATACACTAGCAAAATATTCCTATTTTCATTGCGTATTTGAGAATAATTTAAAGCATTCATTCTGTGACATTTTTCTTGACAATTCTATAAAATTAGCCACTTGCATCCACTTAATGAGAGTTCTACCCTGCCTCTTGACACACCAGGAGACACTCTTCACACAACAGGATTTAAACTAGTGCCATTCATTCAGCATGCACCATCCCAGCAGTAAAATGTGTGTTCTCTACACCATGCACAACTATCTCTGAAAGGTGTCATGCAAATAGCTCACCTAGAACCATCTACACGAGTGGTGTCCAACCTTGGCCCTCCCGATGTTCTTTGACTACAGCTCCCAGAAGCCTTCACCACCACCTCTGCTGGCCAGGATTTCTGGGAGTTGAAGTCCAAGAACATCTGGAGGCTCAAGGTTGGACACCACTGATCTAAACAATCAGCTTTATTGGATTGCAGGGACAGATTGGTATTGAAAAGGCCATGTGACTCTCCGATTGCTTTCTTCTTCAAATGTACAAAGAAAGCAGACATATCTGTTATAATATGTGTTACAACCCCAGACCTACTGGAGTATGGCACACTTTCATTATGCTGCCACCAACCATTCCCTATAAGGAGTCACACAGACCAGGAATGGATTTTTAACAAACAAAAGAACCAGGTTTATTTAAACAACAAACAGGGTAAATAAAAAGATCAAGTAAATAAGATACTGTAACGTGGCTTAGTCTCAATCATACATACAACAGTTTGGTTCCCACAGAACACTATAAAGTAAAGCACAGACCCTGAACCTATCAGTTCTGGC
Organism: Pogona vitticeps; assembly: GCF_051106095.1. Lineage (NCBI taxonomy): Eukaryota > Metazoa > Chordata > Lepidosauria > Squamata > Agamidae > Pogona > Pogona vitticeps. Next base: position 193,714,743 of record NC_135785.1, on the reverse strand, counting down.
TACCTATAAAGAAACCTGAACCTATCAGGTATGTACCAACTGACACACAGTTGTACTCAGTCTGACACACAGACTCCAACTCCTACAACTAAACTTCTCCACACAAGCTCCAAATATATATACAGTACAGCCCCTCCTCCCTGATGTCCCGCCTTCCACTCCCCATAGGATGGAACTTTCCCTCCAAACCCATGACAGACAGGTACCATCAGTGCTGTATGTAACAATATGTTTTCCAAGAAGTTTAAATATCCTAACATATTACCCTCTGCAATGAACCCAAAAGAAGCAATTTGTATTTCTAGCACAATACATTGCTATGAGCCATTGATCATCCTGGCAATTGCTGGATTACCTAGCATGTTTCCTTTTCTACTGAGATGGACTAATAATGTAGTATTTTTATTTTTAACAAAAAGCAGTCCTCTTTCTTCTGGGTCTTTTTCATTTGTTATTTTTCACTTTATTTGGTGCTAAGAAACAGGCTTTGATTGATTTTTCCGGAGTTGTTGGCTGATGATTCTTGGTTAGCTAATTTTAAATGAGCACAATGGACAAGACTGAACGTGGCCCTAATCAGAAATTCTCTAGCATATTGCTACTTTGCTCCCCCATCTGCAGGTGCCCCCCCCAAAACCTCCAGAAAATCTGTTCTGAGGATAGGGAGGGAATTGACCACAGGGACTACGAATAGCAAAATATCTTCCTTCTGCATTTATTTTCACACCATGCCCAAAGAAGCGAAGCATTTCAGGTATGAGTCAAAAGATGCTACTACATTTCAAACATCCCATAGAAAAGCTATGTAGCAGAATTAGACTGCCTTTCCCACACAGAGAAAATCTGTCCTGTCAAGCTGGTTTATCAGATATTAACATATTATAACACAGAGGGTAGGCAGATTTTGAAATGTTTACAAGACATCTCAGATGATTGCAGCCTAAAGTGGATGCCAGTGGGGTTGAGGTGATCCCAGGGGTGGTAGTGAAGAGAGGTGAAGGTGCGAGCCCTCACTATTTCCAGCAGGCCTGGAAAAGGAGCCCAATTTTTAAAAAACCACACAAACACAATCAATAAATTGAGTAAAGCAAACTTTTGAAAAGAAAGCACTTGAGTGGAAAAGAGGCGGTAGCAATGGCCATTTTTTTAAATCCAGTGAAATGTATATAATTAAACAAATTCTAATGGCAAACCATTTAATAGAGCACAATGTAAGATTTACAAAAAAAAATCCCAGTTAATATATGTCAGCTTGTGTAAATTCACCATTGGCTGGGAAGTAGGAAGGGTATGAATCATGATATGAACAACCTCTCTCGGCATGCCTCTTAGTACATTCTAGACATTCGGGTTCACCACTCTGAGATTTTCTGTGGTAGCCTGAGATTGAGATGCCCTCTCAGTGACCTTGTTGCGCCAGTGATCACTTATTCAAAGGCATTCTAAGATGTATTCTAAGAGGCACTGGTTTTTCTTTCCTTTTTAAAATCATAGCACTACAGTGGTGCCTCGCTTCACAACATTAATTTGTTCCAGCAAAATCACTGTAGAGCGAAAATTAAAAACCCATTGAAACCCATTAAAATCCGGTTAATGCATTCCAATGGGCTAAAAACTCACTGTCCAGCGAAGATCCTCCATATGGCGGCCGTTTTCTGTGCCTGTATAGCGAGGAATCCGTCCCTAAGCACAGCGGGGAGGCATTTTGAGCACCCGGCAGCCATTTTGAAAACCCAACGATCAGCTATTTTGATTGTCGTAATGCGAAGAATTGGTTCCCGAAGCAGGGGACCGATCTTCGCAAAGCGAAAAAACCCCATTTAAAACATTTTGCAATTGCAATTGCGATGCAAAAACATCATAAAGCGGATTTGTCATAATGCGAGGCAATTGTTAAGTGGGGCACGACTGTACTGGGCTCAAACCACATAGAAGAGAAATAACACAATGGATTACTCTGAATGTAAGTTACAGTTTTAAGTTAGTTTATGCTTTATATTCTGCAAACCATCCTAAACCCTCCTTTAAAAAAAAAAATGGCGGGAATCTACATAGGGTGGTTTGCAGTGCTGAATATCCAAATATACTGCTCCAGGAAAAGAGGGGCTTATTTTGTTGGCCGAGGGAGTTCAGATCCAATTGGAGGATAAGAGATGGGTGGTAATGTGTGCAAAGTCCTTCCTCTTCCTGCAGTCTTCAGTGTCAGATCATATATACTTCTTCACTGCCCCATGACACATTTTCCAGTCTATAAGCAGATGGAGAGGTAAAAGTAATCTGTGAAAATCCCACAGAGAGAGACGTCTAGGATCGTCTAGTTTTCATGCCCTCTGCATAACTCTTGATCCTACTTACTCTTCTGAATATGTTTTGAAAAATATTCTTACTCTGCACCAGTCATCCCCCTGGAGATACATGTAGGAATTCAAGGAGTGCACATTCAGCAATATATCCTGTATTGTTAACTGTCGTATAATGCAGTTTAGATTAAATGGAAAAGGATGTTGTATTTTTAAAATAGCTTCAGGCCGGCCGGCAGGCCATAGATATTCATTTGCTATTGTTATTTATGCCTTTCAAATAGTAATGATAAAAAAGACGTTCTGCTTTGGTTCTTATTTTTAAAACAAAATTAATATGATCCCGTTCTCATATGCTGAACAACAAGCAAGAGTCATCCTACACCCCCCACCCCCACCCCTGGATCGTTGCAAAGAGAAACGTTATGCTGAATCACTTATAAATAATTCACTTGGGCTTGATGTTTTTGGTATGAGCCAATTGCTAAATGCTGCAGGCACCCTCACTGAGCTATTCACCTTGTCCTGCGGCAGGTCAGAGGGAGCAGAGATAACAGATCAAAAGTGGCAATCCAATCAGGACCAGCATGGCCTCCCTTTCTCTTCATTTTAGCCAGCTCATCGCATTACATTATTCATGCCATGCCAAGTCACATTAAAGTTCAGAGATATCTCAGTTTGACTACAGACTACTGCAAACGCTTGCAAAGGGCTGAGGCTTCTTACTCCCTGCAAGCTTTATGATGCCCTGACAGCCACAAATCAGAGCTTGGCAGCAGCAAATTACTTGTAACTAGTTCCTTTTGAAAAGATATAAGGCACGAGTAGTTGCAAAGTGATGGTAAAAGTAATACGCCAAATAATTACAAAGTTACTGTTTAGGTATAACACTTTCTAGTATCAAAAGGTACTTCAGAGGTATTATAAGATGCATTTTGACAGATATTTTTCAGGTTTTTATGCTACTTCCTTAGTAATCCTAAGTGGTGACGGAAGAAATCTTTAGTGTTGCCTTTTGTCTTTTGGTGAATATTTATGAAGTAAACCATCTGAATTGTCCGCTAGAAGAAACCAGAAGAGTATTATTATTTTTACATTTTTCTGGCCTTCCGGTAACAGCAGCATCCAAAGGCAAGGAAGGGGTGATGACGCTATTAGTCCACTATAAAAATTACAACAGATGCTAGCTCTGAGCCCATAGGGACTTTCATCAGGCTAGGCATCATGTAAAAATTCATGAGATCCAAAAAATGTGGCTAGATCATGGGATTCTGGTATTTTATTTTATTTTATTTTGCACCAGACAATGGTGCTCTGACGAAGGCCTGTATTATCCAAAAACAAGTGTTCATTTGCAGGTGTTTAGTAGTCTAATTTCGTTGTATGATATACTGTGTATATACTTACAATGACAATAAATTATATTATTATTAATAGAGATATCATCCCCTTCTTGCCTTTGGATTATGTACAAGGATCACATAGCTTTTCTGTAAGAAAGCCACATGTTAACAGCAAGTGAGGAAATTACTTATGTGGTCAGAGCAGTAAGAGCAACCTGGCTAGAGAGAAGTAATAAGTGACACAACTTCCTTTCAGAAAATAATATTCCAAGCTCTGTCACAAACCAAGGTAGAAAATTGGAAATGGTATACTGTACTCACCTGGCCTATATCTCTGTCAAAAAGAACATTTTAACACTAGTGTAGAAGAGAGAATGCTGACATATTTCTTTATCTCTTTTGGAGTAGAGATACATATTTCTATATGGGAGACAGAGATGCCTACGTTATCTTTTCTCTATCACAGAAGATACTTTTTTGAGAAAAAAATGTGTTTGGGTTTTCTGAAGTTTCACTGAAGGACATTTCCCAGTTTCCCAATTGAAGTCAAGGCTTGCTTGGCCTAGAATTGACTGAGGGTACCCAAAACAATGTTAGTCCTGGGTGTTGCATATTTCATGTGTTGAGTAGCAGTAAGGACACACTATGGCTGTAACTGATGAGAAGAGAATATTGACTGAGAAGAGGCAGAATCAGATAGCAAAACATCAGGAGGCCAGAAAGAGGATAAACTATTGGAGAGTGAGAAGTCAGAGCAGGTCAACAAAAGGACCTGTCCAGACTGGATGTGGGATGCTACAAAGGGTCTGTTGAAAATGGGGAGGGAGAAGCAATGTTCCATCTGACATGCTTCTCCCATCCGAAACCAAACAACACCTTGTAGCCCAACCAACTGTCAATTAACTGTTCCCCCTCATTGTTTCCAGGGGTCAAAGGAAGTTAGGTTTTTTTTAAGATTACTCCTCTCTTCCTCTTTCAGCTCCATTATATTTTCTCCCTTTCCCACCTGCTTCCCTTCCCTCGTTCTGCCCTCACTTTCTAACTCTCCCTCAGAATCTTTAGGTGCCAGAGGCTGCTATCTCCCAGTGAAATTGAGTATGCCAAAAAAGAATGCATGCCCTATCACTGGGCCAGAAAGGTGCACAACTGTTCTTCAAGGGGAAGGGTGGATCATTTTAAGTAGAAACACTTGCAAACAAGGTCTTTGTGTGTGTGTGTGTGTGTGTGTGAGTGATCCAAACTGTGACTTCAGTGATCCATATACCCATATCTATATGCCAATGTGGGCAGCCCACAGAGTAAATGAAATAGTTAGAGGTAGGATGACAGGAGAAGAAGAGCTTTTAAAACGAAGGTGAGAGAGACTGAAACAATCAAAGAGAATATTGACAGGAAGAAAACTGATAGAACCAAGGAAGCCAGAAAGCAGGGAGGAAAGAAGCTAAATGTTAAATGGCCACCAATGTATCACCACGTAAGAGAACTGCAATAGCTTAAAAGGACATGTAAACCAAGGATCACCAAAAAAGGAAGTCATTTTTATGTTACAATTTCATGAACTAATTTAAGCTAATATATGCATCTGTAGTCCTAATGTGACATAATTACTACAGTTGAATATAGAAATACTGTACAAATGCTGTGTAGAACACTGTGACCTAGCCACATGACTTATGCACCTCCTGATAGAAGGGTGAAGGTTGGGGAAGCTTTGTTCATGGAACTCCTCTTTGCCCTGCATGGCTCTGAGTCGTACTGCCAACAGACTGATAATATAATTGCTCTGCCTCTTATGTGGTCCTGTCTGCCCACATCTTCCCCTGCAGCTAAATGGTTGTGAGCCAAAGTGAGGTGGACTATGAGGCAATGCAAGATCATGGCTGTGTTCCTGCTTTTGCTGCTACAATAAGAGCTTCCTGCTCTTTGTTAATAAGAGTGGTCCAGCCATAGGTCCAGCCAATAGGAGGGTTCACTTGTTTGCTGGACTCATGATTTTTCTTTCTTACGGGCTGTCATAGATGCCCAGGCTGAGGGTCAGTCATCCTTGGTGGCTAAAGGGTACATATTTCTGGCAAAGCTTCTGAGTAACCCATAACATCATAACAATACAAAAAGGAAACACAGTGTGATTGGCAGTCAAACCAACAAACAAAGCTACAGTTGCACACCATGCTTCAGCTCTTCTCTGGCCTGTATGAGCATACTGCTAGATCAAGAGGAGGTAAATCTGGACCAATAGCCACCCTAACAGGAACATAAGATAGAGAGAATCTGGAAATGGAGGCAGTGGCTATAGATAGAGCCTTAAAGAGAATTGTAACCAACCTCTTATTAGAAGTCCTCCTAAGAGTTTCCCTCCTATAAAGAAATCTAGAGGACAATAGCAGACAATAGAGGAAGGAAGAAGGGGGGAAAAGGTCACATCACAGAAGCCAGTGCCTTATAAAGGCAGTCCTTAATGGGAGATGTATCTATGGAGAGGCAGACCCTGAATGTCAGGTACAGCCCTAGGAGCCAATAAGGCCTGTATGTAAGTGGGAGGACAGCTGGAGAAAAAGCTTGCATTTGGAGCTGGCAGAACACTTGTCCTGCAGCAATGCCATGCCTGGACAGCTGGACAGAAATGCAATTGAACCCCATGCTTACCTCCTGACAACCAATCATTAAAAAAAAAAAGAAGCAAGTTAATTTGAAAACTCAGATGGTAAGAAAAGTTCATCCCAAGACAAAGTGTCTTTTTGCACTTGAGGAGTTCCATTTTTAAATATGGAGCTGAGTGTCTCATAACTTGACACTGAGAGAAGAGCTTTAGAGAGAAGGGGGCTTGGTTTCATGTGACTTAAGTAGTGTCAAATAAAGCCATAATCCCCCCCCAACACACACACGTTATTCCGTCTTCTCTGGAAGATACCAAAAGGTACATAAAAAGAGGAAGCTAGTGAGCCAAAGTCCTGAGCTAGTGGTTTTATTATCCTCAGGAAGACTCCATAAAGCTTCCAGGTCAATAGAATGGGTAAACTTAGGTCTGACTAAAGCAGTGGTTCCCATCCTTGTGTAATCCAGATGTTCTTGGACTGCTACTCCCAGAAGCCTGGACCAGCACAGCTTCTGGGAAATGCAGTCCAAGAAGACACCAAATTTGAGAGCCATTGTACTAAAGTGTTGCCAAATACAGTGGTACCTCGACTTACGAACTTAATCTGTGTTGAAACGGTGTTCGCAAGTCAAAAAGTTCGTAGGTCAAGGCACCATTTCCCATAGGAATGAATTGAAAACCGATTAATGCATTCCGGGGGAAGAAAAAAAATACAAAAAAAAAAACCCCTGCAAGTCCCACACAGGGACTGCAAAAAAACAAACAAACAAAAAAAAACAAATCCAAAAATAAACATTGGAGCAAGTCTCACACTGGGACTGCAAAAAAACAAACAAACAAAAACCAAAAAACCAAAAAACCAAAAAACAAAACAACACAGAAACATACCCCCCAGCCCAAACCAACCCTCCAAAACCCACCCAGATCAACTTTTTTAAAAGAAAAAAAGCAGCACTTACCGGTCCAAAGTCTCCTGGGGATCCCCACTGCTGCGATTGCCGCCGTCGTGAGGCTTGAGCCTGGCCAGGGTGCTTCGGCCACTCGCCCCTGGCCATGGTGGAGGCAGCGGTCGCCCAGTGGTGGGAGACTTGAGCTGGCCAGGTTTCGCCTGCTTGCCTCCCACCTCACCTCCCACTTGCTTTGTTCCACCCTCCATGGGCCCATGGTGGCAAATTCAAATGGTGGAGGGCGGCGAGGAGCGAGCGGGAGGTGAGCCAGGAGGGAAACGGCCAAAGAAACCTGGCCAATTCAAGCCTCCCAGCAGTGGGTGACCACTGCCTGTGATCGTGGCAGCGGGGGCCCCAGGAGGTCTACCAGGGCTTCCCTGCCACCATCGGAGACCTCCTGGGGGTCCCCTGCTACTGCAGAGACCTCGCAGGGCTTCCCCACTGCCATCGGAGACCTCCTGGGGGTCCCTTTTCCTAACCATTGGGGCGAAAGAGCAGCCTCTTCGCCACCAATGGTTTGAATAGAACAAAAAAAAAGGAAGGGAAAATGTGAATTTCCCACCCTTTTCCCTTGCCTTTTCTTTCTTTCTTTTTTTGTTGTTCATAGGTCAAGGCTCCGTTCACAAGTTGATGCAAATTTTTGCAAACGGAGCCCTTCGTAAATTGAAATGTTCATAGGTAGGGACGTTCATAAGTTGAGGTTCCACTGTAGTTATTTCACAAGACTGAGAATATTCAGTGCTTCATGAGTGATATGTTCAGCATGAAACAATGTAGCAAAGGCATGCAGCATTAAACCAGCGACTCAATTGTCTGAGATCATTTGCGTACAGAGTCCGTCAACAATTGGAATAGAGACTGTGAGACTAGAAAAGCACAAAAGGATGTTGCTGAGAAAGAATTGAATTGCATCTGAGCAAAAGGCTAGGCCAGGCACCTCTAGTAATCTAACTACTTAATTTTAACTGCTGTGGCAATGGTGGAATCTTGTAAAGCTGACTCATACTTGAGAACCCAGTGCAGTAAGGAAAATAAAATTAATCATCCAGGTCCGCATAACCTGAATGGTAGAAAAATATTTGGGGGATTTCATTCATTAAACTCCCTCATTACGTGTAAAGCCCCAGTCTAAGATCTTGCTCCCAAGAAATGTAAAAAAAAAAGTCCTTAGGCTCCATGTAGCAAGTCTTAATTTCTCAAGTGGCTGTTCATCAAGTAGCTGTGAATCCACCTGACCCTTATGTAGATAAAATAATATTCCACACACATTGTTATGTTTGCAGTGGTTGATAAAATTCTATCTTCTGCTGAAATGAATTAAGGATGGTTCTTTTGCTATGAACAAGCAACTGCTAAGGATGTAGAACAATGACTACAATGAAGTGGTTAGAGAAATGTGAAAGATTTGTGAGCACTGACCCTCTGTTCCTTTCATTAGCTGGTAATTACCAGTAATTAGAATTCTACTATTTTTTGTTTGTTAGAAACATGTTTCCATGTTCTTAGGCGTCTTTATGCACCCTCTCTGAGTTATGCCTTTGGATGTCATTGGTGCATGGGGATAAATTCTACAGCTTATTAAAGTTATTTACAAAGTTCTTCAAGGCGAGGACATAGTAGACTACAGTGCACTTTCCATGGGATGTATTGCTATTAGGGATTTTAGATACGAGACCAATTTCTGGAGTTTGATCTAAGATCTGAAATTTTCTTGAGCACAGCAAAGCAAAAGAGAAAGAAATCATTAAACAATAACTTCTCCAGTTTCCTCTATAATTTAATAGTGCTGTATTTCCTGAAGCACTGTATTTCCTGAAGCACTCCTTCAAACCATGGAATAAAAAAGCCACAAAATTCGTTTTGACCTTGTAGAAGTACAAAACAACGGATGCCTGTATATATTTATTTCATTATTTGATGGCACCCTGAATGTGTAAGTCCAAGGATGTGTGTGTGTGTGTGTGTGCGTGTGTGTGTGTGTGTGTGTGTATGTGTGTGTGTGAGTGAGAGAGAGAGAGAGAGAGAGAGAGAGAACTGTGATTCTCTCTGTCTGTGTGCAATTGTATATCTAGATACATTCAGTTTTTTTCCAACAAAGTCTTGAGCTCTCTTGACACCCACTCCCTGCAATATTTCATCCCATCATAGAATGCCTCATTATTACCTAGAATGCCTCATCTAATTGGTTTTTGCAGGTATTTTTGAATGTTTGAGCATCACTTGACAGAGCAGGGATAAGGAACCAATTAGCTCTTGTGGGCCCTATTGGGACCAATCTGGTGGTACAGGCAATGGCAATACCCTCCTTCTCAATGTCATTAGGTCCCACTCCCTCTCCCAGCTCCATCTTTTGCTGTGTAGGAAAAGGCAAGAGTTCTACATCTTTCTCTGCATAGAGAAAGGTTGTATTTAAGAAATGGCTTTCTCGCCGACCAACTCCGGCACTGACTTTATGTACTGCTTCTTGCCAGAGCTGTAAAGGTGAGTGGCAGGCAAAGGTCTCCACATCACTGAGTCAGCTTTGAGGCAAAACTCCAAAGATCAGCTGAGTCATGTACCAGGTTCATGTGCCACCTTTTGTCCCAGATGTGGTATCAGATGATAAAGATTCAGCAAAGCCTCAGAGAGGTGGAAATAGCCTAAGATAGAACTCAACCCTTTGGAGAGCTCATCTTTCATGAGAGGAATACGTCTCTACCAGTTCGGACTGTAAGCCACTTGTTGTTTAGTCGTTAAGTCGTGTCCGACTCTTCGTGACCCCATGGACCAGAGCACAACAGGCCCCCCTGTCTTCCACTGCCTCCCGGAGTTTCGTCAAATTCATGTCGATAGCTTCAATGACACTGTCCAACCATCTCATCCTCTGTCATCCCCTTCTCCTCTTGCCTTCACACTTTCTCAACATCAGGGGATTTTCCACAGAGTCTTCTCTTCTCATGAGATGGCCAAAATATTGCAGCCTCAGCTTCAGGATCTGTCCTTCCAATGAGCATTCAGGGTTGAATGGATAGGTTTGATCTCCTTTCAGTCCAGGGGACTCTCAAGAATTTCCTCCAGCACCACAGTTCAAAATCATCAATTCTTCGGCGGTCAGCTTTCTTTATGGTCCAGATCTCACTTCCATACATCGCTACTGGAAAAACCATAGCTTTGATTATGCAGACCTTTGCTGGCAAGGTGATGTCTCTGCTTTTTAAGATGCTGTCAAGGTTTGTCATCGCTTTCCTCCCAAGAAGCAGGTGTCCTTTAATTTTGGGGCTACTGTCACCATCTGCAGTGATCATGGAGCTCAAGGTAAAATCTGTCACTGCCTCCATATCTTCTCCTTCTATTTGCCAGGAGGTGATGGGACCAGTGGCCATGATCTTAGTTTTTTGGATGTTGAGCTTCAGACTGTTTCTTGTGCTCTCCTCTTTCACCCTCATTAAGAGGTTCTTTAATTCCTCCTCAATTTCTGCCATCAGAGTGGTATCATCTGCATATCGGAGGTTGTTGATATTTCTTCCAGCAATCTTAATTCCAGTTTGGGATTGCTCCAGTCCAGCCTTTTACATTATGTTTTCTGCATATAAGTTAAATAATCAGGGAGACAATATACAGCCTTGTTGTACTCCTTTCTCAATTTTGAACCAACCAGTTGTTCCATATCCAGTTCTAACTGTTGCTTCCTGTCCCACATATAGATTTCTCAGGAGGTAGATAAGCTGTTCAGATACACTTATTCCTTTAAGAACTTGCCATAGTTTGCTGTAGTCAACACAGTCTAAGGCTTTTGCGGAGTCAATAAAGTAGAAGTAGATGTTTTTCTGGAACTCTTTGGCTTTCTCCATAATCCAGCGCACGTTAGCAATTTGGTCTCTAGTTCCTCTGCCCTGTCTAAATCCATCTTGTACTTCTGGGAGTTCTCGGTCCACATAGTGTTGAAGCCTACCTTGGAGGATTTTGAACATACCCTTGCTAACATGTGAAATGAGTGCAATTGTACGGTAGTTGGAGCATTCTTTGGCACTGCCCTCCTTTGGGACTGGGATGTAGATTGATCTTTTCCAATCCTCTGGCCACTGCTGAGTTTTCCAAACTTGCTGGCATATTGAGTGTAGCACCTTAACAGCATCATCGTTTAAGATTTTAAACAGTTCAACTGGAATGCCATCACCTCCAATGACCTTGTTGTTAGCCAGGCTTTCTAAGGCCCACTTGACTTCGCTCTCCAGGATGTCTGGCTCAAGGTCTGCAGCCACACTATCGAGGTTGTCCGGGACATCCAGATCTTTCTGGTATAATTCCTCTGTGTATTCTTGCCTCCTCTTCATGATGTCTTCTGCTTCTGTAAGGTCCCTACCATTTTTCTCCTTTATCATGTCCATCTTTGCACAAGATGTTCCTTTAATATCTCCAATTTTCTTGAACAGATCTCTGGTTTTTCCCTTTCTATTCTTTTCCTCTATTTCTCTGCACTGTTCATTTAAGAAGGCCCTCTTGTCTTTCCTTGCTATTCTTTGGAAGTCTGCATTCAATTTTCTGTAACTTTCCCTATCTCTCTTGCATTTTGTCTCCCTTCTCTTCTCTGCTGTTTGTAAGACCTCGTTGGACAGCCACTTTGCTTTCTTGCATTTCCTTTTCTTTGAGATGATTCTTGTTGCTGCCTCCTGTACAATATTACGAGCCTCCATCCATAGTTCTTCAGGCACTCTGTCCATCGAATCTAGTTCCTTAAATCTGTTCTTCACTTCCCCTGTGTATTCATAAGGGATTTGGTTTAGATTATACCTGACTAGCCCAGTGGTTTTTCCTACTTTCTTCAGCTTAAGCTTGAATTTTGCTATAAGAGGCTGATGATCAGAGCCACCATCAGCTCCAGGTCTTGGTTTTGCTGACTGTATAGAGCACTGGTTCTCAAACGTGGGTCCCCAGATGTTCTTGCACTTCAACTCCCAGAAGACTTTACCACTAGCTGTGCTGGCCAGGGTTTCTGGGAGTTGTAGTCCAAGAACATCTGGAGACCCAAGTTTGAGAACCACTGGTATAGAGCTTCTCCATCTTTGGTTGCAGAGAACATAATCAATCTGATTTTGGTGTTGCCAAAATCCCACATAATAAAATCTGCATATTTTGACATGTTCCTATTAAACAAACAAACAAACAAAATTCTCAGCTGCATGGGCTAACCAAATTAAACAACAAGAAGATATTCCCAGCACAGAGAAGTTTGTGTTCTACCTGCCTGCCAAGGTTAAAAGTGTAAAATCTTTCCCCACCACCTTGCCGGTGACAACTTTATTTCAGCTCTGGACATATGGTTGAATATACAGAGTTTCAAAACCAGATATTTGAGAGCTAAACATTCAGACTTTTAAAGTCTTACATTTTTCCGTTCCATTTATGAAGGCATCTGGGAATTTGAAAAGTTCTTTTAGGAAAAAAAAATCAAAGAAAACATTTGTTCTGTGTGTCCAGTCTTAGCTGCCTTCTATTGAAAATTAATTGTATCCTTTAATACTGCATTTATAACATGTTTTCAGATTTTTCTATAAAAGATTCACATTGCCTTTTTTAAAGTAGACAGCTTGGTTTTATTTAATATTAGTTTTTTTTTTTTTTAAAAATGCCATGACCTTCTTCCCTAGAAACATTGGTGTAAATATCATCCTTTAAAGCTGTTCCATTTCCCTGAGGAAAAAACTGAGAAAATATTAAAAAGAGGAAAAAAAGGAGAGATCTCAAACATAGATGAACATAATTTTTACTAGCTATATTTTAATATTTTACAATAAGGGAACTAGATTTATTAAAGTTTATGATTAAAAAAGACCATACTATTTTATAATACTTTTTTCATTACAATATAATCATCTTTCATTACCAAGTAATCATCCTGAGTAATTAACAACAAAGGAAACAATTATCAGAGGATTACATAGCGTTGTCATTTTGAAACACCACAGCTATTGATCTCAATCTTGATATTACTTGGCCACATATCCTCAATCGCTTACCCATAAATAACATCATACAAAGTCAATAAAATATGAATATGCTTAGTAAGATTTATTCCTTTCAATGTTATGGCGGGGGAAGTTCAAAGAGTAATGAGCTAATGTTAGGCTAGAAAGCTTTTGTGATCTTCATGTTTATTTGTGATTCAAGCAGACTCATGAATATATATATGAACCTATATATATATATATAAAATGAACCTATATATATATATATATATATATATATGGGTTCATGATTCTGCTTGAATTCAATGGGACTTACTTTTAAGATACCGTACGTGGTATTATGTTGCATGTTCTTTGGGATCTTATATGAATTCATTATTGATTCTTATGAATAAGACAGACCCAAAAGCAGTTTTTGAGACCATGGCAACACATTTATTATACCTCTTACTGACACTTTCTAGAACTAAGGGCACAAAGGTAAGCTTTAGAAATCTCCTTGTCTCTCCTAGCCTCAACTCCTGTGATTTCCTAGCCTTGAGAAGTTTATTTAAACCAATACTTTTGACCACTACAGCCACCTCCCTCCCTTTCCTAGAATCATATTCATTGAAAATTGCATCTCACAGGATCTCTGAGAACTCTTTCCAACTCAAGCTGAGAAGAATTTCTGGTTGGAGCTGGCCTTCTCACAGAAGCAGCGGCAGCTGTCTGTTGTCTGCATTGTTGAAAATCAATGTCCTAATTAAAAGGTAAGAGATTTTTATTCCCCTCACAGCAATAAGGAAGAAGGTACTCCTGACCAGTACCAGGAACCAGGAGAGCAGCACTGAGCTGACCGCATTGGTATGATCTTCCTTTGGCCGGTGGTCTAACAAAGCCATTGGCAGGGAAATCCAGCTACTTAAGCCTCTTCCAGCTGTGCAACATCCGCAGGTGCAAAGAAGATCAGGCTACATGTGTTGAAAAGGTTGTCCAAATACTTTACTATTAGCTAAGGCTTTCTGGTGGGATCAGCAGGAACCTCAAAAATACAAACATTGAGGACAAGAAGAAAAGTATTGGGTATAAAAATTAGAATCACAAATTGGAAACCCATTGAGCTGTGGTTCAGAAATACAGACTGTTTCTCAGGCAGTCCCTTTTTGAGAGGAAAAATAAAATGAAACTGCAATATATAATATGCACAAACAACAGCTATAACTTCAATGATCTGTTGATGGTTCAATATAACCAGCTTCACATTGTTCGTTTCTAAAATATAATGATGAGTCAATCCATATCGTCTTTTATCTCCGAACACAAGCAAATAGCTCCATATTTTGAAGTTGCACTCTAGCTGTGTGACCAAGAAGTTGGCATTACAATCACATCCCATGGTTTCCAGACTCAAAGCAACCGCTGTGTGTAATCACTTACAATAAAAGGGTGACCATACTGCAATAATTGGTGCTTCATGTGTGGGGTGTAAAAGCATTCTTCCATCTGCTAGCATTCCTGAGATAACTGTAAGCCCCAATGTCAGTGGGGAGTCATACACAATTAGGCAAGTAACTAACAAAAACAGTTTAAGTACAATAGTTTGAGAAAAACAAACACACACACACACAAACCAATGCTTATTGGCCAAAGTGTTAGTTATTGATTTTTTTTTTGAGCTCTTCAGATCATATGGCTTTAATGATCTCTTTTGTAAAGCTCACTCATTGTGCTTAAATTACAAATACCCAGCGCTTTTCTTCCTTTATGTAATTCATTCTGTTAAAAGAGGCATCCTTTTATATTAAACATGACTTTACCCCTGGCATTCCTGCAAAATGTCTTAGTACCTCCACATATGATTAGCATAATTCCTCATAATTGTTGAAAAGCCTGGTTGGCATACACAATAATAAGTACATTTTTACATATTGCTTTAACATGGAGTGACAATAACATCCCCTGTGCTCTCTGCCATGCAAACCACAAGCAAAAGCTACAAAACTAATGGCTCACTATAGTTTGCTCTATGGGTTTTCTGTACAGAGATGTTAGACAGAAATGTCAGAGGTTTAGCATTGTTCAAAATGGAGACACTGTAATGGGGATATTTGCATATGCTTTTTCTCTCTTTGTGTTGCAGCTTTCAAAGACCAAGAACCTTGTAAGAACAGATGAAATTTTATTTATTTCTTTATTCCTGAGATAACTGAAAGTGAAGCAGACTTTGGTCTCATCAGTTGATGAAGTGGCAAAGGACCAAAGGAAACTGTGCTCCTTGTTTAGCGAAGAACCAATTATTCTAATTCTTTTCTTTTCTTTTCCTTCCTTCCTTCTTTCCTTCTGCCAATTAGATAGTGAGCCTATGAGCAAAGACTGTAACCCCAGGGTATGTTGCTGCCTGGACAATTAATCCTGATAAAACACCAAACTGTATATTCAAGAACCATTGCAGATAGAAATTTGGGAAGCAAATGCATAAGGTACCATAAGTAATAGATTAATTAAAAAAAGAAATGAAATGTAAAACAATTGTTTACTGGTTCCAATTTTTAAAATAATATAGCAGTTCACTACAAAATAGGAAACAATAAAACACTGTAAACACATAACCAATATAAATAAAGGAGACTGGACAGCCCAGGTAAGAACACAAATCAGAAATAGATGAACTGACCTTTTACAGCAAGGACTAAAAAGCTTCCTATGGGGAGAAAGGTGTTATTTAAATAATTTGAATGAATGAATGAATGAATGAATGAATGAATGAATGAATGAATGAAATTGTAAAAACTGATTGCTGCCAGCAGATAAAAGCCTTATTGGCTACAACCTCTCTGACTGGTTAAAAAAGAGATAACTTTGGTGGGGGTGTTATTGACTGAGGGAGTATAAATATAAGGCAAATCTCAAATGAGATTCAGGAACAGGAAGAAAATCAGAGATGATGAATTGACACTTCTAATCTTACACTGACTCTGGTCCGTGGGGTCACAAAGAGTTTGACACGACTAAACAACAAGTTTTTTTTTTTTGCATTGTGAGTTGTTGTTTCACTATGGCAAAAAGGAAATTATTTTTATAATTATAACAGATCTTTCATGGATCTCAAACAAAATAATTTTCATTTTCTGAATGATTTTTCTTACTATTGTAACAAGGAATCTTTTAATAGAATGTCTTTGACAAAGAGACTATCTTACTTTTGTGATAATTTTATGTAAACCTTTATGCTATATTCATGCATGTACTTTTCATGACATTTTATATCCATGTTAAATAAAAGAATATAAACTTACGTAACTGGAATACTGCATAAATTTATTGCTCTGCCTCAAAAAGTGGAGAGAGATAAAAATCTACTATAATATTCAGAAAACTTTTTTTAATGCTAAGAATTATTTTGGACCCCATGTTGTTGTTTAGTCATTACGTCGTGTCCGACTCTTTGTGACCCCCATGGACCAGAACACACCAGGCCCTCTTGTCTTCCACTGCCTCCCGGATTTGGGTCAAATTCATGTTGGTCGCTTCGATGACACTATCCAACCATCTCGTCCTCTGTTGTCCCCTTTTCCTCTTGCCTTCACACTTTCTCAACATCAGGGTCTTTTCCAGGGAGTTTTCTCTTGTCATCAGATGGCCAAAGTATTGGAGCCTCAGCTTCAGGATTTGTCCTTTCAATGAGCACTCAGGGTTGATTTCCTTCAAAATGGATAGGTTTGTTCTCTTTGCAGTCCAGGGGACTCTCAAGAGTCTCCTCCAGCACCACAATTCTAAAGCATCAATTCTTCGGCGGTCAGCTTTCTTTATGGTCCAGATCTCACTTCCATACATCGCTACTGGAAAAACCATAGCTTTGATTATGCAGACCTTTGCTGGCAAGGTGATGTCTCTGCTTTTTAAGATGCTGTCAAGGTTTGTCATCGCTTTCCTCCCAAGAAGCAGGCACCTTCTAATTTCGGGGCTGCTGTCACCATCTGCAGTGATCATGGAGCCCAAGAAAGTAAAATCTGTCACTGTCTCCACATCTTCCTCTTCTATTTGCCAGGAGGTGATGGGTCCAATGGCCATGATCCTAGTTTCTTGGATGTTGAGCTTCAGACCATTTTTGCACTCTCCTCTTTCACCCTCATTAAGAGGTTCTTTTAATTTCTCCTCACTTTCTGCCATCAGAGTGGTATCATCTGCATATCGGACGTTGTTGATATATCTTCCGGCAATCTTAATTCTGGCTTGGGATTCCTCCAGTCCAGCCTTTTGCATGATGTATTCTGCATATAAGTTAAATAAGCAGGGGGACAATATACGGCCTTGTTGTACTCGTTTCTCAATTTTGAACCAACCAGTTGTTCCATATCCAGTTCTAACTGTTGCTTTCTGTCCCACAGATAAATTTCTCAGGAGATAGATAAATTGGTCAGGCACTCCCAATTCTTTTAGAACTTGCCATAGTTTGTTGTGGTTGACACTGTCAAAGGCTTTTGCGTAGTCAATAAAGCAGAGGTAGATGTTTTTTCTGGAACTCTCTGGCTTTCTCCATACAATGGATTGCATACAAACAAATACTAACTTTTCATTTGAAGAGGAATGTTTGCTGTGAACATACCTATAGATATTCCTTGTTCCTTTGCAGTCTAATTTATTAGAAGCCATATAAGAGTAAATATATTAAATTGACTAGCTTAAAACTACTAATTGCATTTGTTCTTGATACTAGAAAGTTTGCTTGGTTTCTTATAGTGTCAACAGTTTCATTTCAGCATTTTTTGGGATTCTAGCATTTGATTGTATTTATGATTTTATTGTCACTACCACTCATTGAAAGAAGTAATTAAATACAATTAAAGAGAGAATAGCAGAAACTGGAAAAGTTTCATTTTTGTCCTTTCAGGATCCCATATCTAGCATGGCCATACATTACTAGTTGGAGAGGAGGCTTATTCAGTTATGCTAAAATTCACCTGTGAAAAGATGAAATAAAATATGGATTCTTTTTCAAATGTTTTTCTCTTCCTTGTTCTCAGTCACAGCTTTTCTTTCCCTCACGTACTCTCTTCGAATTGCCTGTGAAATATTAATTGATTCTAAAAGCATACTTTCTTCTGGCCCTTTTCCTAGGAGGAAGTGAATAAAAATGCACAAGATGCAGCTTACTATTACCTCATATTCAGTTCTTCAGTGTATACAAAGCTTTTAACAGCTCCTCAAAAATACACATACATGTGCATACACAAAAGCTCACAAACCCAATCAGTCTTCCAGCTGTTATATTTTGGAAACTTTTGAGGAAAAAAAATTGGTCATGATGCTGAAAACTTCACATTTATGTAGGAAAGGGTGGAACAAACTCCTTCAGTAAAGAATTTAATATAGATTTCAAGGTATTTGTGAAGGTTTTTATTTTTAGTCCATGCATCTCATGGAGTAAGGGAGAAACTGCAGATGGAGTAGCTTGATATGCATATGTCCATATACAGTGGACCCTTGACTTACAGACGACTTGACTTACAGACTTTTTGAGTTACAGACTTCTCTGGCCGCAAAATTTAGGTTTGACTTGCAGACTGAGATTTGACTTACAGACCATAAAAAACCAAAATGGAACAAAAACGGCCTGTTACAGGATTAACGGTTTTTCAATGTACTGTAGGTCAATGGAGACTTGACTTACAGACTTTTTGACTTGACAACCGCCTTCCAATACGGATTAAGTTCTCAAGTCAAGATCCCACTGTAGGAATGTTTTCGTATATTTTGGAAGCCAGTTTTGAACTTTTCTGATGTATATATAATTAATTATTTACTGTGTTTCCTCAAGCTAATTCTGACTTGTGTTGACCCTTGCCAAGGTTTCCTGGAAATGAAGTACTCAAGAAGTGATTTACCAATCCCTTCTTCTGGAGGTATTCCAGCACCATGCAGCTTGCCCAGGGCTATGCAACCTGGCTCTTTCCCTGGGAGGCCCAGTGAGGGAAATTGAACTCCCAGCCCTAAGTCAGCAGCCAGGTCCTCCAACTCACAAAGCCATCCATCCACCATAATGTGTACTTTCTTTTAAATAATATATTTCCATATTTTACCCGATAAAGGAGCTCACTTAGACAAAGGGCTGTGGTCCACAAAACAAGTGAGCTACTCAAGGATGACAAGGCCATCTCAATGTGCATAGAGATATGTTTGAGCTTAAAAAATGAACATAGGAAGCCGAGAGCCAAAGTAGATAAGATCTTGTTTCTATAAGCAATACTCCTTCAAATGGCAAAAGACATCTCACAGTAAAAGCACATTCAAAGCAGAACTATATCTGACCTTTGCTCTTGTGATTTCTGAGGCCAGAAACAGATGTTAGAGATAGACATGTTCAGAAGACAGTCTAAACTAATGAAGACATCTGAATGCCAGATTAGCATGCTTTCTTTGGTGATTGATTTTCAGGACTTAAGCGAAGCATTCTTCTGAATTCTGATTTCACAAACTCCAAAGGACTAAAACAATATTAATGTGCATTCAGCTCTAATCTCAAACATCTGGATCTGGCCAGGATTTCCTCAAAGGGGTGATAACACTGTGTAGTGGGGAATTTTTCCCCCTGAAAGTTTGGTTCCCCTTGACATTTTCAGTCCAGTCGTGTCTGACTTTAGGGTGCGGCGCTCATCCCGCTTTTCAAGCCATAGAGCCAGCGCCTATCCGAAGACAGTTTCCATTGTCACGTGGCCAGCGTGACTAGGGAACACTGTTTTACCTTCCCACTGAAATGGTACCTATTTATCTACTCACATTTACATGCTTTCAAACTGCTAGGTTGGCCAGGAGCTGGGACAAAGCGACGGGAGCTCACTCCATCACGTGGATTCGATCTTACGACTGCTGGTCTTCTGACTCTGCAGCACAGGCTTCTGCAGTTTAGCCCACAGCGCCACCACGTCCCATGTCTGAAAGTTTAGAAAACTTTCTAAAGATTGGCGTACTGAAAGTCTAGAAAACTTTCTAAAGATTGGCGTACTGAAAGTTTAGAAAACTTTCTAAAGATTGGCGTACTTAGCCCAATCCTATGTATTCTGCTTGGTGAAAGCTCTCCAAAATTTCAGGCAGGAGTTTTTCCTATCTGTACATGGCACTCGTTGCTAATTCTCTGTTGATCATCTATCTAAATACTGTCCAGGAGTGATCCTCTTTAGCTTCCAGCATTAAATAAGATCAGTATGTTTAGGAAAGTGTGGGGAAAGTGCAATATTAAAAAAAAAGAGTTTGTATGTGAGGAGAATTGATAGAAAGAGTTTGCACATAGATGACCTGTTTCTCACCAGTTTAAAGGCTCGTAACTAGCAGCTCTTTAGTCAAAAATTGACCTTTTGGCTTCCCATCTTCCACACACCTAGTTCTTCAGTCATGGAAAGAGGGTTGTGCAAAGGGAGTTCTGATTATGTTCACAGGTTTTGCTTGAAGTCTACTATATGTCCTTCTCTCAAGGAAACTAATTGTTAAGTAATTTTGTAGAGTCATTAGCTATGACTGCTTTGGAGTAATTCAATCTGAAGCCTTTCCTGCATCATGAGATGTTGTCATTAGTGAAAGGAATCTAAAAACATTTCCTACAAAAAAATACATTTCTACAGGAAAGTAAGCAGCATTCCAGGTTTTGGGGAGGCATTTAGAAAGGATTAATATTTTGTTACCGAAGAGGCAATATTAGATGCCTAGTTTGAGTTTCAGGCCTTGTTGTGATTATACCTAGGACTAAGACATGCATGCTGCACAGTTGACAGAGACATTTGTTCAGTGTGATAAATAAATCTTTCTCCATTGCCAAAAAGAATGAAAGGATAATGAAATCAAGTGCCTTGTTAGATTTTAATCCTGTTTTGTTTCCTTCATGGTTTTTGTAGTTAGTTAATCAGCAAAGAGGAGTGCCCCTCCATTATTTCCTTTAAGAAAATTGACATTTGCCTATGTAAACAGGGAATGTGCTTCACTGAGAGTGGTTTGGAAAATCTGTTGCTGTATGATATCTGTTAACTATAGCAAGAATTTCAGCCAAAGTATAAACTGATTCAAGCAGCATATAGCAGAACGACACAGCTTAGTCTTATCTAGCTGAATATGCCTTTCAGAAATCAAATCTGTATGAAACAGCTCAGTTTTATTCCGTAGCCAAAAGGGAGGCAATCTGGGGGTGGGGAAAATGAATATTGAATCTTAACCTGATTCAAGATCACTGCACCCTATGCTTGTACAATTCCAATTAAATCAATTTGGTTTTATGTTTTCAAGCCTTGTTCTAGATCCTGGAATCTACTCAATAGACCTACAGAACTCAAGAAATTCAGCGGTGGCATTCTTCTGTGGAAAGAAGGCAGGTCCCCTCAAATGATACAAGGCTGCTACTCTTATTCCAACAATATAATCCAGACTATGACAATGTGCCACAAACACAGAATTAGAAACAGACACAGAAACAAGCACCCAAGTACATGTTCCACAGATGATGCAGATATATAACATGTAGTTATATAACATGTACCACAAGATATATAACATGTAGTTTATATGTAGCATATGATCAAGGAGCTAAGCCTTTGTGAAGCTGGTCTTGAAGAAAATATTCATTTTCCAAAGAGAAAACACTAGTGAAATTGAATACTATATTTCTGTTCCTCCACCTGGTATTAGCCTAACATAATATTAAATATGGAGAACCCCACACAAGTAAAATATTAATACTGAGATCTAAAGTTAATGATCTCAAAATAAACTTGACAGAGAATACCACTCTGAACAATTCTGAATTTGACTATTTCAAGAAGAAGAAGAAGAAGAAAAGAAGAAGAATTTGACAGTCACACGGTTTGGTTTGAATAGGAACTTTGCTGACCACTGATGACACTGGCAAACTTGTGGGAATGGGTACTCAAAGTACATTTTTATCAGAAACTCGGGGAAATGACATAATGAGTGTTATTCAAATCTAAATCTGGAAACTGAAGGCTGGTGCTACATAGGAATCTCTCAAAATAGCTTTTTGATACCTGTATTACTTTTATCTCTACCTTCTTTCTCTTTAGTTTGTACCTGATTTTAATCTCATGAGCTACTAGTTGTGGGAGAAAGGTGGAATACAAATTGCATCAATAAATTAGTAGATTGGTTCTCTAAACAGAAAGAAGAAACAAAGGGGGGGAGGAGGGGGAAAGCAGAGTTATTTTTCTCCAATGATTTACACAAACATCCAAGTCAGAGAGGATCCCAGTTATTTTACCAACTATGTCCCATGCTACAAGTGGAAAAACGTGCCTTTTTGTTTTGTTGCTCCTCAAACTGCTTCCTAATGCTGAGCAGACTGTGTCTTCCTACTATTTTTCAGCAGTATATGTTGGCATTGGTCAGCAGGGGCAACTTTGTTGCTTTCTTCCTCAGGAAGTGGCAGAAAAAGGTAATTAAGAATTCTTCTTAATTCTAAGACAGCTTTAAGATTTCTGACACAGGAATAATACCCATTTTGTTTTCTTGTGAGTAGTGTGCCCCTTGCCTCCCAAGAAGCTCTGGAGAATATGAATGTTGACTGTGAGATGAGGTTCATACCTAGTTTCCAAAATCTATAGCTATTATTCTCTGTTTTCAGTAACAGCAAAGGTGCCCCATATGAGGAGCAGTGTCTTAATGTTTCCTTTCTATTCAGAGTGGAAATAAATATTTCTCATCATGCTACTGTAGAGCAAACTTGAGCCATACTGCAACATTTGGTCAATGAGATAACTTGCCAAAGTGTTCAGAATAAATGAATGCAAAGAAAGAATGGCTCAATCTTCACTTTTAGCACGATTTAACCTTAAGTAGTTGTCTGTCAATGTTTTATTTAGTTCTGAAGCATGTACCTAGAAAAATTCATTCAGAATCAGTATTTTATTCAAAGGGTTCTTGATAGTCAGGACTAATTTAACACATTAAAAATGTATTTGAGGCCAATACTCATTATCCAGACACTAATAAAAATAAGGACACTTAATGGGTAACTACAATGAGTTGCACTGAAGCATGCAGAATGTCACACACACACACACACACACACACACACACACACACTTAAAGCTTGCATTCTATTTTCCTCAGAAGGAGTTAAGGCATATGGAAGTGTTTTGAGAAATATGAACATACCCTGTTTCCCTGAAAATAAGACCTAACCTGAAAATAAGACCTAGTATGATTTTTCAGGATGCTCATAATATAAGCCCTACCCCAAAAATAAGCCCCAGTTAAGTAAAACCCCGCCCTCCACCATTGTGGAGCATTCTGCAGCAATCAGAAGATGATGACATGACTGTAAAATAAAACATCCCTTGAAAACAAGCTCTAATTTGTTTTTTGGAGCAAAAATTAATATAAGACCCTGTCTTATTTTTGGAGAAACACGGCATTTGAATAGTTTTTCCTCCCTTGTGTAACGTGAATGCTTATTTTGCTTGGGCTGATGTAGGGTAGGGTGGTGGGTAGGTAACATCAAATAGTGCATGTGAAGTTCAATAACTGTATAAAGAAAATGGTTATGCAAGGTCAAATGACATCTGTAGGAGTCAACGTGAATTCTAGTTCATAAAAAAGGAACCACCCTCAAGTGTGGTTCGTGTTTCACCTACTCTTTATAAGAAAGTCCTACACAAATAATTCCTTGACTTCTTTCTATGCATCAGAGCCAGCATTCTTGCTCTCACTCCCGCCTTTCTTCCTGGTCTTATTCATTGCCAAATCTATTTTTGTTGTTGTTCTGTTTAATTCTATGTCTTTTCATCACCATCAGTGCTCTCAGATGCCTTGGCATTTTATGGTGGGGCTGACAGTGTAAAGGCTAATCCCAAATACGTTTCCATCCAACCGAGTTCAATTAGGCTTACATCTCAGTAGGAATGTTTTAAATTTCACTGTAAATTTTATTCTCCATCTAAAAATTACTTCCTGGTATTCTGCTATCTTGTTTATTAATGAAATATTTCAAAGACATTTCATTCTTCGGGCATAATTGAGAAATAGATATAAGTCTGTGTTTTTGTGTGTGTGTGTTTGTTTCTTAATCCTTTGTTTTGCATCAAAATATCTTCGATAAGCTCATTGCTTATGGGAAATTAGAAAGAGAACGTGATATCCATATTATTGATGTTTAAGCTGTTTATTCCTCAGACAACTAGTGGACTGGTTAAGTCTGGATACGTGCTCTCAAAGAAATGGAGTTCCTATTAATTAATAATAATCCAGACAGTCATTGTTCCTGTTTCAAAATAACCCTGGGCATGTTTCAGATTATAAATAAACATCTGTTTTGCAAGTAAAAATGACAACAGCTCAGTGCTTACTAGGCCATGCATGAAGTAGAAATATGTTGAAACCATAGCAAGAATTTTCTGGCCATCTACTGTTATTCAATATTTCAAAACAAACAAACAAAAACCCCAAACTCCAGTATATGAATGTGGAATATTGTGCTTGTCTATTCAATATTCAAAATGCCAGGATATGGTCTGCAATATCGTGCCCACTTTGCCAGCAGAAAAAAAAAGGATGCCAAACTTTACATAGCAAGGGACAGCCTGAATGTTGATGACACTGATGTCAGCAGTCAAGATGGTCTACAGGATACCTTCTTCTGCTCACCATCATTCCCAGACACCAAACCGGGGAACATTGCACAACCTGATTCCCTTTTTCATCAGTTAACCACTTCTGACCCCAACACAAAGTAATTGACAGGGCTGCTTTTCAACAAGTTGTCTAGGTATTTGTTGCTTGGTGGCACAAAGTAATCAAAATTCCTAAAAGAAATGTATCTTTCTAATTATTAACTCTGCAGACTCTAGTACATGTCAGTGCAGCTGGAAGGTACTGAACTGTTAATTCACAAGGAATTTACATTAATTTCAAGTACTTCTGACCACGCAAAGTAGTGCAGAGGACTCCCAGCCATCTGTATTGAGAAACAAGTCCCAGTTATGTTCCTTCAGGGTCGATGTTCTTCCATTCTCAAAAGTGGATCACAGCACATCCAGATTTGGTGAGAAAGCCAAAGAAAAGGTATGGCTATTTGCTAAGCAACTTCAATTTAAATGATTCCCAGGGGTATTCAGTGTGGGACTTTCTCTGCAAAATGATGCTTACTGGGGATTTGCTTGAACCTTTGGGAGGGAATGCATGTTTTAATCAAGTCCAATGCCTTTCTCTATTTGTTGAGTTGGTGCACTATATCAAGATGAATGGAGCGGCAAATATTGTCAATTATTCTCTCAACCTGCTCCTTAATACTAGAAGTTATGAATCATCATCTTGGAGTTTGAAACATTGGTAGCATACAATCTCAAATACAGGAGCAGCAGCAAAGATCAGGGTCAGGTCCATGATTCAGCAAAGAAAATGAATGTTCCTGATGGAAATGAGAAGAAAGAGGAAAGTCCTCCATCCTCTCAATCTGCAAAATCCAAGCTCTGAAATGTGAAGTGAAAGCCACCTCCCTCCATACACCTCATTAATCAGTTCAAGGGCCAGTTCATTCATGAGTGCGACTGTTGATCTGGATGCTTAAGCCCTTGTCAGTTGAACCCCCCACCACCACTACCACTGCCGATGCAAAGCAGAGGTATCATCACAGCACTTGATGATCACCCATATTTTCCAAACAATGGATACCTAGGGAACTTGTTGGAAAACAGCTTTGACAATTGCAGCAAGCGACTTGGTGAGATGGTGCTGCTGAATGAAACAATGGTCCTTGTTGTGCTGCTCAGTGGAATATTTCAAGCCTGATCCTTGGTGGTGCTCCTAGGGAATCTATTATTGGGTGTTCAAAGCTGGGAGGGGGAATATGCCAGCCTAGAGGACTTACCTAGCTGTCTGTTGCTCTGCCTGACTCAATCTCTTTGCATGCCTGCTTCTGCCAGCCATTGCTACCTCCACTGTGCTTATCCAGTGCCCACCAAGCTGTCTTTCAGTGAAATACTGTACTGTGGTTTCACAAATAGGCCATTATCTCCTCGTCCCCTGCACTGGTGCCCATCTCACAAGTGGTAGATGTTGATATACTCTCTACTTATTGATTTGATTTGCTACATTTATATCCCAGCAAAATGGTACACAGACTCTTCTCCCTACTATATTCTCACAACTCTTGTGTGAGGTAAATGAGACTGAGACAGTCTTACAGAACTAAGTAACACCCACCTGAGTTTGCTGTCTGAGTCCTGTTCAACCACTTCATCATCATACCGACTCTGATAGAGACAGTGGTCATATCAGTGATGTTACCGCAGCAACATGGAATGGCGCCAAGGGCTCATTAGCATGAATTTGATTGTCATATCAGGCACAGCAGGACATCAGAAAAGGATTACAGAAAACTATGGCTGTCATAATCTTTAAAAAGGTGATATGAATAGACTTCAGATATGCATCTGTATAAGAGAAAGTGGCACAGAGATTGTCAAATGGCTCATTTTAGGACATCTAAATGTCACCTTCCTCCCCTTAAATGAGTTCAGTTATGAAGGAACATAGAATGAAAGATCTCATTTCACCAGTGAAGAAAACCTACTGCATTAAGGTGTAGTTTCGTGTATTGCACTGGAACATCATAAAATGTGTTATTCATCTGGCACTGTATACTCTGCACACTAAAATAGTTTCCTGGATTACGTAAATCACGGGGGGGGGGGATGTTGGCAAATGCCATTCCCTTTAGGTCCTGAAGGAATTCTGAGGCTTGAGCACACACAGACTGAATAACCAACCTAACCAAAGCCCTGAAGCCTCTGAAATACATGAATTAAATCTTTTTTTCTCCATTATGACTAATAAGAAAAATGTAGAGCTCCTCATTGCTTGCATGTATTCCTGAAGGTGGAGAGAGTTTTGGTTGTCCAGCTAACCATCAAATATTTTGCTAACTAAGAGCAAGATGAAGTGACTTCATGGGCTGTTTAGTCTGATGTTTGGAGCTGTGCAGGGACAGGCTGGTGCATTCAGATCATGCCTTTGCTTCCAGAGCATTCCTACTCCCATCTTTCTGGTCCTATCAAGGGGCTTCTATTTTCCTGGCATGGGTAGAATCAATTTGATTCAGATCAGTTCCAGCACATGTACGTAATTGCTGCAGCCAATCCAAAGTAAACCTTCCAGTTTGAATTTGCCAATGTTGTGAAGTGGCTTAATGAGCAAGCAACTTAATGAATCGGTTCCCATGCTCAGCAGAGGACAGGGGAAGTAGGGAAATCATTTTTAACTATATCACTGATGTGTTGTATCAGTTATTTAAAAAAATATTAAGAAACCTTGATTTTAATCCCTATCTGTTTGTTCAAGTTCCAATGTTTCTTCCTCTTCAAAACTTATTTTTATGAAAAATTTTAGAGCAATATTTTTCTCACTAGTTCCAGACCCCCAGTGAGTTTCCATGGCTGATTAGGGGTTCAAGCCCAGGCCTCCTGAGTCTTAGTCCATCACCCTATCCACTATACCACACTAGGTATCTTCTAGATCCTAGCCTTGTCTTTATCCAAGAGGTGAACTCAGACATGTCTCTTCCCCCCCATGATGTCATCTGTCAACACTTCACACCTTCAACAAATGTTAAAACCCATACTCTTTCACCTTTGCACAATATATTTAAAATCTAAGGCATTGAATCAGTGTAATAAAATTGACTAACGCTTCCTTCCTGAAAACTACTGTAGCATAGAGGAAACTATCAAATCATTTGACAATATCAGTATTTTCTTCTGTCAGTGTCAGCAGAAACAGTTTGAAATCACAGCTTGAGAAAGAGGCAAGCTGAATGCACAACTAAGTGGTACTTGAATATAATAGCTCAAGAGTATTCTGGGAAGTTTGTATCTAGAGAAGTGCAGCTTTGTCCTCTCTCTAAGTCAGATGTGCATGAATAAATAAATATTGATGCATTAGGAACAGATTTCTAAATGTAACATCTTCTTCAATAACACTTCCCCACACCACCATCAACTTCTTTTCCTTGTAGGAGGAAATGTGTATCCACAAGGCATTTCCTCTGTGGATTCACAAGCCATTTCTTTCACATTCCCCATCACTAAGCAAAATTACAAAAAACCTGTTCAATCCACTGGAAGAATGAGGTTTTGCTTAAGAATTTCTTTTAGAAGCTTGTGACTGGGTTTTCCAAAATCAATTTTCTTTCAGACCTCAGCTGGCAGCCCACTGGCATGCATGTGAAATTGTTCTCTCTGACACTTTTGTCACTACTTTCCATATATAAAATATGAACAACAACAATAACAACAATCTGTTTCACAGAATTATTGTGGCGATGAGGACAGCGACATATTTACACAGTAAAATGGTGGTCATATACAGCCTATATTTCATTTGGTTTTCAACCAGGTAGCTGTGTCAAGCCAGAATCCTACTGGTGATCAGGCAAGGTTTACATACCTTGCCATGGGTAATTATGGCTAATTGGTGCTGAGACTAATCTTGCTCCTCATCACATATCCAGTTGAGCAACTGAGATGTTATGTAGCAAAAATAAAAGCAAATAACAGCAAGAATTGTAACATCCTGAAAACTATTGGATTTATTTCAGTTTGAACTTTCATGAGCTTCAGACACACAGAGCATAAGAGCAGGCCGCAAGTTTAATACAAATATTGTATGCCATATGTATGAGGAACTGGACTGGGTTTCACAAAATCTCATAATGAAATAAATCCATTAGTTTTTAAGGTGCCACATTACTTTTTCTGCGACTGCTTCCCATCTCTGGTGCATTATCTTGGCAGGAGTTATGAAGAATTATCAGTTTATGAGCTGAGATACCATTTCCATCTTGAGTAAAGATGACCCATGAGCAAAACAGGAAGCCTGGGAGACAGCAGCAGACAGAGGCAGCTACCTGCCTAAGAAGGAGAAATGCTTCCATTGCAAAGAGTGGAGAGCTAGGAGCCACCTGAAGCTCTGAAGGTGTCTTTTAACCAAAGTCCTATCCAGGCAGCTTCCAGATGTTCTGCTGAACATGGTTACAGCATGCACCTTTTTTCTTCAATAGCAGCCCTCCAGACATGGTACTTTTCTACAGGGACTACGGTTTGGCTCATTCTCTGTTTAGCTTGACAGAGGCAGCATAGCATATCCTGTTCTGCCGGAATCTTTAAAACTTGATATTTCATTTTAAAGATCACTTGTAATTTTTGCTGTATATTTTTGTTCATTTTGCATTTTTTATTTTGTGTTTCTCTCTCTCTTTAACACACTACAAGAGTGAATCTGATTGTGAGCAAGCCGATGTACTCAGTGTAATGGACAATCTCATGCTTTCTTAGAAACATGTCTAAGTAAGATACTTGGACAGTTTGTGACCAGGCTTTGACAAGCAGCCATATATACATTATTTTGTTCCTACTTCACACCCATGGCTGTTAGGATGTCATGAGATGCAGAGCTCCCTGATATATGATTATCATAGTGTAAGATTGCCTCATTCTCATTTTATAAATTAGTATTCTTTTGTTTTCTTACTGGTCCTCAGGGCTTGAACATGAGCTTCATTTACAATTATCATTGTGCTTTGAAGAAATAGTGTGCCTCATGGGACAGTGTTGTGCTAATACTATAATAGCAGGAAATGTGCATTTCACATAGTATGATTTGATCCTTTGTCTTATGCTTACTCACTATGTATTGGAACTATCTGGAGGACATATGATCAGGTTGCCCCAGGACTTGATTAGAAGCTGTGTTTTGAGAAGACGTCTGAAGGAGGCAAGAAAGGTGGCATCACAGAGATGCTCTGGGCATGCAGGGCAACCAGGGTGTCCTTTTGAAGGATCAGGAGCCCTTTGGATGCAGGGGAAAAGGGAGTTATAGTCATCCCTCTTCATCTATGTGAAAAATCAATAGGCAAGGGCTCAGCACAGAATGCAGTTTCTAAATGACAATGTCAGAGTAGCTAACCCTCAGTTGATGCCCTGCAGTAAAAGAGAAAACTAAGCTGAACACTCTTTCCATGCATCTGCCATGGAAAGAAGATTCCAAATTCTGAGACAGACATCTGCTTATTCCCAAACTAAACAGGAAGTGATTGGTTCCACTCAAGTGAAATATATTCCCTTTCATATTAATCTCAAGTTTCAGCCTCAAATAACTGTTTCAAACATGTCTTACGAGACGTATTCTTGCACAGTCCAGTGATTCTAGAACAGTGCAATCATGTAGCACCTGAAATAAGGACAGTGTTGTGGTTCTGGTGGGAAATAACTGGAAAATAAGATATTCAGTCTGGAGGATGAAAAAAAGCAGAATGATTCAACCCCAGTAATAACAGATGCTGTAGAGCAGTTTACTAGGTGGGCATATCCATTATTGGCTGAAATGTTGTTGTTTAGCATAGCAAGTTGCAACTAGAGTATGTCAACTTGAATCAATGGAACTCACAGAAGAGTTAACTCATCAAATTCCCAATGATTCAAGGAACATGAGGCATGGAGACCCATAGTGTGATAAATCTGTGGGTGCACTTTAATTATATGAAAAATAAGGATTCAACCCATGGGCTGGATTGCATATTGTTTAGATATATTTTGAGATTTCTTCTGAGAAAGTGTGATTCATAAATGCTTCTAAAGCCATTTCTAAAACTACAAACTAAGCATACATTTTAAAAGCACATTCAAGGTTTTTTAAATGGTTGGGGTTAAGACACTGTTTTCTCTCGTGTAATGTGCCTTTTTGATTTCTGCCAGAGGCATTTCATTCTTTTCTGGCATGGTACCATCTGACTGTGGAAATGACATCATCTTACACAATAGCATCATAAAAAACAAATGTTGTACCCAACATTTCATCCGATTCCTTTGCAAACAATTATTGAATCCGGTATGTGGAAACACCCCTTGCATAGGGACTGCAGTTCAAAAGCCCTTTCTGGTGAGGGAGGGAGACTTCTGTTTTCCAAGTCATTCCCACACTTGCAGACTATGGGGAACTGACGGGTCGGGTGTGGTTGTTCTGTATCAGCCGAAAGAAAAATTATGGGAGCAGAGTACAGAATGAGCATTTCAGCCTGAGCTGCATTGATTTTAGTACATTGAGATACGATGAACAAGGTTATTTTGATCTTTATTGCCAATATATCTAAGTTTAATATTTGAGCTTTTTCCAGTTTTTCTGAGTGTAGAGTAAGGGTATGCTAAGGACATAAAGGGTAAACAAATCAACAAACAAAACAAAAGCAGTGGTACATTGCTGTTTATTTGGGAAGTCAGATGAGATGAGAGAAGTATTCCCTCCTGCCATCACATTGCTGTGGTTCAGTGCTTCTCTGCAAAGGCACAGAACAGATGCGTTATGGCATATTTGGAAACAGAACAGATCCTTAGAGACTTGTGTCTACCAGTGTTGAATAGAAGAGTCATCTCATGCCACATTTGAAAATACTGTATGGTGTGGACAGCCTGTTTTTTAAAGACAGTAAAGATGATAGTATCTTAATGGCACCCAAGAGCATCATTATGTCATCCACAAAGCATTGTGTGTGTCATTGATGCATTGATTCATGACATTAATGTGCAGAGAAAAGACATTATGCTAAAAATGTATTAATTATCCAAATTTCTATTACATTCCCAGGATTTATCCACTATATAATAGAATGATCATGTTGTCTCTGCATGAGTACAATCCTGTCATTGAGCAAATGCCAAAGGTAATGTCAAAACTAAGATTTAAATGAGGAATGTATAAGGAGAGACCGGGGGGGGGGGCAAATCAGAAAAGAAGAGTGCAAGCATGTAACCAATAAAAGAGAGAGAAGGTCAAAGCTCAGAATAAATTCTGACTTGCAAGAAAGATTTAACAAAAAAATCTAGGGTTTCCAGCTGTGCTCAAGGCAAGAGAAAGAATAAGGTAAGGGTAGGCCCAGTGCATGGGGAAGATGGAGAAATACAAATGGTCCACAGAAAAGGCAGAGCTGTTGAACAGTTACTTTGCCTTTGTCTTCTTCCAAAAGGAAAACAGTGCTCTACCCAATGCAGGTGGCTAGAAAAAGAGAGAGAAAGGGATGAGCCTGAAAGCCTAAAAAGGCCAAATGGTGGTACAGCAATGTCTAGCTAATTTAAATGAATTCAAGTCTCCTGGGCCAGAGAAACTGCAACCAAGAGTATTAAAAGAACCTTGAGTTGTAATCTCAAAGCCATTGTCCCTAATCTTTGAGAACTGTTGGCGAACACATGAGGTCTCTGATGAGGAGAGCAAATGACATCCCCATCTTTTTTTTTTTAAAGGTGAGAGTAGATCTAGATCAGTGGTTCTTAACCTTGGGTTACTCAGGAGTTTTGGACTGCAACTCCCAGAAGCCTTCACCACCAGCTGTCCTGACTGGGGTTTCTGGGAGTTGCAGTTCAAAACCATCCGAGTAACAAAGGTTAAGAACCACTGATCTAGATAATTATCCGCAGCTTCACAGCAATACCAGGAATGGTTGTAGAATAGCTTGTTAAACAGTCAGTCTGAAGCACTTAGAAAAAGATGCTGTGATTTCTAAAACCCAGCATGGGTTTCCCAGAAACAGGTCATGCCAGACTATTTCTTTTTCTGGTAGAGTAACAGACTTGGTGGGTTCGGGAAATGCTCTGGATAGAGTTTAACTTGATTTCAGCAAGGCTTTTGGCAAAGCCTCTTATGATAATCTAGCAACCAAGTTGGTCAAAAATGAACTAAACAATGTGACTGCTGGGTGGATTGTAGCCATATCCATACTGTTCTGGACCCAGTATTGCTGAATATCTTTATAAATAACTTGGATATGAGTATAGAGGGAAGCTCATCACATCTGTAAATGAGGCCAAACTGAGAAAAATAGCTAATTTTTCAGAAAATAAAATCAGGATTCAAGATGACCTAAACTGATCAGAGATCTGGGCATAGCAAAAAGAAAAATGAATTTCAGAGGGAAAAAATGACCAGTTCTACATTTAGGCTAGAAAAACAACAGTGCTGAAATATTAGAGGGGCAACAGCTAGCTTAACAGTAGTATACTTGTGAAAAGGATCTAAAGTCTTAGACCACAAGCTACACATAGGTCAGTAGTGGGGGTGCAGTGGTATACCAGTCAATGCAATGCCCAATTGCATCAACAGAAGTATAAAGTCCAGATGAAGGGAAATAATAGCATCACTGTTTCTGCTTTGATCATAGGTGACTGGGAAAACTGTTTCAGTTCATGGCACCACAGTTTATGAAGAACATTAGCAAACTGGAATGTGTCCTAGAGGAAGGTGACCAGGATAGTAAAAGGTCTGAAAACTATGAAGGATGCTTGGGGGAACTGGATATGTTCAGCCTGGAATAGAGACGATTAAGACAGCATACAATAGCCCTCATCAAATATATGAAGGATGGTCATGTGGAAGATGGAGCATCCTATAGCTCCAGAGAAAGAAATGAGATTTTTGCCTAAATGTTAGGAAGAACTTACTGAAAGTAAGAGCTGTTCATTTGGAAAACAGATAGCCTTGGAAGGTCATGGACTCTGTGTCACTGGAAATTTATGGAAAAGGTTACATGACCACCTGTCAAGGATGCTTGCGCTGTGAATTTCATGTTTTGGCAAGGGGGTTGGATTTCTTGACCGATGGGGCACCTTCCAGATGTATATTTCTATCATTCTATGGTTCATTCAGTGAGCTAGCAAAATGATTTAAAATGGGGTTCTAGTTGTGACTCAATTTGTACAAAATGAAAAGCAGGAAGCATTCTTGTAATCAATCAACATCCCTGTCCTAGTCACATGCTAAAAGAATCATTTATAGGGAGTTATCACAATGAACAATAAAGATGTAGGATGTAAACTTAATCATGCTGCACTGGATATAGATTTCGTCATTTTTTAGCAGAACCACTGAATTCAATGGGACATAGCCTTGCTTAACTTCTCTCACTAATTTCAATGGGCAAACAGTAAGCACGACTGTGTCTGGATCCAGCTTAGTGCATTGCTTATACAATGAGGTCAACACAATTAGCCACACTACTAACTTACTGAAACTTTTCTCAGCTTTCCCAAAGTTACTGAAAACTCTACACATACATATAAACTTTATTGTTTCTGGCCATAGACCTTTACAATGTACTGACTACTATAGCATATAAAATCCAATTAAAACAGGTAATTACCTTAAAACCATTAAAACAATTAAAAGCAATAAAACCTGGTCTAAGAACATTGTCATAATGTATAATGTCAGTCCACTGTATTCAGCGTTTACGTGGCATTATGATCCTTGACAAATCAAAGCTTCAGCTTCTTAGCTGCTAGTGCAAATTGTGCTACAGCATATGTAATGTGCAACTGTGTATCAGCAAGCAATCCTACTACTGTTTCAGTGGTGGTACAGTTAAAATACATCTGAATGATGGGTGATAGAAATCTTTCTCTAGGATTTTTATATAGAGAAAGATTTCTGTCACCCATCATTCAAAACAGTGATTTTTCTCCAGCTGATCGGCGGTTTCAAAATGGCTGCCGGGTAAATAAAATGGCTCCCCACTGTTTTCTGGGATGGATTCCTCGCAAGACAACCATCGAAAATGGCCGCCCTATGGAGGATCTTCACTGGACGGTGAGTTTCCAGCCCATTGGAATGCATTGAAGGGGTTTCAATGCGTTTCAATGGGCTTTTTATTTTCGCATTACGACGTTTTCATTCTACAGCGATTTTGCTGGAACGAATTAACGTCGTAATGCGAGGCACCACTGTACTCAGAAGATCACTCTTTTGCTCACAATGTCTTCTCAGAACAGACTGCACATGCTTTCTCTCTCTCTCTCTCTTACAGCTTATTCATTCTCACTCTCCATGACCAACTAAGGGGATTCAAACTCAGGTCTTTTAAGTCCTAGTCTGTCATTCTATGCACAACAACACAATGAGTAACAGCATTTTAAAAGGATGACAATATTGGTTGATATTCTATAAATGGATCAGAGCCTGGTGTGCTCTGGTCCATGGGGTCCCAAAGAGTTGGACACGGCTTAACGACTAAACAACAACAAATTCTATAAATAAGGTGGAAAGTGGCCAATCATCCATTTCCCATGATTTCAAGAAAATAATGGATAGCAATTCTGAGAGTTCTTCAGCCAGTTTCTTCAGTACTCTCAGATGCAGTTCATCCGGCCCTGGAGATTTGAACTCATTCAAGGTGGTAACGTATTCCTTGACTATTTCTTTATCAATCTCCAACTGCAATCCTGTCCCCTCCACTTGCACTTCCAATTTGTTTGGAAGTTCATAGTCTGTTTTATGGGAAAAGACTGAACTAAAATAGGAATTGAGCAACTCTGCCTTTTCTTTGTCCTCTGTTATCATTTTTCCATCTCCATTGTGGAGCTGTGTCACTATGTCTTTTGTTTGTCTTTTGCTACTCACATACATGAATAATGCTTTTTTATTGCTTTTAGTTTTTCTAGCTAACCTCCGCTCATTCTCAGCTTTTGCCCTCCTAATACCATCCCTGCATTTCCTTGCTACTTGTCTGTACTCATCCTTGGTGGCCTGGCCTTCTTTCCACTTCCTGTACATGTCTTTTTTGGTTGTTAGTTCCTCTCTGAGCTTTTTTTGAAGCCACACTGGCCTTTTTTACTACCTCCCACTTTTGTGCCTTCAGAATTTCTTTTTTTAGAAGCTCCCACCCTTCCTGGACTCTTTTTCTTGTTAGGATCTCCTGCCATGGGACCTTACTTACCCTTGTTCTGAGATTATTAAAATTGGCTTTTTAAAAATCCACCAGATGTGTGTGTCTGCACTCTGCTTTCATTTCTTTTGAAATCAAGAATTCTAGAAGGATATGGTCACTCTCACTTAGAGTTCCCCTTACTGCCACTTCCCCCACCAAGTCAGAATCAAGTCAAGGACAGCAAATCCTCTAGTTTCTTTCTCCACTTTTTGCAGGAGAAAATTATCATCCACACAAGCCAGGAATTTCTTGAAAGGGCCATACTTGGCAGAATAAATTATATCTATATTAGGAGGGGGAGGAAAAGGGAAAAAAAGCTTTTTAGAAAAACCCCACAGTGTTTATCCCCCATACATGGTAGAGACCCCTTCATGGTTCCTTCATGCTCGAAGATCAGGAAAGGAGAAAGAAACTCACAAAAAAATGGAAGTGAAGCAAACAAACATGAAGAGGGGAGGGGCAAGCCAGATGTGCAAAAATAGCTTTAACAATAGGTTAGTGCAAAAGAAGAATCCCTTTATGTCCTAAAGCCCCCCTCCCACTCATACCCAGTTATAGAAAGCATGCAAGGTTGTTATTATCTCAAGATCCCCTACCTAGAAAACTTTGGAAAAGGTCACTGTAAATCAGAATCAACTTGATGGCACAGGATGATGATGATGATGATGATGATGATGATGATGATGTATAATTCTGTAACATTCCAATCATTATAAGCATATTTGCTTGCTATGATATTTCACTGGAATTGAGGAGTGTAATGTGAGGATGTGGTTGTAAAGAACTGTGATGGATCCCATAAACAAGAAGTGTTATGTCCGGGGCAGCAAATATCTGGCTCTGATTAAATTCATGATCTTGTATTCCTCCCCCCCCCCCACTTCCTTCATGAGTGATGTGGTAAACCTGATGATTGGGAAAGTTGTGTGTAACATCAGAGTAATCTCTTTCTCCCTATGGGATAGTTAATGGATTGAAAAGTTCTACAGTCACACAGTCAGAGTCCGCTGAGAGGTAGAATGTTTGACAGCAAATAACCTCATTTGAACAAGGTTAGCTCTATAGATGTGTTAAAAGTGTATGGAAAAATCATACTGGGTGTTTTTTTTTTAACTTTTGCAAATTGCTTAATTCAGAGCCAGATTTATTAATGCACACAATTGCCTAATGTGTCTGCCACAATGGATTTCTAATGGATTTTGAGAAAAGTAATGGCAAAATGACTTTCCTTCTTATCAAGAAATTGTGCACACCAAAGTCCCAGTGCAATCCTAATTAAATGTTTAATGCTTCTATAGTTTAAAAAAATACTACTTAATTAGTCTTCACTGGACATTAAAAAGCATTATGCAGCATAGTTTTAAAATGTTGAAAACCTTGATGTCTGAATACTTTTGCTGGAGTGGCTGGGACAAGCTTTGGCAGCAGGGTACCAGGAGCAGCAAATTGCTCTGCTGCTTCTCCAGATGGGCCCCTGCCGATGATGCCTGAATGACTACTGTGGTAACTGCTGTGCCACTGCTGTGGTGGTCTTCCCTCTTGCCCCGGCTTTGTCCCTCTTCATTCATGTGGCTGGTTGTTCTGACAATGACACATCCAGTCTTGCCCAGTTCTTTCCTTATGGAGCAGCAGCTTCTCCTTGCTCCTGTGGCAGCTGCTGTGCTGGTGTGGCTTTTCTGGCTCATGCCATGGTTTGCTACCATGTTGTGCACCAGTATGTCCCATTTAGGCGCCTCTCTCTCTCCTTCCATCCTTTGGTTGTTCCTTCTAGCTGAGCTGTCATGGCTCTGTCTTCTCTCACTTGTTGTGGAAGTAGAACTGTTGCTGCTGATGTCACTGTGATCCACTCTGTAAAGAGCCTGCTGCTCAACATGTCTTTACATGTTGAGCAGCAGCTTTCCATGGGGGCCAACATGTCTTTACAGATAGGCTGAAACAGTGCCTGGTGGGACCATAGCAACCTTTTTTCCTGCCAAGAACAAGTCTTGAAGCTGGAAGATCAGTTGAAAGAGAGGTGAACATTGGTGCAAAAATGTGAATAATTAAAGATGACACCGTATTACTGGCAGAAAATAGCAGTGCCTTGAAATGACTACCGAGGAAGGTGAAATTAAAAAGTGCAAAAGCAGCATTATTATGCAGCATTAAGAAGACAAAAATAATGACTGTAGAAGAATTATATAACTTTAGTGATGACAATGAAGAAATTTATTACAGATTTTTTGCTCAGTCGTCAATCAAAATGGAAATTGCAACTAAGAACTCAGAAGAAAGGCAGCTTTGAAGGAACTTTTTAAAAAGAGATCAAGTGTAAGGATGTGTTGCTAGAGACAAAGGCCAATATTATCCATATACTGTCACTCCCAATTACTATGTACCATATTTTTCAGTGTATAAGACTACACTTTGGTCTAAAATTTTTAGACTAAAATTGAGGGTCGTCTTATACATGAAAGTAAGCTGAGGAGAGTACAAAAAACAAGTGGAGGGGAAAGCAGGGATCAAATTGTTTCTCTGGGGCTTTGATCCCTGCTTTCCCCTCTGCTTGCTAATCCTTAGCAAAAGGAAAGCAGGGATCAAAGCTCTGCAGGAGAGCTTTGATTCCTGCTTTCCCCTCTGCTTGTTAAGTTCTATGGGGCTTAACAAAAGGAGGAGGGAAAGAATCAAAGCAATCCCGTGGTTGTATAAGGGGGAAGGGATCAAAAGGATCATGCAGCTGCGGGATTGCTTTGATCCCTTTCCCCCTCCTTTTGCTAAGCCCTATGGGGCTTAGCATGAAGGGAGAAAGCAGGGATCGAAGCGATCTTGCAGCACTTTGATCCCTTTCCCCCTACACTTGCTAAGCCTCCACTTATATTTCTTAATTTTGGGTTAGAAAAGTGGGGGGGCGTCTTATAGATGGAGGCATCTTATACACTGAAAAATACGGTATATTTGTAAATGCTAGACAATGAAGAAAGCCGCAAGCAATAAAAATAGATAGATTTATTTGAATTGTGGTGTTTGAAAATTTTTTTATGGATAGCATGGACTTTTAGAAAGATAACTGGGTTCTAGATCAAATGAACTTTCAGCACTCACTAGGGTAACTGCTTTCTACAATATGATTATATTGAGGCTATTGTGCTTCAGACATATAACAAGAAGACAAGACTTACTGGAAAAGATAAAATGCTAAGAAAAAGAGATGGTAAGCAAAGACTTAACGTGAGAAGGATTAGTTCTATAAATGAAGACATGGCTTCAAAAGGCCTTAATGATAAGGCCTTTTGGAGGCCCTGAATCAGGATCTGCATGGCGGAAATTTTCATTTCGTTTTTGCTTCATTTTCTTTCAGAGAGTGCTTCTTCCACTTTTGACTTTTCTGTGCATCACTCCATTCACTTGCCATGAAAAGAGGTGTCTTTTTGGGGTCCTTGTGGTTCATTTCCCTCCATTTGGAGGAGAAAAATAGAGCCGCCTAAGCAAGAAAAGGTGCATGGCAGTGGTAGGAAGGA
Organism: Pogona vitticeps; assembly: GCF_051106095.1. Classification (NCBI taxonomy): domain Eukaryota; kingdom Metazoa; phylum Chordata; class Lepidosauria; order Squamata; family Agamidae; genus Pogona; species Pogona vitticeps. The sequence goes on along the minus strand of NC_135785.1, from coordinate 193,675,395 downwards.
GGAGAAAGAGCAGCAGAGTTGACTGGGCAAGGTAAGCAGGCACATGGCAGTTGCCAGTTGTGGCATGAAGAAGGGAAAAGTGCAGAGGGGCTGGCTGGGGAAGAAGGCACACAACAACAACGGCTGCTAGGCAAGGGAGGGAGGGAAGAGAGTGGGTCACATGAGCTACTGGAACATCAGTAGGAAGTGATCTTAGGTACATGGGGTGAACAAAGGTGATAAATGAGGGGAACACAGATTATCTGTGTCCTCATTCATCAAAACATATCACTAGTATTTCTGAGGTTCTCTTCCATAATGTGATGGAAGAAGACAAAAAGAAATGTGAGCATCTCTTTTGTGTTGTTTTTCATTTGCCCTAACCAGAAAGTCTTATCCTTCATCCTTAACTCACAGGTATACTAGAAACAACCTGATAACACAGAGAAACAACAGAATACCAATGCATGGGGACAATGAAGGACAATAATGTACATCACTCAGTTTTGATCATTTAGCTCCTTGCATTGTGTTTCTCGATAATTTGAATAAAGTAGTCGGTTTGTATGATTAATCACTATGAGCTATACAACAGTAAAACGAACAAGACTTTTAGAGCTCTTCAATCTGTAGTGTGGCTATAACTCAGAAGGGATTTGGCAACACGTAATAACAACTCTTCCAACAATCACTGTCATCTGAGGAAAGTGATGACAGAGGTGTAGAATTAGTGCTGTTCCCTTATTCTGTGACTAGTTCACACACTTTTTAAAGGCTTCAGTAGGGCTATGAAATCTCTGGATTTTGAACAATCTCTGAGAGGCTGTTGCTGAGACTCATATTCTATTACTTTGATTTCTCAATAATTTAAATTTGCTTTAAATAAGCAGCTGAATCTATACATGTTTTTCTTCAATATTATTTTCTTGTTCCAGTACAGCTCAGCTTGAGGTTTTGCAAAAATAAGAACTGCAGTTCTGGGTCAGGCCATCACCATGGTGAATGAGGTTGTTTTATGCCAAAGTGAGTGAGCAGAAGACATTACTGTGAAAAGTTCAATCCACAAAGGGCAAGGATTCATGTCCAGCTGCATTTCTCCTTTTTAAGAGGTCACAGGACCTTCATTTTATGTCCTTTAAGCAATCTGTAGTAATGAAAATGTATTTAATGCATTTAATAATGGAAATAGAATAAACCAACTGGAATGTAAGAACCACTGATAAGTAAATATAAGCCAAAAATAGAACTTCAAGAAGAGAGAAACAGATAAGCTGTCTCCCCTAACTTGGAAAACTGCTTTGGCAATATTGCAGCTGGGACCCATGAGGCCATCCAGTAGGCAAAATTGCTAGGACCTATGGCCTCATGATAGAAGAGACAAGGTCTATTCTGTGGTACATTTTCTGCACCAGAGGGTGACAAGAAAGGGGATTGTTGATGAGAGATCAAATGTGTGAAGGGTGCAGACTATTGATATCAGTAAAGATAATGCTCATACAGTCAGCAATGGTGCAGCCATGTAGTGACAGCCTCCATCTTTGTTATAATTTATGTTTTTCATAATGCACAATGGCAACACTGTTCTTGTTCTGTGTGCTTGTAAAATATAATACACACATTAAATATATTAATGATGTATACAGCTCTTTTCTTTTTTGTTCTTGACACTTGTCGCTTTTACAATTCATTTGTTATCTGCAATCAGGTTTTGATACTTCTTTATCACTTGCGTGTAGCAGCTGGTAGTTTCACCTAATGACCAGCCTGGCTCATTGGCTGCCAGTACATTGCTAGAAGTATTTATTCTCTTGCCAAAGGTGTAGGAGCAAATATTTATTGGCTTACTGCACATGTGAGGTTATTGTTTGACTTTAATCCTGCAAGCAGTGGCATCTGAATGCAAAGGACTTCCCGTGAGACGAACAGATGATAGACAAAGTGGATTTCACATGAATTTTCAAGGTCCACCGAATGTCCTGGCTACAGGAACAGTGGAGGAAGAGACATTTGCTGGAATCCTAATTCCAAAGAGGTAACCATGTGTTTTAGGATTGTAAAAAAAAGCTTCCCTAACATAAAAGCAAATGGGACATGATTAGAAATGGGCACAAACCCTGGTTCAGTAATTCATGCTAGTTCAGATGACAGCCCAACGGGTCTTCTGTGGTTCAGTGCCCCGCCCCCTTCGGCGCCCACTCAGAGGCAGCAGCCTGGCTTCCCTGCCCCCCTTACTCTGGGCACTACCTCTTGAGTGGGTGCCTGCCAGAGGGCATAGGGCACCAGAATATGGAACACCTCTTGGACTGTGGGCCGAACTGGCATGAACCGCCAAACCAGTGTTCATGCCCATCTCTAGACATGAGGAAGAGACTGCTTAATCATTAAAAGAAGCTTGCTGTTTAGATGTGGGAGCAAGATAGGCAAAAATAAATTGTAGGGTATAATCTAAGCAGTGAAGGTGAGGATCATATGTGGTTTCTTGAATTTATTTCTTTACGTGAAAGAAATATGTAAGACTATGCACATGTTGCAGTGTGAATACATTGAGATCACCTGCTAACTCAAATACAGTATCTGTTTAAAAAAACAATCTTATCATTTAAAAGGAATACTAATATAAATATAAATGCACAGCTGTAATTATAGAGTATAAGCTCCATGGTCTCCAAAATATCTCACTGTTCACAATACGAAGTTTAATTATAAAAAGAGGGTCTCAAACTGCTAAAATATTGACTTTCTAGTTCTGAAGAAAAAGCTCTTAAAAGCGACCCATCTGTTAAAGGATTCTTTTTTGTCCTTCAAAAAACAAAACTGTAGATAGAAGCTTTTTAAATAAAAACTTTCAAGAACAGTAGTGTATCAAAACTATAAAGGATGGGTAGCTTTTCCTTTCTCTCCCCCCCCCAATTAATTTAATATTTTTGTGAAGCAGGATGGTGATTGCTACTGTTGAGATGGAATGTAGTCTGGGAAAGGTGTTTGTGGCTGAAAGGTTGGAAGGGTCCAATGGCTCTGTGATAGATTTTAGGGTATGTAATATATAATATATTAACAGTAATGCTCCTTCAAATATGTAATAAGTCCATATGTGTTTCAAATTTTTCCAGATATTTGTTCTCATCAATCCACCTAGGTGAGTTAAATTGTCCAGATTTCATCATGGTCTGTAGAAGTGGAAACACCTTACAGGTTTGCATGAACCTTATTCCTTCCTTCATCTTTAGGCTTGAAAACTCCTGGTATGTCATATGGGATAGTCCTCATAATTCAATCCCAGTTGGTTGGCAGATATGTGCAGATAATGTGACCATGGATAACTGATGAACTCTCAGATTTATCTTTATGATGGCTGATGATTCCTGAAGCTCGCTGCTGGGGCTTTAGAGCCCTGGAGATTGGAAACTCTGACCAATTCAGAGTTTTAAGTGCCAGGAGGAGGTGGAAAGGTCTCCCAAAAGAAATGATGGATCCTAGGGGAGAAATGATCAACTGCACATGCTCCTCTGTGGATGAGACTGGCTACCTGTTGCCTTTGGCAGACTGCAGGACTGATCTGTTATGATATCCACATTTCTTCCTTTGCATATCTTCTTGTACCTTAGTAAAAGTGACCCTAATTGTTTCCAACTGCTGGCGTCTCATTTCTTTCTTCCCATTTTCAATTCAGAAAAAAGAATATCAAGTGGGTTAGCACAGAAGCAGTTTGTTATCTTAGTATTTATTTCTGTATGAGACTGCAACTCTGTGGCTGTTAAAGAAGACTCTGTGTGTGTTCACATTGTTGTTTGTATGTACAGGAAGGTTTGAACTATCCTGCTTTTTCACAGCAGCTTCTCTGCCCCTGCACACTATGCCATCTGCATTCCAAAACCAACTGGAAGGTACTGCAGTCACAACCTGCGTTCAGTCCCAATGGGTTCAAGTAGCTGGCTGAGGTTGGTAAATTGAGTTTCCAGTTCCTTGCGGGTGGGGGCAACATGTAGCATGCAAAATTGAACTGTAAACTGCTCACAGAGTGGTTTAAGTGCTATAGGGCAGTATAGAAGCAGCACACTTTGCTTTTGCTTTACTGCAGAATATTTGCTACAGTCTACATTTATCAGGCCCTGTTTGTGCAAACCAACTGGCTGGAGCCAGTTCTCCGCTCAAAACCAGTGTAGTATAATAGATTGAGTGCTAATCTTGCATTGAAGAGTTCTGGATTTAAACCCCTGCATGACCACAAAGGCCAGAGATGACCTTTGGCAAGTGACTGTCTTTTAGCAGAAGTGACTATTTTTTTTTTATTTTTTTTGCTCAGAACACTTTGGAGCAATCTGAGCTATTATTCACTGGGCATCGGTTATCTTAGTGAAAGAACTTCTTCAGTTCCTTTTAAAAAAGTGAGCAAACATCTATCCATCTCACATCTCTTTTTAAATCTATTCTGAAAAAAGGGAACCTTTTTATTCTCAAAAGATAGGCCACTGCAACTGTTCTCAGTTTGTCACATTGTTCCATCACATTACTTCAGTTTGGATTTTGCTGCCCAAGGTTACTAAGAGGATAAACCAGTCATGAGTGTATGTCATTGTTGTCTTATGTATATGGTGGAGAAAAGATAAGGCATGCAAAACAAAATAAACACATAGTATTCAATGAATTTGGCTTCTGTTAAGAACACAATAATTAACTGTATTCAATAATTGGCTAGGCATGTCAAAACTGAGGCAACTGCTATTTTTAGTGATGCTTCTTTTAGGTGAGTGAAAGGTAGATGCATGCAAAACTCATTACCCCTAGTCTTCCATTATTCTGCTTCTTGCCTTATTATCACATATTGACCCAGACCAGTGACAGATTACCGGTGACACGAAATGAGACTTTTAATCTTCTCTACCTGATATCACAACATTTTCTTTCAAAATCCCCATGCTTTAATGTTGCTTCATGGCGGCTGTTCTTTGTTCCTTCGTTTTCTTCATGCTAGATTAGGCTAGTGACCCCAAACTGCCAATTTTCAGCTAAAACATTAATCATATTTCTCCAAAGTTGAAACATCAGTCTATAAAAAGCTTCCCGTGCATTATTAACATTATTTTTGCTTTTACTGGCATTCTGTTTTTTGTCCCCTAAATCAAAACAAGAAATACTACATATATTAATCTGATGCTGGCATTATTGCAACACCCTATTAATGAACAGTGACATCCAAGGGCAGTTAAGCTGTTCTAGATATTTTATTAAGGAGCATCTCAGGCTGAAAACTACACAAACTGAGGTGAGGTGGGGGAAGGAATAGTAATGTAATGAAAAGAAGTGGAGTTCTGCATTTCCCCTATTGTTATGAGAGTAAAATAACCTGGGATGGACTTTTAGAGATGCAAGACGATTTGTTTATTTTGAAAGGCCTCTCCTGATGATCTTAACATCCAAGCCGGCTCATAATAGAAGATATGGTCTTTGAGATAGCTTGGACCCAGGCCATTTAGAGCTTTATAAGTTAAAAACAGTACTTTGAATTGTGCCAGGAAACTGATTGGCAGCCAGTGAAGCTGCTGTAATTGGGGGGGGGGGGCGTATGTGATCCCTGTAATCAGCCTCAATCAGCAATCTGGCTGCTATGTTTTGGAATCACTGAAGTTTCCTGACACTTTCTCATCAGCAGCCCTACATAGAGCATGTTACAGTAATCCAGGCAGGAAATAACTAGGATGTATGTATGTCACAGTAGCCTGATCACATCTCTCAAGAAACAGATGAAGCTGGCACACTAGTTTTAATTGTGCCAATGCACTTCTGGCCACAACCAAGACCTGGGCATCCAGGCTCAGCGATGAATCCAGGAGCATCCCCAAGCTGCACACCTGTTTTTCAATCCCATCTAATACAGGCTGTATCCCTATCCCTTGATTTGGATAATGTAATAGGTTGACAAAACAGAACCCTGAGGGAGCCCACAGGTCAGTGGCTAGGGTGTTAAACATGAATCCCCCAGCACCACTTTCTGAGTTCTCTCCTCCAGGAAGGACTGGAGCCACTGTAAAACAGTGCCCCCAAATCCCATTCCAGAGAGATGTGTCAGTATGATACTGTGGTCAATAGTATCAAAAAGCCACTGAGAGGTCCAGAAGAACCAACAGGGGCCAAGATGCCATATCCAGTTGCCAGCATAGTTCGTCTACCAAGGTGGCCAAAATCAGGCCTGAAGCCAGATTGAAATGGGTCTAGACAATCTGGAGCTGAGAGGCCACAATCTACTCTAGCACCTTCTCTAAGAATGAATATTAACTGCTGGTTGGTAGTTATTCAGTATTGTGTGGTCCAAAGTGGGCTTTTTAAACAATGGGGACTACCAATGGGAAATGGCTAAGTTCTCTGGACCTACTCTTCTGTCTAAATGATGTTACGTTCAAAGAGTGCAATATGAAAGGAACACAGAATTCGAAGTTACTGAAGACCGTTCCCTGTACTTGATGCTGGAAGATGCCAGTCCTGTGAATTATTAAATAAATCTGTGCCAAGGGGAAATTTTCTTAAACTATCTTCTTCCCTGACTGTGAATTATGTAAGATATGAGGCACATTCTATTAGAAACTATTAATAGCCCCTGTTTTGCTTACACTGTGATAGGATTTTTTTTAAAATTTGACTTCTTATGTAGAAGTGAACCAGCAGCAAAGGCTATCTCTTAACACGCCAGAAGCCATTATCTGAATTTGTTTGGTGTGGACCACATATTTGACTTTCTCATGTCTGTGTTGTAAAGAAAGTGGGGATACCACATATTGATTCTGTTTTACCCTATGGATGGGAAGCTGCCATATGGCAAGACTAGTTACCACAAGCCTTCTTTGAGTGAAAGAGTGCCTACTAGTTAAGTACTGTAAGTATTCTTAATGGCTCTGATAGCTAACAGAGACTCTGTGTTTAGAGGAAGTATAAGGTAAAGGTAAAGGTTCCCCTTGACAATTGTTGTCCAGTCGTGTTCGACTCTAGGGGGCGGTGCTCATCCCAGTTTCCAAGCCATAGAGCCAGCGTTTTGTCCGAAGACAATCTTCCGTGGTCACATGGCCAGTGCGACTTAGACACGGAACGCTGTTACCTTCCCACCGAGGAAGGTATACTTTGGAATAATATATGGTGGGGGCAGATAGCAGGAAAGAGATATTGCCTTTACATAATTCTTTTGCTCTTCCTAGCAGTGCCTGGCCAGCCCAAGTGGAAATAGGATATTGGGCAAGGTGGAAGCAAGGATGATCGAGCAAGAAAATGCTACATCTTTATGTTTTCTTTCATATCTATTGAACATTAGATTAGCTGAGATTTACCTTCTCTCACTGAGTTTTGTCTTATTGGGGGAGAAGGACAGAGAAATGAAAGGAGGGGATGGAAAGAAGGAGAAGAATTAGTTACCTCTTCAAATACAGAATGGCAGGGAAAGGAGTCCACAACAGTCAGATACATACCTGAGAAAAAAGTAGGATTTCTGTCCTCTTTGCAAACTTCCAGTACAATCCTATGCATCACTGCTTAAAACTAAGGCCAGCTGGGACATACATAAGTGTACATAAGATTCCAGTTTCACAAATAAAGACCAAATATATTTAGGAAGCATTCTATTTCAAAATATATTGTCTGCTCAAACATTGCAGAAATGTATCTCTTCTTTCTGCTCTAGTATGTTACTACACATAATCATCAACTTGAATCACAGCTTGTCATTATATTCTGACTTTTATGAGAATAAGTGCAAAGAACTGTGCAACTAAAACAATTTAAAGTGAAATCTTGTGGATGGATATATAGACTCCGGAACACCTGTTCATCGAACATGATGGGAAGCTATTTCCCTGAGAAACAAATCTATCATGGATGCCCGCACAGCTGAAGATTTATTGTAACAACTAAGCACAGCTTCTGGCCTTTAGTAAAGCTGCTCTGTGATCATCAAAATATGAAAAGATTAAGAAGTATAATATCATTAGCTCTCATTTACATTTATTTTGATTTTTTTTTTAAAAATCCATATTTTAAATCTTCTGTCAATAAACTAATGGCTCATTAATTCTTTTTTTTAAATCCACATTTTAATCTTCAGTTAATGAGCAAATAATCCACTGATGGGTTAGCCTCTGGATAGATTTGGTAACTAGTACCTCAGTGACATCAACTATCAGGTGGGATTAATTAAATGGAACCCAGAAAAAACCAATAAGTTTAAGTAAGAGGAATTTGACCAGAATGTTTGTAGGGTCTCAAGAAACTAAATAATATCTGAGTTCACCTGGTTAGGGAAGCAACAATGCCAGTCCCAACCAGAGACCAAAGGTGAAGGATACTAGTTAAATGGTTGCTGTGTGTTTTTCAGGCTCCTTGGCCGTGTTCTGAAGGTTGTTCTTCCTAACATTTCGCCAGTCTCTGTGGCTGGCATTTTCAGAGGACAGCACTCTTGAGAGAGCACAGAGTGTTGTCCTCTGAAGATGCCGGCCACAGAGACTGGCAAAACATTAGGAAGAACAACCTTCAGAACACGGCCAAAGAGCCCGAAAAACCCACAACGACCATTAGATCCCGGCCATGAAAGCCTTCACGAATACATTGATACTAGTTAAACTTTGGTATGAATAAGTGCAGGCATGGACTGCTGGAAGGCAACAGAAGTCAACAATCTTAAAATAGTAAAATTTTCATGACCATTGTATGCTATAAAACATATGAATAAGCAGGACCTGAATTTCTTAATGAGGGATTTTAAAGCTAAGATAGCAAAAAACCTTGCTGAAAAATGTGAACCATGGTGAAATGTACATAGAAAATGCATGTTCTAATTTTGTGAAGAAGAATTTACCACCAAGGGGAATGTATACATGGAAAGCCTTTGCTAGGTAACACTAACAACAATATTGGAAGGAGAATGGTAATGAAACAGCATTAGGTCAGGGAATACTTATCCTAGAGCTGATATACATTCAGATAATAATCCTCTTGTCTCCTCAAAATTTTTTAAAAATATTAAAAGTAACACAAGAAAACCATAAACATTAAATACCTAAGTTAGCCAACTGCAAACACAATTGTTAAGGAAGGGATTTATGAAGCCATCCATATGAACTTGTGCTAAAATAGATTAGATATAAAGGTCACTTGTTGTAAATTTATAGAAGTATTAATAGATTTGATCCACAACTACTCAAAAAGTATAAATGTAAAGGGACAAAAAGAAGTTGATAAAGTATTAAACCTAGTGGAAGACACAACATGTAAAAATAAAGATTACATCAAATACAGAGTATTACATGTGAATAGCTTGGGGGAATTGGAAAACCAAAGAATGGTAGTCTCAGTAATATATAGAAATATAAAATCTAAAGAAGATCCATGACTCATTTAATACATATATAAAAGGTCAAGGCAGCATATTCATTAAACAACCCTGCTCATGGCTGATTAAAAAAAAAGCAATAATTCACTGATACTTTATTTCAAGAGTAAATTCATACTGTGGAGGGAGCACATGCAAGAGATGTTTGAAAATAACCAACATGATTTATTGTACCAAATATTAATATCAGATGAATACAGAAATCTGATTTGGTAAATTTGATTACCAAAAATGGCAAAGCTCCTGGATTCGGTGATGTTTTAATAAAGGTTTTATAGAAAATGGTGACTTAGCTGCTTTAGATAATGTTTTCAATGAAATCTACAGAACAGGAATCATTCTTGAAATTTGGCTGAGATTTGACTTTTACTGCAGTATCCCAAAACAGAAACTTGTAGTGACTACATAACTGTATGTCCAATGAACCATTTGTTTAAGTTTTAAAACAATGCAGGGCAGAATTTACAAATGTGAAGAAGGGAGGAGGAAGAGGAGGAGGATATACTGTTCTGCATACCTAAACTTGGAGAGAGATGTCGTGACATGAATATGGATATGTGTGCTAGTTTATTGACTATGGGAAGGCTCTGACAAAGTCCAACATCACATGCTACACAGTTATTGGTAAATTAGGTCTTGATTCAACACCTTCCAGAAATATACAGTATACATATTTTGTTATCTGTGCTTGCAGTAACAACAAAAAGCTTCAGTGAATGCTGAAGATGAGATGATAAAGAATGTTTTGTGTGTGATCACACAGGCAAATAGCTCACATTATGGACCACTTGTGGAATGGTCTGGTGCAAGCTGTTTGCCAGCAGTCATATAATATATAGGAAATAATGCTGCAGCCTGATCTTCATCCATGCCCAAGCTGGGGCTTTTTGCTCCATTAGTACAGCTATTATTTTTGGGGCTGGCCTGAAATGATTCCCCAATAGACAGAAAGGTTGCTTTAAGGGAGATCACTTCTGGCAAACGATAGTGTTACTATCTGATGATTTAGATTGTTATCAAAGGTTACTCAATATAATCAAACTTGCTGTACACTCAGTAATTCCACTGGGGACTCATTAATTGCCAGCTAGAAATGACTATGCCAAAGCAACAGGATTCCAAGTCAGTAGGTAAAATACTATCGTGTAGTTATGCCAGCATAAAACAGATCTGGTGCCATAAATATTGAATTCAAATGAACTGAAAATGGCCTATTTGCCGTTCAGATTCCAGGGCTCCATAGGGTCCTGTTTTGCCCTGGGGGAACCTTTGGGAGCCTCAGAATGGGGTGGGGAGGCTTAATAGCCAAAATTGCTGCAAGATCACCACTGGCAAGGTTGGCACAACCTTACTCAGCAATATTTTGCCACTTATGCATATTTTGAGACTTTTTAATGTCTAACTCAGAAAGTGAAATTCTGGAAGCAAAGCAAAAAGCAACGTGTGCTGCTTATATGCTGCCCCATAGCACTTCAAGCATTCTCTGGGCATTTTAGAAGTCAATTATGCAGGCTAAACATTAACACACACACACACACACACACACACACACACACACACACACACACACACACACACGTGAACTGGGTACTCATTTTAGCGATTGCGGAAGGACAGAAGGCTGAGTCAACCTTGAGCCGGCTACCTGGGATTGAACCACAGGTTGTAAGCACAGTTTTGGCTGCAGTACAGCAGTTTAACCACTACACAGTGAGGCTCTCGTGGTGATGAATGGCCCCCATAAGAGCACAAGAAGACAATTTTAGAAACAGAAATGAATTCCCAACATGGTCTTCTGGACCAGAAACTGCAAAACTGCATCTTTATCTAAATGTGAAATTTCTAACATGCGTATATTTGAGAAATATTTACACTGGATTTATAAAGCTAAAAAAAGGGATAATAATAGATATTTCACTGATACCATGGGTCATTTCTTCAGAAAATGTTATGTAGTGTTCTTAATTTTCTAGAGGAGAGGGTACAGAAATACTCCCTTCAGTGTTGTAGTGTGGGGCTTTTTATTGCTTTGCACACACTTTTAATATTACCAAATTCAGCAGCTTCTGCCACAGTCCTCAACAAGCGAAAGTGAAATGTAATGGCAGTGCATTACAATTCTTTTTTTTTTCTTTAAAAAGTAGGACTTATTATGGTGATATTAGAAAAATGAGAGACATTGACAGAAATGACAGAACTCAGAACCGACGGAGAGCAATACACTTTTCCTGCAGATGATAATGTGAATATTCACAGTTTATTTTGGGGACCCATTTAAAATAAGACACTGGAGAGTGGGTTGTAATGGTTTTCTGGAAACTCCTTACAATATACTTTTTCTCTCAGACACTGAAAAATGGAAGGAGGTAAGAAAGAGTAATTAGGAGCACATTAAATAGATAGCATATTGAAAGAATTCCAAATAATTCTCTCTTTTATGGGAGAAAAAGCAAATATAATTATAAAATAAAAACAGATGTGGGGACAGAATCTAAACAGTTAGTTAAAAAGTTTAAGAAAAGTTGACATTCATGTAATGTCTTTCTTACTTTACCCTGAATTTGACATACGCAATTTGTTAATCATCAGATTAATGCCTTTTCTTAGTTTCTGCTCCAAAGGATAATTATTTTGCCACATTGTTCCTCTTCTGACATCTCTTGCACATTTAAAATAATCACCTTCTCAAGTTTCTTTATTGCCATTTCTAAACATCACTTTCCTCGATGTCTTAAAAGATGTAACAAGAGCCAATAAGGAAAACAAGGAAAATAAAATGATAATTGCATAATAGAATATCTTTAAAAGTTTCATGAACATTTAAAATGCTGTATTTTTAAAATATATACATGTATATTTCACATACACAGGCCTATGCATTTACACCCATGTGATGTATAAAAACAAAAATTATATACCTTACTCTTTCTCAGCCTTTGCCAGCCATACAGAGGATACCTATATAAATAAGAGTAAGTTCCTGATAGTCTTTTCTTCTGTCTCTTACCACAGCATATGAAAACAGTTTGATGGATTTTTTTAATCCATTTGGAGAATAGGTTGGGATGGTTTGGCTGAAAAAAATACGGTACATGGTGTCACCCTGAGGATTTTTTCCTTAAAGGGACCAGCAATTTTTTTTCCACATTTGAAAGATATATAAGAAAGATTTTAGTTGGTCTGCCTGAAAATATAAGCTATATAACAAAAATGAAAAACATTTTCAGGGACCTCAGGAGTACCCCTTTTTTTGTGGCCAACACAGCCATTCCATATGTCATTGTAAAGATTTTAACAAATAGTGTTCAGAAAATTACATGTTTCGAATTATGGTATACTTTTATGGATGAGAGGATTCTAAGCATCCATGAATTGGAATTCCTAATAGGTAGGAAATTCTAAGAGAGAGAGAGAGAGGTATCACTGCAAAAGAAAGGAGAAAGTATACAAAGAAGGCAAAAACACTAGGGTAAGGGTGAGATTTGTGGGATTTTAACCAGGGTATAGCCTGAGGAATTCTGGGAACTGCAGTTCAGTTCTAAGGGCTGGAACAGTGTGGCTTTTCATTCTCCCCTTCTGACACCCAGACAAGTTTCTATAATTTGTTTCATGCACCAAAGCAGTGGTTGCCAGCCTTTGGTAACTCAGGTGTTTTTCGACAGCAACTCCCAGAAACCGTAGCCAGCATAGTTGGTGGAGCGTTCAGCCCTGTCCTCACCTGTCCGTCACAGCTGAGCAGTGGAAAAGGAGCCAATGAGGGGACGGAAGGTGGTGCTAAAGGGGGAGGGGCTGGGATATAAAGGGGTGTGTAAGGAGATTCGTGAGTCTGTGGGCCTGTGAGCCAGAAAGTCAGTGAGAGTAGGGTTCTGTGTGTCAGTGTGTTCAGTGAGTGAGTGAGAGAGATTGATTAGCATCTTGTGATTTACCTATTATATATTATTGATCAAATAAACAAGTTTAAGTTTTAAAGCAACACATGTCTCACTGAATAATTAGTATTGAAACTGAAATATTGGTGGCAGCAACTGAGTAGAAGAGTGAGCACCCTCTGGAGGCCTGAGATAATAAAGGCCTCAGTGCACTCGCTACAGTTGGTGGTGCAGCTGCACATCTGGAAATTGCAGTCCAAGTACACCTGGGTTACCCAAGGTTGGAAACCACTGCATTAAATTGATGGAGCAACCCAGATCTTATATCTGTGAAGATTCTTAGTCATCCAGGTGTGCTTATCTGGAAGTTGAGTCCTGGCAAATGGACTTCTTTCTTGTTAGGTTGACAAGAAAGAAGCCCTAACAAGAAAGATGTCCAGTTGCCATGACTCAACTTCCAAACAACCCAGATCTGGTTCGCACATAATTTTAAAACATAGTACTATATTTAGCTTAATCTAACAGTATTCTATATATTACCAAGAATTTGCTTGAATGAATGGAAAGATGTGCCCTGATTCATGAGACATTGGGGTAGCTTGTTTTTTTTTTATGGTTACCATATTAATGAAATTTATTGTTACATTAATTTGAAACCATACCTCAGGGGAATCTCTGATTTTTGCTGGTCAGTGAGTGGTTTACCACTTATGAAAAAGTCTTGAAGTACATGAAGTCCTATTTGTTCCCAGTCTGTGAACTATATCCATTTGTTTGCTGTAGAAAAGAGACCAGATAGTTACTGTGGATGGAAGTGGAGCACAGGAGATAAACATGCAGGAAACATGTAGTATCCCTGACAATGTAGAAAGTCACAATTCAACTTGTAGCTTATACCAGAACAGCAATGATTTATTCGCAGTAGGAGCCACTCATCTGAAGCAGCCAAACCACACTTCTCCCTGGCTTTGTCAAATACAGCGACACACTGGGAGCTACATATGCATTACCTCCGCACAAATCTAGGCAGAGCAGACTTGCCAAAAGCCCAGAGTGTTTGTGAGACTAATCTTAGGTAACAGACAGTTCTCATTTATTCCTTCCCGAAAGAGACAACGTTGTTTCTTACTAAAACTCTTTTCTCACTTATTTTTAAAGCTGAAATAGCTTTTTCTTCAGAGGTTTGTCAAAATGTGTGATAAAATATTTATGATTTGATTCAATTCATCAAACGTAAAGAAAATTACATGGGGCAATTTGGTCAAAATGACTTCTTCCACTCATTATAAAAGTGAAGGTCTATCCGGATTAAGTGAAAACAAATTCATAATGGAGTGGGAGATTCATATTTCACCTCACCTTCCTACAAACTGTCTCTTCCATGCCATGAGCACCTACAGCTACTTCAATCAAAATCAGTGCCTAATTATCATGTACAGTGCAAACAAATAGCTTAACAATGAGTGTGGAACTAGAGCATGAGGGTATATTTAGCAGGTATTTAGAAGGAGTGCTCTCTTGAGTGGGGAAAGACATCTATCGTAGCAGGTACTTTTTCTCACCTCTGCATTTAATATTTTGTATGTTTTGCTTTGTGATTGGTCATTGGAAGATTAGCAGGTCTTATTACTGAAGCACTCATCTTTGAGGAAACAAGGAATATGAATTCCTCCAATGCCTAGTTTGACTCTCACATCATTTAAGCAACAGAATAAAACATGCTCTGTCGCAGACCTTAAAGATGAATTAAAGAGCCTCTTATTCTAAAGCAGTAACCCTGAACTTTCTTGCCAGGGAATAAATCACAAGGCACATGTTTTGCTTGCAAAAATTCCCAGGTAAAGACGGAGCAATGTACAAGTTTCTAATCCCTTCTCCATTTTTACCAAAAATTATGATGTTCTGTTCACTGCATATATGAAAACATTTATTAACTTTGATAAGTTCTGATCATAAAGCAAAACAGCCATTCATACGGACCACATTCAATCAGCACAGTTATTTCCAGTATGGAGATGCTTGCCTATCTGCCATGCAGCGGTTAAAACAAAAGATCTGTACAGGCATTGCTTAGAATGACCGTGCTCAAAGGGGTGAGCCTAGCTCCCACATGTGGAAAGTGGTGTGTGTTCAGAGCAGTTATTCTTGCTTATATATATGTCCTACAGATAAGCAAGGACCTCAGTTTTCTAGGGCTGTTGCACATCTCTTCTGCAGACATACCACTTTCTATGAGAAAAAAAAATGCCAATGGAGTGGCGAGTGGTTAGGACTTGCATCAAAGCATGGCCATGGCATCTACGTTACTAACACCTTGTTAAGGCTACCTGGTTGAATAGCACATAAGGACTTTGAGCCAAACTTTTAAGAGTCACATAGTCAAGCCTTCAGCCTACATGGGCAAATCTGCCAGTTTTGAGATCTCCCATTTTTCCCCCTAAAGAAAATAAAATTCTTTCCATTTAAATTGTGAAGAAATTTATAGATTTTAGAAAGTTTTCCTCTTAAAAAAATTGAAGCAAGTCAGGATTATTTTTGTTCATTCCTGAGAAATGCTTTTCCAGCGGGAATTCTCATACTTAAATATAACTCTAGAAATAGCTATCTGAAAACAGGAGATACCCCCATGTTTATACTGGAGGCCACTGCTACATCTAGCTGATTATTATTTGAATTAGTCTTCAGCAACATGGCCATGAAACCTGGAGATGATGGGAGATGTCCATTTAGCTTTTTCCTTTGTGTGACTTTCTAAAAGTTTTCCCTGTTGTTTTTGTGAAGAAACATACAGATTTTGAAAAGGCCTTGCCAACAAGTGAATGAAGAGAAAGTTTTTTAAAAAATTATTATATAAATTACAATCCTCAGGTCACATAACAAAAAGAAAAAAGTAATAATTGCCTATAAATAGAGTTACATTTCCAATAATTTTCTTTTCTATAATACAGTGGTGCCTCGCTTAGCGATTGCTTCGTTTAACGAAGAATTCACTTGGAGGAATTTTCCTCATCGTTTAACGATGTTCTCTATGGGGGATTTTCACTTAACGATGTCCGTTTTCGCTCATTTTTAAGTGTCTTAAAATGTTTGAAACCTGTTTTAAATGCTTGGAATCGGTAGTCCACCTTGTGAAACATGTGCAAACTTAATTTGGCTCTGTTCTGAGTCTTCGTCAATTTTTGGTGATTTTTTGTTTTTCCCCTTTAAATGCATTGAACAGACAGTTCAATGGATTTAAATGGGGAAAACAAAAAATGGTGTGCTATATTTTGTTCCTAGTTAGGGTTAATTTTGAATATATTATTTTGAAAAGTTATACCCATTAACATGATATTAAATATGGCCTAATATAGAATTTCTCACAATATAGGTTTTGTATTCTGACTTAATAAATGCTGGCCTATGGCAGGACATAAGCCCAATTATGATGATTTATGACTAGATGGATGGAAAGTTTTGGCATTGCAAGAGCCTTAGCTGAAGAGTCATTTCAAAGTGTGCACTTAACAGTGAATCTATTTAGCAAGCAAGAAAAAAAAATATCACTTATTCTTGTGAAGTCAGTTATGGAGCACTCCAACAGAGGTAGCAAATAAAATTGTGTGGCACTTGGTGGGGCTAAACTTGGTTTGCCACAGGATATCCAGGAATAAGAGCTCAGCTTTTTAAAAGGTTCATGGGGAGATTTAGATCAAACCTGCAGCACCGGATGAGTGAGATTTGACCACTGCTGTTGCTGCTTTCCGGAATCTGAATTCTTGAATTCTCTCTACTGTTCTCTCTGCCAGTCCTTCAGCTGTGCCTTTCTCCTTTTCACTGTGTTTATTTTCCCCTGAAGAAGCAAAAGTAAAGGAGAGAATGAATAGAGGAAATAAAAGTAATAATGCGCAACCTTGTAAACATTTTATGGAAGGTATTTAAAATGAAAAGCAAATACAGAATATAACATTTTGTACGAGAAAGAGAATCTTCAAAGGTACCACCATTATTTTTACGAAGTAGCTTCTATTAGACAACATTGCTGCTTTTTGAGGATTAGGAGAACTGGAAATATTCCCCGCCTGTACATTCACGTGCAGCTCTTTCTCTCCTCTGCATCCCTTTTCAGCAAAGGCATATTTTAGTAATAGAGGTGGACATTTGCTTAAAACTATTTGTAGGACTGAGCAGCACATTTGTCTGGGGAAAATACTGGGTGAGAAGAAAAACACCGTGCAGAATAATTACCAGTGGCTTGAATACATACTTGCATGTTCTGAAATCCGAAGGGATTGAAAGTATAGAATAAAAGAACATGACGATAACATCAAAGATTAAAGAACACAGAAATCTCTTCTCTGTACAAGATCAGAAGAGATTAAATTTTTCACCCTATTTTGAAAGACTAAAGTGGCCCATGCTCAATGAGGTGATTTAAAGACAAATTGAAAACTTCCTTCAAAATCAGTACTCTAGAACCTCCCTCAGAAATCTTCATATGAACCAAATGTGCCTTGTCTGGCTTCTGTTTCACCAGTATCTATTACTATTGCTTTCAATGGTTTCATTTGTTTGTTTGCATTGCTTTTCCACTGTCAACATCTTATTGAATCATGTGAGTTTTGCTTCCTGTTTGTAGCAATTTCTTTTCAAAATTTATTTATTATTTTGCTAGGCCCCTTCACACATGGCGGCCTTCCTTTATTCCTCACAAGAACCCTCCATGGTGGGAACATCAAGCATGGTCAGCCCTGCATTGCAAGAAGATCTTGTTCTGTGAAGAATTAAGTTATAGTTTAGGAGGGAGGAAGAACCACCCACAAGGGACTGTTTCACAAGGCCGATCAGATTTCTTCCTCACAGTTTCATCAGTTTGCAAGGAAGGGATCCAGTCTGTCATTTGAAGGAGGCTTTTCCACAGCATCTGATCTGCTTGTGTTTGACTACTTCACAAATGAGGTCTGTTCTGCTTTTGACACAAATAGACAGCCACATAAATTACAGGAGCAGATAAATTATAGAAGCAAAATTTTGTAGACATTTGTCAAGTAACTACCAAGTCAATGAGGTGAAGCTATTCACACTGTAAGAAATGTATGCCCGAGGTTGTGGATTATTTACAGCCGACTATTTATTTTATTTATTTTATTTCTATCCTGCCCATCTAGACTGAGGTCTACTCTGGGCAGCTAACAACACTCAAGATTAATAAAATAAAACAAAACAACAACATTAATACAATTGAAGATAGCAAATACATTAGGTATTGACAGAAGGGAAGGCCTGCCTAAACAGCCAGGTCTTGAGTTGGCTCTTAAAAACACCCAGCCAGACAAATTTCTGGAGGGCGGGGATTCTGACAGGGCTATCAGTGTTTCCATTACTGCCTAAACTAAAAATTAGTAGGAAAAAAAATAAGTACTGTGAATTCACTATAACTGCACGGTAGTAAGATTACAGAGGATGGTCTGTTGCTTAGTAGCAGAGCACAAAACTCTGCATGGAGAGTCCTTACCATAGCTCGTTTAAAAGTGGTATAAGGCATATAAGACCTTTACCTTCTGGAACCTCGTAAAAGTCACTGCCAGCCAGAATAGACAACACTGATAAATCAATAGGGTTGATAATTGAGGGCACATGCAGCCTCTAGGGTGCTCAAACATGACTCTCAGCAACCCACAGTCCTTTAAAAAAAAGGACCATTTTGAAATTTGAAATTTTCTGCCCTCCGTGGTGCTTGACCAGTTAGGTCATGTTTTGATGGGCTCCTACACTGTTCCCCTCATTTTTTTACTTTTGTATTTTTTGGCCACTAGATGGGATGAGGGAGGCTTTTAAACTCAGTTTTTTAATAACAATTTTTGTGTTTAGTCGTTTAGTCGTGTCCGACTCTTCGTGACCCCATGGACCAGAGCACGCCAGGCCCTCCTGTCTTCTACTGCCTCCCGGAGTTGGGTCAGGTTCATGTTGGTTGCTTCGCAGACACTGTCCAGCCATCTCATCCTCGGTCGTCCCCTTCTCCTCTTGCCATCACACCTTCCTAACATCAAGGTTTTTTCCAAGGACTCTTTTCTTCTCATGAGATGGCCAAAGTATTGGAGCCTCAGCTTCAGGATCTGTCCTTCAAGTGAGCATTCAGGGTTGATTTCCTTTAGAACTGATAGGTTTGTTCTCCTTGCAGTCCAGGGAATTCTCAAGAGCCTCCTCCAGCACCACAATTCAAAGGCATCAATTCTTCGGCGGTCTGCTTTCTTTATGGTCCAGCTCTCACTTCCATACATCATGACAGGAAAAACCATAGCTCTGACTATTCGGACTTTTGTTGGCAAGGTGATGTCTCTGCTTTTCAAGATGCTGTCAAGATTTGTCATCGCTTTCCTCCCAAGAAGAAGGCGCCTTTTAATTTCAGGGCTGCTGTCTCCATCTGCAGTGATCATGGAGCCCAGGAAGATAAAATTTGACACTGCCTCCATATCTTCCCCTTCTATTTCCCAGGAGGTGATGGGACCAGTGGCCATGATCTTAGTTTTTTTGATGTTGAGTTTCAGACCGTTTTTTGCACTCTCCTCTTTCACTCTCATTACAAGGTTCTTTAATTCCTCCTCACTTTCTGCCATCAGAGTGGTGTCATCTGCATATCGGAGGTTGTTGATATTTCTTCCAGCAATCTTAATTCCGGCTTGGGATTCCTCCAGTCCAGCCTTCCGCATGATGTATTCTGCATACAAGTTAAATAAGCTGGGGGACAATATACAGCCTTGCCGTACTCCTTTCCCAATTTTGAACCACTCAGTTGTTCCATGACCAGTTCTAACTGTTGCTTCCTGTCCCACATATAGGTTTCTCAGGAGACAGATAAAGTGGTCAGGCACTCCCATTTCTTTAAGAACTTGCCATAGTTTGCTGTGGTCCACACAGTCAAAGGCTTTCGCATAGTCAATGAAGCAGAAGTAGATATTTTTCTGGAACTCTCTGGCTTTCTCCATAATCCAGCGCAAGTTAGCAATTTGGTCTCGAGTTCCTCTGCCTCTTCGGAATCCAGCTTGTACTTCTGGGAGTTCTCGGTCCACATACTGCTGAAGCCTACCTTGTAGGATTTTGAGCATAACCTTGCTAGCGTGTGAAATGAGTGCAATTGTACGGTAGTTGGAGCATTCTTTGGCACTGCCTTTCTTTGGGATTGGGATGTAGACTGATCTTTTCCAATCCTCTGGCCACTGTTGAGTTTTCCAAACTTGCTGGCATATTGAATGTAGCACCTTAACAGCATCATCTTTCAAGATTTTAAATAGTTCAACTGGAATGCCATCACCTCCACTGGCCTTGTTGTTAGCCAGGCTTTCTAAGGCCCACTTGACTTCGCTCTCCAGGATGTCTGGCTCAAGGTCAGCAACTACATTGTCTGGGTTGTCCGGGATATCCAAATCTTTCTGATATAATTCCTCTGTGTATTCTTGCCACCTCTTCTTGACGTCTTCTGCTTCTGTTAGGTCCCTCCCATTTTTGTCTTTATCATGTTCATCTTTGCGCAAAATGTTCCTCTAATATGTCCAATTTTCCTGAACAGATCTCTGGTCTTTCCTTTTCTGTTATCTTCCTCTATTTCTTTGCTTTGTTCATTTAAGAAGGCCCTCTTGTCTCTCCTTGCTATTCTTTGGAAGTCTGCATTCAAGTTTCTGTATCTTTCCCTATCTCCCTTGCATTTTGCTTCCCTTCTCCTCTCTGCTATTTCTAAGGCCTCGTTGGACAGCCACTTTGCTTTCTTGCATTTCCTTTTCTTTGGGATGGTTTTCGTTGCTGCCTCCTGGACAATGTTACGAGCCTCTATCCAAAGTTCTTCAGGCACTCTGTCCACCAAATCTAGTTCCTTAAATCTGTTCTTTACTTCCACTGTGTATTCATACGGGATTTGGTTTAGATTATACCTGAGTGGCCCAGTGGTTTTTCCTAATCTCTTCAGTCTAAGCTTGAATTTTGCTATGAGAAGCTGATGATCAGAACCGCAGTCAGCTCCAGGTCTTGTTTTTGCTGACTGTATAGAGCTTCTCCATCTTTGGCTGCAGAGAATATAATCAATCTGATTTCGATATTGCCCATCTGGTGATTTCCATGTATAGAGTCGCCTCTTGTGTTGTTGGAAAAGAGTGTTTGTGATGACCAGCTTATTCTCTTGACAAAACTCTATTAGCCTTTGTCCTGCTTCATTCTGAACTCCAAGGCCAAACTTCCCTGTTGTTCCTTTTATCTCTTGGCTCCCTACTTTAGCATTCCAGTCCCCTAGAATGAGAAGAACATCTTTCTTTGGTGTCAGTTCTAGAAGGTGTTGTAAATCTTCATAGAATTGTTCAATTTCAGTCTCCTCAGCAATGCTGGTTGGTGCATAAACTTGGATTATTGTGATGTTGAATGGTCTGCCTTGGATTCGTATTGACATCATTCTATCATTTTTGAGATTGTATCCCATTACAGCTTTTCCCACTCTTTTGTTGACTATGAGGGCCACTCCATTCCTTCTACGGGATTCTTGCCCACAATAGTAGATATGATAATCATCTGAGCTGAATTCGCCCATTCCTGTCCATTTTAGTTCACTGATGCCCAGGATGTCGATGTTTATTCTTGCCATCTCCTGTTTGACCACCTCCAGCTTCCCAAGGTTCATAGATCTTACATTCCAGGTTCCTATGCAGTATTTTTCTTTGCAGCATTGGATTTTCCTTTCACTTCCAGGCACGTCCACAGCTGAGCGTCCTTTCGGCTTTGGCCCAACCACTTCATTAGCTCTGGAGCTACTTGTACTTGTCCTCCGCTCTTCCTCAGTAGCATGTTGGACGCCTTCCGACCTGAGGGGCCCATCTTCCAGCGTCATATCTTTTAGCCTTTTGTTTCTGATCATGGGGCGTTCTTGGCAAAGATACTGGAGTGGCTTGCCAGTTCCTACTCCAGGTGGATTGCGTTTAGTCGGAACTCTCCACTATGTCCTGTCCGTCTTGGGTGTCCCTGCACGGCATAGCCCATAGCTTCTCTGAGTTACTCAAGCCCCTTCGCCACGACAAGGCAGCAATCCATGAAGAAAAATAACAATTTTTATTTTTAAAAAATGAGAGTAGGGGTTGTGGGAGCATGTGTGGCCCTCCATGTTCTAGGGAAGGGCAAATGCAGCATGAAGACCGGATATCCTAGCCCTTTGGCTAGGCCCCAACCTGAGACAGCAGTTTCTAATGTTGCTATTAGGACAGCTGACATGTGCATGGTTAAATAGACATGAGACAATGAAACTTGAATCTTAGTAATTATTTAGATGATTAGCCTATGTACTAACTATGTACACATGCAGACAAAACTAGAAAGTGAGGGCACTATAGGAATAAAAGAAGAAGAAATCCACAGTGTTCCTCAGCAATAAAGAAAAAGAAATGTAGAGCTAGTTAAATATATGTGGCTAGAGGGGACATTAAAATATGAGCTTGCGATTGCGGATCTTAATTTAATATCAGTTTGATGTACTGTAATAAAAAGCTAACTTGCTGTTGTCTTGCAGAGATGTGAATCTCACAGTCTCTTGCTCTCAGCAAGAAAGGAATGGCAGTGGGGGGAAGGGAGAGAAGTCTCTTTTTCACCTCACAGTTAGATTTCTCTGTCTGAGCATTTTGTGCCATTTTGTTTTTCCAGAGTCTCACGGGAAATCTCGTGAGATTTCTCAGGTGTTTCATTGTCCTTTTTCCCCCACGTGGAAGAAACACCAAACTGTACAGGATTATTACAATTTTTTGTAGAAAGTGACATCTTTTCTGCTCAAGAGTCCCTGGAGAAGGCATTAAGCTGTACAGATTTTGATAGTTTCTTGCACAAAAATACAGCTGGAAAATGGAGGTGGCAGGGGGAGAAATCAAAATGAAATGGAGTTGTGTCATTTAAGCAGGAAGCCAGACAGTTTCAATGGTGCAGGGGGAAATTTCATCATGGAGTCTGAGCATGGTGAGAAAATCACAGAAAGAGCAATTTTCAGAGTACTCTTCACACCCCTAACATAGGGAGTTTTATAGCAAAATGATATTTTATCTCAACTGCATTTTAATGCTTCCAACAGTTCCTTATCCCCTGCAAAGGACTGTCAGGAAAGGCAGTTTAGATCAGAAAAATAACAGGAACACTTAATTTTTCCCCCTTGCCTTTGTCCAGCAACCCCTGCTCCTGCAAGGTCTCTGCCCCATGTTTGCCAGATAAACAGACATCTGGAACACTGGCACAAATCAATATGGCTGCAATAGTCATGTCAACAGAGAAAACTTTTGCATGCTCTCAATATCCCTATCGTCTCCCTTCATGATATCAGGCTGAGATAGACTGCACCTAGTCCAGGAAGGCAAATGGCTAGAAGGGAATGCAGAAATTAGGCACCAGACGCATTGAATCTGTATGAAAGGTTGTTGGATTACTTAAGGTACGTAGCAGATGTTACAGTTTTTGAAGCCAAAAGTTCCACAATTTGGAAAGGTGACATAAGAGGATGCATATATCTGTATGAAATAGCTAAGATTTGAAACATTTTTATTGATTGCGATTGGAAATGAACAAGGTTGTTTCCTGTCTGTCTGTCTGTCTGTCTATTCAGTTATTGGTACCATCCAGACTTTGATTTGGGCCTTAACTTTTCTTCATGCTAAGAAAACTGTGCCCTCAGAGGAAATACTCAGGAATAGAAATGGCCTTTCCAAGTTGAGCCAGGCCATGACTCTTCTTGCTTCCTGTACAGGAACAGCAAATAGAATTCCCCCTCATCTCAGAGTCTGCAATACACAAATGAGATAAGTTGTTTGGGCATCTGAGGTGGAAAACCCCATAAAGATCTCTACTGCAAGATAATAAAAATGGAGATTCCCTAAACTGGCTCCTTTAGGCAGCTTCTTCACTCTTTCTCATGTAAGGGCAACACTGCTTCCAGTAACACAGCTTCTTCCATGAAGAGAACTTCTTCTGTTGCAGATGAAAAGTCAGATTCCAAAACAGTTTCTTTATGCCTTTCTCCATATTTGTGTTTTCATTAAGGTGGGGTCAAGAAATCAGAGAGCTCTACTCAGTACAAATGGGTTTCCTTTTCTGACATAACTGCTAGTTTATGTAAAGAGCTGGGCGGAATTAGGCAGGTTGCCCAGCTCTTTCGCTAAATAGTGTGACTGTGAACAGGTATACAAGTCTGGAGAAAGTGTTATGTATAAAGGCATACGATTAAGATCTCAGAACAAGAAGCAAAAAGGCTTAGGAAACTTTTTATATATATCACGTACTTTATAGTCATTGAGTGACCCTGTTGCATACACAGAGCAGAACAAAATAATAAAGACCTTTAAACACAGATGTTGAATTACTACCCATCAATAATAAATACAGAACTTATGCACATATCTGTACTTGGTTTCTCATTGTTTGATTGGGAAATATTTGATTATTTCATTGCCAAATGTTCCTGGTTCCTGATTCAGACCCTCTTTCTGCAGCCTCAGTATGTAAGATCTATGAACCTTGGGAAGCTGGATGTGGTCAAGCAGGAGATGGCAAGAATAAATATTGACATCCTGGGCCTCAGTGAACTAAAATGGACAGGAATGGGTGAATTCAACTCAGATGATTATCATATCTACTATTGTGGGCAAGAATCCCATAGAAGGAATGGAGTAGTCAACAAAAGAGTGAGAAAAGTTGTAATGGGATATAATCTCAAAAATGATAGAATGATGTCAATACGAATCCAAGGCAGACCTTTCAGCATCACAAAAATTCAAGTTTATGCACCAACCAGCATTGCTGAGGAGACTGAAATTGAACAATTTGATGAAGATTTACAACACCAAAGAAAGATGTTCTTCTCATTCTAGGGGACTGGAATGCTAAAGTAGGGAGCCAAAAGATAAAAGGAACAACAGGGAAGTTTGGCCTTGGAGTTCAGAACGAAGCAGGACAAAGGCTAAAAGAGTTTTGTCAAACACTCTTTTCCAACAACACAAAAGGCGACTCTAGACACGGAAATCACCAAATGGGCAATATCGAAATCAGATTGATTATATTCTCTGCAGCCAAAGATGGAGAAGCTCTATACAGTCAGCAAAAACAAGACCTGGAGCTGACTGCGGCTCTGATCATCAGCTTCTCATAGCAAAATTCAAGCTTAAACTGAAGAAGGTAGGAAAAACCACTGGGCTACTCAGGTATAATCTAAACCAAATCCCTTACGAATACACAGTGGAAGTAAAGAACAGATTTAAAGAACTAGATTTGGTGGACAGAGTGCCTGAAGAACTTTGGATAGAGGCTTGTAACATTGTACAGGAGGCAGCAACAAAAACCATCCCAAAGAAAAGGAAATGCAAGAAAGCAAAGTGGCTGTCCAACGAGGCCTTACAAATAGCAGAGAAGAGAAGGGAAACAAAATGCAAGGGAGATAGGGAAAGTTACAGAAAATTGAATGCAGACTTCCAAAGAATAGCAAGGAGAGACAAGAGGGCCTTCTTAAATGAACAGTGCAAAGAAATAGAGGAAGATAACAGAAAAGGAAAACCAGAGATCTGTTCAGGAAAATTGGAGATATTAAAGGAAAAATTTGTGCAAAGATGAACATGATAAAGGACAAAAATGGGAGACACCTCCACAGAAGCAGAAGACATCAAGAAGTGGTGGCAAGAATACACAGAGGAGTTATACCAGAAAGATTTGGATAGCCTGGACAACCCAGATAGTGTGGTTGCTGACCTTGAGCCAGACATCCTGGAGAGCGAAGTCAAATGGGCCTTAGAAAGCTTGTCTAACAACAAGGCCAGTGGAGGTGACGACATTCCAGTTGAACTATTTAAAATCTTGAAAGATGATGCTGTTAAGGTGCTACATTCAATATGCCAGCAAGTTTGGAAAACTCAACAGTGGCCAGAGGACTGGAAAAGTGGCCAGAGGACGGAAGTGCTGTTAGTGGGTGCTTCACCGGACAGGCTGGAGGGCCATTTCCCCGCCCTGAATGGGGTTACACTCCCCCTAAGGGATAGGGTCTGCAGCTTGGGGGTGCTCCTGGACCCCAGTCTAACACTGGAAGCCCAGGTGGACTCAGTGACCAGGGGCGCCTTCCTTCAGCTGCAGAAATTATACCAGCTACGGCCCTACCTGGACGAGCGGAGTCTCATGACAGTCACACATGCAATGGTAACATCCCGCATAGATTACTGCAATGCGCTTTACGTGGGGCTGCCTTTGAAGACGGGCCGGTGACTGCAACTGGTCCAGAATCGAGCTGCGCGGCTGGTGAGTGGTGCAGCCGCCAGGGAACATATCAAGCCGATTCTGTATAAGTTACATTGGCTACCAGTTGCTGCCCGGGCCCAATTCAAAGTGCTTGTTTTGACATATAAAGCCCTAAACGGCTTGGGCCCTGGATACCTGAAGGACCGCCTCCTTCCATATGAACCTACCCGGCAGTTAAGATCTAGCCAGGGGGCCCTTTTGAAAGAGCCATCCCTTAAGGAGGTAAGAGGGACGGTTTGTAGACAAAGGGCCTTTTCGGCAGCTGCCCCCAGACTATGGAATGCCCTCCCAACTGAGCTTTGTCTGGGGCTGACACTGATGACATTTCGGCGCCAGGTCAAAACCTTCGTGTTCCAGAAGGCTTTTAATTGAAATAATATTAGCTGTGGGTCTGATGGCAATTTTAATTGTATTTTAATTGTATTTTAATTATTTTATCTTTTACTGTATTGAATTTTAATTATTGTAAGCCGCCCAATGGTAGTGTGGGCGGCATATAAATTGAATAAATAAATAAATAAATAAAAGATCAGTCTACATCCCAGTCCCAAAGAAGGGCAGTGCCAAAAAATGCTCCAACTACCGTACAATTGCACTCATTTCACACGCTAGCAAGGTGATGCTCAAAATCCTACAAGGTAGGCTTCAGCAGTATGTGGATCGAGAGCTCCCAGAAGTGCAAGCTGGATTTCGAAGGGGCAGAGGAACTTGAGGCCAAATTGCTAACATGCGCTGGATTATGGAGAAAGCCAGAGAGTTCCAGAAAAACATCTACTTCTGCTTCATTGACTATGCAAAAGCCTTTGACTGTGTGGACCACAACAAACTATGGCAAGTCCTTAAAGAAATGGGAGTGCCTGACCACCTTATCTATCTCCTGAGAAACCTATATGTGGGACAGGAAGCAACAGTTAGAACTGGATATGGAACAACGGATTGGTTCAAAATTGGGAAAGGAGTACGACAAGGCTGTATATTGTCCCCCTGCTTATTTAACTTATATGCAGAATACATCATGTGAAAGCCTGGACTGGAGGAATCCCAAGACGGAATTAAGATTGCCGGAAGAAGTATCAACAACCTCAGATTTGCAGATGATACCACTCTGATGGCAGAAAGTGAGGAGGAATTAAGGAAGCTTGTAATGAGGGCGAAAGAGGAGAGTGCAAAAACCGGTTGAAGCTCAACATCAAAAGAACTAAGATCATGGCCACCGGTCCCATCACCTCCTGGGAAATAGAAGGGGAAGATATGGAGGTAGTGACAGATTTTAGTTTTTTTGGGCTCCATCATAACTGCAGATCGTGACAGCAGCCATGAAATTAAAAGACACCTTCTTCTTGGGAGGAAAGCGATGACAAACCTTGACAGCATCTTAAAAAGCAGAGACATCAACTTGCCAACAAAAGTCCGCATAATCAAAGCTATGGTTTTTCCTGTAGTGTTGTACAGAAGTGAGAGCTGGACCATAAAGAAAGCTGACCGCCGAAGAGTTGATGCTTTTGAACTGTGGTGCTGGAGGAGACTCTTGAGAGTCCCCTGGACTGCAAGGAGAACAAACCTATCCATTTTGAAGGAAATCATCCCTGAGTGTTCACTGGAAGGACAGATCCTGAAACTGAGGCTCCAATACTTTGGCCATCTCATGAGAACAGAAGACTCCCTGGAAAAGACCCTGATGTTAGGAAAGTGTGAAGGCAAGAGGAGAAGGGGACGACAGAGGATGAGATGGTTGGACAGTGTCATCGAAGCGACCAACATGAATTTGGCCCAGCTCCGGGAGGCAGTAGAAGACAGGGGGGCCTGATCCATGGGGTCACGAAGAGTTGGACACGACTAAACAACAACAAATGGCAGAGAAGAGGGAAAGAGATGATGAGGATGATCAGGAGTCCACACATT
Organism: Pogona vitticeps; assembly: GCF_051106095.1. NCBI lineage: Eukaryota > Metazoa > Chordata > Lepidosauria > Squamata > Agamidae > Pogona > Pogona vitticeps. The sequence continues at coordinate 193,647,012 of NC_135785.1, read as the reverse complement.
TTTTTGGACTGATGGGCACAGTTAGAATTCTGAGAAAGTATCACAAGCAGTTTCACAAAATGAATGTAATATGTGGGAGAATCACCCATTCACAGCATGGATGTAGAGGGAGCATCTAGTAAAAAAAAAAACACCTATTTTCCCAAAGACAAAATGATGAGACTAAAAGAAAAAGTAACTCCTCCAAAAACTCAAGTAGAAGATGAAATCTAGGTTCTAAACCCAAAATAATTCCTTTAAACACCACATTATTTAACTTTTTCTGGAAAAGCAGTTAGAATAGTAACTGAACTACTCATCTGATGTCAATCACATGTTAGGAAGAAGTTACTTTTTAATCACAGCTCCAAGAATTTTGAAGCCATTGTGGACACTGGTTACCCTAGTTTCTAGCTGTTGTGGTCCAACAACAACAACAACTTTTCTAAGCTCCAGAGTCAGTATGGTTGTGCATGTTAAGATTGATTTTTCTTCTGTCCCCTTCAAATATGTGGTATAGGTGTGGTACTTTAGTGATGGCTTCCCTCCCAGGTCAAATTTAAAATAGGCAGCTTTGGTTCAGTCTGGAACAGGTTGGAATAATTTCATATCAAGCCCCTTCGAAACTCTGGATCTTATTGCAGCCCTTTAATTTCAAAAGTATTGACTGAAATCCTCTTCTATAGATTCACAAATAGCACAACTTTGGAAGTGAATTGCCCCAAGTTAAGAATCACCATAAACATAGTCAATGGTATGCTGAATCTTCCAACACCACTAGTTTTACATCAACTGAACTAGCTAAGAGTATTTGCACCATTATATTGCTTATGTTACAGTATTTATAAGCTACCTTATAACTGAATTTACTCAGGAAAACTACAAGAATAAAGTTAAACCATCAACAGCTAAAGGCAAGGCAAGGCAAGGAAAACGAGTGTGGATCCAACTTACCTGGGTCTCATTTTGTGCCTTTGCTTCAGGAATGGAGTGGAGTGGGAGAGTATCCCTGCCACACATCTCTTCAGGATTCTCCCACCAGGCTGGTCTCGCATGAATTCTACTTTACAGAGCACTTTATCGGAAGGACTGAGGACACACATATGAAAACATTTTCTGTTTGAAGAAGTGTCCATCCAAGTATGGTTGAAGCATCTAAAAACTACAACAAAAAATACAAAACAAGGAAGCATAGAGGAGGGCAGGGAGGTTCCTTGAAGCTGTTTAGCAGCAGCTGGTATCTGAAAGACTGAGCAGGCATATAGTTTATCTGGTCACAGTCCTGTGATTTGATTGTAGAATTTTGTGGATTTATTCATTTTATTTAAAATATTTCTATCCCGCCTTTCTCCCCAAAAGGACCCCAAAAGCTAAAAACAGTAAGTAAACAAATATTTAAAAAGAATTAAACAAGTATTATATTAAAAAGGTAACTAAGATCCATATTAAAATACATTGAAAACAACAGAACACAACAATCCATTTAAAGCCCCTCTCAGACCACCAATCCTTGAGGAAAAGCCTGTCTGATTTCCTTCTTCACGTTCTAACATATGTAGCATAATGGGTGAAATCCTCCTGCTCCTTAGTGTAGTAAGTCGCAGTACGGTAGGCCCACAGAATCAGTGGAGACTTGGGCCTACTCTTATTGCGTCTTACTTTAGTACAATAAATCACGAGTAGAGTAGGTCTATTTAATGGAACAGAGGAATTGAGCCACCAATTCCCTGCTGATTCAATGGGTCTGCTCTAGTGCAACTTACTAAACTGACAAGTTTGGGCTAAACCTGGATAGAATTGTTAAATCAAGTTTTGTAACATAATAAGTATTGTCAGGATCAGTATTGTAAAGTGAAGCAAAGCTTAAATATATACAGCTGAGATGATTGTTACAGCTGTGAATGCAATCATAGGATTGGTCAATACTGGGATAAAACTAGCAGCACAAGCACACACAATCTGTGGGTTGTTGTGCGTGATGCTGTTGGTGTGTTCGTGGAGAAGAGTTGTTGTGCTCCTGTGCCTGAGAATCCTGGAGGAAGCTGTGTCTATGTGCTTGGTATTGAAGAGGAACTTTGGCAAGTTGGATGGAATGTATGGTATATGACTACTGAACTTATTTACTGGACTTTGACTCTGATATATGCACTAAACTCTGTGGAAACTGTTGTGCATTACTGTGGAACTGAGAACAAAGACTTAGCTGTAAATATATCTGTATATTCTGTAAATAATACAATATCTGCTATCAACACTACTCTGGTGCTTGGCATATTCATCATCTCAGGGAAGATTCTTTTGGTTATCGCCCCCTGGTGTATACCTGTACTACTGCTACTCTGTCATGGGATTTCTGCCAATATTAAATTGAGGCCAATGCAACATATTCCATGATATCTTTTTGTGGGTGTACAATGCAGTACAGAGGGGTAAAGTGCACTTAGTGAAATTTGTAAATGTATTACTTCATTTTTCCAAGCATTCCTACAGTCAAAAACAGAGCACTTAAGAAGCTAGGTAAAGCTGCTTTTATCTCATCAAACTGTTGTTAAGCCTTTCATCCACAAACAAGTTCAGGGACACAGCAGCAGAGATGATCACAATACTGAAGCAAAGAAACCACAATGTGTAAAACAAGAACAAGGGAAACAAATGAACAAAAAACCCTGAAGCAAAGAAACTGCATCACATACAAGATGTGCTAAACAATATGGCAAAATGATAGCACTGTGTGTTGGGGGAAGCCAACATTTAAAACAGCATTGGTTGGTGAAAACAGAAAGTTTAAGCACAAATGGTAATAAACAATTAGCCTCCCTATGCTATTTTGTAGAACCTCTGAAGTTCAGATTTGTCCATCTCTTCTTGACCAGGCCAAACAGCTGATGAGTGAACCATGCAAGATAGTGGATCAAGGGCTTAATAAACAATAGGTTTTGCTACATACTGGGATTTCAAAAAGTGATTGACAAGCATCTGTCAGGCTACTAAAATACGTATCTCCTCTGGACTGCATTTGTATTCATGGTCAAAATTTATGGAGGTCTGGTCTTTAAAGTTTCTCATTTCTGAAGACTAGCAGCTGCCTAGTTTAAAGGCACATATTTCTTTTTCTACTTTAGCCCCCTAGCACCCTCTTGTGTTTGAACAGTCTTTATCTTAATCCAATTTGTTACATTATAAATAAGGATTAGAACACTTCTTGGTCTTGATTTTGTTACGTTTCTTTGGAGCTCACCCTTACTCTTTTCTTTTCCTTGTTTGTCATCCTGCTGCCCCCCAGGGTTTGGGTGCATGGAATGGTCACATGGACATTTGTAATGATGTGCCATACATTTTTCACAGAAGGACACTGTACTGTATAGATTTTTCTTTTGATCAGATTATGTTTGTGCCCATTTTTGAAAGATAATCTGCTTTTTGTTGCATACATTTATTTATATATAAACAAAAAGAGAAAATACAAAACCACCACAACAAAACACTCATTTGCTGTTTCTTCCCAATGATGAGAAACTGAGAGATTTGTATATATTGTCTGCTAAAAACTGTGTAGACCATAAACTGGATAACTCTGCTACAAATATTTGTTATATCAAGTATTTTTCCATCCCTAATTATAGAATTGTCAGTGTATTGTTTGCCAGCCTTGAAATATGTCCATGAATGTTACTTCATGGAGTCAATAAACTCTACTTTTGAAAAAAGTAGACCACAAAACAAAGTTGCTAAGGAAAGTCTTTTTAAAAGTACATTTTCTCTATATCAGTTGCAACATCCACAAATTCTTTAAATGCATGCCAATTCACATATTCCGATTATTCTTCTTAAACCTTTTAGTTTCTGTGAGTAAGTATTTTGTGCCTTGTTGTCTGGAGTTGTGTTGTTTAACTAGAGGATAACTTTGCATTTTACTGGGGTGAAACACTTCGAGCATTTGCATTATCAAAATACTAAAACAAAGTCTAATTTTAAGAGATTTGTTAGGCTTTTGATGTTTAAGTCCATATATTAAATTTTGGTATTTTATTATTAGCAGCAATAACATTAGCATTATTAATCTTTAATACAGTATTTACCTGTTCCCAGAAATAAGCGTGATTTTTAAAAAAATTTTCCTAAAGATGGGAGAAACTAAGATTCATAGTCTTTTCAACAGTAATGAATATTGTACTGCATGTTTTGAGCACCATCCAGTGGTTAAATGTGATATTATCAACACAACACAGTAATCTGCTTTTAACTAAAATAACAGACTACTTCCTTAGTGACGGCCTGCCGGAGAGGGGTTTTTGAATTGATTGTTTCGCTATGTTGCTTTTAAAAGTGTTTTTAGTACTGATTTCATTTCCCACTTTTAATATAATACTTGTTTAACTCTTTTTAAATATTTGTATTCTTACTGTTTTTAGCTTTTAAAAATTGCCTCTTGAATGATGTCAAACTCCTTGAGTTCCTTTAAGGATAAAGGCAGGGTAAATAAATAAATAAATAAATAAATAAATAAATAAATAAATAAATTTGTGTGCTTTAAAAGTACATAGCAATTTTATATAAATAGGGAGATGTTATGATACAAATCACAAAATGTCCTGCTTAGATTCTATAGCAAATTAGGAATTATTTTCAAAAGTATCTCTTATAAACACAACTTGCACTGTGAAAAGATCTATTGATTTGTTAACACATATTCTTCACTTATTAATATCTGCAGTTCTAGAAATATGAATAAACACAAATTAGAAAGATGGACAAGGCTGGTCCAATCACTCTGCAAAGTGAGATGGATGCTTGAGATGGCAGCCAGCCAGGTGTGGTGAATTCATCTCCTCCATGATAGAACCCAATATACACACTGGAGAGCTGGATAATGTGATGGGAAGCAGCAGCAGCAGTGGGGGAAATGATGGTAATGAAAAGGGGTAGCGCTACTCTTCCTGCTTCAGGTGGCAGGAGAGTTTGGGCTGCCACCGAGACAGAGGTAAATGGAATGCGAATATACATTAGAAACAAATAGAAAAAAAGCCCAAATCCTGAGCAATGACTAGTGAACTTTATTTATTTATCTAATGTATTTATTTATTTAACATGCTGCCTCATGGGTCTTACAATCACTAAAATCCTCCTAGGGATTTCTGCCACCAGAAGTGTAATTATAAATGTGTTCAGGAAATACCCCTTGCCAAAAAGGCTACCACAAGAAATCTGAAAACCTTATAAGCAAAGAGCTATCATTTCCATATTCCAGGGCTCCCATTTATTATATTTATACTGCAGAAGGTACAAAATGAGCAATAAAGTCCACGTTCACACGGACCTTTGTGGAACATTCTATTAAAATAAAAATAAATAAGTTATAGTAAATGGTACTGGGTCATGTGGGAACATAATGGATTGTTCTGTCATGGGTGTCTATATTTTTTGTCAACACAGGTTATACAGTTATATCTTCTAAACATAAAGTGTAAAAATAAAAATAAAAAGTGTCTTCTTATGTAGTACAATTTCCAGAACAATTTCCACAGACCAACTAGAGGTCCACTAGGAATTAAACAACAAACTGGACACACAACAGCATGTCTCACCAAGCTCTTAACCCATCATGTTCACTGAAAAGTACTTGGTTTGCAAAAGGAAGAGCATACAGTGGTGTCTCGACTTATGAATGTCCCGACTTATGACAATTTTGAGTTACGACCAGCTCCGGTTGCAAAATTTTGCTTCAACTTGCATCCGGAGATTTGAGTTACAACCAGAAAAAGGCAGGGGGAAAAGGTGGGGAATTCAAATTGCTTACTGTTGGTGGCGAAGAGGATGCTTGTTTGTAGCTCGTTCACCCCAGCTGTTAGAGAGTGTGCTTTTGCAGGGAGGCTTCGGACTGCCTGGGTAAGGTGCTGCTTTCTACTTTTTAAAAACTGTTCTGGGTGGTTTTTGCAACATGGTTTTGGGCTGGGTGGTGGGATTATGTTTCTATGCTGTGATGGGTCTTGCAAGGTTTATTTGTTTTTGGGGGGTTTCCCCCTCATTTCTGATGGGTCTTGTGGGGTTTGTTTGCTTTTTGGGGTTCCCCCCATTTACGAAGGGTCTTGCACAGTTTGCTTGCTTTTTGTTTTGCTTTTCCTCCATTTCCAATGGGTCTTCCACAGTTTGTTTGCTTTCTGCTTTGCTTTCTTTTTTTACATTTCCCAAGGGTCTTGCATGGTTTGTTTGCTTTTCTTCGTGTTTCCAATCGTATTTCCAATGGGTCTTGCAGTTTGTTTGTTTGTATGTTTTTTTGTTTTTGTTTTGGGGTGACATTTTCTTTGGCCAGAATGGATTATTTGCATTTCAGTGCATTCCTATGGGAAATTGTGCTTTGACTTACTACCATTTTGAGTTACGACCGGAGTTCTGGAACCAATAAAGTTCATAAGTTGAGGCACTGTTGTATTTAAATGGTTGTTGTAGTTTTTTGGGCTGTTTGGCTGTGTTCTTAAGGTTTTTCTTCCTAATGTTTCACCACTCTCTATGGCTGGCATCTTCCCACAGCTATAAATACTCAACTATCCCACAAACAGCACCAGAGCACAGACAGAGTTCTGAGTCCTGTCCTCTGAAGATGCCAGCCACAGAGACTGGTGAAACATTAGGAAGAAAAACCTTAAGAACACAGCCAAACAGCCCAAAAAAACCTACAACAACCATAGGATCTTGGGTATGAAAGCCTTTGAGAATATAGCATCTTTAAAACTTTCTGCTCTGAAACTATACCACTATTGAAACTCTTCTTTTCCATGCCAGGAGTCCAGATGCATGTTCATCACAAACATTGGACAGAAACCCTAGAGAAGCAAAGGTAGTCAGGGACAGTCAGGATTAAAGCATCCATTATTTCTCTGATGCAGATCGTCTTTCCTGAAAGCACTTTGCAATGGAAAAGGAGTTCTTGGAAGCATCTCAAGATACAACTGAAGTAACATCTCACTTTGCCACAGTGCTACATATGGCAAAGATGATGAAAAGTGCTCAAACATTTATGCACTTGGGATTTCCCAGGTCACACCATAAAGAGATTCCTTCCTGAGAATCTCCCTGTAAGATTTCCCAGATTCTCAGGAAAAGGAGAACTGAGGTTCTTGTTTTCCCAATTTCTCACTCTCTCTTTTGCATGAATGGCTGCCAAACATCATACAACTCAATGCCCTTTCTTGGGAATCTTGCAGAGGAAAGCTGGGTGTTGTGCCTGTGAATTTTTAAAATTCTGTGCTGATTGGTATTTCTTCTCAAGAAAAAAGCATGAAACAACCAAGAAATCTGGAAAGATTTCCAGGGGTGGGGAGACTCCTTAGCAAAGGGAAATTTTGCTGCAGACAGAATAGAGGAATGTTTTACTCAGTCTCCCACCATGAGCAAGAGAGGTTCATATCCCTGCCATATGCTATGGTTTCCTTCAAGTAAGGCAGACAGAAAATGTACATCCTGTTTTCCGATTATTTTACTTAGTTGATTCCTCTGCATTGCTCACTTCTTCAGCATATTGCACAACATATGTTACTGTTTTTTAATCATTTATCATTAAGGTTCTACATGTTGTTGATAATCCCAGTGCTTAGGAAATGTTGTTCAAAAGCCTCTTTAAATTAATTTCTCCCACACTGTCATGCATAATTAGAAAACATTGGAATAATGATATTATTTGGCCCATTTCATCCTCTAATATTTGTTGATGTTCAGTCAATTGGCCTTACAGCTTCATCCATCATCTGAAATCTGTCTAACTGAATTGTAAACCTAATTTCTCAAAAGGTTTTGCATTTTGAAAACTCAGCACCTGCTAAAGATGTTACTTCAGGACTCAGACCCTAAACCTATACCCATTTATTTGAGAGTAGGTTCCATTGAATTCATTGGGGCTTACTTTGGTATAGATATGCAGAAGATTATGCTGTCAGATTTTTTTTACATTAATACAAACACAGCATTGACATATAACAATATCTTAAATTCCAAACCCATTTTCTTGGATTCTTGACACTATGTAAAGGCTTGAATAGTAGGGGAAAGAGCTAGCATATATGTTAAATATACGTAGAGAGATAACCTTATAAAGATATAACCGTGAGCTCACATTAGTCGTTTAGCTTTACTGTTTTGGCACTCATTTTCCTTCAGTCTTTGCTCTGGACTCTTGTCCTTTTTTCCTTCTGTCTTGAAATGATGGAATCAATAATCAGGTGTACAATGTCATCTCCAGGCTTTTAGAAGAGCATATAAACTGCCCTTGAAGGTCTACCTGGTAGTGTCCCTGTTGGAGATCAGGTTTCTTCCATGATAATGGTGCTGGCTGGAGCACCCACCCCACCTGGATGGTGGGGGCTCATGCTCCATGCACCTCAATCCAGAATTTTGGGGTGACTGTTTCATGCTCAGACCAGGGACCACCAAAGGTTTTTAAACCTGCAATCTGAATTATGTCACACACACCCATGTACATATGTATGTCAGGAGGGGGGCATGATAAAATTCAGTTGCTAACACCAGTGATTCCATACTTAGAAGATCAATATTCCAGGCAGCATTGCTTCTGCATCCCCATGGACAATGACACTTGTTTTGTCAGTCGATTCTATGTGCTAAATTTCCTAGGAGTTTCACTTCCTCTACTGGCATATGCATGTCTGGGCAGAGTTGTCTGATGATAAAACCAATGAAAGCGAACACTTGGACAAAGTCTGCTAGTCTGCTGTCCAGGCATGCAACTGGCCTAACTACCTGCAGCAATGCCATGCACATAGTGGTATTGATGGAAGATCCTTTTAGAGCTTCAGGAACTGTTATGGAATAATACATGTTTAACCTGAGATTAACTCAACTCTGTGCTCATGACAAAAAATAGATATTCTGTTGAAACTTTTGTACAATCAACAATAAGCACACAAGTGTGCTTTCACAAGTTCCACACTCCCACTGAGTTGCCTCTGACTTATGGCAATCCTATCTATGAGTGATTTCCAACATGTTCTGTCCTCAACAGCTCCACTCGCTCTTGCAAACTCAAGGCTATAGCTTCCTTTATCGAGTTAATCCATCTCATATATGGTCTTCCTCTTTTCCTGCTGTCTTCAATGTTCCTCAGTATTATTGCTTTTTCCAGTGAATTTTGCTTTCTCATAATGTGTCCAAAGTGTGAAAGCCACAGTTTCATCGTTCCTCAGTTTCATCATTTTTTGCCTGTAGAGATAGTACAGTTGTTTTGCTCTAGGGCACACTTGTTCATCTTTCTGGAAGTCCAGGATATCCACAAAGCATTGCAATTCTACCTACGTACATCATTAACTTTACAAAGAGATATATAATATTGGCCCAGATTCTCTTATCTAGTAACACTGGCACAGTACATTTGAAGATGAATTGCCCTAAGGTAAGAAATCACTGTAGACATTATCAGTTGCATACTGAGTTGTATGATCAGCTTGCAAGTGATAATAGCTATGGTGGTTTCTTAATTTGGGACAATTTGTCTCCAATGTTATGGCATTTACGGAACTGTGCATAAGGATTTTGGCCATTATGTACCACCTGTTAACAATTAATTTTATGCTTTATTGTAAATAACTTTTGGCTAATTTACTTTAGAGGAACATGGCTCCCATCCCCACAATTAATGGTGTTTTTATTTAGAGACACACACAAAAAATGTCGCAGAGATCAATACAGCATCTAAGACTTAAAAATGCACTTCTAAAGACAGATTAGCCATATGGTGTCACCTTTTGCTAAGCATAATGGTTTTATGTTTCATGGTGGTTGATACAAAAGCCACATCTCTGTCTTCTGTCTGTCTAATATATACTGATGGGGAGGTGGACACAGACAGAGAGAGGGTGATACGAAGAAAGTTTGGTTTTATTTGCATTGTGTAAAAATCTCTGAGGTCTCTCTCAGGCAATTCATTGCCTTTTGATATGTGGGTAAAAATAGCAGCATCAACACCCACATACTTCATTAAATATCCATACAATTTGCAGAATATACTCATTTTATATACTCTGGTGAAACATTTCTCCCAGCATGTGGGAAGTGTTCGGTGCTCTCTTATGCATTATCCTGAAATACTGGGCTTCCTCCTGAGAATGCAAGGATTAATTCAGTAATTATGTTTGTCTACATCATCATTCAGGCAGCCATTTCAGCAGAATAGGTACAGATGTACCATCATACCCATTAAGTGAAGGACATAAATTATTTTCTATTTATGTGACTATAAGCCGAAGAATAATTCTTTTTGAAAAACAACATACAGCTTGATATCGCCATGAACCTATTTTATTTGGAAAACACTTAAAGTTATTGAGACAGCCCTCCCATACCTGAGATTGCTTGTGAGGCACCATTGGATGCTCTCTCTCTCTCTCTCCTTGTAAATAGGGAAGCCTGTGGGCATAAATGGTTTCACACTTCCTTATTTTGCACACATAATTCTCCATCACCATTGCTGCTCGGCCACTGGACCTCTGACAGATATAACAGTAATAAAAGAATGTTTTGTGGGTGCAGGCGGACATTTCAGATCAGTGGAGTACAAAGTCCACCAATTCCAACATGCAAGGGAGGGGGTATAACATACATCACTTGTTTTCTTTCAGTTCTCCCTCCCATCTGCACCTTCCATCCTGCTATTGTGAGTCTAGATGGACTTTGGATTTAATGGATTCCCATTGCCATGTTTGGGTGCTTACACTACATGGTAGCTCTGCACTGGATTACAGCATACAGTCTACCACATTTCTATAGCATTTGCTTCCCACTTTCTGCATGTATAGAGAAGGAAACTCACTGTATGAAATGGTTAGTAACTGGTTTGCCCTAAAGGTAGAGGAAAGCTGTAAGCAGGATGCATTTAAAACTTGATTTAATGTGGAACAAAGTAGGTAGTAAACAGGAACATTACAGCTATCACATGCTATAGAAACAAGCTGACATTGAAGCCAGTTTTAAGGTGGGGGAGTTTCTATTATAATCTAAGCCTGGCCTCCAAAGATCCAGTCTGGCATATTACAATGTCCCTCAGAAACTTGGATAGGGCTTAATTTATATTATTATTATTATTTTGCTTGCTTCTTCATGTAACACTAACCAAAAAATCCAAATATCAACAAAATTACTATCTGTCCCTAATAACTGTGGCACCTGCTTTTCAAGGCAGCCCATTTTCCCCTTGACTGACACTGTCAACATTTTACATTTTTGTGTCTATAAAAGTGCTAAAATTATTGGGGGGAGAGGTAGAAAAAGTAGTCCTAAAAACAAAAATGTGCTTTATAAGTACAGCTTGGCAAAACGTAGTTCCCATTTGTAGTTTCCAAACAATCAGCCATTTTCCAACTAATCCTGGAACAAAGTCATGGTCTGATAACACTGCTTTGAAGAATTTCATCCATGCCTGCCAGTACAGTGTGGAAGTAAACTAATGGTTTAGTTGAAAAAAAAAAGATTTAATTAGAATTGTTGATGTTGTTAATCTGAAAATATAAATGGCATTTGCCAGTCTAACAGCACATCCTTCCAGTGATTACAATATTTTGATATTACAATATCTTGTAGTTAAAATACATCAGATGCAGGGATGACATTGTAGTTAGCTTTAGAAGCATATTGTATTCTTTAAGGACAATCATTGGCCCTTATGACAAGATATGATTTCCAAAAGTAGCATCATTATTCTCTCTGCACCAGTTGCTAGGGAACACAAGCAGGCGGTTGCTATTGTGCACATATCCTGCTTATTTCTGAGCATCCCACAGGGGTCACTTTTATCTAAGTGGGCTTCACCCTGAAGGACTCTTCTTGTGTTCTTACTTTCTATTATTCTTCTTTTCCATTTTTGGCTAGCCTTACATAAGGCAGAAATTGCCTTTGCCCTCTGCCTAACCATTAGCTCTATAGCAAGCTCTCTTTTTTTGCATTCTTCTGACTCCTGGTTTCTAAGGTTGAGGGCTCAGCTTCCATGGGCATGTGGCATGCTGTGATTTCTTCTCACCTGCTCCTCCCTGTTACATAACAGCACTGATGTTACCTGTCTGTCATGGGTTTGGAGGGAAAGTTCCATCCTATGGGGAGTGGAAGGCGGGACATCAGGAGGAGGGGCTGTACTGTATAAATATGTGATGCCTGTGTGGTGAAGGGAGATGCTGAGACAGACTGTGAGACACTGGGAGGGACGAAGCAGCAGCTGGGGAAGAAGAAGCTGTTGTGGGAGTCTGTGTGTCTGACAGGGTACTACTGTGTGTCAGAGTACCAGCCTGAAAGGTTCAGGGGTCTGTTGGTTAGCCAGAACTGATGGGTTCAGGGTCTGTGCTTTAAGTTAAAGGTTCTAGGTGAACCAAACTGTATGCTTGTGTGTGTGAGAATAAGCCACGTTACTTTATTTTATTCACCTGATTGTTTTATTTACCCTGTTTGTATTTAAAATAAACCTTATTCTTTTATTGTTTAAAAATCCATCCCTGGTCTGTGTGACTTATTATAGGGAATGGTTGGTGGCAGCTTAGTAACTGTGTGATAGATCCCAGTAGGTCTGGGTTTGTCACATTGATTGGTGTCCAGCGTGTGGGATACGACTGGTCCAGTTGTCCAGCGGTCCAGCAAAGCCTTGGCAGGTGTGCCCAGAGCAAGGGGGGTCTAGTCAGGGACAGTCTGAGGCGCGTAGGTAATCTTCTAGGTGTACCTCACGGGGAGGTGCGCTAGTAGAAGAACGTGCCAACTGGGGAGACTTAGATTAAGGTGCTCTGAGGCAGCCTAGTTTTGGCGGGAAAACGCTGAGGCAAAACTGCGTAGCAACAGCGAGCTAGCTTGCCAGCTGAGAGGCCCAGCAGAGGGGGGTAGGCTCTGACTCGATACTGTTGCAAGTAGTGCTGAAGAACAGCAGCAATCTCTAGGGAGAGCTGGTTCTGAGGCAAAAAGGAAAAAAGTGGTCGTTTTATTCTGAGGCTTGACTTTTTAAAGCAGCCTGTTCTGAGGGGGGGGTATGCCCTTGACTCGAAGCCAAGTAGCAGACATGAGTGAAGTGAAAGACCCCCAGATTGACCAAGGTTCTGAGGATGAATTTGGCTCAGTGCAAGGTGACAGCACAGGAGAGCAAGACCCAGAACTCAGAAAAATACTCCTAGCCCAACAGCATGAACTGAGGGTGAGGGAAATGGAGGAAAGGGAAAGAGAGAAACAGCGGCAATTTGAATTAGAGAGAGAGAGAGAAAGAATGGAAATGGAGAGGGAGAGAGAGAGAATTGCTCTGGAAAAAGAAAGAATGGCGTTTGAATTAAGAAAACTGGAAATGATGAACCAGAACAATAATAATAATAGGGATTCTGAGGGAGGCCAACTGTCTAAGGCTGACCTGAAGAAATTCCCTGTGTACCACAAGGGAGATTGTCCTGAGGTGTTCTTTTCCTTAGTGGAAAGAGCGTTTGTGGACTTCTCAGTGAGGGAAACTGAGAAGATGACCATCATGCGTTCTTTAATCAGTGGTAGCCTGGCTGAGGTTTATGCCGAGATGCCTGAGGAACGGATGAAAGATTTTGCAGAGTTTAAAAAACTGGTGTTCGCAAGACATGGGATAAATGCAGAGCAGCTGAGACAAAGGTTCAGGTCCCTCACCAAAAAACCAGAACAGACTTTTACCCAAGTGGGGGCCCAATTGGTGAGGCTGCTTGAGAAATGGCTATCGCAGGAGGGAACAGAGACCTATGAACAGCTTAAAGATTTGATAGCCCTGGAACAGTTCTATTCAGTCCTGCATGGGGAATTGAAATTCCAGGTGAGGGAAAGGAAACCGAAATCTGTGGCAGCAGCCGCAGAGATCGCGGATTTTATTTCCCAAATAAGAAAGCCCTTGGGTGAGGGGAAATCTGTAGGTAAACCCAAAGAAACCTACAGCAAGTACTCTCAGGGACCAGGGAAAAGCCAGCAAGGGGGAGGGGCCCATGGTGAAGGGAAGCCCTCAGACATGAAACCAAGACCTCAGATTTTGGAGGGAAAACCAAAACAAGATGAGAGAGAATCAAAATACACCAGAAAATGTTATTTCTGTCAGGGAAAGGGTCATCTAATCTCAGAGTGTGAGAAATTAAAGCAGCTAAAAGGAATGGTGCCTCAGAATTCTAGTGGGACCAAGCCAAAAGCTGTGTTCTGTGTCCAGAAGGAGCAAAGCTCATTGTCACTGAGGGAGCCTGTTGCCATGACTACTCAGTCTGGAACAGCTACCTCTGCTGATCAGGCTGAGGAAAATGGTCCTCTTATAGAGGTGAAGCGCTGCTTGCTGGTAAAAACAGATTCTCAGTTGTTTGAGACAGCCGGGGTGGACGTAGGAATACTTGACCGTCAGTATAGGGGGCTGCGGGACACTTGTTCCCAGGTAACCCTGTGCCATCCAGATATCATTCCCCGGGAGTTTATAATCCCAAATGAGAGCATAAAGGTAGCAGGTATTGAGGGGCAGGTAATCTCTCTGCCAGTAGCAGAGGTACCTGTCAACTTCCAAGGCTGGAGGGGAGATTGGCGGATAGCGATTTCATCTACTCTGCCAGCAGCCGTGCTCGTGGGAAATGACCTGGCTGAACATGTGAAAAGGGTGCTAGTGATTACACGCTCACAAGCCACCACGGGGACAGTTCAGGGGGGTAATGATGAGCCAGAGGCGGAAGCAGAGGGGAGTTCAGAAGCTGTGGTGGAAACCTTAACCACAGACAGCAGATTTGGACAGGAGCAAAAGGCAGACGCCACTCTCCAAAAGTGTTTTGAACAGGTGACTGACGCCCAGCTAACACCTGAAACCCCAGTGAGATTTCTGGAGAAAAAGGGGATTCTGTATAGAGAGACCCTGAGGAATATCTCAAAAGGGGGAGATGGGATCAGGAGTCAGCTAGTGGTACCTGAAAAGTATCGCCCCATGATCTTACAAAGGGGTCACTCTGACATGTTTGCTGCACACTTAGGAGTGAACAAAACACAGCAGAGAATCACACAGAATTTCTACTGGCCTGACATAGGGAAGCAGATCAGGGAGTTCTGTAAACAATGTGATGTGTGTCAAAGGCAGGGGAATAACCGCGACAGGACCAAAGCAAAGTTGTGCCCTTTGCCTGTGATTGACACTCCGTTCAAATGCATAGGGGTGGATATTGTGGGACCTTTGCCCAAGGCCACAAAGAGGGGGAATAGGTTCATACTAACAATTGTGGACCATGCCACAAGGTATCCTGAAGCCATACCCTTGACAAACATCGAAACTAACACAGTGGCCGATGCTTTGGTGGGGTACATGTCCAGGATGGGATTTGCCTCAGAGATAATCACAGATTTGGGCACATCGTTCACGTCAAAGCTCATGAAACGCTTATGGCAAATCTGTGGAATTAAGCACAAGGAAACCACTGCCTATCATCCGGAAAGTAATGGGTTAACTGAGAAGTTCAATGGGACTCTGATGCGCATGATAAGGGCTTACTTGGCAGAGAATCCAAACAATTGGGACCAGAAGCTGCAATCCCTTTTGTTTGCTTATCGATCAGTGCCACAAGCCAGTACCGGGTTCAGTCCATTCGAACTTTTATTTGGGAGAAGGGTGAAGGGGCCCCTTGATTTGATCGAGCAGGGTTGGGGGCAGATCGCCCAGGGTGACCCACAAGACGTTGTGACTTACATAGACACCTTGATGAATGACCTAAGGAGAAACCTAGAGCTAGCAGCAGAGACCCTGCCAGCTCAAAAGGTCAGAAAGAAAGCTTGGGATGACCAGGAAGGCAGAGAGAGGCACTTTGACCCAGGGGAGGAAGTGCTTTGGCTTAGGCCCTGCAGAGAGAACAAACTGCAGCTCAAATGGGCAGGACCATATAGGGTCATTTCCAAGATGTCAGACCTGAACTACCTAATAGAGCAGGAGGAGAACCAGGCAAGGAGGGTGGTTCATGTGAATGCCCTAAAACCCTACTACAGAGGGGAACAGAGGGTTTTATTCGCGATAAAAGCAGCTGAGAGTGAGGAAGCTGAATTACCCTTCTGGGAGGGTAGAGGGGAAGTAAAATACAGCCCAGAGGAGGTAAAGATCAGTCCTGCACTCACCCAAGACCAGCAGCAAGAACTAAAAATGCTGCTTAGTAAATATCAACAGGTGTTTTCCAACAAGCCGGGGATAGTGAAGGGAGTGATGCATCGGATCCACACAGGGGATGCACCCCCGCAGGCAGTATCCCCATACCGAGTAACGGGACCCTATAGGGACAAGGTGCGGAAGGAGCTGGACGAAATGCTGAGGGAGAACATAATCGTCCCCTCTTCTAGTCCTTGGTCCTCTCCGATAGTCCTTGTGGACAAGCCTGATGGGAGCATTAGGTTTTGTGTCGATTACAGGAAACTAAACCGTGTAACCACTCCTGATGCCTACCCAATGCCCAGGCTAGACAACCTGATTGAAACCATAGGGGGTTGTCGGTTCATCTCATCATTGGACCTGGTAAAGGGATATTGGCAATTAAGAATTGATCCCAGGGATCAAGAGAAGACTGCCTTTTGCAGCCCTTTTGGTCTCTATGAGTTTCGAGTCCTGAGCTTTGGTCTCAGAAATGCACCAGCCACATTCCAAAGGCTGATGGACCAGACCTTGGCAGGGCTCAGTGACTTTACAGTGGCCTACATTGACGACATAGGGATCTTCAGTAATACCTGGGAAGATCACCTGATACACCTGGAGTTAGTGCTGCAGAGGTTAAGTGCAGCAGGGCTAACAGTAAAGGCCAGCAAGTGTCAGCTGGGTAGCCCAGAAATAAAATACTTGGGTCACATGGTAGGGGGAGGAATGATAAAACCCCTGGAGGCCAAAATAGAAGCTGTTCGTGATTGGCCTAGACCCAACACCAAGAAAAAAGTCAAATCATTTCTTGGGTTGGTGGGCTACTACAGAAAGTTCATCCCGAGGTTTAGCGAGATTGCGGCTCCGCTGACCGATCTGACGAGGAAGAAGGCTGATGACCGCATCCCGTGGACCAGCGACTGTGAGGCGGCGTTCCAGAGGTTGAAGGAGGCGTTAATCAACTATCCTGTCCTGCGTGCTCCAGACTTCGACCGGGAGTTCATCATCTACACCGATGCGTCTAACAGCGGGGTAGGAGCAGTTCTGTGCCAAGAGGATGAGAATGGTGACCAGCATCCAGTGTCCTACCTGAGTAGGAAACTTCAAAAAGGTGAGAGACATTTGGCAACCGTGGAGAAGGAGTGTTTGGCCATAGTCTACGCGATCCAGAAGGCCAAGCCTTACATCTGGGGAAGACATTTTGTTCTGTGTACTGACCATTCACCATTGCAATGGTTAAAGACAATGAAAACCCACAATAGCAAACTTATGAGGTGGGCTTTGAACTTACAGGACTATGACTTTGAAGTGAAGGTGGTCAGAGGGTCAGTGAACTGTGTTGCTGACGCCTTATCAAGAAGACCTGAAGACTGAAGACGGCGAAAGAACATGGACTATGTATATATATTGATGACAAAGGTTAAATGTACCTGTTTTTTTTGAATTTGGTTTGTATGAATAAAGGTAAATTGATGTAATGTATATGGTAAATGTTTAAATGCCTATTTGAAATGTTTAACTTAGAATGTAAGTAAGTATAATATGGTAGGTATAATTGGTGTTGTGTATTTTATGCAGGTTGTTTTTTTGGTGAAAAGCACTTTTAGCTTTCCCCCTACAAAACAACTTTTAAAGAGGGGAGGTGTTACATAACAGCACTGATGTTACCTGTCTGTCATGGGTTTGGAGGGAAAGTTCCATCCTATGGGGAGTGGAAGGCGGGACATCAGGAGGAGGGGCTGTACTGTATAAATATGTGATGCCTGTGTGGTGAAGGGAGATGCTGAGACAGACTGTGAGACACTGGGAGGGACGAAGCAGCAGCTGGGGAAGAAGAAGCTGTTGTGGGAGTCTGTGTGTCTGACAGGGTACTACTGTGTGTCAGAGTACCAGCCTGAAAGGTTCAGGGGTCTGTTGGTTAGCCAGAACTGATGGGTTCAGGGTCTGTGCTTTAAGTTAAAGGTTCTAGGTGAACCAAACTGTATGCTTGTGTGTGTGAGAATAAGCCACGTTACTTTATTTTATTCACCTGATTGTTTTATTTACCCTGTTTGTATTTAAAATAAACCTTATTCTTTTATTGTTTAAAAATCCATCCCTGGTCTGTGTGACTTATTATAGGGAATGGTTGGTGGCAGCTTAGTAACTGTGTGATAGATCCCAGTAGGTCTGGGTTTGTCACACTCCCAACTTTATCTCAGTTCTCTTTGATGCTCTAGCCACAACATACCTCATTGGTCACTTTCTGCCTCCTTCCCTCTTTTCCTATTCCAGTCGTCCTTGCTTTATTCACCAGTCATTACTGTCTCCTGTTTCCACCTAGTCTTGGCAGAGCTCTATTGAGAATAAACAGAGCTTTCAAAAGTTACTCTCTTTTTTGACTACAACTTCTATGGCTGAGAGATTTTGGAGACTATAATAAAAAACCACAAAACCCCTTTCAAGTGCTGGGATACCACCAGTCCTTCTGTGCTTGCTCTACATACATCTATGGGTGCATTTTGCTCCTCAGGGGAAAGGGATACTAGAAAAACCTTATGCTAATAGTGAGAACCTTCTTATGGAAGTTGGAATGTAGCCTAAATTAACAAGAACAAAAAGAATTTGACAAATGCTTTTTTCTTGTTCCTAAAAACTAGTAGCTCTTAAAGAGTAAGTAGGTGGAATTCTGCCTACCTCTTTTCTGTATATCTGTATAGGCAGAAAGATAAAAACTCTGCCTTTTAAAAACATCTGGGGGTAAGGAGGCTATTGAAATATGCAAGAGCATGAACAATTTAACAGCATCATCAAAATGGACCTTCTGAGGAGATTCAGGCCACCTTTCTGAATATACAAATGGTTCTGCAGAACTTCACTGACAGGGGAAGGAACAAAAATGTCCATGTTCCTTCTTGGGCATTGCAACCAAAGGTGGATGTTTCCAAAATTATGGGAATTCTAGAAAGTACCAGTTACCTATTGCAAGAAAAAGGTAATCAAAAGAGAAGTGAAATGAAACCCTATCTCACTCTCCCTCCTTTTCCAACAATACCATCTGACTGGCAGGTAACCCTAATGGATATTCACGTAGAGATGCAGAGAAGAGTCATAGCCTCAGCAGAAGAGTCCTCCGATGAGGACGAATGAGCCTGAGGAACTACACAGTACAAAGTCTGATGGACAGAGGGAGCTGCTAGACCTGGATCCTCAGTGAAGCAGGAGCCAATGATTGACGGGGGCTCAGGAGCTGAGTCCAAAAAAGAGGTGGGACAACTTCTCAGCCCTTGAGAGTAAAGAAGGCTGAAGATACAAGTCCAGATTGAAGCCCCAAGGCAGAGTGCTCGGCTGCAGGGGAAGTCTCCTTGGGAGTCAGTGGTCTCCTCCTGAGTAGGCTCTTTCTCCCAAGAAGACTCAGCAGCCAAACCCTGTGGCTGGGTTCTTCCCTTGCCACCTGAGCACCTACAGCTGTGTGTTGCTCCAGCATTACAGCTATAAAAAAATCTTCAGTGGGATCTGCTAGCTCCTGGAAGGAACTTATCTGATAGTTTCTGTCTTATTCCTGTATTTCTTGCTCTGGATTGCCTGTACCTTTTTTGAGCATTGGGACAGCTTCTTGGACTATGACTCTGGACTACCTTGACTAAATATCTGCTACAGTGAACTTGTACTTCTGGGAGTACAAGCTGGATTCCGTACTCCCAGCTTGTACTTCTGGGAGTACAAGCTGGGAGTACAAGCCCAGAAGTACAAGCTGGATTCCGAAGAGGCAGAGGAACTCGAGACCAAATTGCTAACTTGCGCTGGATTATGGAGAAAGCCAGAGAGTTCCAGAAAAATATCTACTTCTGCTTCATTGACTATGCGAAAGCCTTTGACTGTGTGGACCACAGCAAACTATGGCAAGTTCTTAAAGAAATGGGAGTGCCTGACCACTTTATCTGTCTCCTGAGAAACCTATATGTGGGACAGGAAGCAACAGTTAGAACTGGTCATGGAACAACTGAGTGGTTCAAAATTGGGAAAGGAGTACGGCAAGGCTGTATATTGTCCCCCAGCTTATTTAACTTATATGCAGAATACATCATGCGGAAAGCTGGACTGGAAGAAACCCAAGCCGGAATTAAGATTGCCGGAAGAAATATCAACAACCTCCGATATGCAGATGATACCACTCTGATGGCAGAAAGTGAGGAGGAATTAAAGAACCTTGTAATGAGAGTGAAAGAGGAGAGTGCAAAAAACGGTCTGAAACTCAACATCAAAAAAACTAAGATCATGGCCACTGGTCCCATCACCTCCTGGGAAATAGAAGGGGAAGATATGGAGGCAGTGTCAAATTTTATCTTCCTGGGCTCCATGATCACTGCAGATGGAGACAGTAGCCCTGAAATTAAAAGACGCCTTCTTCTTGGGAGGAAAGCGATGACAAATCTTGACAGCATCTTGAAAAGCAGAGACATCACCTTGCCAACAAAAGTCCGAATAGTCAAAGCTATGGTTTTTCCTGTCGTGTTGTATGGAAGTGAGAGCTGGACCATAAAGAAAGCAGACCGCCGAAGAATTGATGCCTTTGAATTGTGGTGCTGGAGGAGGCTCTTGAGAATCCCCTGGACTGCAAGGAGAACAAACCTATCAGTTCTAAAGGAAATCAACCCTGAATGCTCACTTGAAGGACAGATCCTGAAGCTGAGGCTCCAGTACTTTGGCCATCTCATGAGAAGAAAAGAGTCCTTGGAAAAAACCTTGATGTTAGGAAGGTGTGATGGCAAGAGGAGAAGGGGACGACCGAGGATGAGATGGCTGGACAGTGTCTGCGAAGCAACCGACATGAACCTGACACAACTCCGGGAGGCAGTGGAAGACAGGAGGGCCTGGCGTGCTCTGGTCCATGGGGTCACGAAGAGTCGGACACGACTAAACGACTAAACACACACACACACACACACACACACACACACACAGTGAACTTTACAGTTTCTGCTTCACTGAGTCCTTAGTCTGGGACTTTACTAGCCTGCAGCTTCACTTGCCTCACCCAGTGTGGAATAGGACAAGAAGCTCCTTCCTGCTATATGTATGTATTTCTAGATTATGGCCACTGGGTTTAAGTTTCAAGAAGATAGCTTCAGAATTTTGATTAAGCATTTGGAGTGGAAGACAAAGCTCAGAAAAGTTATATTTTGAACTGCAGCTCCATAATAATAAATACCCCATCAGTGTGACCAATGGTATGTGTGTTGTGCAAAATTATTTTTTCCCCAAACTCTCCCATGGAATGACTGTGACCTGTTCCATTTCCATCCATTGTATGTGCCAGTAAAAGTTAGATAAGCTTCAGGTATTTATAGAAAAGGGAGCCAAAGTGTAGAAGTAGTGGAAGTCTTGCACTACAGGATCTGTGACTGAGCATTTGGTTCATAAATCCTTGATCATGTGCATGACTTCCCCTGCTCTTTTTGGCCACTGTTTCATGAGATGATTCACTTCCCTCTTAGCACAAGCTATGATTAGCATGCAGAGGATACTGTAGCATAACTGCACCCTCCATTTAGCAAGCTCATTCCCTAATCTAATTTGTTATGGCAGAAACTCTAAGAGGCAACTGCCTACTTCATCAGATCAGATATATGATGAAGTACAGGGACAGATCACAGCTTGCTAGTAGTAGGTAACTGCTGTTGCATACAGAAGGTCCCCTAGTTTTTTAAAGGGCTATATAATAATTTTTGTGGAGGGCTCCACTTAAGACTCATGACAGCTGCTTCTAAAGTAAACAGTTCTTGGTTAGATGGACGAACAGTCTGAATTGACAGTCATGCCAGCTTTCTTTGTGACTATGGTAAGTGGTTTCAAAGGAAAGAACTCGTTCACTCTTGAAATCCAATCACTGTTTAAAATGAACTGATTGGTCTCTCTCCATTCTGTGTCTCTCTGGCAGTGTTCAGTCAAAAGCCATTCCATCCCATTTTTTTGCCATTTTAAAATGAAATATACGTAAATTTGAATTCAAATTGTATATATTTTTCCCATATTGCATAGAACATACCTTTATATGAACGTCTCCTTAAAATATATTTTTTCATACAATTTCCCACAATATATGCATTTTGAAGGTGTTTTCCCCAATAGGCACATTTCTGTATACATTCTGAGAGCTGAGCCCTGCATTGCAAAGTGATATGTGTGCTGTAAAGGATAATGGTGTTCATTATTGTGATGTTCGCCCCTCATGCCCCTGCCTGACCCTCCAGACACAGAGCACACGAAGGCAAACTACTCCTTTTTACCCCGCTGCCACCAGTTGATCACTAAATCAACATTAATTTTGGAAGGATGAAGATGCAGGTCCAAACTCCACTGTCTTTCAAATAAAATTTGTTTATTGATTACAGATATCTGAACATTAATCACAAGCAACTTCTGTTATCATCAATCACAACCTTCTATTTGTTATTACAGTTCTTATTCACTTTTCACTCTAATCACCACAGATCTCCCAAATATCACAATCTATCTCACTTCTCTCTCTCTCTCTCTCTCCGACTCCGCCTTTTTATTACATATCTCTTGGCTCCGCCTCTCAGCAACATTAGCCTGAAACATGAATATTCATAACTACTTAACATAATAAGGGTGAACGCTACAATTATCAACTTGCAAATAAGTCTTGGAAGTGCAAAGTGGGTCACTTTGCTTCAAAATGGAGATCAAACAAAATTCTCCCTCATCGCTCTCTATCTTCTGTCATGTAGCCTCTTCACATGCCATTAGGGTTGAGATCCGTTTGTCTGGAGCCTCTTATTTATATAACATTTTTCCATTATCTCACTTGCAGAGGTTACAACAGGATCTTTCTTTTCACAGCTGAGATGAGGCAGTTTAAATGCAAATAGTTGGAAGAGTTTGTGGTCATATTTCTGCACAATGCCGTTAAAAATATGCATGTGCAGCCCCTACATATTTTCCTAAAATATTTAGGTTTAGTGAGATTACAGAAATCAATGAAAAGCCAAAAAGCATAATGGTGTTTTGCTTGTTTATTCATTTAGTTCTTGGAGAGCAATCCTACCAAATAAAATGGATTTGATTTAATCCATCAGCACTTCAGAACAAGGCTTTGATACTCAGTAGTATATATTTCATTATCAATATATGAAGCATGTAATACCATGCAGATGTAGATCACAATGTGTTGCACTGACTCTGCATTTTAATAAGAGACATCTATCTAAATCAAGAGTTTATTGCCCCAAGTGACAGTTATAAGCATGAGATGTGTGGTCTGCTATATAGAAAGGTTAAATAGCTGCTTTTAAGATGTGGGTGGGAGAATATGGCTGGGGCAGGGGGAGTCCAGGACAAAAATCACTGATAAAAAGCCCCCCCCCAAATAAAACTGATTTTTAAATACCCAAAAGAGTGATCACTTACTGTGTAAAATAGTTTACATTGTTATTGCTGACCTTCAAACCTCCGATACATTTTCTTTTATTGGTTAATATGTTTAAATGCAGCTTTTTCTCAGCAATGAAATGATTACAACACTACACAAATGTAGATGTCTGTAACTTGTTGAATATTAAGTCTCCAGTTACTGGATCTTAGGCTCAACTTGTTGGATGCTTTTTCAATGAATTGAATTTATTGTGGTTCAAAGACCAGCACAAAAACAAATTGTACACATTGTATACAGCATATGGGCCAAATGAGTTCATGTTTGAGTTAAATAAATAAATAAATCAAATAAATGTGTGAAAAGAGGATAGTTTCAGTGCATGCAGAATTAGGAGGACAATGAAAGTTCTAAGTAGGAACTAGTGTAATTATTCTGATATTAGGAAGGTTCATTCATAACAGCTCTTCCATGTGCATAATACAAATTTCTGTTTATATAGAACAGGATATGAAGCAGATTTGGTGGGGTTTTGTTTACTGTTACACTGATTACATAGTTAATTCACTTCCCCATAACTTAGGATCAAAGGGCTGAAATCTTGTTGCTTAGCAACTAGAGTAAGCTCATTGAATCACTGGGGATTTGGTGAGTTAACTCCTCTGTAAGTTCTGTTGATTCAGTGGGCTTACTCTAGTTGCAGCTTATTGCACTAAGGAACACGATTTCAGCTAATGTGAATCCTTGAAGATGTAATTTTAAGTACACTTAATAAGAGGAGGGACCACACTAAATTCAGTAGAACTTACTTTTAAATACAATGCTTAAGGCTGTCTCATACAATATTTTCCCAGGCCTTCCCTCCTCTGCCACCGTTTTTGTTCATTTTACAGTTTTTCTTTCTTGGTCCAGAGGCAAATAAGAATGCCTGGAGCAGAAATACATGTTTTTTTCCTTCCTGCAGGGAACAGAAAGCTGACAAATACCAGCTTTCCACAAGAATTTGGGCAGCAAATTGACCTGCTTAAAATACTTTTCTGACTGTTATTTCTTGGCATCACGTTATACTCAGGTGGCAAACGATGCAGGCCTTGCAGGGCCAAAGTGCCTCTGCTTCTGCTTCTACTGAGTACAGCCATCTGTCAGTCACTCAGCCATAAGTCAGTCAAGCCCAGAAGGCTTTGTGATTCTCTTTTCTTTTCATTGCCCTTCAGAACCTCTCGATGGTTCTTGCCATTTGGATTTAATTCTGACTGTTCTCAGGTGTCATTTGTCAGATTCTTTGTTTCTTTCTGTCACTTCTAATACTCCAACATTTAGTAGAATATTATATGGTTTCAGAATGAATGATAGCTACCCAAATCTTTTTGGAAAACATTGGTGTTCGAATTATTTCCTGAGTTTAAATGGGCTCAATGCATTGCTGCCTAGTCATGCTAGTCTCATACAGTGGACCCTCTACTTACGGAATTAATCCGTATTGGAACGGTGGCTGCAGGTCGAAAAGTCTGTAGGTCGAGTCTCCATTGACCTACAATGCTTTGAAAACCGATTAATCTGTAACTGGCCGTTTTTGTTCCATTTTGGTTTTTTTCTGGTCTGTAGGTCGATTCTCTGGCTGCAAGTCGAACCTAAATTTTGCGGCCAGAGAAGTCTGTAACTCGAAAAGTCTGTAAGTCGAGCCGTCTGTAAGTCAAGGGTCCACTGTACTCATATTATATAGACTCGTTTCTACATATCTAGACTGTCCAGCTACCCAAATTCTCTGGGTGGTTTCCAAACACATTAAGAAGTTCAGCAAGATGAATAGTAAATCACATAATAAAACCACAATATACAATAAAGGTAACAACTAAGGGAGAAACATATTGAGTGGATCATTCTAAAAATCTTTAAACTTTTTTTAAGGATATAAAAAAGTCATAATGTAGATGAACCATTCCATATACAGTGGTGCCTGGCAAGACAAATGCCTCGCAGGACAAAAAACTCGCAAGACAAATGGTTTTGGCAATGGGATTGATGACTCACAAGACAAATGTTCCTATGGCCGTGCTTTGCAAGAGGAATGTTTTCTGTTTTTTGTTCCTGCCTCATGTTTGCTGATATTTAAATGTTTTCTATGATGTTTAAAAAGTTAAAGTTTTTTGATTGAAATTTTTTAATCATCTGCACAATATGTATGGCTTTAAAGAGCACTTAATAAACCCTTTGTAAACCAAATTTGACTTTGTTCTGACTTTTTTTGCCCATAGGAACACATTAATTAGATTTCAATGCATTCCTATGGGAAAATGCGTTTCACAAGACAATTTTTTCGCAAGACAACATTAACAGCGGAACGAATTAAATTCGTCTTGCGAGGCATCACTGTATAGGAAGCCACTACTAAAAAGGTCGTGGTCATATTCCCCAGCAGTCTGGTTCCAATGCCAAGCTCTTTGTCAATCAGAAATCAATACAGAATAAGTTGAGCCCATAGGCAGACCAAATAAAGAGAATGCAGTGTCACAAGGCAAAGAAAATATCAAACAGAATCCTGCTTGCAAGTAAGATAAACTAGGGGAGAGACATTCAAAGGCAAAATCCAGGAACAATCCAGAATCAAGCTAGTGCAGTGGTGATAGCAAACAGGCAGGAAAGATTCCAAGGAGTACAGCTATACTATCCAGAAGTCATACATACCATGTGTTCCCAGAAAATGAGACAGGGTCTTATATTAATATTTGCTCCAAAAAACCACATTGGGGTTTATTTTCAGGGGATGATTTATTTTTTTAATGTACAACAATCTACGTTTATTCAAATACAGTCATGTCATCTTCTGGTTGCTAAACAATGGTGGAGGGCGGGGTTTAACTTAAACTAGGGCTTATTTTTGGGATAGGGCTTATATTATGAGCATCCTGAAAATCATACTAGGGCTTATTTTTAGGTTAGGTCTTATTTTTTGGGAAACAGGGTAGCAAGGCTATCTATTCTTAGCAAAAGTTAAGAAGTCTACGTCAGAAAGAGACTTAGAAAGATATGCCCGCTTTGGAGATCTCTAGATTTTTTTTTTCATATTCCACCTCTGGTGGTTTTTCGCATCAATATTGCAGTGGTTCCTGGGTGGATAGCTCAGTGAGTTAGGTTTCTGGCTGCAGAGCCAGAGGATAGGAATTCAATTCCCCACTGTGCCTCCTACAAGAAGCGCCAGCTTGCATGGCCTTGGGCAACCTGCACATTCTGGGATGCCCCCAGAAGAAGGGAAGGGTGAACCACTTCTGAGTACTCTCCACCCACTAAACTCTGGAAAGGGTCACCGTAAAAGTGGAATTGACTTGAAGGCAGACTATTATTGTTACGAAATCTTCAGAGAAATGCATCAGAAATTCACATCTACATTGTTTGACTGCTAAGTGGAAGTTTCCAAGCAGGAGTCTCTCAGCCCAGGCAGCAACTTCAGATAGTGCCATATTGTGAAATTCTGCCTCTTTACACAAAATAAGAGTGAACGATGTCATATGTCAAGTAACAAAAAGGAGGGGGAAATCATGACGAACAGCACAGTTCCAACAAGGACAAGAGGAACATCATATGGATGGTAAGAAAAATACCAATAGCCTCAGTGCAAAACCTGATACTTTAAGAAGAACAAATGTTCAATCTGAAAGAGCCTTGATATTCACAGGCATAACTACACTTCGTTCCCTCCCAGCCATCTTCTAGTTCTCTCCGAATGATGTAGGTACAGTACCACCAGCATTCTAATTCACCTGTCTTGCATAAAGTTCTTACAATGAAATCTACTTTCTGGTTTTTTCCAAATCTGTTTTCTGCTGCTTCATTACATCATATCAGTCACATCTTTTTTTCATTAGATCCGTTATCTGATTATGGACTGTTGAAGAAGCAGGTTGGGTTAAATGAGAAGGTGGATGTCAGCTCATCTGGTTGGCAAGGATCTCTTATTGCTACCCAGCCCCCAGCCCTGACTTACAAAACAATTCTTGCCTTGGGGTCAGCAAGAATAGGGTTTATTGTCCTGAAAGGCTATGAAAGCTATTCAGTTCAGATAAAATCAATTCATAGGGTCATCATTAGCTCATTGTAAGTGTGTATCTTTCCCACAAGGCTTTGATAGGTAGGGGCTAGAATTCTGCAAACAAATTAAGTAGATCTGAACAGTCTGACATCTGTATACCCTTGCCCAACATGAAAGCTATTCCACTAGCTATCTTCCACTCCTTTCAAAATCCTTTTTGTAACACCCAGGATTTGAATCATAAGATTCAAGAGAAGAGGCCTGACATTTCAGAAGCAGGAGAGGGCTACACTTTCCCTGCCTTTGAATCCTTGTTATGCCTTATATTTCATGGAGATTTGAAACACACTGTAGGTTAAATTTGCCACCGTGCTGTCTCATACTGGGCTTGGAGTTCTTCCAAAGAGCTCATTTCTTTAAGTTTTAAAGAGGCACTATTGACATTATTCTCCCAGGAGGCAATTTTAACAGAGTTGACTGAGCAGAGGGCAGTGCAACATCTGCTTTGTTTATTCTCTTGACGGCATGGATCTCCTGGAGAAATTTCAGATTCTTCTGAAGCTATCCAAGCATTTTAGCAATGAGAAGCTTGTTTCTTCACAGAAAAGCTGGCCCTCTAATTGCCAGAATTGGTGGGGGTTATACGCATATCTATATATAGGGTAGTCAGCAATACAGCACAGTGGTCTAGGAGCACAGAAGAGCTTCAGCAAAAGAAGCAGCACAGTGCTAGTAACACAGTGCTAGCAAAACACAAAGAAAAAAGGCAAAGGAGAGATACAGTTTCAGTATCTGTGCTTGGGGTAAAAGGATCGAGGTGCCCAAGTCTTTTCACACACACCCCTCACTACAGTTTGCACTCGCAAAAACCAGGTGCACATATTTTAATAAAAACCTATAACAGCTTTAAAAATATAAAAATAAATTTACAAATTTAAAGATAACAACTGCCACAAAGCCAGACTCTGCGGCTTCATCAAAGTGTGGAGGTGAACCTGGGTTCTTGAATGGAGCACATGTTCTGCCAAGTTCTACCAACCTGGTAAGGCTTCAGTTAGTGCCCTAACAGCAGACTATGTTTTGCTCAAGGACCAATGTTGCTAAGCACAGAGAAGTTTATCAAGAAGCTGTGGGTCATGACAGGGTGAATTGGTAACAAGAATAATGGATACAATGATGGCGTGGGATAGTTGCTCTTTGCAGGGATAGAGGGACAACCCACACTGATGAAGTTGTGGATCTTCCAGGGACTCAAAGAAAACTAGGAAGAGTATGGGAGTTATCCAATAAATTTCACATGGATGACTGTCTGCCTGCTGGATGAATACTGTACGGGCCGAGTGCAATGAAATCTTACCTCTTGAGGATAGGCTTGTTGCCCTGAGGCTAATACGGGTGTGGGGGGGAATTAAATTTATAATTTACACATTTTAAATCAGAATTTACAAAATTCAAATATGTGGTGAAAGTTAAACTTTTAAAAAGTTTGCTCATTCCTGCTTCACACAAAAGTCATTGATTTAGAGAAGCTGAAGGAGACAGAAAAGAGAAACTTTCAGGCACACACTTCAAACGATATCACAGAGAACAAATGTGTGAGGCAGGAAAATGTCATTAACCCTGTGCATTTGTTTTTAAGGCATGTGATGAGGAAAGATGCTGACCGCTCCCATTTCCATCATTACTTTCTACACACACAAGCAACAGTGTGAATAGAGGAAACATGCCGGCTGTGTCTCACAAGGAAAACCTACATGTATAGAATAGCTTCCTCTAGTTCAGGCTTTTGCTTTTTCATACAGAAAGGAACAAAAGAG
Source organism: Pogona vitticeps (assembly GCF_051106095.1). NCBI lineage: Eukaryota > Metazoa > Chordata > Lepidosauria > Squamata > Agamidae > Pogona > Pogona vitticeps. The sequence continues at coordinate 193,617,709 of NC_135785.1, read as the reverse complement.
GGTGCATGCTCCCTTACTGTGTGCAGAAGAGACAAGCTTCAAAATCAAATGCATAGGGCTATTCTGAGCACAGTTCTCAAGTGTGCAGGGAGCTCTCATGTGTACAGCAGACTCTCTGCTTTTGATTTTCATCCCAATGCATGGATGTCAGTGAGGGGCTGTCTCCTGTTGTTATTTCATCATTAATCATGTCCGACTCTTCGTGACTCCATGGACCAGAGCACACCAGCCCTCCTTCCTCCCACTACCTCCCGGAGTTGGGTCAAATTCAAAGTTGGTAGCTTTGATGACACTGTCCAACCATATCATCCTCTGTCGTCCCCTTCTCCTCTTGCCCTCACTCTTTCCCAACATCAGAGGCTTTTCCATTGAGTTTTCTCTTCTCATCAGATGGCCAAAGTATTTGAGCTGCAGCTTCAGGATCTGTCCTTCCAGTGAGCACTCAGGATTGATTTCCTTCAAAATGGATAGGTTTGTTCTCTTTGCAGTCCAGGGGACTCTCAAGAGCCTCCTCCAGCACCACAATTCAAAAGCATCAATTCTTCCGTGGTCAGCCTTCTTTATGGTCCAGCTCTCACTTCCATACAACACTACTGGAAAAAACCACAACTTTGACTATGCAGACCTTTGTTGGCAAGGTGATGTCTCTACTTTTTAAGATGCTGTCTAGGTTTGTCATCGCTTTCCTCCCAAGAAGCAGGCGTCTTTTAATTTCATGGCAGCTGTCACCATCTGCAGTGATCATGGAGCCCAAGAAAGTAAAATCTGTCACCAGGTCCGTATTTTCCCCTTCTATTTGCCAGGAGGGGCTGTCTCCTACCCTAGGAGCCATTAATGCAGTGCTAATTATATAATCATGTTTGTTTTGCTTTTTAAAATCCCAGCCGTCATTTAAAAAACAAATCAGGGCAGGTGACTACACTGTTTAATTATAATGGATCAAATTTTTAAAACATACATACATACACACACACAGAGAGAGAGAGAGAGAGAGAACCTTGCATTACGTAAATTGTGGGGTATTTTCTGACCCCAGTGAGAATTCCACTGCAATGCAAGGTACAAAAAATGAGCCATACCTAAAGACGTTTTTATGTTTGAGGTAACTACTCTGAAAACCTAGAGGGTTTGCCCTCAAAAGAAGGTGAACTACTTCTGAATACTCTTCATGTAGAAAACCATGAAAAAGGTTGCTGTAAGTCAGAACTGACCTAACAGCACACAATTATTATTATTGCAGCCTTTACAGATACTTGTACAAATCTTCTTTCCAGTTTTGAGAGTTCCACTATTATATTAGATTTAAATTTGAGACTTCACTGCACAAAGCTGTGTACCAGACAAGTCTAGATGGAATGGAAACTTTGCATATTAGTAACATAAAATCAAGAATATGTCCATGCAAGAAGACTTGTACTGTTTAGTTAACAACCTGTGGTGTACTAAAATGAAAACCTTGGCAGACTCCACATGCTGCATATACCAATAATGGTGGGGATGGAGGACTTATAATGGACATGCACTCTTGCTGTGGGCTCTCAGTATGAAATGCCTGAGTATTTTATGGATGCAATTTCTCAGATGGCAAGTTCACCAAATGAATTGAAATTAAAAAAATTACAGATTTCGATAATATTACACTATTCTTTTGTTATATACATTGTGGAACTCATAAAGCCTTGTGGGATCTCTGATTTCTGCTTTTGTTTTTCTCATCTTTATTTTTTAATAGTTCACAGAGCACAGCTGTGTTTTGTGAGGTGCAACATTGAAGTCGACAATCTGCAGAATAATTTTGTATAGGTATATTGAGAAGTAAGTATAATTGAGCTCAGTGGGGTTTATTCCTAAGATGATGGACTGTAGCCTTAGTGAGATTTAATTTAATCACTGGTTAATATTTTAAGATGTTTACTATGTATTTCTTTGGATTTTGTAGCCAATCTTCTCCATGTGGTTCAAATGTCTGAATATATATTTTTGAAGCTAAATGTTCTTTCCGAATTCAGACCATTAGACGTTCTCTAGGAGGACTGACTAGATTTCTAATCTGAGGCTTGTCTTCAGTAGGTCTGGAGTTATTATACTACAAGAAGTATACGAGGAAATCTCTCCTATGTTTTCTTTAAAAGACATAATTGTCCTGACAAGGTGAGCCTCAATTGCCAACATGAAATCTAACTTCCAATTTGAGAGTGAAACCTCAAGCATCTTTTCCTTTTTCTGCTATGTGCAATTTTTATTAGATCTATGGTTCTTGTTGTATTATGTAATGGTTTATGAATATTCATATTGCTGAGAGGCGGAGTCAAGAGAGATGCTATAAGAGGCGGGGTCAGAAAGTCAGAGGGGAGATTAAGTGAGATTAAGTCAGATTGAGAGTAAGAGAAATGTAAGAGAGTCAGGCAGGAGAGAAAAGCCAGACAGTGTAATAGAGTGTGTAGTTTGGGGAAATTCTGAGGAATGATTAACTACTGAAGATATTTATGAATCGATCTATGTAATCAATAAACCAAAGTTTCATTTAAAAGAACTTGACGTGTGGACCTGAGTCTTTCTGAAGTAAATGGTGATTTAGAGATCATCTGGTGGCAGCAAGTGTAAAAGAAGAGAGTGTTTGCCTTTGTGTGCTCTGGGGCTTGAAGGTCAAGCAAGGGGCACGAGGGTGGACGCCACAGACATGCTCTGGTCACAAAAATGCAAACAACACATCTAATGCTTCTACTTTGTAATAACACATGCAAGAAGGCAGCAGTTATTATATTTTTAAATCATGAACACTTACAGAAATGTGTAAGAATTGCTCTCACAAATTCACAAAAGGAAAAACACACATCGTATTCTGTCTCGTACTGAAGAGATTCCTCCCCCCACATCTCATTTTCTTGTTAAGGGAATGAAGATGAACAATGCCACAATTCATATTTCTAGTTAACCAGTAAAAACTAATTGAACTAAGATTTTCTTCAGATTTTTAACACTGGTAAGGCAGCTTTCCCCTTTGAGCTACTATCCTGATGAAAATCACTGCCATACTACTATGAGACCTACAACATGAGACCTCGTAATAGCACCAGTGGAACCCATTGCCTCCTCTCCCAGGTGAAGCAGCAATGTAAGGGAAGTGATTTTCTTCAGGATGGTAGCCCGGGAAGGAACAATAAAAGCTTACTTCCTTGTGTACTTTGATTCCAACTTAAACTGGAAGACACCACAATTGCTCTCTGAACAAAAGAAGGGGACTGCTGTGCTTCCCAGCAACACATTTTGTGCTGCACCAGCTTTGATCCTCAGTAGCCTTTACTGTCAGTGGAGAGCATGAAGTGAATGGACTGATTCCTAGCAGGGCTATGCAGGCACCATCCAATCCAATTTATTTCCAAATATTTCCTTTACAGATCAAGTCTGACCCATCTGGAGCTGCTTCAAAGATAGTCTGAACTGATTGTCAGGATTTTGTTTGTTTCTGGATCAGAATGGGGACTTTGAATGGGCTAAGACTTAGGATTGGGGGGACCACACAGAATCACAAATGTTGGGAATATGGTGGATATTCAGTATGTAAATAAAGCTCCGGCCACTTCTTTGTTTCTATCCATGCTCCTCCACCCACCCCAGAGTCATGCACTCTACTCCTTGAGCAACCCCCCACCTGTCCATGAATTCACCCTACGTCAACCAGCAGCAGACACAAGAAAGTTCAGTCTTCAATTCCACATTCACAAACACACTCAATCTTAAATGTAATAAAGATTTCAGGGTAGTTGCCTAAAAGAAAAAAAGAAAAATGAAATGTTTGGAACATGGCCATTCTAGTGAGTCATATAGAACCTTCCTTTTTGAAATGTCTGGATATGAAATGGCTTGTTGGGTGGGTGGATCATGTTGATCTGAGACCTCTTCAGGAACTCAGCAACTGGAGTTTTCAGGTGACATTTTGGCTCTCTTTGGGTTTTTCAGTGGCAATCTCTTTCTCCTTTGGTACTTCCTTCCTTTGCTACAGTAACTGACTCAAAGTCTCTGCCCCCGGTTCCAGTGTTTTTAACCTCCAAATGATGGAATGAACTTTAGCTATTTGTAGGGGCATACAAAGCAACCCAAGGGCAATGGGGGACCTTCTGTTTCTAATCCAGAAAGCCTGAGGCTTATAATTGTAAGACTCATAATCAAATAAGTTTAGTTTTGCAGAGTTTAAAAAAAAACGCCAAGCTACAGAGTACAAAGAAATAATAGCTTGATTTCATTTACTCTAGTTTTGGTGATTCTACATGTTCTTATACTCCTTGTGTACAATCTCGCTTATTTCTACAGGACAATGTTTGTTTCCCGATATTCTAGTGTATGGGTGTTGCTGAAGGGAGATCTTATGCTGCCCATAGTACAGTAGCGCAGGCATATTAGAACAGGAAATGTCATTGATATGGTAAGTGAAGTTGGTAACAGGCACTCCTAGCCATTGCTTCCACCTGAGCATGACATATGAAGAAGATGAAACCGAAACAGCCACGGGGAGGAGATTGGAACTAGGGACAAGAGGGGGAAAATGGCAGTGCTTAGCAAGAAAGAGAGGGAGGAGTGCTGCGCTGGCAATCAAGAAAGGGGAGGGGGATCAGTTTTACTTTCTTACAGATAGTCAGCATCTTTCAACAGACTAATTCTGATTTACAGGGCATTAGGCCAGAACACTCTATGCTTCATTATCCCCATAAAGGTGGAGGAGGGGAAGGTTTTATATATGAAATAATCTTTATGACTCCTTTGCTATCCCAGTGATTCAGAATGACTGTTCGTTTTCTATTACTCAATAAACTTAAAAATTATTAAAGATATGTGGGGTATCAGTATTCATTATGCTGCAACTGCCAAAAAATCTAATCAGTGATGTTAGTTAAGCATGGAATGAAATTAAGTCAGGAAAATACAGTTCTTTTTGGGAGCAGCATGTAATTTAGTATGGTAAATTAGGGATAAGTGATCTGGAGTCATTGCAGACCCTGATTAAAATCACTGAAGTAGCTCCAGAATCAGGCTGTAAAGACTGCGGTTGCCAGAGGGACTGAAGACATACAGTTAAAGACATATTTTCCTTAAATTTCAGAGCAATCTTGAGGTAGCCTCAAGTATTTTCCTAAATCAAGGCCCCAAAGCAACCATTGCTGAGATATATTCACCCCAGAGTTCCATGTAATCAAATCAGAAGATTGGGTAAAGGTCTATTTCTTATTGATAAACCAGAGCACTTACAAGAGATATTTTTGCCGATTAAATTATTGGAAGACAGAAATGTTATGCGGCATTAGCCATACCATGTTTTTAAATATTACTATCTAAACTCATTTCTTTGGGAATTAACTCCATTAACTTCAAAGGCACTTCCTTCTATGATATTAAAGTCAAAGTGAATTAAGAGAAAAGTTCATCCTTTAATGGACAGAAGGACTTTCTCCTTTATATCACCCACAGACAGACTTTGCAAGGTGAGTGAAGTGCCACACATACCTAATTTACAGGGATTTCTACCATCACACTATTTACAAGCCTCTTGCTTGAATGGAGCTTAGACTGTTATCCTGCCAGCTGAAAAACTGCCAACAGACTCTAGATGCAGAGACTACTGGAAAGAACAGTTAGCCCATGCAGTCCCAGTCCCCATCTGTCCAAACGTGGTGGGAGATATCCCATCTCACTATCATTTACAGTTGTCAAAAAACACACCAGCCATGACAATTGCTTTGTGTTTGAATGCAAAGTGTTAAACTGATGAAAAAAAAAGGAGTCTGGGATTTTCCTTGGCTTGATGTCTCTTTGTGAATGGTAGTAAGCACAAGGGTACCTTGTAGACCATCCTGGCTGCCGACATCAACATTCAGCCTGCCTGTTGCTAGGTAAGACTGGCATTCTTTTTTCCCTGCTGGTTGTGCAGGAAGAATATTGTGCAACACTGTTTCCTGGTGTTTTGAATCATGGGTACAGAAGCACAACGTCCCACATTCATACACCTGAGGTTTTTTGAAGAATTGAGTTTAGCCACTTGGTGGCAAACTTCCTTCATTGTGACAGAACTATTATTCAGCACTATGGCTGCTAACAATTTTTAAAAGGGAAGTCTATAAAAAGCAGCTAGCGAAAAGCAGTTAGCAAAAAGCTGTACTGGAACTAGCAAAACCGATAGAGTAAGAACACTTCAGGCCTTTCATCCAGCCACCTGTGAAGAACATCTTCAAGAGACCAGGAGGGGGTGCCTGAAGGCCTCACAGTCTACAGTGTCACTTATAATGGATGGAGACAATCTTCAACAGCTCCACAATATTGCTTGAAGGTTTTGCATGTTACACTATGACATGTATATCATGCTGCTATGGCTAATACAACCTGGGCAAATAAGCAAAAATCCAAACAAGTTTTGAAAACATTTTTAAAGCATTGAAATGTTTGAGTTTTATCAGATGGTTGTTAAGCTTTTGGTAAGTAGGGAGTCACTTGGACAGGTTGCGGATCAGGAATTCAAGGCAGAACTGAGGGTTTGAATTTAGATCTTTGCCAGAACTGTATTACCAATGTTCGCCAAATAATTCAGTCATACTTTCCCAGTTCAAAGCAAAGCAAAGTGTGCTGCTTATCTACCACCCCATAGTGCTTCAAGCACTCTCTGGGCGCTTTACAAGTTAATTACGCAGGCTACACATTCCCGCCCCCCCCCCCCCCGTGAGCTGGGTACTCATTTTACTGACCTCGGAAGGATAGAAGGCTGAGTCAACCTTGAGCCGGCTACCTGGGATTGAACCCCAGATCGTGAGCAGTTTTGGATGCAGTACAGCAGTTTAACCACTGCGCCACGAGGCTCTCTTTAAGAATGCCTCACAAGCAGAGATGGGAGTGTTCATATACGAATACCCCCACACAGCTGGACTTAAGAGGGTCCATTCCCCTTGGGCTGGACTGTCCACTCACACATCTGCCGCAGGCCCCACTCTTCCTTCCAATTGCTTTGGAGCACCCGGTTGGCTAGCCACTCATCAGCCTTTCATGGAGACTCGTCTTCCCACCTTCTGCTAGGAGTGGCTAGCCAGCTGGGTGATCCGGAGCGATTGGAAGGAAGAGTGGGGCTGGCAGTGGCAGCGGACATATGAGTGGGAGGTCCCGCCCCAGAAGGGCGGACCCTCATTAACTCCAGATGTGTGGGGGTATTTGTACATGGATATGAATATGGACACCCCCATATTTACTCACAAGTTAAGTCTCTTGCAAAAAACAGAGTGACTATGATAAAGGCACTATCTCATTCTGCAGACATCATTAAGGATGGGCACAGACTGGCACAATGGTCATTCCTGATGGTTTATCTGTGACCACAAACTATGCCAATTTTTTAAAAAATGATCAGTTTCATGCTTCCTTCAGTTGTTGTCCATCTCTAAATGGGGTTCCCGCCTCACACACCACTTCCTGAGCCCCAGCACCTATCTTACTTGTTCTGGGACCCTTCCACCACTGTCACACTGCCTAGCTCTTGTCCCAGTGCTTCCTGGGAGGCTTAGGGTATTGTGGGAAGTGTAGTTCTTTGAGGGTTCCCTATATATAGCTTAATGGCAGCAAAACTATACTTCCCACAATACCCTAAGCCTACCAGGAAGCCATGGGGCTGGAAGCAGATTTGGGGGTTTGTTTAATTTTGTGAAAGTGTGGTCAACTGAACTGCCCACAAAACAAGCTAGGAACTGGCCTAGTTCATTTCATGCCCATCTGTAGGTATGATGTCTGAACAAGATTGCTACATATAGGGTATAATTGAAAAGAAAAACTGGTGACACCTGGTGAAGTAGCCAGCAAGATGTTCAATTTCTTTTTTTAAAAAAAGACCTGGATCTTGAGATCCAAACAGTATATATACCATGTCAGAAATTTCAGTGCACTGATGGAGAATACTCAATAAAAAGTTATCCTAAGTTCTCTCATTAAAACATCTGGCTGGAGCCACTTTCAGCCTTTCAAAGCTTCGAGGAATTCTTTAATCCTTTAGAGGCTGTGGGTTTGTCTGTAGTGATCCGTCATATGCAACTAATCTGCCAAAGGCAGTAGCCATATAAATTACACTTTTCCTCCCAAGATGGGAAAATGCTGTTTGCTCCCTTCTAAGCAGAGCTGAATAAGCTCTGAGCCCAGCTGAACAAACAAATGTTTCAGAATGAGATGTTAGGGGAATGGGAAATCTCCCTGCCCTTCCCATTTAGTGCTCTCACTTCCTTTGTGATGGAAATTATGCATACTCGACCTGTTGAATCCCCTTTATGTGAGTGCTCTATATGGACAGAATACATTTTGCACCTATTAATGCTTTCCTGCATTTATTGACACTATGGCTGAAATCCTGTTGCTTCATGTACTAAGTTGTGCTAGAGTAGGGCCTTTCAATTAGTAGGGATTTGGTGAGTCAATTCCTCCCTAAGTTCCTACTCTAGCTGTGACTTACTATGCTAAAGTATCAGCATGCCTAAAGAAAACACTGTTAAGACAGCTGTTTTAAAAGCTGTTATTGGATCCTACTGTATTGGATAATGATCATTAGAAATGGGACATTGGGGTTAACCCAGATGGAAAGAAAACATGAGCGTGAACCTTTCTTTAATGTTTTTGAGTCTTTCAAAGCTGCAAAATAGAGAGCCTCTGAAATATGAAAAAATTAGTACTGCAGAAAAGAGGTTAACCAAAATTACAATTTTCCTTTGTAATTTGTAATTCAGATGATCTGCATTTTGGTGGGGTTTTTTAAATTGATGTTTGGAGAGCTTCTCCCCTAACCCACATTTCCTTTATTGTTGCCTGGAGTACCTGGTTGCCTTCCTTTCACCTGGTGACTCTTTACCTGTGCTGCCAGTCTGAAGCTATCAGAGCAGTAGAAGGAAGAGCTGTTTCCTCATATTTTGGGTTTGAGGGTTGGGAGGATTTAATAATATTGCCCCTAGTGAATGTCTGTATGCTTTATTTTGTTTGTGATTATGTTAATTCTATCTCTTTCTCACCTGTATTGTTTCCTGCTGATAAATTGATAAAGACGATGAGGAAGTTAACTCTAAAGTATTATTAATGCTTGTATTAATGTGGGTGATTAATTTTCTTCTTTATGAAGAGTTGTTCTTGCTCACTTTAGCAACAATAACAGATCATGAAGATTATTGTCTCTTGCCTTGTCCCTGTTGTTAGGAAATGGAAGGAAAATGGAAATTGTAGTTATACTAGATGGAGTTGGTTAGGTGCTGTGTAAGATGAATTCAGAAAGAGATGTTTTTCATGAGTTATGCAGAATTGTTTGTCAAAGTCGCAAGGTCAGACAGTCCAGAGAGAAGAGCTACAACAAAACCCACTAACTGGGAGAAGATAAGACACCTGGAGCTTGGATCATGAGAACTTTGGGCAGTGATCGGAGTGTTCTGAATTATGCCTACTTGGACTTAATTGGGTGTCAGCTTGAAAGTGTAATGAAGAAGGAGGTCCTAAAGTGTTGTAAAATGAGAGGGTTTGTGTATGTGATAAATGGTCCATGAATGCTGTAGAATGTGAGACAGAGAGAGAATGTGAGATAGACATAGCTGCCCATAGTGGCCTTCCAATGCTCGTCCGGTGCCCATAGTAGCCTCCCGATGCCTGCCCACCTCATTCTACATACCGTCCAGTATCACGTGTTATCCAGCACGGCCATGGTGAGCATCAGCAGCGAGACAGGGGTGCCAGCCTTTTCGGTGTGACCAGCCCGTTCTGCTCGGTGGGAAGCAGCCGCGCTCCGGCCCGCCCCTTGTCTACGCAGAGCTCACATATGCGCACGTGCACATTAGTGCCGGTCACAGGGAGAGGCAGGGGCGAGCCGGAGGCGCTGCGGCCGTACAATGGTGACAATGAGTAGCACCTTTTATTTGGTGTGTGGAAGGTGTGCGGAAGAGGGGCTAGTCTTATACGGCGAGTATATAACAAACTCTATATTTTGAGTGGAAATGTTGGGGGGTCATCTTATATGCCCAGTTGTCTTATACACCGGCAAATATGGTACTTTCAAGGTTCAGTCTTCTCTATGGGGCTTACTATGCACCTCTGAGGCCTAGAGGACCTACCTCAGGAAATAAAGGTGGTAGTTTTCCATCCAAAGGGACTCCATGACCACAATCTTTGCCTCTTTAGGGAGACAGGATTGTTACACCTGGTTTTTTTTTTTTTAGGGAGGGGGTGATTAATTTCAAGGATTCTATATGGCTTAATTGGGTTTAGCATCAGAAGCGAAAACTGAAAATCTTAAATGAAATAATTTAAAAGGTTCAGGTATTTTCAGGTTTACTGAAAGGACCTGTACCTGAAAGAACACAAAGCTAAGTGGGGGGTATGGAGGCACTGCTGTTGGGGGGCATCTGTCCATCCTGATTGCCTTCATGGCTTCATGCCTCACCTTCCCCACTGGGCTCAGCTCTCCCACCCAGGCTTTCTGCTTGTGGCTCTGAAGTGAAGCAGAGGAGATGCTAGGTGGGACAGAGGCTGCTGCTCCGCTCGGCAGCCACTCCAGATTGACTATGAGAGTGGCGGCAGAGCTGGCCAAGCAGGCCGGGTGATCCTTCAGTTCCCCCCATTGCCAATGCCTTCTTGCTCATAACCAAGTCTGTCAACTCTTTGTCCTACTGAGTAGGGCTCCATTGGCAAAAACCCTAGCCCCAGTCTCACTCTCTAGAGCTGGCAGGCATGAACCAGGGTGCAGCTGAAACCGCTTTCCTCAGTGTGAAGACCCCCAACAGGCAAGCAGGCACAAGTGGAGTAGTAGAATTTAGTCAAGTTCCTTGCTGGAGTCAAGACTCTCAGAATACCTCTGGAGAGGAGAGGAGCGACTCCTGCTGTGCTTCTCTGGCTGCTCCCCCCCTTCTGATGATGGGATGGAGGTTGTGGCAGTAGCAGATCCAGCAACTGCTATGCGTCACTTCTCCGTGAAAAGTTTGAGGCCAGGAAGTGCAGCATCTCAGAGGGGAAGATGCAGGAAAGACCATATGGGACAGAAGGGAACAGCAATGAGGAAAGAGAGAGAGAAATGGGCAGAGAAATAGATGGGAAGAGACCCCCTCAGGCCACCAAGCCCTTCCAACCTCTGCGCCCCTTGGAATACTGCACCAGGGGCAAATGCCCTTCTCTCTCCCCCCACCCCATGCTACACAACTGCTTGAATTAGTAGCTGTAATGTGTTCTTATTTCTGTAGGGTTGTCTCTACTCACTGCATGGAACTATTTCTTTAGTTCCTTCTCTCTGGAATAGCTGTCAGAAGAAATAATTTCATGGTAAGCTAATAAAACTGAAATGCTCATTCCTTATTACTCCACTTGAGATTCTTGACCTTATTAATGATGCCAGGAACTGAACCAAAGTCTCTTGAGCAATTTTAGCTGTATAAACTGCATTCTTGGCAATCACCAAACCTTATTTGTTTTTAATCTGAATCATTTGTTTGTTTCTAACTAGTAAATGGAAATATTTATCCTAAGAACCAAGGGAGGGGTGCATAAAATGGTGCTGAAGTTAAAATGAACAACACAATTCAAAACCTGCATCTTATAGCACTTCAGCTCACAGTCTGGATGAGAGGATATATAGCAGCACAGGGCTCATTTTACCACTTCAAGCATTACTATGAGAGCCAGCAAACTTTATGCGTATAAAATAAACATTAAGTGAATGATGCTCTTAAATGCTTATCTAATTTTTGATGAAGCAGTATTACATTTAGTGCTACAATTATGAGAATTGCTCCATGGAAACCAAAAAGAAAGACTAGGATAATAAATAATCCAGCGCTAAAACTGTACTTATATGCATGTCTTCTCCTTATGGATGTGTTTCTATAAAAAAGTTTCCCATGAAAATAGGTTTATCTTAAAAATAAACGTGTGTTCACTGATATTACACTTGCCCATTATAGTTGGTGTCTTTGTGACTCAGAGATCTCCCCAAATGCTGGCCTGATATATGCTGGAGCCAGACCTGAAATATTTAGTTTCTGATCTCATGTCTTCCACTGCTTTGGAGGAAATCAGGAATTAACAGATTTTATTTGTGAGAAACAATTCTGCCCCAAAGTGAAATTAAAGAATCTAGCTCATTGATATTTGAGAGCAGGATGATTTAAGACAAAGATTGTGGAGGACTTCAATGTAAATTATTAACAATCATTGTTTTATGTCTTTGCCCCTGATCAATCATTTATCATTGTACATACATTTGCAGAGTGTACTACAGTATAATGTCTTTGCCTTGTATGTCCTTCCAGTGGTTTTTGAAGTAGATCATTAAAAGATCAGTTTTTCCAGGAACTAAAGCAGGGATGGTAAGAACCTTTTTCCAGGAATTGAAGCAGAGATGGTGAACCTAAGAGCCCTTTCAATGTATTTTTTTCCTAGATCCAAAATAAATTCTCTGTTTACTCTTACACAGTCTGGCTTCCTTTACTAGTATTAGTCTACATGTAGTCTAAGAATGGCTCAAATCGACAACAGCCTTCTGTATCCAAACTCCCAGTATTGCCTCACCTGCAGAGTACATCATCACAGATTTTTGAACTATTTAATTTGGTCACCTATCAATTAAATAGCTGCATCTCAAACGAATTCCCTGTGCACTGAAAGGTATGGGCAAGTACTCCCAGGAGAAACATACAGCACATATTTTGATTCTCCTCTCCCATCTCTGCTATGACTTTATAACCATAGGCATTTATACTCTCAAGGGTGTCTTTTTATAATCTTAATTCCAATTTTGCTATGACTTCAGGACCACAAGCACTAATCTTCATAAAGGTATATTTTAAACATCCCAGTTCCCTTCTACAACCACCACACATGTGACAACATGTTGATGCTGAAAAATGCTGTGCCCAGAGGAATGTAGCCCAGATGTTTCATTTCCAACAGTGGTACTAATACACCTGTTTAAAGAAAGGGTCTGTCACAATTGCAAGGAAATGCATATCATCTGGATCAGTGGAAATAAATGAAAATATAAGAGGACTGTTTATAGAATTAGATATTGCAGAACCTTATTAAGTAGATTAATGCCATGCATGTGTGTGCACGCACGCACGCACGCGCGCACACACACACACACACACCATTTTTTCAAGGGCATCTGAGATGTTCTAAGAATTGCCTTCACAGGAAGAATCTTGAAGGGTAGGAAACAAAGAATCTGAAGCCACCCTGCTGGGAAAGAGAATTACTAGCAAACAGCTGAGATTGTGAGCATGAGAGAGTCATGTAGTTCCTGTGAAAAATGCAAATAAGAATAACAGCACCATCCCCTGCTGTGAGGTAAGTTTTCTTTCCAAAAGAAAGCGGTTCTGTGAAAGCATCTTTGTTCAAGGTGGTTGCTAGCTGCTATCCATCTGCCGTATTTAAACCCTGGACCTTGTAATAAGCTTTGCTTGTTGTGCTCAGCCATGAAATATAATGTAGTTTGTCCCCCCCACCCCATGTCCTGCAAGTGCATGGCCTAATCTTTCTTTGGCAATGAACCTGCCCCTTCCCAGCATGAGTTTTCTTTTGTCTATGTGCATGCAATGTGGCCGGCACAGGAAGTCAAACTAGAACTCATCTGATAAACAGTGCAGTGGTTTGTCAACCAAGATCATATATAGCTTTATTTCTGCTTGCTAAACCTTTAGAGTTTTTTTCTGTTCTGAAAAGCCAGTAACAATATGAAACAGAAATGGGCAAACAAGAGTTAGGGAGGACATGATGGCGCTGCGGGTTAAACCACAGAAGCCTCTGTGCTGCAAGGTCAGAAGACCAGCAGTCGTAAGATTGAATCTATGCATCAGAGTGAGCCCCCGTCGCTTGTCCCAGCTCCCGCCAACCTAGCGGTTCGAAAGCATGCAAAATGCAGAACGTGTGAGTAAATAAATAAGTACCACCACAGTGGAAAGGTAGCGGCGTTCTGAGTCAGTGCCTACTGTGTAATGGACTGGATGATGTCTGGAAAAAATGTGACTCAGTCCAAATAAGGCAGAGAAATATTGCCTACCCAACTCAATGGTGTTCTATGGCTAAGGAGGAAGGGGAGGGTCCTCTGCTCCTCTAAAGTATCAGGTTCAATAAGTGAGGGTGCTTTTCAGTCCAGCAAAGTCACTGAAGGGAAAACTAAGATTCACACTTCTACTTTTACAAAGAAGTTTAAAACTAGCATCTTTATACAAATAAGCTGACTTACAATGTCTAATGCTGCCCCTTCCACCTTGCCTCTGTGCTGTTCTGGCTAAGTTGTTTCTTAGTAACTTCTTCCTTAATCTAGACCTTCCCCAGGGTCACTAATTATCTCTTCCTGCTTGCTATCCTAACTCTCCCACTTAGTTTTGTATGCTAATAAACATTTTATGCTATAGAGGCATTCTAAAATCATGATGGTGAAAATGCTAGCAGGGTCCCATTGGGAGCAAGGTCACCATATTACATTAGTCAGAGCCTTATGGCTCATGGTTAAACTGCTGTACTATAGCCAAAACTGTGCTCATGACACGTGGTTCAATTCCAGATAGCCGGCTCAAGGTTGACTCAGCCTTCTATCCTTCCGAGGTCAGTAAAATGAGTACCCAGCTCACTGGGGGGGGCAGTGTGTATCCTGCTTAATTAACTTGTAAACTGCCCAGAGAGTGCTTGAAGTGCTATGGGGCAATATATAAGCAGCATGCTTTGCTTTTTAGTGGCTAGGTTTTACCCAGATTTTAGTTGCCCTGCTGCCAGCATAGACTACCAGTTGGCTCAGGTCCTAAGTTTTCCTTTTGAAAAAATCATATTCACTGTTTTGGCCAATTATTTTTACAGGATTTTTGCAGCTTGGATTTGGGCTAGGTGTGTGGGGGGTTATGTTTCTGTGCTCTGATGGATCTTGCAGTGTGGGTTTAAAATGTGAAAATTAGATTGTAATATTAAATTTAAATTAAAAGTGAGAATTAGACTGTAATTTTAAAATGTAAAATTAGACTGCGAGGTCTGTTTGCTGGATTTATTTATTGATTGAATGATTTTTGCATTCTGTGGCTCCTAGGGTTTGTGTACAGTGACCTCTGTTTTGTTTTAAAATGTGTGTGTTTAAAATGTGACTCCCAAGTCTTTTTGTTTTAAAATCAGATAACTTTCTCTGAACGGCTCTGGTTGCTGGAATGGTGTAAACTGTGGTTTAGTCTACAAACACTCTCCCCCCCCCATTGTCTTCTCTCTGTGTGTCTTCTCTCTTTTTGTGCTTAACAGCACAAACCTTTGTCTGAAGGGTCTGTGTACCCCAGTGATGACCTTCTTTCTTTCCTCTTTTCCCCATTGTTCCCTCCCTCTTTTCTTTCTCCCCCTAGTGGTAGTGGATGGATTAACTGCTCTTGCATTCGTTCCTTTGGGAATGAATGCTTCGAGTTGCAACCAGCACCTCGAGATACAACCAAAAAAACAGCTGGAACAGATTAATTGGGTTTCAATGCATTTCAATGAGAAATGGTGCTTCGACTTACAACCATTTTGAGTTGCAACCATCTTCTGGAACGGATTATGTTTGTAAGTCTAGACCACAGCTCCTATACTGTCCAGGTGACTCTGGGAGTTCTGTGCAGAACAGAAGGTCTCCAAGTATCAATATTATACATTTTACTAGGCTTTCAAGGGGGAGGGGGAAAGGTTCAGTTTTATCTGTTATAAGATTCTGGGAGCTTAGCTACCTGTTACTCTAAGAAAAAGAAGAGCAGAAAAAAGACGAAAGAGATAGGAATGGTGGTAGTGACTTTATTAATTATTAGAAGTATTTTCTTCTTCCTAAGCTTATTGAGCTTACATGATTCTTAGATTTCTAGAAAGAGTAGACGCTGTCTAGAGGGGCAGGGTATAAATAAATAAATAAATAAATAAATAAATAAATAAATAAATAAATAAATAAATAAATAAATAAATCAATCAATCAATCAATCAATCAATCAATCAATCAATCAATCAATCAATCAATCAATCAAAATGATTGTGTTTGGAAATTAGTTTTGGAAAAATTAATTCTTCTACTTGTCTTGGGTGTATGATACAGTTCTTTCAACTGTTTACTCCTCCTCCCTATTAAGTTCAATGAGTCTTACTTACACCTCAGTAAATGTGTACCAGAGACTGACACATCTACTGGAACCCCCCAGCTACCAGGGTCAGTAACTATTCTGACAGAAGGATCCTGAATGTTGTATTCTAAAAAGCAATTTCCTCAAACTCTTCTATAGATCTCATTCCCTATTTCAGTGCTACCCACAGCAGCGAAACGAAATAACAGCTGGTGGGGAACGGGTTTTAGAAGTGATTTATGTAGAGAGGTGGAAGCAAATATGGAAAGTGTAAGCCTGGAAATATGGCAATCCTAGGGAAAAAATTATGTGGTTAAAAAGGGCCATCTGGTGAGAGTATTGCCAGAAACTCCAAGCATGACAAAATGCCATGATTTATGTTGTTACATGGACCAATATTTTACATGACTGTTTTACCCCTTTCATCTCCTTGTCTACAGATCTGGCAAAGACACCAAATAAGATTCATGACTAAGAGGTTTAAACTTGCATCACCCAGTTCCAGTTCAACATCATACTGCCTCTCTCAAATCAGTGATTAATCTGCAAACGATTCCAAGGCTGAAATGTACTGGTAGAAAAAAACAATTAATATGCTTATTTTGTATCACCTACAAATTACCTTATTATGCAAATACAGCCCACATAATATGCAAACTAGGCTGCTTGGATTTAGAGAACTGGACTAGGGCAACCCTAAGTTTTAAAATAAGGCCAACCAAGACTCTTATAACCACTGCATAACAAAACCCCTGACAAAGCAATGCAATACAGTCAGTGTTATGAATATATCTGTTTCCATGTTCTTGAATGTGAGTTTAATGCCTTCAGATTGAAACTAAGGCCCAATTATAACTGAGTTGGTCACCTGTGCCTCAGTTGTGCCATTTCAGAGTACAGGTTGGGCTCCAACATTCCATGATGAAATGTTCCTTTCCAAACAGACATAAACTTTAGATAGTTTTTTTTATATAATAAAGGAGGGTTACTTGATCTCCCGGGTGGCTTTTCTTCTTCTGTTACAAAAGAGCACTGACTTGCTTGTCATGTGAAGTGGAAGAGCCCAGACACATTGTTTGTCATGTCAGTGGAAACTCAACCTATTTCTTCATTCCCATAAAAGTGGTGATATGCAAGTGAGACTGGTAAACAATTAGAGAATTCTGCTGACCCCAGCTTCATTCTATCAGGTTACAATGCCTGAGGTTCAGATACTCAAAGGAACAGTTGAATAACTCAGAGCAAAATTTACAAGCAAAACCGGTGAGTTTAATTAAAGCAAATTATTTTCATCTCACTTGATTTATAACTGTAATTTCTTTAATATTTGACCGTTAGTAATTTAGACTATGTAAGATACAACAATTTGTTATCTTTGTTGTCTAGTACTGTATTTAGAACCATCTTTACTTACTCAAGTGTTACTTACTCTGACACCACCAGATGGCAGAGCATACAAAGAATACTGGGAATTTCACAGGTCCAGGGATTTATTTTATTCTTGGTCAAGGCGACATTTTGCATGTATTCTGCAAACATGGGTTATGAAAATTCTAACTAATATCTTCCTGCAGTGTGACAGGTAAAAATCTTGTTACAATGTTATGTTTATTTCTGCAAAATCAGTGTAATTCCCTTTTTGAATGTGGTCTAAAAATTTTAGCCTCATCACATGTAAATGTGGTAGAAAAGAGCATTTATGTAATCCGTACATATTAGATGTACCAATAGATGGTGAATCTTAAACAGATACTGGGCAGAGATGTGAGGGAAAAATCTTCTCGTTATCTCAGTGTTAGTCAAAAAATGGCTCTCAATTCAGCAAGAAAGCCTGGTCAAGGTTGTCTAACAGCCCACAAAAAGTCTAATTTCCAATTAAAAAACAAGAAATGTGTTCTTTTAATTTCACATTTTCCACGTTCCGCATGCGCACATAGGCAAACACCAGTTACAAAACGACAGTCTGATTGGTCAAATTTTCCAAACAAATAGGCTACTCACTGTATCTCAGAATCTTGGGGTGAGAAACAAAATATTTTCATACAAGAAAAGTAAAAAAGAAAGAAATATGTTAGTTGCAAAGATGTCACAAAATCTGGTCTTTTTTGACCAATCGACCAGTTAAAACAAGTTAAACAACCCAACCAGTGCTGATACATTCACTGCATTATGCCAGATGGTAGCAGCAATTGCATTTTTGAATGATGCACATCTGATAGAATTATCTAAATAGCAGCCCTAAAATGTGCAAAATAAAAGACTGACTAAGAAGTATCTCACCATGCTGTAGTGAGCAGATTTTTTTTACTCCTTTTCTCATTTATTTGTTAAAGTGAAACTAAATCAAGATTTGCATCACACACAGGGGCATGTTGCGCTTGTGCAGGGGGCAAAAATTAATGAAGTCAGTGATAATACAGAATATTTTGAAAACAACAGAAACAAAGGCTCAATATAAGAAACAACAATTTGAAAATAAATTAGTAGATCAAGCCACTACAATGTGGATCAAGCCACTGTACATTGTAGATGTAGGTCAAGCCACATACAATGTAGATCAAGCCACTACAGTAGTAGATCAAGCCACTACAATGTGTGGATGCTACTTGTTAAATTCTTCACAGGGACTCACACCCCCAGAAGAAGAAACATAATACTAGTAACTATTTTTAATGAAACTGCCTTGTTAGCTACGTAAAGTGTTATTGTAAAGCATCAGGTAGCAATGGTTTAGACAAACATACATTATAGAGAAATGCATAAATATAGTCACACTGAAATCTGAGACCTGTTCAAGAAAAAATCCTGCACAAACAGGTCAATTGGACACTTTTTTAAAAAATAAGGATTATATTTTTATCAACTAGATTTATATTTCAAAATATATCTATATCTGATAATCTTTGTTATTTAGAGTAGCTGTTGTCTTGAAAGAAGGATGATTATCATCATCAACAACAACAAAAACAACAGTATTTAACAGATACTTAGGTTTTGGGTTAAATACCTGTCAATGTTTTTATAATTTTCATTGACTGTGCCTGGTATTTTTGAATCATCACCATCCTCTCTATGGGCACAGGTGTTGTTGAGCGGAGGGGCTTGTTTGATTCAGTGAGGTTGAGAGCTATGCTGAAGGGTCTCCCAAACCAGAAAGGACACAGCTGAGAAGCCAGACCAACTGTGTCCACCAACTATCAGTTATGATAAGAGGAAATAAACAGAAATCTATACCAGACAGGTTGTTGCCTGGGTCAACAAGGATTGCATCAGATGCTATAGCCCCTCGGCATCTGGTGACAAATGTGTTACAGGGCTCAGCAGACCCTGTTGAGGAACCAGGACAGGCTGCTACAAAGCTACTGGAACAACATAAATGCAAAACTTGGACTCTCACCAAAAATTGAGAAATTATGAAATGCTATTACAAGGCAAACCCAACAGGTTTAAAAAAAATCTTGGTTTTCAAAAAAGAATAATGATGTCTATACACCATGGAAAGATCTGTCATGTTCCTAGGGGATTCAGCAGGCGAAAGTCCAGTAAGCCAGTTCAGGGTCAGAAGTCCAGGAGATACAAAACAGATGCTGAATTGTCAAACCCAAAATACAAACCATAGTCAGAAGTCAGAGTCCAAAAGCCAAGGGTCAAGAGAGCAAGGTTCAAGACAAGCAGGAGTGTGGACGTGAGCCAGAGAATTGATTTGTTGCTTCCACAGGCTTCCAAGTCTCTGGGTACAAATTATAAAACAGCAACAATCATCTAATTCCTAGAAACATTTGATCCTGTTAAAATTCAGGGCTGGTCGACATGATGTTCTTGTGGGAAGCAGTCATGTGAGCCTCAGACCTTTGTGTTGTGAGTCTTTGCCGAAGCTTATCTCTCACTCTGGCTAGTAGGGGAGGAGAATCTGGCAGTGATTCAGCTGTGTGTAACACTAATTGCCCAGCATTTTCCTCAGCTGTAATTAACCCCTCAGATTCCAGATCTTCTTTGGCTGAACTCATGACAAGATCCAAAATCTAAATGGAACAGAGTTTAAAAATGGCAATATTATAAAATCACTATCAAGTGATGAAAATTATAAATACCTTGGAACACTAGAAGCAGAAAACATTGTGCAAACAAAAGTTAAAGAACTGATAGAAAGGGAATGTATCAAAAGACTGTGGAAAATATTAAAATCAAAATTAAATGTGTGTGGGGGGGGGAGGGAAACACAATCAAAGCCATAAACACATTGGCAGTTCCAGTAATTAGTTACACAGCTGGAATAATAAATTAGATTCAAAATGAATTAGAAGAATTGGGTTAGAAAACATGAAAATTAATGAAAATGCAACATGCATTTCATCCAAAAAGTGATGTGGACAGATTATACTGAAATTGAATAAATAAATAAATAAATAAATAAATAAAATTATATTTACCACAAAATATTGGAGGCCATAGATTGCAGCAAATACAGCAGGTAGTAGAGGAAGAAAAAGAAGCTTAAATGATTATATCAGGAGAAGCAGAGAAAAATTACTGAAGTCAGTGAAAATACAGAATATTTTGAAAACAACAGAAACAATGGCTCAATATAAGAAACAACAATTTAGAAATAAAATAAACAGCTAGAAAAATAAAGCACTACATGGACAACACCTGAGAAATATTGATGGAAAGCATGATCATAATTCAACATGGGCATGGATAAAACTGGGGACCATTAAGAAAAAAAACGAAGGCTTGATTTTTGCTGCACAAGGAACAAGCACTCCAAACCAACATGATGAAAGCAAAGATCCAAGGAATTAGTGCTAACACTACAAAATTAGACATGATAGAGTGGCAAAATTAGTGCACTGGTCAAAAGATATAACTTGCCAACTTCCAAAGTGGTAGAAAATGAGGAAGTCAAGATCTTCTGGGATTTCCGTATCCAAACAGACAGACACCTTGAACATAACACACCAGACATAGTAGTAATAGAATGAAGAAATATCTGGATCATTGACATTGCAATTCCGCGGGATGCCAGAGCTGAAAATAAAAAATTGGAAAAATTAACAAAATACAGAGACTGGTAATCGAAACATCTCGCTGGTGGATGAAACACACTACAGTGGTCCCCATCATCACTGGGGCTTTGGGAACAATATCAGGAAATTTCAAACAGAACTATAAGCAGTTTCAAACTCCCAACCTCTTCTAAACCACTGAGCTACCCAGCAGTCCTCATCTCAAATCCAACAGCAAAACCTCTGATGTCACAGGGTCAATCCAGAATGAGTTCTTCTTGCATAGGTTTGTGTAGATTCTAATAGCTATCCTCTGGGTTGCTTCTTTTCCTTCTGGCTTATTATTTTCTTACCCTGGGCAACTATGGATTGCTTGCTCTTTACTTGCTGAATCAAAAGCTGGTTCCTGCTGAGATCACAGAGAGCAAATACTGTGTCTGTACAAGGAATCTTTTTCAATGCATTTATTATTATGTGTAAAATTATAAACATTTATAGAATTTTATAGACAGTTTTCCCATCCCAAAAGCCAGCTACCATGAAGAAATTTATCCATATGTTTATTCATACAGCTATCCTGCCCATCCCAACAGCTTCTATGACAAACAAATGCAAAAATATGACTAATAAAAACACTAGGTAAAATGCCAATGAAATATCAAATAGCTATATGGGATAACATTGGCAACAGAAGAAAGAGTGTTGGAAAGGAGCACACTTTGCTGGAGATTCTAAAAAGGTGCGTATTTTAAAGACCCTGCTGTTCTTCCACCAGAATTTTTCCGTTCCACTTTGATTGATCCAGTTTCATAACAAACTAAGGAACATAAGCAATCACACAAAAATCACCAGCAATTGTTTCCTTTTCTCTTGTTTGCTTGTTTATCTCCTGCAACTATTTGGCCATTTGCTCCTTTTCCTTTGGATTCTTGTTGTTTTTCTACCACCTACTAAGCAAACTAGTCAGTGTCTTTAAAAAATATTTAACTTTTGCCAGAAAATGACCTGACCATGGAGCTGAAGTAGGCAAAAAAAAGTCAACAAATACTTTACTTCCAAAAACGTATGTCATATCCACCTTTAAACCTTAGTGGGTACACTTCAGTTTTCTTTTGACCTATATGGGTGAGATAGACCAAACCTTTTCCCTGACAAATAAAACAGAACAACAAACAGAAAAACAAACTGAGACTGTACAAGGTCACACATCCTATCAGAGTGTTGACTGTGACTAACACTGGTCAGAGAATTTCCAGAAACATCAGCTAATGTAACAGTCATTTTCAGAGGCTTTCAGTGAATGATGTGTGAGATTGTGAGGTCAGGGAGAAGTACCAGAATATCCTGAACACACCTTTGACCACTCCACACTAAAAGGAACACAGTTGGGGAATATACATTAGGGATCATGAACACTATATATATTCATGGTTCATGCCTGTTTATGCTGGCCCCATTTCCTCATCAATATATGTACATATTGTGAGATTCCAGTAGCCCTCTTTTAGCCAGGTTCTTTAAGCGCTTATGATAGCACACACCCCAGGCTGCTTTACACTGTATACAGTAGCTGCCATGCACAGAGTTGGCAAGGGCCCCAGTGGCAGCATGCAAGCTGTTTCCTGCATTGGGGCATAGGGAATATCATTCTTTTAGCCTGCAAACTGCCCTGCTTGCTTGCTCCATGACATATTGTGGTTGTGAACTTAAGGCACAGCTTTGCTGTTCTGCATGAGATCAAATCGACACTCAGCTCACCAAAAGTCCATCATTTTCATCCTCTGTGCAAGGAGAGGCATAAAGATTTTGTCCATTCTTATGCTGCAGGAATGATTTCCTCTTATCTAAACACAGTTTAAGCCTGGATAAGTAGCAAAAATAGTCGGTCATCTCTCCCTGCTCTGAAACCAGTTTAACTGCACTGATTTCAGCAATATTCCACTTCTAGAATAGCAAATAATTCATTTTATTTCATAAACACAGTGGGGAAAACAAAAAAACAGAAAAGAAAATATATGATTTGCTCTGATGTTAGTACAAAGAAAAATATTTCATGGATCACATTTTTCAGCATCAGAAAATTCAGTTCACAGTATATCTCAGTGTTTGTTTTCTCTTTCTGCATATCAAAAGGGCAAAGGTTGCTACTGATTTTTATACTTAAGGGAAATGCAAGTCCAAAAACAGTTCAAATAAATTTGTAGCAAAGATCACAATTTCCCTGTACAGTATAATAAAATCCATTGGTTCTCACATATAAAGTAACTGATAGTTTTCTTAAAAAGAGAGGAGATAGGAACGATTACATATCTATCTACTCTACAAAACCATGACTGAAAGATTAATTTAACACACCAAATACAGATCCAAATTGAAACCATGGAATTTCCATATATTCTAGTATTTCATTATTAATTTACAAAAGGTGAATATTGTACAAAATTCTGAGGAGCAGTTAGGAAGAATAGGTAATCGACCTGATGCAGCTGAACAAAAAGTAGTAAGCAAGGCTGCCGAGATGGGGATTTTCATAGTTCTAGGGCATCTAGTACCAGAAGTCACCTAGTGCACTGGTTCTTAACCTTGGGTTGCTCAGGAGTTTTGGACTGCAACTCCCAGCTGTCCTGAGTGGGGTTTCTGGGAGTTGCAGTTCAAAAGCATCCAAGTAACAAAGGTTAAGAACCACTGACCTACAGTATGCTGGACAGACTTTTGAAATTGGAAAAGGAGAAACCAAAGGGCAAAAGAGATGTCCCTCTGCCAGCAATATCTGTTTCACTCCATGTCGTTCAGCTGAAAAGAAGAAGGGAACACACACACACACACACACACACACACACACACACACACACACACACACACACACGCTTCCAGGGAGTTGCTTCACAGTGCTCCATGTGAAGGTACTTCAGTGAAAAGCTTCCCCTATAGAGCTGAATGAGGCATGAGACTACCCTACCGAGAGACTACTGGCATGACTCCCAGGAGGCAGAGTGACTGATGGGATATACCCTTCTACTTCCCAGCTGGTACACATGGAGGTAGAAAGACACCTCTTTTACTCCCCACTTTCTCCTTTCTGAGTCCCAAAAGTCTGCCGGGGGGGGGAGTCTAGGTAATGTCTGGGACTGGAACGTCTAGAATTTTTAAAAAAAATCCCATCCCTATTAAGTAATGTTGGAGACTGCCACTTACAACTGGAGACAGGCAAATCTCAGGGCAAAGGAAAGGAAAGAAGGACAACAATGTCTCTGAACTAGGTCTCTAATGAAACCTTCCTGCACATTACAGAGGGATAACTAAAGCATCCTCTTGGGACCACAAACAATTCCCAATGATTTTTTAACGCTCCCACATCCTTCTTTTATGACACCAAAAAAAGATGTTGCCACTTCTAGAATCAGATTATAAATGAGAGATGAAGTTTCAGGATGTAGAAATAAGTTCTTTATTCTGTGTTCTTTAAATGGGTTGTTAAAAAGCTCTGGCTCAATGTGTTTCAGAGAAGCATTCTTCAGGAGCTAAGCAAAACCACATGTTAGATATCGAATATCTGTCTTTTGAATACAGTGGACCCTTGATTTCTGGAATTAATACGTATTGGAACGGTGGCCACAGGTCGAAATGTCCGTAGGTCGAGGGTCCATTTCCCATAGGAATGCATTGAAAACCCATTAATTCGTAACCGTCCAAAGGAAAAAAAAACCCACCAAAAAAAGAAAATGAATACAAAAAGCAGCACCTTACCAGTCCGAAGGGGTCCCTCACCACTTCCATCGCCACTGCCAAAGCCCTCCGAGGGCTTCCTCACTGCTGCTGGTGGTCTCACAGGGAGTCTGGGGCTGCCACCATTGCTGAAGCCCTCCAAGGACTGCCCCACTACTGCCGGAGGCTTCACGGGGAGTCCAGGGCTGCTGCCATCACCGCTGCCGAAGCCCTCTGAGGGCTTTTCTGTCACCATGGGAGGCCTCTCGGAGGTTGTTCGCAACCACCTCCACCGGCTTTCCCAGGCTACACCGGACCTACCAGAGGAGGGCTTCCCTTGGTAGGCCCGGTCTACCAGGATTTCTCAGTGGGTAGACCGGGCCTACCAGGGGAATCCCTCCCCTGGTAGGCCTGGTGTACCTTGGGAAAGCTGGCGGCGGCAGAGGATGACCTCAGAGATGCCTCCCACAGTGGCAGAGAAGCCCTGGAAAGCCTCCGGAGGAACCCCTCGTTACCGATCAAGGCGGCGGAGAAGCCCTGGAAGCTCCAGAGGCATGATCGGTGGCAAGGGGGACCTCCGGAGGCCTTCCAGGGCTTCTCCGCCACCATGGCAGGGATCTTGGAGGTCCCCCCGCCGCTGCCAATTTTGCCTCCAAAGCATGATCAGCAGCGGGAGGGACCTCCGAGATGCCTCCTATGGTGGTGGAGAAGCCCTGGAAGGCATCCGGAGGCACAATTGGCAGCCTATGGACCGCCAGTCCATAGGTTGATTCTCCAGCCACTAGTCGTAGTGAAATTTTGTGGCCAGAGAAGTCTGTACACCGAAAAGTCTGCAGGTAGAGCCATCTGTAAGTCCACTGTATACATATATATATACACACACCTAGCTTGGGACTCTCAACTTTACATAAATACATGCATTTATACTGAGCACATTAGACATAATAAAATATATTAGACAGAATACTAGACAGAATATCAAACAGAATACCAAACATATACTGAGCTTATTTATGTTCTCTGTGCCTTTCTTTGGTCTATGCCCAAAACTAAATGATAGTGTTTGAAAGTGCAGGCACTGAAAAAGGAGGCATTTGTACACAGCTATTTGCATAACTGGGCAACAGGATTTGCACCATTGTTTCGCAACGCTATTCCTTTATTTAAATTCATTAAATCAAGTACAGTACTTTTAAAAATACTTTGTTCCTCTTTCACTGGGAAGGAAATTCTCTGATTCTTGCTGAGGAAAAGATGGATTAAAAACACAGGACCAAACCTCTGTAACATCCAAAAATAGCTTGCCAGCTGAAGTGAACGGCAGCTTCATAGATTAGATATTCAAATCAGAATGCAGTTTATTTCACAGCATCAATAGTGTGCTAAGGAGGAAATTGAGTGCATTGTAAGAAAAAGATGTACATCTTCAAAACCACTTTTGCTTTCCATCCCTGTTACTGGAAGTATATGCTCTGGATTCAGAAGCAAAACATTGAATCAAAAAATAATTACAGTGTCACAGTCGTTATGGGGTTGACACAGTTTTCCATCGAAGCAGACTTTCAAGAGGGAAATATGTCATACATTATGTAAATACCTGCCAGAAGATGCCCTATGTTACTTCATTCAAAGAAAATAGTATTAGTAATCTCTACTTCTGGAGCTCGATGTTTCCATTCCTTATTGTCCCAGGTGAACATACGGTGTGTTATGCAAAACAGCAAGCCACACTCCACCCACTGAGAAAATAATCTGTTATCTTCAAAACTGTTTTCACTGTTTCATTATTTATCACTACTAATACTTTCCTCTGCTTTCTACAGAACTTCTCATGTGGATTGTCCCCAAGCCTTACACTCTTTAAATGAGCTTCTTAACACCTGCAGTCAGCAGTTAAAAATATACATATTTTACAAATGACTAAATTAAGGGGCAAGCACATAAAGGATTTTTTAAAGGCTGCATGATAGCAGCTTGGGAACATACTTCTGGAGCCAAAGCTTTTAAAGCACCATGGTGGAATTATGACAACTTAATATTTTTCATAGAAGCACTGGGTACTTGTCAGTTATAGTCATTTCAAAAATGCACATATAGAACCATGGCTCTTTAACCCTTTTATTGGGTCACAGTGTAAGATGTCTCCTCTTTACAACACCATCATTCAGAGGAGAGCTTTTTGTGCAAGGAACACACACAGGTAGATATTTTATATGCTATGAAATGATATACAAGTAAATCTATAAATCTGTGTCTGTTCATCCTATGCTCCCTAAAATGTCAGCACAGAAGCCATAGCATGTATTAGATCTGAGAGAGGTCTGCCAGCAGAGAAGAAATCCCAAACCTTCCTCCCCCACATGAATACATTAGTATTCCATATCTATCTAGAGGTGGAATTCCAACAGTATAGTTTGTTAATATATGCATATATTTTGCAACCAGCATATCTCTTTCTCTCTATCTGTCTATCTGTATGTATGTATGTACGTACGTACGTATGTTACATGTGTTTTACTAGAGTTTGTGTGTATAAAAATGAATGGGCTGTATTATTTGCATAAGAGAACATGTGTAGCCAGCTAGCTTGGGTCTAGTGTCAGCCAATAGGTGCTTAGAAGGTTAACTGTCAGATATAAGAAAAAGTGTCAGTTAGAATGAGATATGTTGACAAGTTAGTTTTTTCAGATAGGACTATCTATTGCTCTTAGTATGTTTGTTATTAGTCTATTACTATTAGTAAAGAAAATGTTAGGAAACTGGTAAGTGTCTCTTGTGAAAGTGTTATAAGAAGTCGGTCAAGCAGAAAACAAAAGCTTTATCAAGTCAAATATTCAATTAACTGTTAGCTTATTTTTCCACATATTTTAAGTTAATGTTTCTAAAGGTTACCATGACTGGATGATCATTCTTTTATCTGCTCCAATATATATTATTATTCATAATCTTTTAAAAAAATCATACTGTTATGTGCAAACTCACAAGAACTCAACATAGTTGAGGAGGGGGGCGTGCCAAGAGTCACTGTTGGATTTAAATGTAAACTGAACATCACAAGAGAAGTTAAGGGGTACTTCCTTAAGAGGTTAAATTTATTTGTTCATTCTCCTGTGAGGTTTCTTACTCTAGAAAGTGAAAATGGTTTGCTTCTGTTTAGCAGTTGGCCATTGGTACAAAAGCATTGGCAGATTATATGTCTGCATCTCTCTTTGAAAGAGAGAAAATGTTTAATTTGCTTCGAATTGTGAAGCCAACACCCTATATAATTTGACCTCAAGTAAGATACCGTATTTTTCGCTATATAAGACACACTTTTCCACCCCCAAAAGTGGTGGGGGGGAGTGTCTACATATTATGGAACAAATACTGCAAAACAGCGCTCCCCAGGGCTCAGTGGGGGGATGGTGGGGCCAGCCGGGGCAAAATTGTGACCTTCCAGGACCTTTCTGAGTCTTGGAAAGCCCCGTGGTGGGTGCGTGGGGGGAGCCTGTGAAGGGTCCTGGAAGGCACTCTTGAACCCTTCCGAGGCTCCTCCCACCCCCACGGGCCCAGCAGGCTAAAATTGCCAGAATATTTTTTCCCTGTTTTCCTCCCCTAAAAATGAATTGCGTCTTATGGAGAGGTGCATCTTATGGAGCAGAAAATATGGTATATTTAGGGGTTCAAAATATGAGGGGCATTTAATTAAAGCAAGAGCTGAAAGGGAAGGAAGGAGGAGAGCAATACTATGGAATTTCTTAAACTTGAAATGGATTAGGGCCCCAGTATGTCGCCTTATCAGCGGCATGTATTTGTAGGAGGCATAGAAGAAGCTGTGACTCCTTCAGATTCACACTTGCTTATTTCTGGAAACAAATGTAGATTAACCATCCCCCTCCAATTATTTCAGTGGCAGAGAATTGATTTTAAAAAATGTTGGAAAACTGATCTGTGCTGGGTTGGGAAGAAAGACACAAGGATGATCTTCCCCCAGTTATTTCCTTTCTATTGCCATGAACCTGTCAAGATTTTAGATATTTTGGAGACTTCAGCATCTGATCACTCCAACATAAG
Source organism: Pogona vitticeps (assembly GCF_051106095.1). Lineage (NCBI taxonomy): Eukaryota > Metazoa > Chordata > Lepidosauria > Squamata > Agamidae > Pogona > Pogona vitticeps. The sequence goes on along the minus strand of NC_135785.1, from coordinate 193,588,848 downwards.
GCTCACAATCATCCTGTTTATTGTTTTAAGGACATACATTTTTATGAAATACACTAGTGTTTATTTTTTGCTATGGATTCTTGAAGATATATGATTATTTTAAAATATGACACAAGTCATTCATAAATGATGAAAAGACTATCTATGGATACTGTTACATCTATATAATGACCTATTTATGATTATGATCATTTTTGTTTATGAATATTTATGATGTTTTATTATAAGTACAGGATTTTTTAAAAATTGAAACTATAAGTATTTTGCAATATATTTATATACCTATGGAATTTTGTTCGGAAAATGTGCAATTATTAATAGATGGAAATATTAAGTGACAATACAAGGGTGGCCAGGGAGCAGTTAGATACTCCGACCTTTACTGCACTACTGCCAATAAAGGGATAGTCTGTCTCAGTTACAGATCCTCCCCAGAGAATAGTGGAGCTGCTGCTGCTGTGGCTTCCCCATCAGTAATGATTTGTCTTCCGCAAGGCCAGAAACAGGGCAGCATGGGGGCAAGAACTGCATAATCCCAGGATACCTTGATACCTCAATATAATCTCAAAGAATGTTGGACATTATACCAACATTAAGAGTTCAGTTTATGAGGTAGACTAGAAAGAATGAAAGAAGAAGCAAAAAGGGAAAAGTAAAGACAAGTAAAAAGGGAAGGCAAAGGAAAGGGTTCAGAAGAATAAAGTAAGAGAAAATAAAGAAAGGAACTAGAAACAGGCCCTGTTTGTGTGCGTTGCTTATGTACCATGCCATAGCACTTAAAGCATGCATTACCTGCCTGTCCCCAAGCAAGCTGAGAATTTACTGACCTTGGAAGGATGGAAGGCTGATTCTCCCTTAAGCCAGCTAACTGATTCTGTTGGGGCTGAACGCAACTTGCGAGCAGAGTTTTGCCTGCAGTACTGCAGTTTAACTACTGTGCCAGGAAGGTGCTGGCAGAAAACAAATAGATAAATATGGAGTGTGAATATTTTTAGCACCCTCTGACAAGCTATGATCCAGCGCTTAATATTTTCCTGTTACTGCAAAATTGGTTGTGCATCACAATGACTTATTAAGAGAGGTCAGCAAGGGAGGTCTGACCCTGCTGGTCCACATCCAGTGGCTTTTTATATCATCAACCACAATATCCTTCTAGATAGGGTGTTGGACATGGGGATTGGAGATCTGGTGCTAGCTGGCTCTGGTCCTTCCTTGAGGGTCATGTCCAGAAAGTACATTTGTAGATGAGTTGTTGGCCCCTTGGACCTTCACTTGTGGAGTCCCCCAGGGGTCATCAATCTCCTCACTGTTTTTAACACGAATATTAAAACACTGGGGGAGATCAGAGGAGCTGATTCCAGCCATCGAGGATAAGAGGAGAGCTCTAGCAGCATACAAAGCCTGTCCTAGTGAGTACAACTTGCAGGCTCTTCGAGCTGCTCGTAGCCAAGTCCAACAGACTGCCAGGAGATGTTCCAATGATTATTGGCTTCAGCTCTGCTCTCAGATACAGATAGCAGCGGACACAGGTAACATCAAGGGAATGTATGATGGTATCAAGCAGGCTTTAGGTCCAATACAGAAGAAATCTGCTCCCTTGAAGTCTACTACAGGCGTGATCATCCAGGATCGAGCACAGCAGATGGAACGCTGGGTACAGCACTACTCTGAGCTATATTCTAAAGAGAATGTAGTAACGGAAGAGGCACTAAATAACATTGAGTGCCTGCCTCTCTTGGAAGAGCTGGACAGTGAACCAACTTTAGCAGAAATAAAAGCAGCCTTGGATTCCCTTGCCTCTGGCAAGGCACCTGGAAAGGACAACATCCCCGTTGAAGTTTTGAAGTGTTGTAAAGAGATCATCACCACTGAGCTGTATGAACTCTTTTCTCTTTGCTGGAGAGAAGGTGGAGTACCACAGGACATGAAGGACGCAAACATCATCACATTGTATAAGAACAAAGGCGACAGGGGTGACTGCAATAACTACCGTGGTATCTCTCTTCTCAGCGTTGTAGGGAAGCTGCTGGCCCGTGTTGTGCTGAAGAGACTTCAGGTGCTTGCAGACAGAGTGTATCCAGAATCACAGTGTGGTTTTCGAGCTAACAGATCCACCACTGACATGGTATTCTCCCTCCGACAGCTGCAGGAGAAATGCAGGGAACAACAACAGCCACTCTTTGTGGCCTTCATAGATCTCACAAAGGCCTTTGACTTGGTTAGCAGGGACGGACTTTTTAAAATACTTCCCAAGATTGGATGTCCACCTCAACTCCTTAATATCATCAGGTCCTTTCATGAGGAAATGAAGGGCACTGTAGTTTTTGATGGCTCAACATCAGATCCCTTTGACATCCGAAGCGGAGTAAAACAAGGCTGTGTCCTTGCGCCAACCCTGTTTGGGATCTTCTTTGCTGTCATGCTGAAGCAGGCCTTTGGAACTGCAACAGAAGGTGTCTATCTCCGGACTAGATCAGATGGAAAGCTCTTTAATCTCACTAGATTGAGAGCGAAGACCAAAGTCCAACTGAAATGCATGCGGGACTTCCTCTTTGCTGATGATGCAGCCATTGTTGCCCACTCTGCTGAAGACCTCCAACAACTCATAAATCATTTTAGCAAGGCCTGCCAAGACTTTGGACTAACTATCAGCCTGAAGAAAACACAAGTCATGTGCCAGGGCGTGGACTCACCTCCCTCTATTACTATCTCCATGCAAGAACTGGAGGTTGTTCATGAATTTGTGTAGCTTGGCTCAACAATCTCTGACACTCTCTCCCTAGATGTCGAGCTGGATAAACGCATTGGGAAAGCAGCTACCATGTTCTCTAGACTCACAAAGAGAGTATGGCTCAATAAGAAACTGACAACACATACCAAGATCCAGGTCTATAGAGCCTGTGTCCTGAGCACACTCCTATACTGCAGCGAGTCCTGGACTCTTTGTGCACGGCAGGAGAGGAAGCTGAACACCTTCCATATGCGTTGTCTCCGACGCATTTTTGGTATCACCTGGCAGGACAAAGTTCCAAATAGAGTAGTCCTAGAACGAGCTGGAATTTTCAGCATGTATACAATATTGAAACAGCGCCATCTACGTTGGCTTGGGCACGTCGTGAGAATGGCTGATGGTCGGATTCCAAAAGATCTCCTGTATGGAGAATTAGTGCAGGGAAGCCGCCCCCGAGGGAGACCACAGCTGCGTTACAAGGACATCTGCAAGCGGGATCTGAAGGCCTTAGGAATGGACCTCAACAGATGGGAAACCTTGACGTCTGAGCGTTCAGCCTGGAGGCAGGCGGTGCATCATGGCCTCTCCCAATTTGAAGAGACCCTTGCCCAGCAGGCCGAGGCAAAGAGGCAGTCCCAAAACAAGCAAAACCAGGGAGCTGGACAGGGGACAGATTGGATTTGTCTCCAGTGTGGAAGGGATTGTCACTCTCGAATTGGCCTTCTCAGCCACACAAGACACTGTTCCAAGACCTCCATACAGAGCACGATACCATAGTCTCTTGAGACTGAAGGATGCCTACTATTGGGGGAGATCATTTGGCACTTTGGAGTGAGATGTCACCCATATGCTGATGACACACAATTTTATTTCTCATTTTCATCTTTTGCAGTGGATGCTTGAGTGCTGCCTGTCTTCGGTTCTGGAATGGGACAGGGCAAATAGGCTCAAGCTGAGCCTGGAAAAGCTGGAGATCCTTTTCGTGAGAGATTCCCCAGATAGGTTAGGGGAGCCACCCACTAGGCTGGGTGGGGTAGTCCTCCTGCTTAGGAAAGGTGATTTGAACCTTGGTGTGTATTTTGGATGTCTCCTGGATCCATTGCAGCCAGATCGGTCTATAACAAATGTAGGCTTATCACGTGGCTCCATACGTAGATGAGGGCTTCCTCAGGATGTTGGTGCATGTGCTGGTGCTCTCCAAGATCAACTACTTTAACATTACATAAGAATATAAGAACATAAGAAGAGCCCTGCTGGATCAGACCAAGGGCCCATCTAGTCCAGCTACCTGTATCTACAGGGGCTTCCCTTGAGGTTGACCCAGTGACTTCAACTTCAACAGGTGCACAATGTAGCTAACAGGCTGGTGGTGGGTGTGGGCAACTTTGACAACATCAACCCACCTACACTAGCTACCTATAACATCCCACATCAAGTTTAAGATTCTGATGTTCACCTATAAAGCCCTTCACAGTTTGGGACTCCATTACCTGGTGTAAAGCCTCTCCCCAAGATCATCCAAGCCAAGCTTTCTCGGCTGTGGAGCCTACATTCTGGAATCGACTGGTAGAGCTGTGTTCCTGTCAACCTTTAAGGGGCTGCTCTTTGGAGATACTTTAATGGCAACCTCCCATGATTTGTCTATCATTGCCCTACCATTTTATCATCTTTTAATAAAGTGTCAAACTATTTGGGCAATTGCACTTGAAATATTTATTTATACCTTCTCTTATTTTATTGTTTTATTTATTGTTTGTTCATGATGGTTCAATTTTAGCTTGTAAACCAGAAGAATAGAGCAGTGCACTAATGGGTCAGTATAGAAATTACATACATACATACATACATATTTATTTTTTATTTATTTATTTTATTTAATTTATATCCCGCCTATCTAGTCACGGTGGACTACTCTAGTACATACATACATACATACATACATACATACATACATACATACATACATACATACATACATACATACATACATACATACATACATACATACAGACAGACAGACAGACAGACAGACAGACAGACAGACAGACGGACAGACGGACGGACGGACAGACGGACGGACGGACGGACGGACGGACGGACGGACGGACAGACGGACAGACAGACGGACAGACAGACGGACAGGCATGCACACTTAAAAAAAAAAGAAAATATTCAAAACCTGACGGAGGCGAATTATACCCTGTTTCCCCAAAAATAAGACTTACATACCCTGGAAATAAGCCCTAGTATGATTTTTTTCAGGATGCTCATAGTACAAGCCTGTAGCGCTCACCCTTATTATGTAGTAGTCATGTATATTCATGTTGCAGGCTAATGTTGCTAAGAGGCGGAGCCGAGAAATATGTAATAGAGGTGGAGTCAGAGAGTGTCAGTCAGTCAGTCAGTCCGAGTGAGAGAGGGAGGAGAGAGAGTGGAGAGATAGAGTGTGGTATTTGGGAGATCTGAGGTGTGATTAGAGTGAAGAGTGAATAAGAACTGTGATAATAAATAAAAGGTTGAGATTGATGATGAATAAACCTGTAGAAGTTACCTATGATTAATAATCAAACATTGGTAATCAATAAACAAGTTTTATTTAAAAGACAGTGAAGTTTGGTCCTGCATCTTCATCCTTCCATAATTAATGTTGATTTAGTGATCAACTGGTGGCAGTGGGTGAAAAGGAGTAGCAGTTTGCCTTCGTGTGCTCTGTGTTTGGGGAGTCAGGCAAGGGGCATGAGGCTGAACGCCACAAAGCCCTACCCCGAAAATAAGCCCCCATTAAGTGAAACGCCACCTGCAGCATTGTGCAGCAACCAGAAGAAGATAACTTGACTGTAAAATAAAACATCCCCTGAAATTAAGCCCTAATGTGTTTTTGGAGCAAAAATTAATATAAGACTCTGTCTTATTTTCGGGAAAACACAGTATAACATTTTTCTTAACAGGGGATATTTCATAGGATGTTCTTCAGTTCTGTTCCACTTTAATTGTAATTTTTTAAAAAATTGCCTGCTACCTCAGGCTTCTAGCTTGTTGCACAAAATTAGACAAAGTCTACAGTTGTAGGTATACTTCCTTGGGGAAAAATCTCAATAAAATCAGTGGAATTTACTTCTGAAAGTGACTATTCACATCAGTCTGTAGATCAGTTCCTGCCCCACTGCTGAAAATATTTATGAAAAAGTAGTAGCACCGTTCATCTGAGAACAAAACTTGGTTTGTGGACAAGGTTTGACCATAGAACTAATAAAACCATTTTTTCCTCTTAAAAATAAATAACAGGCAATGGTGTGGATTAAAATAACTGCACAATTAACTCCACACACCCAAGAGGGGCAGCAGTTTGTGTTCCTTGAACAGCAGCCCACCATGCCTTGTAACAAGCCAGATCTGAAACAGAGGTGACTTTCAAAAACAATGTGTGTGTTATTATAGAGACGCTTGCTGTTCAAAAGCCACACATTCCACTGGGTATTATCAGCCTTCTGGGAGTGCCTGAAATAACAGTTTGGATTCTTGTTGTTCGGAAGTGATCCTTATGCCTCCATATGTGAAAGTTTGCTTATGCTGTAGACCAGCATGTTGATTACCAATAAGATTTGCTCTAAAAAATCAGAGCTTTTAAATGACTGCATTGACATGACATCCACCAAAAAAGCCCATGAGCTTAAAAAAAATGACTCTGCCACTTCCTGCTTACATTTTCCTAAGCCTATTTGATGTCTATGTTGACATTTCCACCTGCTCTGTAGATATGAAGGTTCAGTGTGGGCCAGCTAATAGAATTTGAACACTGATCTAGAGATCATCAGAGATTTAAATCAATAGACAGCTGCCTGCACCTACATTTAAATATGGTCTAATTTAAACTGTGTTGTTTGTGGGACAGGTTTTAGCCAATAATAAAATGTCAGTTTCACACAAATAATATATTAAACAAGTGGAAAATTAATCTGTTTGATTTAAATATCCTCAGCGAAAACAGTCTTCAGTTTCACCTGAGCTCAACCCTCTGATCTGGGCTGATAACAAAGACTCAGCACACACAGTTGCTTCTTCTTGAAGTCACCTTCCAGTGTACTACCTCATAAACAAATCTATCAGTTTCCATTTTTCCCCTCACATTTTTTGAAGTCTCGGGTTCTTCCTGCCCGGTTTATAAAGAAATTTATGGCTTTTGACAGCTTCTTGTAAAAAACTAGCTGAACAGAATTCTCACCCATCTCCACCTGCCTAATTCAGTAGGCGCAGCTGTTCCCATGCCTGGAAGTCAACCACATGCATTTCTGGTATGTGTAAATGAATATGAAGTGCAGCTTGAAGTTAAACAGCAGTAGCTAACTCTTTCTAAACACAGTCATTCACCTTTAAATGATATTTCGTACAGCAACTTTTGTCGTGAATGTGTTTTAACACAGGAGCCTCAAGACAGGTAAAAAAAACCCCACAATTTTCTGAAAACAAATTAGCATGTTTCCCATTATTAAACAATTGAGTCACATTTCACAAAGGATAGTTCTAATCAAAATCAAATACAAAAAGCCGAAAGCCAATACAAAAGCCCAATTCTAAATCTGTGATTTAAAAAATCCATCCAAGCAGCTTCCAATTACTCCCATCTATGCATCCTATTTTAAACCCAAGTAGTATGCTGGGCAAAGAAATGACCGTGAAACCCTAAGGCAAAAAGTAAGTGCTGAACAGCCTGATTATGGAAAGAGAGCATCTCTTGTGGTTTCACACTTATACAGATATTAATCTTACTCCTAAATTTCTTGCAAAGACATTAATGGTCTCAGCAACATAGCAAATGTCCTTGAAATGACAGACCAAAGTGGGAGGGGGGAGGGGAATCATGCTCTTCCATTGGAGAAGTTAATTTTCCCCAGTGAACCTTAAAACATTTGCTGTGGGGTTGGCTCACTAGCATATGTAGAGGTATTTTGTGAAGTCTAGCTCTGCTGAATGATCTCCCTTTAGCAAAGTGGTCAGTAAATCCATCAAGCTACATGGTTTTAAATAGTTTGACTTTATAAGGGTTCTGTGGACTTGTAAATTTTTACTTCCTTCATTTCAGTCTCTCCTCAACACACTTCCTTAGAAAAGCCTTCGCTAGCCCATGCCTGCTCTTCCAGGGTCACTCTTCCCATGTTATTGCTAGCACTCAATTATCCATCCCATGAACTGCAGTATCCTTTAGATCCCTTCCAAATCTCAGAATCTAAGGGTGCATCCAGAATGTACATGTGCCCAAAGCTTTCCAAACATTTGTTTTCCTACCATATTGGTACTGGTCTGTTTGCACAATGCCTTAAAAGCTTTGTGGCTGTATTATGGGATTCTGAGACTTTAAAGCAATCCCTTCCAGGAGCGGTTGCTTGAGGTGATGCCATTTCCCCCCCCCCCAAAAAAAACCCTTTTATCGTTCTCTCCAAAAGCAAGATCTTTAAAGGCATAGAAACACGGTTTTCTCCTAGCCAAGCTCATCCCTACCATACTGTGGGAGGAAATTAGGAAGCTCCCTTATATCATCAGATGATTTGTCCATTTGCTCCAGTAGTGGCTGCTTTGGCTGGCAGAAGCTCTCTGGGATCTCAGGAAAAGATCTTTTCAGTCACCAGGTGCTAGAGCTTCTTAACTAACACATGACTGAAATGAGAAGTTTTACCTGGTAGGAAACTATATAAACCCAGAAACGAGTAATTAATATATTGTAGGGATGGGATTTTTTGGATTTTCTGGACCATAATATACTATAAAATTCCATTTGGGGAGTTCTACCTACCTTACAGGCACTTTGCAAATACCTGAATGTGAGGCATCTAGGAGAAAAGCCTAAATTAGAGGACTTTGAGGCTTAGTTAGGCCAAACTCTGTCCTGCTCATAAAGAAAGCTTCCAGGTAGTACCAGGACAGGAATAAGACATTTGGGCTGAGTTTGGCCTTGCTAAGCCTCAAAGCCAGGCCTTTCTTGTATTCAGGTCTTTTCAAGGAGCCTATAAGGTACATGAAAATAAGGTATTAGAATAATTATCATAGATTGATGGAGTTGGAAGAGGCCTTTCAGGCCATTGAGTCCAAGCCTTTGCTTAAGGCAGGAACCCAAATCAAAGCAGATCTGACAAATGATGGTCCAATGTTCTCTTGAAGGCCTCCAGTATTAGAGCGCTCACCACCTCCCAAGGTAATGAGTTCCATTGTTGTACTGCTCTAATCCAAATAGATCAGACAGATGGTGGTCCAGTTTTCTCCAGCACTGGAGCGCTCACCACCTCCTGAGGTCATGGGTTCCATCATCATGCTGCTGTAACAGTTAAGAAGTTTTTCCTGATATTCAGCCTTAATCTGGCTTCCTGTAACATGAGCCCATTATGACGTGTCCTGCACTCTGGGATAACTGCCCCTCCTCTATATGCAAAAAAATCATGAATGAAGCCAGTGTTACTCACTGTTTCTGTTGTTGAAAACAGCCACATCCACTGCAGTCTCCACATACCAGAGCTACAAATCTTCCCTTCTCTTTCCTCTCTTCCAGAAGTCAAGGGCCATTTCAGTTATTTTTTTAGCTCCTGCATTGCTGCTGATGAAGATGAAGATTATATATGAATATAACCCTAAAATGTGGATTGTGTTAGATCAATGAGGTCTAAACAGCCATGTACTGAATACCTGCTAGAGGTTAGTTCATACCAAGCAGCCAGTTTCACCAGTTAAGCAAAACACAGTACTGTATAAAAATCGTACACTCTATAGAACCAGCGGAGCACACTGCAATTAAATAGTTTTGCAACCTAGGCAGAACTCATAGAAAAAGCATATTTTTGAGCAGAGCCTACAGGAAAATAATGTATACCAACTTCAATGGCAAAATCAGCCTTCTTGTTTACAAACAATTTTAAAACCGTTTCTGCACCACAAAAGAATTTAAATGGAATTTCCATTTTAGCTGCTACAAAGGCTATAAGTCAACTGTGTGGGTTTCTAAATATTTACCAAAATTAATCAAAGCAACCAGACAGTTTAAATAATAATAGTAGTAGACATCATTACTGGAAGCTGGAAGGAAAACACAGCACCAAACAACTAGTAGTATTGGCAGCAGAAACTATAGGGAAGAGAGATGGGTCCAAACCTTGGTTCAGAGGTTCAGCCCAATTTGTACAGTAGGTGTTGTGTGAGCATGGTGCCCTCCCTTCCCCTGCAAGGAAGGTTCAAAGACACAATGAACAAGGAGATCATGGATTTCTCTTCATGGACTCCAACTGGCAGATGGCTGGGTAAGGGTACTCAACAAACTTAATAGATTCTGTATCTAATACGCTTGTTGTTGCTATGTGCTGTCATATCACTTACAATTTATGGTAACTTTTGAAAGAATGATCTCAGAAGTGTTCTGTCCTCAACAGTGCTGCCCAGGTCATGGGTCATGCAAAGTCCTTAAGACAGTTGATCCATCTCATATGCCTTATCCTTTTTCTTGTATTATTATCTTTTCCAGAGAATTTTGTCTTCTCATAAGTTTGTACTGAAGAAGATTGGCCCCTAAAACAAAAAGATGCCAAGAGATGTCAAATTCCATGGCATTCATGAATGCACACAGTATAAGGAATCACAGAACACTAGAGATCCAGCAGTAGTTGACAGCACTGTGTTTCTCCACAGTTCCACAGAGCCCCCCCCGGCTCCACTTTTCATGTTTTTTACTATTTTGGCCCACAGAAATACATACAAATATTTCTGAACATTCAGATACAGATCAAAGCAGATGAGCTACAACCCAGCTCAAAGTGAATTGGTTGCTATTTATAAAACAAATAATTCAAACTGAATTGGAGCAGATGGTACTTGTATACCTCTAGCCTGAACCAAGAGTTGAGGTCAGTGCACACCCTGATAAGCAGTATTAAGACTGCTGAGGCAATACCATTCTCTTGAAATGAATACACTGTTGTGTACGATGCGTGAATGGGCTAGATATTGTTTCACACTGGATGTGTTTCCAGCAAGATAGGTCTCTGGATCACCCACACTGATGTAGGTGCAACAAGATAGAATAAACATCTGGAATAGAGATGGGCACAAACCTCAGTTCGGAAGTTTATGATGGTTTGTACATGCAACACCACAGGTGCCGCACATTCCCTTCCCCCACCTCATTGACCAATGCCCCACTCACCAGTTGGAGCGTACTCCTCTCTTCTCTTTGGCTGTTCAGCTAATTGTCAGCATGAGCACAGGCTTACTTACCTCACCTCCTTGTCTGAGTGGGTGATCAGCCAATGAGGCAGGGTAGGGAAGCCCATTCTCCTGCTGGGAACTGGCTGAAAGGAGGATGAAAGGAATGTGTGTTGCTAGGTGAGTATGGGATCCAGCCGGGGAGGTGGGGGAAAGGAATGAGAAGTTCATGCCCATCTCTAGACTGGAATATCGGTAAGTTATCCAAAATGTTGCAATGCTGTTGTATTTCCTGTCTCCGGAACTACATTTCTGAAATGGATCCTTGGAGCCCAATTAATGCACTTGATTGAGTTGTTATGTTGCCTCGATGCTTTATGTTGTGCATGATGCATTGGCTCTTGCTGTAGCAATGTGATGGATGCTTTCTTTCACGTTTATTACATGGGCAACAGGAACCATTCTCTTCTCTTTACTGGAATCCTTTTCATGCACTGTTTGATTTTTTGTATCTGTTCTTGTCCAAAGCACTGACATTAAGTGACAACATGATGGTATACATTTCTGTCCATTGGAATGACAGTATGGAGTTTCCCATCCTAATAACAAAATCCAAACACCCTATGCTCCAGTTCTCTTTCCATTACTGACCCCATATTAATGCTGTGCCTTAAAAAAAACTTAAATCCCTTAAGATACAGTTTTAACAAATACTATAGTATTTTTTAAAATATACAAAAGAAAAGGTTGGATTTTTTTTCAATGTTTGTAACCTGTGACGTAGTGCATGCTGCTTTGAGCACCATATGATTCCTTTTCTTTGTCAATTTTCTTCTTCACAGAGTTCTTATGCTTTTAAGAGCCAAAGAAGATGGAGGTGATCAACAGAGAGAACTTTATCAAGAATAGGGATTCCCCAAGGTTAGAGATCTTACTTAAAACATCTAAAATTACCCAGTTGCATCTATGGCCAGCATTGTGTCCACATCCTAAACATAGGAACATATTGACCTGACTCAGTGTTAGGATTGCTATTTGTATTATTGAACTCAACTAGGAAAACTGCCCCACCCAAATACTTTTTAGATGGTAACAACTATTAGTAATTATCTTTATTAGCAGGACCAAGCAATAGCAGAATCAAAAAATGCCTCCCCAGAGTACAGTGGGGTCTTGACTTGAGAACTTAATCCGTATTGGAAGGCAGTTCTCAAGTCAAAAAGTTCTCAGGTCAAATCTGCATTTCCCATAGGAATGCATTGAAAACAATTTAATCCGTATCTGCTCTTTTCCGTCCATAGAAACTAATGGGAAGCTGCTATTCCGCCTTCGACCACTAGAGGGGGATATTTTGTTTTTGTTTTTTCTTAGGTCAAGAAAGGTTCAGGGAAGGCAGGGAAAATACAGTCCAGGCAGTGCCAGGCAGTCTGAAGACTGTCTCCCAATCCACTCTCTAAATGCTGGGAGGAGTGAGGAAGCAGGCAGGCACCCTTTTCACTGGCCAAGAGTTAACTGAAAGTTCAAATTTTGCACTTTCACTGCCTCCCACGTGGTTTTTTTTTCAGTTCTTAACTCAAATCTAAGTATGTAAGTCAAGTCAATATTTTCCTATGAGAGCGGTTCTTAAGTCAAAATGTTCTTAACTCAAGCCGTTCTTAAGTCAAGACCCCACTTACCTTTTCTCAAAGAAAAGAACTGGCTTAAGTTTTCAAAAATGAATCTGAGGGCCATTTGTCTCTAAACAAATGCCTCTTTAGCATAAACATACTTCCTTTTTTAAAAAAAACACAACTCAATTTAGTAAACCTTAACAGTATAATTCTACACATGTCTATTCAAAATAAGTACCATTGAGTTCAATGAAACGTATTCCTCGGTGAGTGAATATAGGATGGATTGCAACATGAAAGAAAAAGTGATCCTAAAAGCAGAGCTTTAGCTTCACTTTCTCTCTCTCTCATGCACTCTCACATCCATGAAAAGACACAAATATCAACTTTCTCCCTAGTCACAACACGGGCAAACTCAAAATACACTTACAATTTTAACAGCTGCTGTTCCTCCAAAGAAAAGAGGAAATAAGATTGAGAACAGTCTCCTAACACAAACCTAAATTGTTCTAGGGTCCTCTTGTGGATGTTTTATAAATGAGCACTGCAAACAATAAACTTTGAACAGATCTGAAATTTTAAATTGAATTACAAAAACTGCAACTTCTCCTCAAATCCAGCCCAGATTAGACACTGCCAAAAAATATATTTAAAAAAAAAACAACTATGGGTTCTGTGCACAAACAAACCACCAGAGCAGGATTCATCCTCAAACATTCACTCCAAAGATGTTCGGAACCAGCCCGATTGCCACACAAAGGTGGGTCTAAACTCTTTCATTAAAGAGGACATTCCAGGGATGTAGAGCTATTTAGTGTTTAATCCTAAACATAATTTTTATTGGCTGGTCAGTTCAACAGTGTTGATCCCTAAGGCCTTAAGGTGTGATATTAATCACAGTTGTCACTCCATTGGTTAGTAAACACATTTGAAAGAAGTACCTTGTTTGGTTAGTGAACACATTTGAGGGAAACACCTTGTTTGTTTTCTGCCAAATAATGTCAGAATAATTACAGTCTTGTGACATATCTTGGCTTCCACAGATTTAGTATTTCTTTTCTTTTTCTTTTTTATGAATACTAGGGTTCCAGCTCAGGTAATGGTGTAATTAGTCATTTGCTGGCCTGGTCAGAACACATCTGCGAGCTGGAGAATATTGCAACCGTATTCTTTTTACTTCTCAACAATTTTTCCTTTGCCTCCCTCGCCCCACACCTCCTATGTGTATTCAGCCTTCCCTCCTCCTTATTACCACCCACATATCAGGCAATAGGAATTCTCATTCATCCATTTTATCTTCCTCCCTCCCCATCTCTCTGTATACATATATACAGATTAACACTCTTAGAATCAGGGACACTTAATGTTCATGAGGCTACTGGATTCACAGAACTGACACCTATGTTGTGTCATCAGTGGGAAGTGCCAGAGGTGAACTTTAAGCAGCATAGTCCTCCAGTGCTCCACTTGCAAACACCATAACCATAACTCCAGGCTTCCCATTTTTGAAGGGAAGTCTTTTGAAGATTCCTCTTACTCTCAAGGAGCCTGCTGTCTGCCACCTAGTGACTCATAATGCTGTAGCCTGCAGACATATTGAAATTAATTAATCTGTTTTTAAAGCAGAAGAACCGTGACAGGTTCCCTTTAATACCTATGCCAAGTGTCAAGGTTTCCATCTTGGGAGAAACAGACAGAGCACCAAACAAGCAAATAAACACACACACCTTTTCATCAGTGTGGACATACTGCAGTGTGAGATGAGCTTGGATGGAGTGATGCTCAAAAATAGTGACCTAGAATGACCCAGATGAAAAAGAACTAAAATTTCAATAAAAAACTTATAGTTCTTGCTTCACTTTCTAGGATAACATCTGAATGAGGTTTGAGAAACTATGTGTAAGAGCAATGACAGTAGGAAAAAAAAGTGTGTTTTTTTTAAATCCTTGTTTCTTCTTTTAAAAACAATGTTTAAAACAGATTTTCATCAGAATTTATGAGGGTGTGTGCATCCTTCTGTCTTATGACTCTCATTCTCCAGAGCCCAACCCTTGTTAACATTCCCTTTCTGTTCAGGACTGCCTGTTTTACATTTTTGTTTAACAGCTGCTGCTCTGGTTTAAATCTGGTTGTTTTTTCCATCACAGCTTATTGAAGTTCATTTTAAAACTATTTCTTCCTTATCAGAGCTGTAAAGCACATTGGATTTTATGGTTCTGTGGCTGATTGTTTTAAACCAGTTTGTGCCATTGCGAATTCCAATATATTCCTTTAATAACAAAGTTAATCATTGGGAAAATAACACCATGAGTTCAGTGCATTCAATAAGTAATGTGTGTGTTTAGGATTGCACATTAAATGGCCCTACATCGTCGGAACATTCTCCACAGTGAAATAAATGTAGTCCCTCCCTTGGTAGCATTTAGGCAGGTTCTAAAGAACATTTTATTTCATTGAACACTAGGATGATGGTTGGTGCTTTCACTTCTTCTCCAGCTGCCACCATTTTTGTTTGATTCAGCTCTCCATCAGCAAATTGTTGGAATAAAATTGACCTGCTTTACTGGGCTGTTGAGGGGGAAAACATATTATGGAAACTGGAAGAGCTATATAATAATAAGTAGTGGAAAGCTGATTTGGGTATTATTCTTGTATTCCTTCTTCTTAATAAAGATGTGACAGTCAATTAATGTGTGATCTTTTCCCTTCCAAAGGTGAAGTTACTTTATATCCTTTAAGCCAGTTTAAATAACTTTAAATTTACTTTAAACCAAATAATAAGACATTATCTCCTGTGAAAATACTGATTCCTACCAATTCCACCCTCTCTCTTTTCCTGCTTGATATGTTGCACCTGAATTGAAGTACAGAAAAATTAGCAGTGTCACTCCTATATTGATATAATCTAAGGCTAATTTTCTGGTTTCTCAAAGCATTCCAGTAGCAGTTTTCTCATATCCAGCACAGTTTATTTATTTATTTATTTATTTATTCAATTTATATGCCGCCCACACTACCCAGAGGTCTCTGGGCGGCTTGTATAATTGTGGCAGCTTCAGAGCAAGGCAAAAGAGGAAAGGTGACATATAATATCTTGGGGGGAGGTCACAATTTATTTTAATTGGCCCCATAGATATTGACCTTATAAGTACTTCAGATACTCATTAGTACCTGCCACACATTCATTGTCACTTTTTTTAAAAAAATCATTGCAGAAAGGATTTGTTCAATGCAGAGACTTCAATTAACCACTTTACGGAGAACAGAATAAAATGCAGTGTAGTAAGTAATCAATAACTTTTATGTCCATTGTAATCTTCCTCAAAGACAATGTTGTTTTAGGTGCATGCAAAATCCATTGCTTTATTTACATAGAGTTTATTCCTCCTCCTTTTCTTTGGCTGGTTCCATGGTCTCAAATATCCACAGATGACCTTCAACACTTGGGTGTGTAAATGAGGTGGGAAGGACCATTGCTGGTGCCAGCAACCATGCTTTGATAAAGGATACATATACCATTAAAAGGTCCTCCTTCATCAGTCATTCAGTAATGAAAGCTCAGTCTAAATCAGCATGTCTAATTTAGAAGGGGTATGCCTACCTTTTTTGGAAAGGGGTTCCAGAAGTTGGGAACAGCCATTAAGAAGGTCCTCCCTTTTGTCCTCACCAAATGTGCCCATGAGGACTGTGAGACAGAAAGGGAGAACTTTCTTTTTTTAAGGCTTTCAGAGCAGTACTGAAATATAATGAGCTGATTTGACTTGTTAGTTGCAACTAAATTAGACTATTGAATGATATGGAAATTGCCCAGAGTGTGCACATTGCACTAATAGACAGACTGACTGACTGACTGACTGACTGACTGATAAATGTTAAGTCAACAGTTACATAAGTCCCATGGATTCATTGACCTTCATTAGACCTTTGGAATTGTCAATTGAATTTAGCCATTATATTTATCAAAACATATAACTATAACTTTTCTAAAAGCTCACATAGCATTTACAGTTTCTTGGTAAGTGAGAAATAATGTTGTGAGATCATTTGCAAAAAGGTGTAGAAAATTGATGAACACTCAGTATCTCACCCCACCCCATTGTGTAGTGTTTATCAGGGTCTATATCACTTATGAAATATAAATTTTAAAAAAAGGCATAGAAATATGTCTCCGATAACAATGGCATGTGGCCTTTCCACCACCACTTATCCACTGCCATACACCGAATCTGCTATCCAGCCAGCAGGGAAGGAGGCAGCAGAAAATAAAATCACAGACGAGCATCTAATACTACTGAACTCCCATTCTCCAACATACATACGTAAAAATCTACTTTGACCACTTCAGGGTTCTTATGAGACAAACTTTTAAAAAAACCCACATGCATGCTTTCTGTGATACCTAAGACCACATCACAAGGACACTACATAATGCATTCTATTTTAATACTCAATGGGAATATAATTGTTCAATTATAATTGTATGACTTACCTTGTACAGTATCTTCTCCCAGTGCTGAAACTCATAACAAGAAAGTGTAGCACAAATCAAACAAAGTCAGGATGTTAAGACAAAACTAAGCCTATAATATTAGTCATTTTATGAAGAATTATGCATGCATGCACATTTCTCATTTGGCAATAAGTGCCATTGAAATCTCATTGTATGATTATGATTACCCTCTACGTGCAGAACTCTCTGAGGCTGTCTCTACAGCATTTAAATAAAATGCACTGTGAAAAATAACAGAAACTGTGCATCCCTGTTTCAGAAGATAGGAGCGGTTGGCTTTTATTTCTTTTAGTTACTCCTTTTTGCTTTGCCAAAAATTAAGAAAAAAAATATTTTTGCTAGTACTAGCACTTGCAGTTTTAATATCTTGGAGATTTTCAGTGATTTTGATAAATGCTTATTAATGTACTGTATGATGCATAAATTGGTATAGTCATATTTGAATAGTAAGCATTCTGTTCCCCCAGCAACATCACTGTGGATATATTCTCAGACCAAACATGATAAATGATTTTCCCCAAACCTTTAACTCCCACAAGTTCCATTTTCAAAACTAAACCTTTTCCCCCACATAGTCCATCTTAAGAGATCTGTTTAGAGGTTGACCTTTCTGAAATAAATTAATTTAACATCCATTTGGATTATAGCTTGGATATTTATATTTAATAGGTATAGTTGATGGTGGCTTTAATTTTACATCTCATTTGAATAACGATATTTTCAGCATCTTGGAGTACTGTATATTTTTGAAGGGTGGTTTGCAAATAAGACTTTAGAAGAAAGCAATAAGTTAATATTATCAGGATTATCTAACTAGCTGTCCAAGAGGCTCACTACATGGGCATTTCGTTTACAGTTTGATCCACTGCAAGGATGGGCTGGTTCAGTCCTAAAGATAGCAATCAGATGTTGTCTTTTCTACAGCGAACCAGCCCACCTCCCAGAGTATTCCCATCTGCACTTTTCTGTCAGGGGCTTCTACTTTTGGGGGTGTGGGAGAATCATTCTCTTCTGGTCAGTTTCCAGCCATGTGTGATTACTGGGAGTGAACCAAAAGCCTTCTTTTTTTGATTTGACAGTATTGTGAAGTGGCTTAATAGAGCTACTTCAGGATATTGGCTGATTAAATGCTTCCTCTTCTCCTCAGTGGAAGGGAAGAGGAAGAAAATTTTTTAGCATCCTTTAGAGCAGTGAAACTCGGTTATAAAAAGATTATTTAAAATAACTTTTATTTCTCTTGTCTTAAATGCCAGTGAAAAATCTTCCTGCAACTGAATCTGCCACTATGACCGTTTCTTGATCAGCCTTTTAAGACAAGGGGGAAAATGTATTTGTGTATTAGGCATGTATACTAGGTTGTGGCCGGCTCTCAACAAGACTTTTTAGAGAAGTGTCTTACCTAATACAGTACATTTCTCTTAAAGATCACTTGTAATACACATACCCAACACTTTGCAGACCAAATAGGATCACTTGAGGTCTTTATGCCGCTTGGAAATGATGATTGCACCAAATGCCACACTGGACCACCTAGTAACTCTGTTTAGCCTGCTCCAACCCTGCTGCGTAGGCAGACCCTATATTTCAGTAGGACTGCTTAGCCCTGTTTTTCTAAGTTTATGAAAGCCAGCAACAAAAAACGACAGTATTCCAAGCTGAGAACAAGATCAGAAAACCATCACTACAGTTTAAATTATCTCTTTTGGCACTCTTTGTAAAATCTCATAACCAATTTGGAAATTTATTTGGAAAATAAATCTATAGAAGAATGGGAAGAATTTGTGAAAGAAGATTCATGGACAGGGGAATGTGTGCTCTTTAGAATCCCCAAAGTAGAGGCTCAACTATAAGGTTAATTCAACTGCCTTGTAACCCATCTTATTGGGGAGACCGAGAACGAACGGAGAGAATACTGTGCATCGGGCCCAAGAAGTTACAGTGGACCCTCAATTTACAGACAGCTCCACTTACAGAATTTTTGAGTTACAGACTTCTCTGGCCACAAAATTTAGGTTCGACTTGCAGCCGGAGAATCAACCTACAGACCAGGGAAAAAACCAAAATGGAACAAAGACAGCCAATTACGGATTAATCGGTTTTCAATGCATTGTAGGTCAATGGAGCCTCAACCTACAGACTTTTTGACCTGCAGTCACCGTTCCAATACGCATTAATTCCATAAGTCGAGGGCCCACTCTAATTTCTTGGAGAAGAGTACAGAAGGAGAGGTACACCGGCACAAGATGCAGGAACAGGTTTGCCAACTCTGCAGGTTGCAGAGTCCCAGCAAGTCTAGCTGGGAAGAAGGAAGGTTCAGCCACCAGAATACAGTCAAGTTGTATAGGCCATCCATGTGAAGGTACCTCCTCCCTGGGACATGTATGCACCTAATGTTATATCTAGAAGGAAGCCAGGTGACTCAGTGTTAGATCCCACTAAAGTTAAGCGGGCACTCTGGGATAGAGAGACTGGAGAGTTTCAAGGAGGTCATTATATTAATGAACAGTTAAACTTAACCTTTAAAAATTCAAACAATAGTTTAATAAAACAACTGTTGTTTTGCATACTACCAACTCCCGCATCATGGAGGTAATACGGATGAGGGAGACTGCTCAAACATGGCGGTTGGAGGAGGGGAAACACAGCATCATATTCTGTGAGTTGATTCATCTTTTATATTTAACTGTGGACAATAATTTCCAAACAGTGAAGAGACAGGTTTCCCCTTTCATTTCTTTACTCTTTCTTGATTCTGCTGGATTCCCTCCCCCCATTTATTTTTCTCAGCATTTTTATTTTCTCTCCCTGAGGAAATGTAATAACTTACCTGCATGAGATAATTCTCTAAATGCTAGCCATCTTTGGAGGCCTCAGAGCTTCTACAATGGAATCGGCATCGAATCATGAAGCATTTGTTTTTAAAACTGTTCTGTTGCTCTTTTGTACTAAAACCTAAAGGGCTGATAAATCCTTTACTGCCAGCACTAACTCTGTGCACATTTTTCTTTCTAATTCTCCAGACTGCATTTATATGTTTCCTTCTAACTTTGAGCTGTCTAAATATACCGTCCTTTTATAAAGTTCATTGGGGAAAACCCATTTTTTCCTAAATCCAGACAGGTTTCAACATCAGGCAGACTGCCTGGTTGCAGGTTTAATTCACTTCATATCTGCATATTGGTTGTCTAACAAACTCAGCAATTTTAATAAAAGCAAAATCCTTTCCATTGATAGATTTTTTAAAAAAATCTTTAAATAGAGAATTGAAGGAAAGGAGGAAATTCACAGTTACATGGAGAGCTACTGTCTGCTTAAATGTGTACAATACTTTGAAATATATTTCATTCACATACATGTTTGTTTGATGCAAAGGATCCTTGATCTCACTTTAATCTGTTCCTCTAATTGAATTCTATCCTTCATTATCTGTGACCACATCAAAACACAAACCTTGACCTTTTCCAAAATGGAATATCCTTGTGTACTTCAGACACCAGACACAATCATTATTAAATCATGACTGGATATTAAACCTAGCACAACATAACTAAATAGAGAATGAAACAAGTTTCCTATTCAACATTATAAAAAATCTGAGTGAACTCTACCAAGTATGCCAAACAAGCCCTCTCTGGAGTCATGAGACCACTGTAATGTTAGTGCACATGGTTTCCCCCCTCTCTGCTAAGATTCAGAAATGGAACTATTCATACTATTAACTATGGATGTGCTCTTTCTCCAGACAAATATACAAAACCAAGCTCAGTCACCGTATCTATGCATTTCCAAGGCAACAATGGAGTTAATGGGGAAGAACAGCATGCAGAGATATTGATGGAGCAGAATGACATGCATATGATCCCCTTGTGTTAAATATGGCATTCACACATTACTGTTATAAGTGGGAAAACAGGAAAAGGGAGAATATGTTCTTTACATTAGAAAGAAATTCCTCTTGCCTTTCCAGAGTGCTGGAAGAGTGATGCAGTGATCTTATGCTGGCAAAGCAAATGAGCATTCTATTATGGAATTCTAAATATAGGGGCAGCCCAAACTCAAAACTGTAACTATTAATCTCTCCTTCAAATCAGCACTAAATTTGGCATAGCTATAGCAGACACTCTGCCCTTGCTCTGTGCCAAATACGGGGAAGTTTAGGCAAACCTTTGTGTTATGATTTTTTTAAAGTAAACATGTTTTATTACCGCCATTTTAGAAATAAGCTACTATAAATATGCCCAATTTTAAAACAGATCACATACACTGAAAAACCCAACACTGCTTATCTTGCAAGAGAACAGTTTGCCCCACCTGCTTGTTTTATGTGTAAAGACTCCAGGCTGCAGGTGCCGAAATATTGATCCTCAAAAAAGGACTTTCAAATGGGAAAAACAGCCACTTGTTACAAGAACCAGCATGCATGGTTTCAGAAACAGTCTGAAATACTTTTTTCCCCCTCCCACATTATTGTATGCATACTGCTGATGGTGCTATACAGCCCTGACCTCACCTTTCAGTAGACAGAAATGCTATTTCAGGTGGCAAAGTTTGAGTGCCATGAAATGGGAGATAATTGTTGGTTATTTAATTTATTGTTAATGTGTTTTTACTGCTAGGAATTGGAAGAAACAGTTCTGAGATTTCTGCCTCACATGCTACTTTTGCTTGCCTTTCAGTCCTGTGACGGGTAGCTCTGGGGCACTATTTCCTGCTCCACCTTGAGAGGAAAAAAGGTGACTTGGGTCAGCATTCTCTTTCTTTCTCTCTCATAGGAGCAATTGAAACTCTTTCTTGTTCACAGTATGAATTAGAACCAGAATATTATTTAAACACATCAATACCATGGCTCAAACAGACTTGTTCCAGATGCATGCATTCTTGCAGCAATTTTGTAAGCCTACCAAGTCTGATTTATTGTGTATGTATTTAAATTATATTGAGAATATATTCTTTCAAGGGAAGCAGTCAGCATAAATAGGAAGGAGGGGAGCTTATATCTTAGTCTTTGATACTATACTTTCCAGTATTGGGCTATCCGAACCCATTTGCTTATGGTGGGTTTGTGGGTAACAACAGTGATGGAACAGGCTGTCACATTCCAACCTGTCCCTTGGTTGTTTCACCAAATAAAGATACAAGTTATGTGTCATGTCGCTGTCACCAGTTGATTACATCAACTTTATGTATTATTAATAATAGAAGTCCAGGCAATGTGTCATTTTAAAAAGAACCAAATAGAAGCTGTTTATTAATACAGCTGATGAAGGTACAATCAATGTCTTTAACTCTTAACCAAACATCCCACTTCATCCACCCTCAACCACCAACCCTCTCTCTATCCACCCCAAATTCCAAACCTACAATCTCTTTCTCAAACCCTAAAACTCCGATCTCTCAATCCTTCAAACTCCCATCCAATCTCCTTCTCCTGCTGCAGAGAATCTTATATTTCATGACTCTGCCTCTCCAGCACTCTCATTGGTCCATGCAGATAGCTTACAAATATTCATGACCTGGGCAGATGCCACACAGGCATGGAGCACTGTAATGGAATGAAACAAAAAGAAATGATCAAACAGGTAGGTCCACATTTTGAGAGTTAACTAAAAGGTAGATGCTCACAACCTGGCACAAAGGCAGCAATAAGGGTTTGTTCCTGAGCTTAAAGGCTACAGAGGGCTGTCACCTTCCAGAATACAGCAGTGATATATCACCACCATCATATCAGGTCCTCAAAACACATAGAATCTGTACAACTGGAAGGCATTCCAAGAGTCATTCAGCGCAGTCCCCTGCCAAGGCAGGAAATCCATGACTAAAACATTATAAAGTTCAGATTATTACTACAGTGTACCTCAGAAGAGTGGGTCTGTTAATCCCTAATATTATGATGCTCTTTTGCTATGAATTAGTCTCAAGCTGTGACTACATTGTCAAGCTGAATTGGACTGACTTGGCTTTGCTGTGGCTTGATTTGCAGCCTATTTTAAGCTTCTGTTTGGATGAGGTGATCACATGGGCACTGTGGATTGCTTCATTGCCAGTGTCGACACTGTCCCCTCAGTCCTCACCAGAGTGGTCAGCTGTGGGGAGAGTCAGGGAAGCACTGGCCAGACTACGTCCGCGATTGACACATGACAATGCTGACACGTGTGTGTCGCACATACCCCAGTGAGTGGACTGGGCTGGTTCTGGGGGGGCAGTAATGGACCATCGTGTCACCTGAGGTGCCACACTTTGTATTCTTATCCTGGAGTCAAAATTAACACTTCATAAAGTCCAGTCTGAGAGTAAAGTAAAACTGGGTTGTGAACTATTCTTTTCTGTCTTTTTCTATTCAGTTGTTTAAAATTATTTCACAATTGTTTTAGGTGTTTTTTTTAATGATTCGCACCCTCTCTGCTGAGATCTTTATATACATATGGAAGGTGAATATTCAATTTAAAGAAATAAATATAACCACCTTCCTCCCCCCCTTATTTGCCCCTTTCCCCTCCTTCTCTTCCCTCCCCTATTTTCCTCCTGCTCTGAGATTAGTCAGTGCCATTTGGTTTTCTTTTCTTTTTTTAGGGTTTTTGTTATCATCTTTAATATTTCTGTGTTCATTTGTGTTTTCTATTTTATGAGATTGTAACCCGCCCAGAGTAGTGCTGCGACACTAATGGGAAAAGACTTATTTGAAGTGGAAGAAAAAAAGAAATGATTTGATAACTAAATAGTTTTTCATGCAGGAAAGTATGTGCAAAGAGGGATAAAGCGACCTAGCACACACACTCAGTGTGGTGGTGTGGGTTGGTGTCGTCGTGTTGCTGTGCTTGAGTATCCTGGAAGAAGCCGTGTCTTTGTGCTGTATATTAGAAGAAGAACTCTGGCTACTGGACTGAACATATGATATTTGACTGCTGAACTAATTTATAAGGACTTTGACTCTGATTTATGCATTGAACTCTGTGGAAACTGCTGTGTATGACTTCGGGACTGGAAACAAGGACTAAGCTGTACATGTATGTATATATCCTGTAAATAATACAACTATTCTGCTATCAACACTGCTTTATTGTTTGGTGTCTTCATCTCTCAGGGAAGTTCTTTTGGTTAGCGCCACCTGGTGCATCCTGATAATACCGCAATTCTGTCAATGGTTATGGGCCCAGGTGTACGCCCAGGAAACAGCCAAAGAGATTATTGACCTCAGAGAATCCAGAAGAAGTGAGCCAAGAAGTGTACAAGCAGCAGAAGTGAGTAAAGCAAGCTTTGTCTACAATCTGTGAAAATGGCAAGTGAAATGTCAATGTTAGGACTGAGTATTAAGAAGCTAAATGGAGATAACTATTCCATTTGGCAGCAGAAAGTCCAACTACTTCTCCAAAAAGAGTCATTATGGAACATTGTTGAGAATCCACCAGATGTGCTAAATGATGAAGACAAGGTACAGAATTGTAAAGCACTTGCAATAATTGACTTGACTCTAGAAGACCGTCTCCTAATCCATCTTAGAGGCCAAACATCTGCAAAGCAGGCATGGGAGGATTTAAGAGGACTCTTTGTAAGAGTCAGTGTTGGAAGCCAAATCCAAATTGCAAGAAAGCTATTTTGTACCAGATTACAAACTGGTGGAAGTATGCTACAAGATTTAGAGCAAATGAAAACAATGCTCATGGACATAAGAGAGAAAAATATAGTATTTACAGAGCTACAAGAAGCTTTCATAATTCTCTCTTCATTAGACAAAACATATGACCAATTTGTATCCAATTTAGAGGTTCTTCCACAAGCTGAACTGACAGTATTGAATGTAACTAGTAGGCTTATGGAGGAGGAACAGAAGAGGAAAGATAATTTACAACTCAGTGACTCCAAACCTTCTAATCATAGAAACAAGTCGAATGAAATTGGGGAGGAGGCGGTCACAGCTACAAATATTCAACCTGGAAGGCGATGCTTTGCCTATGGTTCCAGACGACATCTGATTAAAAATTGTAAATTTAAGAAGAGAGAAAGAAAACAGCCACAACATGATAAAGATGAATCACATCTGACAGAGACTATTTGTAACACCAAACACCACAATGAAGAATGGATTGTTGACTCAGGGGCAATGGCAAACATGTGTAAGGACAAGAAGCTGATATTCAATTTTCAGGCAGTATTTAATCAGCAAGTATTTTTGGCTGATGGTATAAGTGCCAAAATTATGGGCAAAGGTAAAGTAAAATTACCGTTTTTAAAAAGCCAATTGATGTAATATATGTGCCAAAACTAAAACATAATTTACTATCAGTTAGCTCGTTAGCTAAAGAAGGCTTTACTAGCACATTCTATAAGAGTAAATGTGTAATTACTGGTGAAAATAATAAAAAGCTGACTTGCTATATTAGAAACAATCTATATAGGTTGAACAGTGTAAATGCTAACAATGTCTATGAAAATGTATGTCCACACAGGGATTGTATTCACTTGTGGCATTTGAGATTAGAGCATGCGAACTATAAGACATTACGTAACATTGGTTATTTGAATTCAATTCAACAGACTGTAGTCTTATTAAGATATCGTGTCTTATCATTTGAGTAGTGAAGCTCCATACATTTGTAACAGACATAGAGACAATAGTTACTAGGAGACAAATCATTTGCATAATTTGCTTTCTTAAAAATAAAAAGCAATTCTGTTATGGCATATACCTTTGATTTGAAATAGTGATTGTTTAACTGAAGAAATTGCTGGTTAGAAGGTACGTATGTGTTTGTATTACAGAAAAGAGGCAGAATTTTAAACATTACTATATGCATTGCCAAGACAACTGATTTTCTTTTCTGCCTTTTTTTTACTTCAAATCCAGTTCATTAATTTTTAAAGAAATCAAGGATGGGAGATGTGAATCAGGTTTTGTAACAAGGGAGAAAATATTGTGCTATGCTGAATGTAGAAAAACATACTGTAGATTAGATCTGAATATAATGCCACTAATGAGGGTGAGTTTGCAGACAAAGATTTTACTTTACCGACTGACTGAGTGAGTTTCTGGAAAGGTGCCAACTGCCTACTTGCTCGTTTGCTTGTACTTTTCAAGCATTTTTGTTACATTTGTTAAAAGTTAGGAGGTCTTACAAACTTTGTTTTTCTAGCAAGCAAAACACACATATTTATTTATTTATTTAACTCATTGCCAAAGTTGAACGTCATGCCCATGGGTCATACGAGATCCGTTGTTCTCTAGAATAGCTAGACTAGAGGGCATCTGCCCACACCAGGATCCTCATTGATCAGCAGGCATTTATGAGGCCAGAATGTAACAATGTCCTATGTTTAACCACGTTTTTGTGTTTGCCTGTGGTTTTCTTTAGCTCACATGAGTGTTTCCCCTAGAGGTTCCTTCCGTTTTGGGACCTTTTTGTTTTTGGTTTTTTGACTTCTATTGTGAATTTGTGTACTTCTCTCTGACAGACACCTGTTGTTGTTGTTGTTGTTGTTGTTAATAATAATGCTACTGTACTTGTTCCCTTTTCTAAATATTCTGACATGTTTTTATCTCTTTTACTGTTATTATTATGTTACTTTGATGTTGTTTCTGTTAGTCACCCAGAGTAATGGCTGTGTTACTAGTTGGCTGGCACAAAAATGCAAATAAATAAAATAAAATAAAGAAAGAAATTCCTATTGGACATGTCATTTCCCATCGGACAGTTCTGTTGCTGGGAGGTTCCTAATTGTACATGTTGTTTTGTCAGTAAAATAGTTTGTTCTTTCATTTTGGGCATAGACATAGACTCAATATTTTTTTGCTCCCATTTAAGCAGGCAGCTTGCTCATAGGCTTTCTATTAATGGTTTGATGCTAGTTCTATTTTGGTGCCAGTTAAATGAATCTCCAGTACCTGGTTCCTTTATGTGTGGAGTATATGGTCATAGCAACTTTGTAAGCTTTCTGGTGCTCCCCTCTTGAGGACAGTGTCCAATACCCACATTTAACATGAAGCACTATTAATTGTAGATGATAACACACACTTCTGTGGAGATGAGCTTTGTAATACTATTAGTTTTATAGGCTGACACATCTGTACATATAGTGCTGGAGTTCTTGTTTATAAATGCTATATGTGGTCTTGAAATGCATGCCTCTGTATGACATGATTAATCTTACATTTCAAAAGCTGGAAGGTGTGGGAAACACTCAACTGTCTGGGAATATCAAATAAACTACTCTATATCAATAAGCATGTGGCTGTACAAGTTCTGTACAGTTCTGTACAAGTAAAAGAAAATTCCTGTTTTAAAGAATTAAATAGCTTTTCTTGAAAGTCATAGCAGGTGGTCTATATTACATTAGCTTCTTTTCCTGAATTAATATTGTGAATAAACTGAGTCTATCAAGACCATGGTCCCAGCATCAGGAACTTAAGTGCACTTTGTCTTCCTCTGTAATTATTTCTGAGATGCAAAGTGCTCTGTATTTTGAAAGCCACAGAGGAAACAAGATGAAAATGACCTTTAAACAAACAACTCGTGTAGTTTTCATATCAGTCTTCAATAATGCACCTTCTTTTTGAATAAGTATTTAAAGATTATTTCCCGTATACAATTGAGAAACGTCAATAATATATTTCTTTTTTGGTTGTTTTTTTTCCAGAATAGCATTTTAAAGTGAGAACTTCCAAATGTATTTGCAGCATATAATACAAAATGTCATGTCCAAAAGCACTTTGGTTTGCCCAGAATGAACAGGGGGTGGGAGTTCTAATTATTTTTAAAGGGTGACACAAAACTACTTTTTTCTATCTGGTGTCCTTACGGTACCTTGGAAGAGATACAAATGTAATTAATACTTTTGTTGTTCTTTCTTGTTTTTTCATCAGCAATGGAAAAGCCCTGCCTAGGTGGCTAGCAAATATAACTAAATGGGATTAAAAGCCTTAGGAAATATTTCTCTCTTACACCAGAATGGAACTACAGATTTAGGTTGAGGAAGTTCTCATAATTTTTTTAAGTATGGGTTCTCCTCTGAAGTGTCAGAGGCAGAGTTGATATTAATCACATCTACACCTTCTGTTCTCTTAACACATACAAAAGCATGGGGTGTGTTAGTATAAAAGACCTTCCTTTCAGTCCAATAGTGAAAAGGAAGGACTGAAAATAGAGATGCAGTCATCTACATAATTGCATTACTGTTGTATAGTGCCACAAATTATCACAGAAACTACACACACACACACGTTTTTCTTTTGCAAATTTCTTGTGCATTCTCAGTTGATTAGTAGTCACTGCTAGACGGAAAGACATAAGGGGCATGAATTTCAAATAGGGACGATTATAATTGGATCTTTTACCTGAACTGGAGAGAAAAACAGTCTGGCTTTTCCTGCAGTTTGAAAATGATTTTTGCAGCTTATGGTGACTCTTCTAATACCCTTATTTAAGCTGGAAACAAAAATAGGGTTGAGGTATCAAAAATATTCATATACACAAGCTTCCGAGTGACCTCCCATAAAAGTGTTTATGCTAAAATATATTATAATGCGCCAGACTTCCTTTATTGCCCCTGGCACATTCAGTGCATCTCTCCCCACCCCCCTTCCTTTCTCTTTATGACTAAATAGCATGCTGTAGTAATAAAATGTCACCCTGTTTAAAAATAATGGGTGGAATGTGACCAACTTAAGAAACCTATTGCCTGCATTTGACTTTCTAAATTGAATGCCCTGACTCAGGCTTCCAGTGTTCCACACAGATCCTTGAGGACAGAGAATATCATTTCACACCTGTAGGATTTTGATTGGCAGTTTGTTTCTAGTAGTTTGTGCCCATTCCTTTGTTGTTAAAGGGGGGTCAAAGAAGGCAAAATCAGATGTCCTTATTATGAAGCCTGTTGGGTTTACCAGAGTTTCTGATTTTACTCATGTGTGCCTTAAAGCTGCCTGCTCTTCAGCCATTTGGCTTGCAAACTCTGCAAGAACCTCTTTCAACATCTCTTCAATAGTGGGTCTTTGAAGCCTCTGTGAATGCGCAGCTGTCTGCTCAGGCAGTGGAAGCAAAACATCTATCTTTAAATAAGCACTTGAAGGCTCAGGAACACTCTCCACCCAAGACACTCAGTTGAAATAACCTTTTCTCAGAAGTCCTTGTCTTTGTTAAAATGATTTCCCCCATTCCAAATAAATAGCGGAAGCACTGTCTGCACAAACTTGTACTATCTCTGAGTCCTTTTTTTTTCAGTGCCTTTCTGCATTATGCTCTAATTCCAATCCCATCCCCGTAATTGTGAAAAGTTTGGCTTTCGACAGCTTCATGAGAAGCTCTTTTTAAAATGAATTTTAAGCCCAGCAAGGGAACAGGCAGCCCTGTTGTGGAAGTTCTATGTCACTGAGATATCTAGATCTAGATATCTCAGTGACATAGAACTTAATATATATATTAAAATGGTAAAAAGACAAGGGCTGAAATCCTGTTGCATGGTTACGTAAATGGTACAGCATTTGGAGGCAAATTGCTGTAAATTAAGAAACTTCCTCAACATTATCTGTTGCATACTGAGTCACATGACTTGGCATGCCACAGATAATGCCTTTGGAAATTTCTTAACTTATGGCAATTTGCATCCAAATGTTATACTGTTTGCATAACTGTGCAGCAGGATTTCAGCCACTGTTTATCTGTGCATTCTTATAGTTAGAGATGGACAAAGTGAGGTTTTCATATTTTGTTGAGTATGAATTTGATATGAAAAATGTAGATGACATATCCCTGATACCATGAGATTTTGAAAAAAAAACTTTCTGCATTCATATCAGCAAGGCTTGTTTTTTCCATCTCAAGCATCATGTTAGACTTCACAACAAATCTCTCTTTTAATTAGATATTATGGCATTTGACTTTCCACTTGGCTGATCCCATTGGCAAAGAGTGACTAAAGAGTAAAATAGGAGTATCCGATGCATGTGTGCATTGCACATAGGTCTTTATTTTATTTGATACAAAGCAAAGAGACTAAGAAATGCAGTTAAAGAGCCAAACTGAAAGCACAGAGCATTCTGGCAAATATATGTGTTGGAATTGGTTAAATGAACACCTTTTAGGTGAAGAATGTAACATGGAACAAAAGGATATAAAGGGGTTTGCGAATGCGCACTTTATTTTATTTTCTATGTATCCACAATTCTATTGTACAGCACTTTAAGCCACTTTAAGCCATTCTGCTACCAGTGAGGGATTCATTCGGGATTGCACTTATGCACACTCCCAGAAAGTGCATCCACTTGTATAGATATGTTTTGGTGCTCCTTTTTTTTTTTTTTTTTTTTTTTGGTCATGGCTTAGAAAGCACAACTGTTTGGTCAACAGGATCGTGGCCAATATATCTTCTAGTTTGGTGAGGATTTGACATGGCCATTGTATGCATAGCAGGGACCTAAATCTTCATCTTTTTCCTTCTCATAGGCAAACCCAGCAAGTTTCAAAAACGTTCTTCACTGTTCCACTGAGTATTTCAATAGAAATAATGGGCTCTAAATAGTTGATCTGATAACCCTTTTGGTCAAAGAATAGAACGTACCAACAAGTTGCTCTGGCCTCTGCATTTTCAAGGTTATCAGGAAATCTGTTTTCTAATCATCAGTCAACACATAATGTAAATTCTGTGTAGGAAGTGAGAGAGAGAGATAGCACTCAGTCAAGTGTTAGTGATTAGGGATGTGATGAGCACTTAAAAAAAAAAACCAAACTCGTTCTCAGCAATTTGCTGTGACTTCCCAATGAGACTTCTCATTCTCAGCAATTTGCTGTGACTTCCCAATGAGACTTCTCCCTATGCCAGCAAGAGTTCCCATCTTGCTGATAAAATCTCATTCCCTACTGCTGCCTTTTTCTCTCATGTTTTTCTGGGCAGGAAACTACCACGTTCTTTCTGAAAAATCCTGTACAAGAAATACATCATTCTGAGCTGGAGCTGTAATAGCTCTGTGCAGCAGGGCATTCTTTCTACACACAAGCATGACCTCAAAACTTCAAACAAATCCTGTGAGGTTTCCTATTAGACTTCTCTTTTTCAAAAAAAAAAAAAAAAATCTCCTGCAGAGAAGTCTTGCTGTGAGGAGAAAAGAAGACTTTTCCTCCTTTGTTTTCCAAGAGTGAGAGTCTACAAGACACACTCTCTGGGACAAAATGAAAAATAGATTGTTGTTAAGTCCTGTCAAGTTGCTTCCAACTTATGGCAACCCTATGGATTAGTGACCTCCAAGAGGTTCTACCATGAACAGCCTTGTTTAGCCCTGTCCTGCATATTCAGAACATGCATTCCTTCCCTGAGTTAATCTATCTCATGGTTGGTCTTCTTCCTTTCCTGCCACCTGCCACTTTTTGTAGCATTATTTTATTTTCTAGTGAATCTTGTCTTCATAGGAAATGTCCATAGCACGATAGCCTCAGTTTATTTGTATTTTTTTAAAAAAAAACCTATTGCAAGTAAGAGGTCTTAGCATCAGTTCAGAAGTGCAGTGCTGGCATCAATGAAATCAATTAGACTATTACAATAGTAAGTAGTACTAATTACTACAGAACAATGCACTTAAATCTTTATGAGGCAATCATTTCACATTAGACCTTCAATATTTTATGGTTAAGTCTCATAGGAGGTAATTGCACACTGAGCCACAAACTAAAAGAGCTGAGCTATTTTAAAAATTACTAACTGGAATTCTGCTCAACGCAGAGCATCTCATTCATCGACAAATTTAATATTAAACTACTGCAAGGTTTGTAATATTTGCCCCAGGTTTATAAACAAATAATATTATTTGTTAGCATTAGTTTTGACACATTTAGGGAGGAAAATCTATTCTTCTGACATAACTAAATGTATTACAGGAACATGATTTGGGACATTAGGCCATTTTTCACTGTGCCCCAGAGATGAAATTTAAGGTGTTAATAGTTTGGAAAATATTATTTGAAGAACACATGCCTTTAATCACTTCTGGGCTTGGATATATGGAAATTTAAATGAAAAGCTTGTCTGCTTTCTCCTGGCAGATCTATTTTCAGTTTTCCTCCTCTCATCAGTCAAGCCGGAAAGTTGATTTGTGCTTAAACCTTGAATTCTCTGATTTACACTATTTTCCAGATTTGTAGGTGTGTGTCATCAATACTCATCATCTTCAAATGCCAGAGCCTTATAGAAAATGTCTTATGACTACTGTATTATCACCGGCCTTTCTTCTGGGAGCCATTGTTTTTCCATAGCTATTAGCCTATTTTTCTAGAGAGGAATTTCAGATCATCTCACAGATATGAGAATGTCGAAACAAAATTTCAGCAGTGACGGGGATAATATTAGTCTACCCAGCAAGTAACTAACAAGCTCCATACCTTTGAAATCTTTAAACTTCAGCGTGTATTAGCTGTTTGTAGAGCCAGTGAGATCCCCCTGGCCTTGGTGGTGGGTCCCCACCCCGGCCCAATGTGCATCAATCTTCCCTACTCAAAGCTCACCTGATTGGGGTGGGGATGACAGATCCGTGGAAGATGCCCTTGACCAAGCAAGTGCAGCAATGATGGGACTCCTACTTAAAGAGGAATGAGCCCCAGTGGAGGCATGTGAGACAGAAGAGGTTCAGCCATGAGAGGTGCATTCCCAAAAAGATGTGATCCAGACAGTGGTAACTGGATTGAGCTGCCTGTCCTACCTGAGGAGGACACCCACATCTGGTGTGACCAACATCAGTATTGTGAGGCCCTCAGGTTGGAGAACCCACATCGCACCCAGTGCCAGCAAAGCAAAGCAAGAACCAGGATCATGCACCTCTGACCCAACTACCCCCTATTTTAATACTAGTTATATTAACTTTGAAGCAATGGTGCTTGAGGCAATGGCACTTATGGCCGGCAGGATAGTGAGTTAGGTATCTGCCTGGGAGCTTGATTCCGTGTATCCCAGAAGAAAAGACAGCCTTGGGCAAGTTGCGCAATAGCAGGGCAACCCGAGAAGAAAGGAATGGTAAGCTACTTCTGAGTACTCTATACCTAGAAAAACCAGCAAAGAGTCAGCAAAGTCAGAATTGACTTGACAACATATAATTGATACCATTAATGTTGCTTTTATCTTTAACATGTATGTAGTGGAAACATGAATTAGGAAGAAAAGATGATTGAAATAAGATGGGCAGTATAATTTGATGGAGGAAATCCATTTTAAAGGGTAAACAGTCTTGTCAAGGGGTTTAGCACTTCTTGTTGTTGTTTAGTTGTTAAATCATGTTAAATCATGGAACAGAGCATGCTAGGCCCTCCTGTCTTCCACTGCTTCCTGGAGTTTGGTCAAATTCATGTTGATCGTTTCAGTGACACTGTCCAACCATCTCGTCCTCTGTCGTCCCCTTCTCCTCTTGCCTTCACACTTTCCCAACATCAGGGTCTTTTCCAGGGAGTCTTCTCTTCTCGTGAGATGGCCAAAGTATTGGAGCCTCAGTTTCAGGATCTGTCCTTCCAGTGAGCACTCAGGGTTGAAGGGTTCAGTCTTCCTCTTACCACATCTTCTGCCTGGCCTACCTGTGAGGCAGCAGAGAAGCACCACTACAACAATGCAAAGAAGCTATGACAGTATTATTATTATTATTATTATTATTATTATTATTATTATTATTATTATTATTATTATTATTATTATTATTATTATTATTATTATTATTATTATTGTTGTTGTCGTTGTCGTCGTCGTCGTCGTCGTCGTCGTCGTCATCGTTGTTGTTGTTGTTGTTGTTGTTATTATTATTATTATTATTATTATTATTATTATTATTATTATTATTATTATTATTATTATTATTATTATTATTATTAATTTATTTAATTTATATCCCGCCTATCTAGTCGTAACATACAGCAGTAGGGACAATTAAACAATTTATGTCTAAAATATAAATTGGCATTTGAGGCATTCAGTGGGAGATAGGGACAGCCTTGAATCCACCAGATCCCAGGTCCCTCTATTACCCCAGGCTCCTAAATTATAGAAACCTCAAATTGCTGGGCATTTTCCTTCCCATTAATACTAATGGACTCAGATATTTTTTTTTTTAATGCAGAGGGGCCGGAAACAAGGCTGACCTAGCAGCCTGGCTGATCTGAACTGGTAATGTTTTTGAATTAATGAAAATATCAGTCAGCATTAGAGAAAATCTGCTATTGTATTCATTGTCATCACTCACAGCATTGTTCTGAACACTGTTATAGTTTATTTTTTTCTCACCAAGACCGAAACTGTATAATCCAACTGTAGATTTATTCAGTGCTCTGGCCCAAATTATTTACAGTGTTATGAGCAACTGTTGACACGGCTAAAGGATACATGCAGACAATTTTTCTTTCTGTGAAGTCTACTGGCAGCGTAGAGGCACACTTGCATTTCTCCAGAGATGCATTTCTCCAGAGATGACACCATCTCTGTTTGCTCACAAGAAACATGTCTCTAGCCAGAAACAACAGGAAGTAATCTCATAGTCTTCAGAGGCTGTCAGGTTAAAGAAAAATTAAATAAATGCAAGCATGCAAGCAAAAGAAGGGGGGAAGGCAGGCAAACAAACAAATAAAAACAGCTGCATCACACACAGTAATGCCAGGAGAAAATGGAGCCCTCACATAAAAGACAATATTTCCCCTGGAAATATGACCTAAAGGATTGAGGTCTGAATTAAAGACCATAGAACTCACATGATTTTTCCCAGAGATTCTGTATCCTCCAGCAATAACAAATAAACTAAGTGTATTTCTCTTTAGCTTCCTTTTTGTGTTTGTGGGTTTTATTTGCCTAGCAATGTAGGAGCCAAGCCAGCTCTATGCTCACCAGTGGGACTAGAGGTTAATGGGAGCAAAACTTGCCTATTTTCCTTGAAGGCATTTTCTTCAGGCAGTTCTAGTATTAAAGACATGCTGCAGAATGCCTCCTGAGGAATGCCTGGTGTTGTTTTCATGGGGTGGGGATGTTAAGGTGAGGGCATGGATTCTACCAAGGATAAGATGGAAGTTCATATCACTGATACTGCTTTATTCATTGTCCTTTGGGTTTCTTGAAAATACAGATAAAACATCATTTGGCATCAGGACATGGTTATTAAAAATATGCAAAACCACCAATTCTTAAGTTTCAAATTAAAATAAAATTTCCCCCCAAATTTGTAGTCAGTTTACTGTGGAGACTATAGTTTGATTTCTTCTTCTTTGTTGACATTCCAGCTGTGGTTGTTATGCTGTTTGTACTCATTTTATCGCTTTCCGAAGGATTTAAAACCAATTCAAACTATTAAATGCACAACGGATTCCAAAACAACAACAACAAAACAAAGCATAATTAACGACTGTGGGAAAGTTTCTTTAAAGGAGAGAATAACTGAAGTAAATAAATAAAACAAGACTGCTTCTTAATTCATAGTGTCCCGTATTTAAAAAGATGATATTCTTCCACATGAGGGAAATCACTCATCAACCACCCCAAGTTCAGCCAAGGTCCCTTGATACTGTTGCTCTAACAAGGAATGCACAGAAAAAGAACGAGCATTCGCATTGTTCGTGAGGGTAAATTAAATCAGAAATGCCTTCCATTAACTATTAGTACTTTAATTTCCTTAATCAGAAGGCAGCATAGAAGAGGAAATTCCCAAGCTATTTAACTAGGAAGCAGAGAGCTTCTATAACTGTAACATTTGCCAAAAGGGCCCTGTAAGGGGTGGACAAAATTTGGCACCACAGAGACTCTCATGACAAAGAGAGGAATCTATTTTCAGTGTTCTGATTAGGAAATTAGCAAGTTGTCTGAAACACCCTCTTGGAAATTAATTAAATTACTGTCATATCTGAAAAAAAAACCATTATATAATATCCATGATCTTAAGTAAGGGGTAGTTGATGAATTATTCATTTTTTTTTCAAAGCGGCTAGTCACATATTTTGCACTTCTCAGTGATTTCTGCACTTGCAGTGCCAAAGGCACCATGCAGCTGATAAGACAATATGCTCAAACTACAATTCTAACAATTGCAATTCATGCAAACAAGCCTCCTGCTACCTCCATTAACTGATGGAAGAGCATACAGGTCTCTTTTATTTTTGCAGCATATTAATACTTTAATATTTTTAAGGGACTCAGCAAAATTCAGAAGAGTAGACTAAGTATTGTTGATCTGTGCCCAAGTATGTGGGTGTTCTGTGGGGTCAAGTCAGAACTAACTTACAAGGCCCTAACAGGGCTTTCAAGATAAGTGAGATATTTAAGGAGTGTTTTACCAGTTCCACTCCCCCAGTGTGTTTCCATGGCTGAGCAGAGATTCAAACTTGGCTCTTCAGAGTACTACCCCATCGCTCTATCCACTACAGTTGCATTATGGGCCAATAATCCAACTGGAGTCTCCCTTCAAGGGTGCCTGACCAGAGCTAGCTTGTGGTGAAAGGAAGAACTCTTGAGATGAAAAGAATTTAATATTATAATTACAGGTCAATGTATTAAGCAATGCCATTCTGAAATTGCCCCAAACAAAAAAAATACTTAATCCTTCTTGTTATAGACATCATTAACACCCTGAGACAGATAATAAGTGGTCAGTGATGAGTGCTCAGAGGTATTGGCCAGCCAAATGTATTCAGGGTTCTTTAGCCTACCAGCTTAACAATGCTTCTTGGCCCTTCCATTCAGGAAGCAAGTAGTCCCTGCAGGCAAGAGGCCAATACATTCTCATGATCCTGAATAATGTAGGGATCATCTATATAGATGTGAGTATATCAGGCAAAATCCGAACAAACCAACTAAAAAGACAAAAACATATGTCACCTTAAAGACTAAACTATTATATTTTAATGTGAGCTTTTGTGGACAAGTCCACATCATCAGACATATGGGGAAAAAATGAAATGCTGGATGAAATATCAATTTACAAGTAAAACATACTAATATTCATTGGCTCTAAGAGTCTTTTTTCTGAATTGGATATTTGGTTACATCTCACATGCAGTGATTTATGGTCTGTGTTTGGCGTTAGGTTATAAACATTCCTCCGTGAAAATAGATGACAGGTGTGAGGAAAAAAGAGCAGGGAGAAGAGGTGGGGGTGAGTAAAAACTCAAGAGAGGCAGAACAGTATACAAAAGTAAAATAAGATAGTAGAGGAGCCACATGTGTTAATGTAGGGAATGTTGATAGTTTTCACCTTTGAGCCTGGTGATGAGAGATGGGCCTGATTGTAGTGAAGAAAATAAGAGTGGCAGTAGATAAATGGCATAAGTATTACGTTTGGTAATGACTAAGAATGTGAGTGTTGTTTGTTTGTTGTGATGATTGTTCAGAAATACTTGCATGTTTTATTTACTTAACTTGTGCCCATAGAATGTTATTATTTCTCCTAGGTAGAATCAGCATCTAGACCATCTTCAAATGAATGTGGAAAAAAGGAATGAATCACAAATATCTGTATGATTGTGGAACAACTGTGGGATGGAGAAAGCAACCTTTATTCACACCCTGGGTGGAGCAATACCACAAGGGATCACTCATACATCATTTGGATTTATGGAGTTAAAAAGATGGCTAGCAATTTACATTGAGGAAAACTCACCATCTCATGAGAAGAGAAGATTCCCTGGAAAAGACCCTGATGTTGGGAAAGTGTGAAGGCAAGAGGAGAAGTGGATGGCAGAGGACGAGATGGTTGGACAGTCTCACCGAAGGTACCAGCATGAATTTGACCAAACTCCGGGAGGCAGTGGAAGACAGGAGGGCCTGGCGTGCTCTGGTCCATGGGGTCATGAAGAGTTGGACACAGTTTAATGACTAAACAACAAAAAGTGGGTTTCTCTGTCTCATCAAAAAGAAGAGACTGAGGAGAAAAACAGAATTTCTCTCAATTCTGCAAAACTTTTTAAGTTGATGTAGATGGGTTGAGGCCCAAATTCCAATCTGGCAGAGAGTCCTTTTCTTAAAAATAGGAAAACCTATTCTATATCCCTTTGTTTAAACTTATTTATTTTATTTATAGGCCACCTTTGTCCCATTGAAATGAGAAATGTTAGTTAGTGGTTAACTATTGTTCACAATATCTATGTAAAATTGTAATTTGCTAAATCTTAATTAATTCAATTGCTTCAGGAACTTATCACTTGAAGTAAGCACTTTCTAATTTCATTTTTCATTAACTGATTGTCAGAAAGCAAGAAGTGTTTGGTCCAAGTTAAAACTTCCTGAACCATTTAAGTCACTTAATCATGTAAAAGTAAAAATAAAAATAAACTTTTCAAACAATAATGAATTTAAACAAGGTAGTACAAGTTGAAAATTGTTACAGATAAGAAGGGGAAAGCAGGTAAGAGCTGCATTGCCTTTTTTCCCCCAGCAGTGGATCTCATCATATGGGGGGACACGTTATTCAAAAACAATATTTGGGGGGGGGTCTTGGGGGACCAAGCATTGCTGGGGGGGCCCTGCAAAATCCCACCCCTGCTTTAGCATAAACATATGCAGGCTGTGAAATAGATAATTTCATGTAAAATCACAGTTAATTCATGTTTTTTTTCTGTTCGTGTTTGAAAAGTGATCACAGGAGGGAATGGATCACAATTTGGACCTCTTGCAAACTGGTTCATTATGATCTATTCCTTGGTGATAATACGGTGCATGGAGAAATCCATACCAGCCTGACCCTGATCTGTACGCCAGATAGATCTTTTGGTTCAGCTGTATGTGTTCTACTTTTGGGGTCTGAGCAAGAGCCATTTTCTGGCAGTCGGATGGGTCACTTTAAGAGAGATTGCTTCTGTTAAAGCAACAGTGTCATCAAGCATGAGTTTTTCCAGCCCTCTGATCACACACTCAGATTCAGGCGGACTAGAAGTGCTAGGAAAGCACAGTGTGAATTTTTAATCATTGCAGATTCCACTTTTCCCTGCATTTTTGCTTCACTTTAGCTCAAATTCTCAGCAAGATATCATTAGGGTCATGGAAGTGTGAAAGTAAGCTGTTGACATTCCACATTTGTATAAGAAACTTTTGCAGTAATATCTGCCTCTTTTCAAAACACTACAATTAGAACCATACGCTA
Organism: Pogona vitticeps; assembly: GCF_051106095.1. Lineage (NCBI taxonomy): Eukaryota > Metazoa > Chordata > Lepidosauria > Squamata > Agamidae > Pogona > Pogona vitticeps. Next base: position 193,549,750 of record NC_135785.1, on the reverse strand, counting down.
GTAGACAATGTATTATGGGTACTACAGATACTATTTCCGTGTACCATCAAGTTGTTTCTGACCTATGACAAATCTAACAGGGTTTTCAAGGTACCTGAGATATTTCAGGAGTGTTTTACCATTGCCACTGCCACCTCTGCCTGTGAGTTTCCATGACCGAAACCCAAGTCACCTAGTGTAGTGCACTATCTACTGTGCAACATCAGTTACAGGTGATTTGCAGGTAAATTAAGCGGAACCTTCAGTAAATATGCCATTCCTTAAGGTAATTCCCTGCTTTTAAAATGTTTACTTTTGTCTTTAAGTAAGGTGAATATGTTTTTCTCTTCTGTCTCATATTTTCTGAAATATTTGAAAATGCCTGATTTATTTCTTGGAAAAAAAAGTTTTTCCTACTCCTGAGTCCTAGTCTGAAAGTCTGTCTACTATACCATGCTAGCATGGGTCAGTCTTTGGAGCTCCTGAATAGAGACAGGGACAAATATAAAAACAGATCATTTTTTTCTGAAAAATATAGCTGATTTGTTAAATATTGATTGATCCGTATTTGTTCCGGAGACCCCACAAACACGAAGGGCTGAATATTTACCTGTTTTTATTCATCCTTCATATTAAAAAAACAAAAACAAAAAACCACCATTCTGCCTACCGGCTGCCGATCAGCTGATTGGTGGCAGAAAGGCAGCCACCACCCCATACAGCCACCCAATACCACAGCCTACCCCCTTCCTTTCCCTATCTTAGGCCTCATGCTGCCTCCCCCCACCAACACCCTCTTACTTTAATCGCTGTGGTCTTCTGGCCTCAGAGCCATGCATGGAAAAATGGAGACTGGTTATCCTATGCAAAGGTGATGGCTGCAGCTTCATTAGAATAGGGAAGCTGCAGCTGCCATCTTTGCAAAGGGCAGCCAATCTCTCTTTTTTACACACTGTGGCTGCAAAGGCAGGAGACCTGGCAGCAGCTATTAAGGTAATGGGGTGTCGGTGGGAGTGGGGTGGGGGCTAGGGTAGGAAAAGGAAGGGGTATGGGGTAGGCTGTTGGGGTGTCTGGCTGTGTGTGGGGGGGTGGCTGCCTATCAGCTTTTGATCAGCTGATCTGTGGCCGGTAGGCAGAATGGGCTTCTGTGTGGTGTGGTAAACTCTCCTGGGGGGGACCCAATTTGTGGGTGAATAACTTGGATGTCCAATATCCAATCTCCACCAAAGTTGGCAGGCATGTTGGGGAAAGACATAGGAAGCTCCATTGTAATTCTGGAGGATCTTAGTACCTGGAGGGAGCTTTCCTGGGGGGTCCTATTTGTGACTATATAACTCAGGGGTCCGTGATCCAATGTTTACCAAAATTTCAGGAGTTGTAGAAAAGCGTTTGAGGAAGCCTTTTTCACAATTTGGTGTCCCTAGATCACTGGGGGTCAGTGTTATAGACATTTAAATTGCAGATGAATTGACAGATTGATTCATCGATTCATTGAATAATACAGTGGTGCCCCACATAGCGATGTTAATCCGTTCCAGGATTAACGTCGTTATAGGGAAACATCGTAAAGCGAAATAAAAAAGCCCATTGAAACACATCAAAACCCGGTTAATGCGTTCCAATGGACTGAAAACTCACTGTTCAGCGAAGATCCTCCATAGGGACGGCCATTTTCTGTGCCTCTTAAGCGAGGCAAAACAGCAGGTGGCCATTTTGAAACCGCCAATCAGCTGTAAAGCATTGCTTTGTCAGGATCGGTTCCCCAAGCAGGGAACCAATCATGGCAAAGCACTGCCTGCTAGCCAGCCCGGCTTCCCCCCTCCTTTTGCCCAGCTCGGGTGGATGGGGGGGGAATCCCTCCTCCCCCCATCCACCCAAAGCGGGCATTTTAGCCGGGCTGGGGTGGATGAAGGGAGAATCCCTCCTCGTCCCCATCTACCCAAAGCCGACATTTTCGCGTGGCTGGGGTGGATGAAGGGGGAATCCCTCCTCCCCCCTCTATCCACCCGAAGCCGGCATTTTTGCACGCTGGGGTGGATGAAGGGAGAATCCCTCCTGCCCCCCATCCACCCCAAGCCGGCATTTTCGTGCGGCTGGGGTGGATGGAGGGGGAATCCCTCCTCCCCCCATCCACTCAAAGCCGACATTTTAGCCCTGCTCGGGTGGAGGGGGGGGATTTTCCCCCAGCTGAGTGGCGGTGGCTTCTGAAGGACTGCAGGGGAGCCCTCCCCATGGTCCTTCAGAAGCCACTGCCAGCATTTCACCCCAGCTGGGCGGCGCTGGCTTCAGAGCGGCCACGGGAGAAGTCTCCCCCACGATCGCTCCGAAGTGCCCGCTGGTCAGCTGGGGGGAAATGGTGCCTATGGGGAAACATCGCAAAGTGATTTTTCCCCATAGGAAACATCGTAATGCGATTGCTTTTGCGATCGCAAAATCCGCATCGTTATGCGGATTCGTCGTTACATGGGCCGCTCGTTATACAAGGCACCACTGTATTCCTATATTCGCATTCATTGATCCGTTAACCTTGATGAATAATGGATCAAAACGAATTGCCATTTTTTTTATTTGTCCCCATCTCTCCTCCTGAAACTATATGACTGTGGACATTGTCACAAGTCATAACTTCCTAAGCTATTATTATAGTTCTGATTGTGGCTGAGGAGAAGCAGCCATTGTGTTAGAAGGCTGGGAGGTAGTGCTATGCAGTAATGAAAGGGTAAATGTGAAATCCAATTGTAACCCATAAACAGTATTTTGAGTTACTCCAAGTGGGGCAATATAAGGATTTTTCAGTCCTGACTGGACCTGAATAGCTCATACTTCAGAGAAAAAGAATCTTGCTTTAACATTACAGGAAAACCAATGTTTTTACAATATGCTCTCTAAACTAGGTGGGCCATGGATAGTTTCATGGTATAATCAGTAATCTTCTGACAGGAAATTAGCTGTGCAAAAATTGGCTGGAAAATGAATCAGCCATACAATGACACTTTCTATTTTCCTAAAGTATAAGATAATTGGTAAGTGGTATCTAATGTCTGTGGTAATATATTAAATAAAAAACCAATTATAAAGAATTCCATTTTCTTATTTGAAACATTCTGGTTGCAGCGCTAAAAGCAGTTATTGCAACCTTGTCTCTGAAAAATCTCTGAAATCTATATGTCTGTATTAAAATTCTTGTTTTGTATACATGTTTGGAAGAGAGTAAGTGATTAAGAAAACTTCATTCCTAAACTACGTAAGAATCTCCTTCAATAAATTCTTCAAATGTTTGTATTATAGCTATACTCCTCTGTACAGTTACACTAATTTCATTTGTTGTTCTTGTTGTTTAGTTGTTAAGTCATGTCTGACTCTTCGTGACCCCATGGACCACAGCACGCCAGGCCCTCCTGTCTTCCATTGCCTCCCGGAGTTGCTGCCTCCTCTAGAATGTTATGAGCCTCCATCCATAGTTCTTCAGGCACTCTGTCCACCAAATCCAGTTCCTTAAATCTGTTCTTCACTTCCACTGTGTATTCATAAGGGATTTAGTTTAGATTATACCTGACTAGCTCAGTGGTTTTTCCTACTTTCTTCAGCTTAATCTTGAGTTTTGCTATAAGATGTTGATGATCAGAGCTACAATCAGCTCCAGGTCTTATTCTTGCTGACTGTATAGAGCTTCTCCATCTTTGGCTGCAGAGAACATAATCAATCTGATTTCGGTATTGCCCATCTGGTGATTTCCATGTGTAGAGTCACCTCTCGTGTTGTTGGAAAAGAGTGCTTCTGATGACAAGCTTGTTCTCTTGTCAAAACTCTATTAACCTTTGCCCTGCTTCATTTTGAATCCCAATGCTAAACTTACCTGTTGTTCCTTTTATCTCTTTGACTCCCTGCTTTAGCATTCCAGTCCCCTGTAATGAGAAGAACATCTTTCTTTGGTGTCAGTTCTAGAAGGTGTTGTAAGTCTTCATAGAATTTGTCAATTTCAGCCTCTTCAGCATCGGTGGTTGGTGTAGAAACTTGGATTATTTTGATGTTGAAAGGTCTGCCTTGGATTTGTATTGAAATCATTCTATAATTTTTGAGATTGTATCCCAGTAAAGCTTTTACCGCTCTTTTGTTGACTGTGAGGGCTACTCCATTTCTACTATGGGATTCTTGCCTACAGTAGTAGATATGATAATCGTCTGAATTGAATTCGCCCATTCTCATTTATTTTAGTTCAGTGACGCCCAGGATGTCAATGTTTATTCTTACCATCTCCTGTTTGAGCACATCCAGCTTACCAAGGTTCATAGATCTTACATTCCAGGTTCCTATGCAATATTTTTCTTTGCAGCATTGGTCTTTCCTTTCACTTCCAGGCGCATCCGTAGCTGAGTGTCCTTTCATCTTTGGCCAACCACTTCATGAGCTCTGGAGTTACTTGTACTTCTCCTCCGCTCTTCCTCAGTAGCATGTTGGATGCCTTCTGACCTGAGGGGCTCATCTTCCAGTATCATATCTTTTAGCCTTTTGTTTCTGTCTGTGGAGTTTTCTTGGCAAAGATACTGGAGTGGCTTGCTAGTTCCTGTTCCAGGTGGATCGTGTTTAGTCAGAATTCTCCATTATGACCTGTCTGTTTTGGGTATCCCTGCATGGCATAGCCCATAGCCTCCCTGAATTACTCAAGCCCCTTCACCAAGAGAAGGCAGCAATCCATGAAGGAGAATTTTGTTTGGAGCATGCATTATATCCAGAATCCTTCCTACTTGTTTTTACATACTGTTTTTGCTTCTGATTCTCTGGCACGTCAATTGCTCCACACAAAAAATCCCATGTATCTTTATTAGGATTAAGCAAATGGAGAACTTGAAAGGTTGCTCACTTTTTCATTATATTCTGTTTGATCGCAAGAAAATGAATGCTCTACTGTGGATTTTTTATTCCCCTGATAACTTAGCAAAACAAAAGTAAATATGGAAATTTGGAAAGGTGGACAGAGGAGGAAGGTTAATTGACCATGAAGTATCCTACTGACTTACGATAGCATCAAATGTACGTTGTTTCAAAAGAACACTGTCAGATTTTATGACATCAAAAAATTGATTAAAATCCTTCGGACCATGATGCCAAAAGATGAAACATGAGAGATGTGTAGAATTATTGTGCAGCATGACACCAACTAACAATACACTGTCATGAAGTTGTGATATGAACATTATTTCAATTCAACTTTGTAGCTGAATCACTCAGGGGACAATTATTTCTTCCTTACGAAGTTATTTTTTCACTTCCAGTATCCCCACCCAACTAAAGGCTAGATCCCACTCTAAGGGTCCCACTCAATATATATATTGAGAAGGGGAGCATTAATATACTTTATTGTTTGGTGGCAGTCTATGACATGGCTTATGAACATTCACTTCATTCTGACCAAATTCTGAGATTTAAATTCACCTGATACAATACTTGGATGCAATGAAAAGATGGGTAGCATTCTTGGAAATATCTGTCCATATTCAGGTGCTGGAAAATGTCTGCTACATGCCAGGTCAGAGATATTTTGCAAGCTACTGAGCACGCCCTGTAATCTGGAGGTTTTTCCACAACTGACTTTAACACCATTTACATTGTTAGTGAGGGAGGAAATGTTTTCTCCATCCTTATTTCTATAGAGATAATATGCTTCTTTGATGAAGTTTAGAATCACTCCATTCTTTTCTAGGGATATGCATTCTAATTCAGAAATATTCAGAATTCATTTAACAATGCTATATTCAGATAATTCTGAATATATCTGTGTCATGCACACGGTCCCCTAAAGGATCAGGGGGCAAGTCAGTCAGAGAGTCTCCAGGCCTTTATCTACCACTTTTGCACTGGGCTGAGTCCTTCAAGCACCAGCAGCAGCGTGTAGTAAACCCATTTGAACAAGTCTGACCTAAAAAGAACACTTTTGCACTTACTTAGAACTTTACCAAGGACAGTGGTGCCTCACAAGAAAAATTTAATTCGTTCCATGGTTAATGTTGTCTTGCAAAAAATTCATCTTGCGAAACGCATTTTCCCATAGGAATACATTGAAATCTAATTCATGCGTTCCTATGGGCAAAAAACGTCAGAACAAAGTCAAATTTGGTTTACAAATGGTTTATTAAGTGCTCTTTAAAGCCATACATATTGTGCAGATGATTTCAAAAATTTCAATCAAAAAACTAACTTTTAAACATCATAGAAAAACATTTAAAAATCAGCAAGCACAAGGCAGGAACATCTGCCTTCACTGAAACTGAACAGAAACAGTCACTAACAGTCCTTGAATCGTGCAAAACTCTTCAGAAAGTGCATTTTCAAGGCATGTAAACATACAGAAACCAACATAAACTCTTTACAGTTCACATTTTAAAGTGAACAAGTGAGGCTGAAGTCTTTTAACAGAAAAAACATTTGTCTTGCAAAGCATGGCCTTAGGAACATTCGTCTTGCGAGTCATCAACCCCATTGCCAAAACCATTTTTTGTCCTTCGAGGCATTCGTCTTGTGAGGCACCACTGTACAGACATCTGGGTTTTGTGATTCCTTAGAACTCACAACAGCTCAGTGAGGTAGGACCCTGAATAGTAGCAAACTTGTGGCCCTTCTTCTTATTGGAATTAGTTAGACCTTTGCTGTTCAAGAGACCGGTCCTCAGTAAAGTTTTAAAGAGTAATTTTTAATTAGAAAAATAAAGTTTCATAGAAAATCAGCTTGTTTTGCATAAGCATAGCATTTCCAGAACATATTCAAAGATTTGTTGTTGTTTAATAATTAAATCGTGTCCCCATGGACCAGAGCATGCCAGGTCCTCCTGTCTTCCACTGCCTCCCAGAGTTGGGT